>NC_081412.1:719269822-719907322 GCF_030272615.1 Cryptomeria japonica
CAGAGGAACACCGACCTCCTTGAGAACTTGGCAAGATAGACAGAAGATAATAATACACCGAGTAGAATCAGTCAGAGGTAGGCTCTGTTATAACAAAATTTGTTGTAGAAATCTAAAGAGAAAATGTTCTATTTTGATTATACTTAGACAAAATTAGAGTCATAGTTTTTAGATTTCTGGTTATGAGAATTCTATCGAATGACATCAAAATGCGTTCTTTAGAAAATTATATTCTATACATAAATGTCTTAAGGAAAGATATTCGAAAAGATTGTTGATAAACATAAGTGAAATTCATAGAAATTAGGCCACTAAATCCTCTAGAAATAGAGTAAGAGGATAGAGTTATTGTGCGTACAAAACTTGTAAATTTGAATAAAAAAGAAGATGAAATACTAGGATAACGAATTATTAAAAATTGAAGCTTATTTTGAATTTGTGTAGAAAAGACTTACACTTTCAAATTAGACCTTTGCATGAAAAGTAAAGATGGTTATTAGGTGTCTCATTTGAAAAGCCATATAGATATGCGCTTTATGAATTTTCATCATGTTAGATTGTTGTTATGGAAAATTAGTAAAATCAGTGAGTTGAGTTCTTAAATCATGGAAAGTCACATATTAGTATTAAACTAAATATGTTATTTGAGAAAAGAGGTAGAGAACCAAAACACATGGAAAGATATAGAATTTAGACGATATAAACATGGAAATTCTAAACCATAAGAAAGGGAATGCAAGTTAATGATTACGCTTTTAAAATGTTTTGATAATTGAATAAAAGAATGTGTACTCATTTTATTCAATTTATATGTAAAGATACATACATGTGTTACACCTTCTTAATAATTAATTCTCGTCTTTAAATTGCTTGAAAGATAGAAGCGAAAGATTGTTTTCTTTCAGATGTATATTTGTTTATCCATGAAAGATTGCTTCCCGTTAGATAGGATTGGTTTTAACGAAAGATTGATTCTTTCTATTTCTACTTAACGAAAGATTGTCTTCTTTAAACATTATATTTTTATCTTATGAGAAATAGAAAGCTAGAATTGAAAGGTGAAAGAATGTCATCTTTAAACATTGTATTTTTATCTTATGAGAAATAGGAAGCTAGAATTTAAAGGCGAAAGAATGTCTTCTGTAAATATTTATTCTATATTCATGTGAACAAAGCTAGATAGGCTTGTGTTTGTGGAAAGTTACCTTCCAGGATGGGTGCCGAATGTGGATTATAGAGAGAGAGTTTGATTTTTCCAAACTATATTATTTTCTATGCATGGCATTATACTTGGTCGAGTAATCAATTGAATAACCATTGAAATAGATAGAATTATTTTATTTATCCACTCTACCACATCATTGAGTGATCTTGCTTGTTTCTTAATGGAATTAGAAAAATGAAAATGCATGTATCATCTAGGCATGCACACTAGTACATTCGGAGCTGATTTTCGACGGTCGTTTGTCAAATTTTCGATGAATTTTCGTTAGAGTGTCGACAAAATCCACCATCGAAAACTCGGCATCAGATTGGTCGATGATGCCATGCCCGTCGGAAATTCGACAATCCAATGGACTCTACCGACAGTTAAAGAAGTCGTTGGTCAAAAGCTTGGTATTCGTCGTAATTCCGACGATGACCATTTTTATTAAAAAAAATAATAATTATCATCGATATAAAAAAAAAAATACCTAAGAAAAGCCCTTTTGGTTTCTAATTTGGTGTTACTGTACTATTCACTTAAGCGATGGGTCCATTTATCATAAAAGTGTTCTCCCCTTGTCATTTACCTAGGCAGTCCCTTAAATATTTTATTCTTGTTCGCTTTTAATCTACCTTTTCTAATGTCCATCGGGCCTTATAAGTATCATGTGATTTTCTGTTGATATGACGGCCCGCGTTGATTTGTGACCAAAAAGTGCTCGAAACTTAGTTTCCGCGAAGTAGCGAAAGGCGAAGGTGGACCCGACATATAGGTTTGGACCAAAGCTAAACACCGATCAAGTTTCATCTGATTGGATGGACAACGTGGTTTCGTGAGATCAAGTTGAACATGTTTTAACCTTCGTGAAGTGGCAAAAGGGTTCGACGGGTCCCAGAGATAAGCGGTCTTCTTTGGTTAAAGAATGATCGGGTTGGAAAAAGATCAATGGCTTCTCATTGTTTTGTGGCCATGAGATGCATGAGCTATACCTTCAGCGAAATAGCGAAAAGGTGGAGGGTCCTGCTAAGAGTGGTAGTAAATGTGGTAACCCTAGTTGGCCATGACATGGCGGTGACAAGGCACTCAGTTGGCGATATGCAGTGGGTCCGGGCAAGGTTGTCATAAAAAGAGTAAACAACGAGCAAGTTCTTGAGATTGAACGGCTCGTGTGAATTCACGAAGATAAGATGCTAGCAAGTTAGTCATTGTGAAGTAGCGAAAAGGCTGATGGGCACAAGGGACAAGAATGGCATGAAGTTAAAAGTAGATCAGGTCTATCTTGATCTAATAGTTCTCATGGTTTCGTGGCTGCAAGCCAAATGAAGAATAATATTAGTGAAGTCGTGAAAGACAGGTGGAAATCACACGGAGGAGTGACGTGGTATAACAACTACCGCTTTTTGTAGAGCTTGGAAAAAGATCAATGGCTTCTCGTTGTTTCATGGTCGGGAGATGCACAAGCTATACCTTCAGGGAAATAGCGAAAAGGTGGAGGGTCCCACTAAGAGTGGTAGTAAATGTGGTAACCCCAGTTGGTGATGACATGATGGTGACAAGGCACTTAGTTGGCGGTATGTAGTGGGTCCAGGCAAGGTTGTCATAAAAAGAGTAAACAATGAGCAAGTTCTTGAGATCTAATGGCTCACGTGAATTCGTGAAGATAAGATGCTAGCAAGTTAGTCATTGCGAAGTAGCGAAAAGGCCGATGGGCCCAAGGCACAGGCATGGTATGAAGTTAAAAGTAGATTAGGTTTGTTTTGATCTAATGGTTCTCGTGGTTTTGTGGCTACAAGCCAAATGAAGAATAATGTTCGTGAAGTCGCGAAAGATAGGTGGAAATCACATGGAGGAGTGATGTGACACATGGTTTAAAAAAGTGGTTGAGGGCCCGCCTAGGTGTAACCGGCAGTTATGTGGGAATAGTAAAAGGGAACACGTGGCAGATTAAGGGTGGAACCAAAAGGAGTTTCCAGGGCTAATGGCTGACTGCCATGTGGCGTTTATTAACCAGATAACAAGTGGGGTAAGTAATTCCCAGATAAAGGGCCCACTTAAAAGGCATTCATCTCAAGATTGATCCAACGCTTCTCATTGTTTCGTGACACGAAGATGCCCGCAGTTTAACCTCAACGAAATGGTGAAAACCGTTAGCCATCAAGATGAGGCGCGGTTAGTTAAAAGGATTGACAGTCCCAGTTGGAGTTAAAGGCCGGGTGATTTGAGTTTGATCTAATGCTTGGCGCGACCTCGTGAAGGAAAAGTGCACGACTGTTAAACTCCGTGAAGTGGCAAAAAGGAGGTAGGGCCTGACACTAAAGCAAAGAGATTAAACGGAGATAAAAGCGATGTAAGTTCTCGAGATCCAACAGCCAGCGTTGTTTCGCGAAAGAAAAGAGCACGGGTTTTATGTTTTGTGAAGTAGCAAAAGAGCGAAACAAAGGAAAGACTTAGAGAAATTATGACCCGTTGGAGCCAGTTTTGAATTCGATTTGGTGAGTTTAATTCTGAAAGGAAAGCTGAAGCATGCGGAGTTAATTTCTAAAAACTTAAATGCCAACTTGCCCTTTTCAGTTCCCATCAACTTGATTGCTAAGTATTGTTTCATCAAAGTTTGTTGCAGAGTGACTTTCTTCAGGCGAATAATCAGGTTTCTTGTGCTTTTCTTGATAACTATTGGTTTGTTCTCAAATAATGTTGTGTGAATTACTTCATTAGAGGTCTATGCTAGCTTCTAGTGGTATAATTGTTTGACCAGAATGGCACCTAGAAGAGAATTTACAGGGAAAGTGAATTACCAGGACCAAAATATCTGTGATGATTTTTTTGAGCAATTAACCATGTCCACCAATGTTGGGGCTAAGGCCAAAGAGCTAGTACCTAAGAACCCTCGTCTAAAAATTAGAGATGGCCTTTCTGATAAGGGTAATTGGTTGAGGGACCCTGAAATAGGATTGTCAGGCTTAGGACTCTTCAAAGTCGGTTTTGGGCAAAGGAATTCCCTAGCTACTTTGAATGGCATATGGGAGCAGGATATAGGAAAGCTTGTGGTCCCATGTGTTTTTATGGATGTAGATTTGTTAGCCCTGATTGTACAGAATTATGACTCTGTGGCAAGATGCATCAGGAACATAAAGTGATCAGTCTTGATTGAGATAAATGAAGATGAATTCAGGAAAGTGTTTAAACTCAGTGAGTCCTCCAATTTGTTAGAACCTATTGACTTTGAGTCATTAGCCTAGGTTTACAACACACAAAGGGATCATCTTAGAAGTGGCCCATTGAAAGAATTCTTTGTAAAGATAGGGGGGTTAACAGTTGTAGGCCCCAGCACAATGGAACCATTCTCTCTCAACCTATTCACTCTGAGAGCTAAGGGTATGTATTGGGCATTATGCCAGATTTTTGGAGAGGATGCTGAAAAGAATATGCCAACCCATTATATGTTAATGATTGCACAAATTCTAAACCCCTCTCTAGCAATAACATTTGATTATGCCTCATACCTTGCTGATGCAATTCATAAAGGGCTAGTAGGAATAAAAAATGGTAAGGTGGATAGGCCATTTGGATGGTACTCCATGTTAATGCATATGTTTCTGTTCAAAGGGGTTGATTAGTTTGGAAAGGAGATGGACCTGATTAAGGTCAAGGATAAAGAGGAGATGCCAGTACAATTGTGGAGTACTGTTCTATCTTGGGATAGAGAAGATGCAAGTTATTTAAAGTTTGATAGATGCTTTGCATCTAAAATTAGGATTCTTCTATGTAGAGAAAACCCTAGAATTCCTAAGGCTCTTTTGGAGTTTCTCAAACCAAAGGAGTTTGCAGAGGATATCAATATTGTTCACAATTGGGGCGACATATATTTGTACCCTGCGTCTACTGTTTTTAGAGTGTTTGGATTTAGAGGCACCCCCTTTTTACTACCCTATCAGGTCCCATTGAAGATAGGGATTGCAGAAGTCCTGAGACAAATTGGGCGAGTACAAGAAGTAGAGCTAACCAATAGAGGTAAAGGGACTATTTTCCCAACTATTACCATGGCTCACCATTTTGTGATCACTAAGGGTGGATGGAGATTTTTTGAAGAATTCTTTAAGCCATATAGGTTGTCTACTGTAGTGTCAAGATGTGCAGACCCCAAGGATTTTTTCAATGACATGTTCAGAAAAAGAGCAGTGTGCAGAGGTAGGCCACATCAATTTCAGTTCCCAGAAGATCTGATTAGAAATGAATTCAGCTTAGATGAGCAAGAACTGAGGAAGGAGAAGTGGGTGGCATATAAGAAAGCCCTTGATTTTATCCATCAATTTGACACTGGCTATGACCCCCTTTCTAGCTTCAATCCATTTGAGGAGAAAATAAAATTCTTGATTCTTTATTTTGAAGATCTCATGCAAACCTTAAAAGAAAAGAGGGAGGCCATAATACAAAATGAGCCTGATAAGGCTAAGATGGTATTGGCTAAGCCTGCCTTTGCTAGAGATATCCCACGTGGTGACTATGTAATGCACAAAAGGTCAAAGTACACTGTGATAATGCCAGTGACAAGTGAGCCTTCCACTTCAAAAGGGAAGAGGAAAATTGAAGATGTCATTGACATCTAGGATTCCCCTAAGAAGCAGAGAGTGGGAAAGGAAATTGAAACTGATGAGCCTCAATATTCTCCATCTTAGTCTCCTATCCACATTGGAGATGAACAAGTTGTGGCTGAACAATTATTGCAGTTAAGGAGTCTTGGTGAGATTGCCTATACCTATGAGGAGACCCAAGAGGGCATGTCCGAAGAGCCACCTAATATTGAAATGGATTTGACTGATGGTGAGTTAAAGGGCCAAGAAATGGACCTTACTGTTAAGCAAGCTAGTGAAGAATTCCTAGCTGACAGTAATTTTGTCACATCAGGAGATTTTATACAGTTTCTATGGAAGCAAAATATTGATCAATTCAAGACTAGATGTGAACAGAGGAAAAGTGAATAGCCTCTTAAAATTACAACTTAGGTAGAAGAAGAGGTTAAGCAAGAAATGATGGAGGAGTTCAAAGCAATCACCCCTGAGAAAGGAAGAGAAATGGTAGCAAAGGCTGGTGTGTTGATTCTCCCTGAATGGGATATAGCTGATGCCTTAGTGCTTGATGTAGTGAGGAAAGAAACAAAGCCTATGGAAGGAGTGACATTCAGCAAAGATAATGCTACTCTTGTCATGTGGTCTTTAAAGAAGGATGAAAACAAAAGAAGGAAGGATGCATCAAATTCTAGCCTCTTAGGAGGCATGATAGTTAAAAGAGTCCAAGACACACGGGTAGTGGAAGCTGCAAGCACAGTCCTAGAGACTGCAAAATTCAGTGTTATGGTGGTAGAGAAAGAGGCACAAGAAAAGGCTAATCTCCAATTGAAGTTGGAGACTATTTTAAAAGCTTACAATGATGCTAAAGAAGGAATAGCCAACATAGACAACATAATTGCTAGACTCCAGAGTCAACTGGCAGGTCAATATCATCCCGGTGAATCTTCTACACTCATGATAGCCTCCTCTCCAGCAAGACCCCCTCCTACTAGTACCATCATTGAATATCCCCCTTCTCCTATGCCTTCTAGTTCCCAATTACCTAAAAATGTCCAACATGAGTTGGAAAAATTGAAACAAGCTCAGATATTGTATGCAAACAAATATGAGGAGAAGGTGAAAGCCACCATCTTGAAGTTTGTTGACTCAGTCAAAACCTCCAATGTATACATAAATATGAAGAGGATTCTTGAGATTTTTATCAAATTGAGAGAAGAAGAAGCCACTTTGGAACCAATCCTGAATAAGTGGGTGCCTAGAGGTAAAGAGTTAGAGCTCATGTGTTCTTCCCATGCAGATGCAGAAGAGAATGACAATCTAAGGTCCACATGTGAGTTTATAAAAGAGATGAATATTCTTTTAGTGGAAGGAGTGGGTATAAAAAGAAAAGCCCAACTTTATAGGAAAGAATATTCAAATCATAAATTTGAAATGTTTCCAGGAGGTTTCATTGGTCCTGTCCAACTAAAGGAAGAGAAGACTTGGTTAAAGGAGGTGGACCACAATTTGTCCCTAAGGATTAATCAGATTATTAGTACTGATGACACATCCTTATTTGTCCAAACAATTGAGGAAATTGAAAAAGTGAAATCTCATTATGGTTTCATAGAAACAGAGATTGGGCATGTACGAGTCACTTGGAAGTGGCTAGAAGATATGAAATAGAAGATTGCTAGTTTTACTTGGCCTAGTGATGATGTGTATCAGGAGTGGAAAGATAAGTATATGGGACAGAAAGAAGATGCTCGGGAGCAGTTACAGGAGGTTGCAACAGAACAACACGCAGAGGAAGCCGCAGATGCTGAAAAGGACTTATAACCGCTTTTGAAAATGATTGGTTGTTTGTAACAAACTTTCTTTGAAGGGTCCAAAGCTTCTATGCATCCATACTATTATAAATGGATACCAGGACTCCTAAAAAAATGATCGCAAGTAATTGTAAGAAAACACTGCATAAATTTATCTGAGTTTTTTTCTAGTCTTATGGAGAATACTCTGAGTTTTGTAATATTTTCTCAAAATTAATATCAATATACAGACTAGAAATAGTGTATATACATAAATGTGCATAGCAGTCATAGGGAAACTCATGTCAAATGTGCAACTCAATACAATAAATAATCTTAGTTTGTAGCCCTATAACATCATAATGCAGTCCTTGACCAAGTATGCATACAAGAAACATCTAGTTCTATTAAGGCACTAGCATCAAAGTCAGAGGTTATGACAACTAGTGAAAAACATCAAGAACAAAAAGTTTAGTCTCAAGAATTAGGAGTTGTAATAAAAAAACTTACAAGGATGAGGCATATTCATAATGTTTGTAGTCCCACCTTGGATATCAACACTAGAAGCAACTCATATTGTTTGTGTAAAGACAAGACAATATGGGAGTTCATTATACCTAGCAACTCGTGTTTTTGTTGTTCGTTTTGGCTCTGTTGGACCCTACAATTAAGATTCAATATACATTATTCAATAAGATTAATTGTGCAACATAATGAAATATTGAAAAGTGTGTTACCTTGTTGAGCTTCGCTTGGTTTCGAGAATAGTTTAATATTCTCTATTTAACAGGGCCAACCGCATGAAGGTGGAAGCTCATTTGGCCCCTCCCCCCCCCCCCCCCTCCCCAACATCACTCTAAATTCCCCGTTAACATCTTATAACATTTATTCATTAATTCTTTCTACCATTAATAAAATATAGCATTGATTCATTAATATCACATAACATTCATTAACACATAACATTGATTAACATTAATTAACACGCAACATTCATCAATATTAATTAACACATATCATCCATAACCATTAATTAGGACATAATTACCTTCACTAACACATAAAAATCAGTCATTATCAAATAAGTTAGATTACAATCATTTCTTTCTTTGTTTTTTCTTTAAAGCTATGAAAAGACTAAGTGGAACATCGGTGTCTTCATCATTTCCCCCCTCTGCAGATGTTCCGCCAACTACTCGTGATCTCAATGTATGCCTAGTCCTATACTGAGGATGAGGACACTGAAGCGAAGGGGGTTCCTCTGCAATGACAAAGAAATGGGTTAAATTCAAAAAATATATATATTATTATTACAAGTATTTCATTAATTTAGAGAACATAATTGTTGTGCTCTTTACTTGATGGGGCCACATCATTTTGTGTAGCCTCAACCTCAACATGTTGAACACCACGGTCCTCTTTACCTGAGTGGGGAACATCACATTCTTGAGGTTGTGTACCCAGATCATGCTCCACTTGCTCACCACCGACTACATGCTCTAAAATATTAACAAGAAAGGTTACATTAATTACTACTCTAATTATAAATTAAGATGTTTAATTGTATTAATAGCTAAATAAATAAATTTGAATAGAAAATGAATACCTCCACTACTAGGATGCACATCCGAACCTTCATGTGCAGGTGGTGTTTCACAATTAGCAAGCTGCATTCCAATGACATGCACATTGTTATCATTGCTTGCTTATTTAAAACAAATATAGTCACTTTATGTTGGAACTCAACATCAATTAGATTATTGGTAAAGTATTCAATTTGAAACAACTTCCATTTACCATATTTACCTGTGTGACAAATGCACTTGAATGTTGTGTATGCCCACTCAATTCTCATAGCCAATCAACCACGGTTGAATAGCCTCGCTGGTAGGCAATTCTCTTGTCATCTTCCATGGGTGCTCTATTGAATTCAGAGCCCTGCATTTTTGCTTGGTACCGTGAATTTTGCTTGCATTGTTTGATTAAAAAAAAATGTTTGCAATTTATTAATATTTTGAGACAATATGGGAGTTTACATGAGATACTTACAATTCATGCAACAAGTTTCATGTAACCACCAGAGCCGAGTTTGTGTTGCCCATGCTTTTCTTGCCTTGCCTTGGTTGCCTTTGATGTGTCACTCAATCTATAAAAAGTTTGAAATATGTTAGATTATATAAATATAAAGAGTAATTAATTAGTATATAATCACATTCTTAATAGTATCCCGTACCTTCTTTTGGCATCTACTAGTGTATTTCCTTTTTTCCTTTCAATTCTCTCCTTGGCATCCAAAATTAGGTCCTTCCACTCCCTCTCTGGAATCATGGGGGGATGCTCGTACTTTAGGTTCCTCTCCAAATGGGTCCTGTATTGGTCCCTCACATACTTTAGATATGTGCCATCTTTTTCAAGGAGCTTGGTTTTGTCAAAGGTGTCATTTCCAAACCACTCAACCATTTGATTTGTCAATTCATCTTTTAACCTTTTTTCTTGGTCATTCCACCTTTTAAAGCAAAAACAAACTTGTTAGATTCAGAAATGAACTGAAGCTACATTTATTACACTTCAAGAAATGGATCAAAGGAAAAGTATTCTAGCAATGATATGAAATCAAAAGTGGATAAGGGTTAGTTCACATATGATGTACCACCTTTTACGTATGGTGGGCCCAAATATCTGCAATGCAATGTCACTAAGATGTTTGTAGAAAATATCATTGCCTGCAAAAAATTCATGGGATCAATATTAGTCCAAAACGAGTGATCATAAAGTAAATTACAATTAGAGTATATATAATAATAATTTTAAAGTACCTGGAACCTTTTGTATCTTTAAGGGAAGCATTTCTTCATCGCTCACCACGAATGTGGCCTGCAATGTTCCCGTACTAACAATACGAGAAGATCCAGGAAATGATGCTATGTTATCAACAGTAGTCGCATGTGGCACATCCTCATGTGCATCTCCTCCTGCAAAAAATGAATCCACTATGAAATGGCATTAGAATTCAAGAAAGAACGCTTGAAGGGAAATAAACACATGACAAAAGATAGAGAAAAAGAGGGATCTACCAACAGTGGGCGGGCCAATATGACGTGCACTAGAGGATGTCTGCATGCTACGTGTTGCCGACATTGCAGTCGGCAATATAGGTGAGGGTGACCTTTGATGAGGTGGCGTCGGCATTTGCACAGTAACATTGACAACACCTAAAGAATAATACATTAAATATATGAAAAGTGCAAGAATTGTAAACAAGGATGAACCTTTATTTTGAAAATTGACAGTATCAAGTATGATGTGTTTTGGGTGCTCAGAGTGATAAGCCAAGCAAGTGATAATACAAGAAAACCGTCATCACTTGATCCTACAACACCCTGATCATAGGAACGACTTTCATGAGGGCGGATAAATTGTTGTAAAAACAATACGTACATATTTTAGTTAATGACATAAAAAGAGAATAAAATATAAACCATTATTGAACTTTTGTTATAATTAAAGCTTTCATTACTGCTTACTTGCAAGTTTTTTGTTGTCTTATACAATAATTCCACCCTCTGTCATATCTCATCAGTGGTAGGATGCACGGTTGTCAAAGCAACAATCTCTTTTCTAATTTTTATAAGAGGCATTTTAAATAATTTCACAAGGTCTGTGGGATCTTCAGGGTCATCATTGCTTAGCCCTAATGATTCCACATTCATAGAAAGGTTCTCAGGTACTACAACTCCCTTTCCCTTTCCCTGAACATCTGTCTGTGTCAAGAATATCATTAACAATTACAAAATTAGTATAAATCACTAAAAAAAAAGAACATAATAATGTAACAGTTTGCTTCTACCTAATTTGTACAATTACAATGAGGTTTACCTGCTCGGTAGAAGTGTCGCAAGGTACATCTTTGTCTGTGATATGTGATGGATCTATGTCGGCCTGTGACAATGAAAAAATATAAAAAACGTTAGCAAAATTACATCATACACAACATGAACAACATGAACTTTGTAGACAAAAAGAGTATTAAATAATAAAAAGATGTTGTCATCAAAATCATTGTAAATTTTGTAATTCCTTACCTTTACTTTATGTAGACTATGCGGGATCCTCAACTAAATGGTCACATAAATAGTCACATAGTTAATAAACAATCCAATTTCCATAAATAAACACAGTTTAAAAATTGTCACATAAATAGTCACACCCCCTATCTCCATCTCCATATTAAAAGGTGCATCATGAATTAATTATGTAAAAAAAATTCTATCAAGAAGTCAATATTCAATAGATAATATACTAATCGCATTCCTCATACATTTCATTCCTCATCATCATGAACATCAAGGTCATCATCGCCATCATCATCATCATCGTCATCGTCATCATCGTCGTCATCATCATCATCATCAACATCTTTGCCATCATCATCACCATCATCACCATCACCGTCATCATTATCAACATCATCATCATCTTCTTCTTCTTCTTGTTCTTCTTCATCATCATTGTGAAACTGTCGATCGTGATCATCATCCACTTCATCTTCTACTTCTTCGGTATCTTCTTCTTCCATCACATTATACTTTATTGGCCTTCCTCTTGGATCATGTCTAACAACAAATGACCAACCCAGTTTATGTGGAACCTCTAAGTAAAATACTTGCTCACATTGGCTTGGAAGAACATAGGGCTCATCCCCAACTGGTTCAAATGACCTTGTATTTAGCATTATAAAACCATTATCATGTTCAATAACAGTTCTATCAGGATCATTTTTATTCAATCGTAGCCTGTACCATTTGACGACGAACAAAACTAATTTGAAGGAATTAAAGTCACACTCAAGTATATCATCCAAAATGCCATAGTATTGATTTTGAGACTATTGAGGATGAATGTCATTTCTCGATGAAATATTTGTCACCTCAAAGACTGCAGTGATGCCAGAATCACAAGTTTTCTTCGTGTCATCCAACTTTTTTATGCGAAATTTATGACCATTGCAGCACATAGCGTTGTGGTATTTGACCTGCGATATGTCAAACATGTAAAATTTATTGCATTGTGAAATGATAAACATATGGGTGATTAATAAATTTATACGTACCTGTTTATCTCTTAAACCATATGCTAATTCAATTTCCCTTTGCGTAACATTGGAATCTCCATTATGATGTGCTTCTTTAACCAATGAAGCCACACATTCCCATGTTAACGTGCATCCAGAATGTTGACAACGTTCAATCCATACCGTCATCCAATCAAGATTGTTTGCAATATACAAATGTAGTGCATCCCACTCTCGACCAACTGTACAAAAAATAAATAGACGTCTTACAATTGATTTATTTTGAAGATTAAGAATTAATTAACTACAATAACATCTTATAATTACCTCTCACTTTTCTCAATCTACCTTTCCCCGTCAAGTACTCCCCTTCAAATTTTTTAATGGTGTTGGGATCCCAAATGCGATCCACATGGATCTTTGCTACAAACTTAGGAAGATATTCATAAATGTACACCATAGTCTGGCATACCATATATCCCTCCACCATAGAACCCTCAGGATGTGCTCTTTGTCAAACCAAAGCCTTCAAAAATTTCAAGTGCCTCTCAACCATCCACATTGACCTATTGTGTACAGGTCCACACAATTCAATCTCCTCAACTTGGTGTATGAGGTAGTGTTTTTGTGCATTGAAAAAAGCTGGAGGTAGACACTTTTGTATTTCACACATCAAATGAGAAATTTTTCTCTTCCAATATTTTATATTGTCTTTATGGATTTCTTTACATGACAACCACCTACAAGGTATTCAAGACACAAAAAAAATCTATTACATAAGAAGTAAAACAAATCACAAATATAATATCTATACAACGAACTAAACAAATATCACTACTTACCTTATGTATTTTCCAAGATCATATATGACTTGCTTGAAATTATTGTCGAAGTCGTCTGGGAAAGATAGAGGTAGAACATACTGCAACAATTATAAAATTACCTTTTCATTTTTTTGTAACATGATGAAAAGTACACGTACACTCAGTACTTAAATACATACTAAAAACACAAGAACATGAATTACCTTAATGAAGGTATGCCAATCATGCGTTTTCATCCCTGGCCCAAATTCACTTTTCTTTGATATGAGATTGTTTATGTTCGCAGCAAATCTTGTGGGAAATTGAATTTTTCATATGACTTCTTTTATAGCATTGCTTTGCTGGTCTGTTAATAACCAAGGAAGCTCACTTATATTAATCTGGTCTCCATGGCTATTTGATTGAATGACATTTATCATTGCATGATTGGAATCCTAAATGTCACTACATATTTTGACAATTTTTTCTTTGTCACACCTTCCATCCAATATTTTCCATAATGTCTCTGTTATATTCTTTCCAATATGCATACTATCAAACAAATGAACAATTTGTAACTACTCGTAGTAGGGCAACCTACTAAATTGTTGGGGATAACTTTTTATTCCCTTAGGAAGGTGGTCATTTATGCCTTCACGACCTTCATGATCATCAATCACATCATCAGTAAACAAAACAAAATAGAAAAGATGTTTTATGACAAACCAATAGATGGAATGGCATTACCTTGACGATTAATTCTATTATATTCCAACTTCCACATGTGAGGTTTCATTCTTCATGGCTTTGATGTATTCTCTTCTTTCCCATTGAAAAGATGCTTTTCAGTATTTCGATACTTATGATTTTTGTGGAGAAAGTGCCTATACTCATCAAACACCTGCTTTCCTAAACTTTTTGAATGATGAGATTTCATCTTTGGACCACAAACAGGACATGCAAATTTTCCCTTTGTTTGAAGACCTACAAGATAATGTATAATTGGATTAAATATGATAATTTTTTGAATTATAATGTTCATGCACAACTTAAACACTATAACATACCACAAAAATGTGTTAGCCCCGGGGCATCGTGTATTGTCCATAGAAGCATCGCATGGAATTGAAATTGTCTTTGTCCTATTGGTCTAGAGACGTCATACATAGTGACACCATTTCATAACTCCAGCAACTCGTCGATAAGAGGCTTGCTATATACATTCATATCTTTAACTTGGTACTTACCTAATCGAATGAACAAAAACATTACATAATTATTATGACCATTTTACTGCAATATTTATAATTAAATTTAGATGACTATATTTAAATGATAAAATACCTAGAACAATCATTTCCAACATTATGTGCTCCCTCTTTATTGACATCCATGGAGGAATGTTATTGGTGATAACAAAAACAGGCCACACTGAGTAAACAGATCTCATCTCTCCAAATGGATTGACACCGTTTGCTGCCAATGAAAGCCTGAGATTACGAGGTTCTTCTTTAAAGTGTGGCCACTTTTCCTCTATGTCCATAAATGCTGAACCATCCGCAGGCATTCAAATAATGTCATCTCAACTTCTATTGCATGCATGGTAATCCATAAATTGTGCCAAGGTAGTGCACTTGAATAATCATTGCATACGTGGAATAATGGGAATATAGCGAAGAACCTTGCGAGGAACCCTTTTTGTTATTTGATCTATTCGATATCTATTGATATGACATTTAGGGCATTCAGTTCGAAATTCATGTTGTGTGTGATATATAATATGATCATTGGGACAAGCATCTATTGCTTGATACTCCATTCTAATATCTTTCATAACGACAGATAATTCTCGATATGAGCGAGGTAGAATATTTGATGGTGGTAACAAAAACTCACCTATCAATCTACAACAACAAAATATAATTTGTTATAATAAAGAATATTAATGGTACAACATGATTCACAGTTTATTATGACATATATGACATGCATTACATACGTGACATTGTTATGTTGGATAAACCATTCATAACCTTCAAGTTCACCAACAACAATACAACAGAGAGGAGTTGCTTGCGAGCCTTCATAAAGGGCCTCAGATGCCTTCTCAAGTAGAGGGACATCATGAACAACATCAAGGTCATCTTCATAATCATGATTAGTTGCACGAGTACTAAATGAGTCATGGATCAATGTATTTGTACCATCATCTTCAATTGTGTTTTCTAGCTCATGATCGTCATCTTCCATGGGATCATTATCTTTAGCTTTGATATTCACACCTCCATGTTCGTCCACTTCGAAAACCATATTCTCAGGGTTGTGTTGATCTATACCATGTGCTTCAGGGTGCTCGACCTATATAAAACTGATATACATAAATAAACCGTGATCATGATCTCATCATCACGTGATTTATTATGTATATAAATTGTCAAAACGATATAATGAAAAACTTACCAATGGATGATAATCATGTCCACCTTCAATGTGACCATGCAGCCTACAATGTTTCTTCATTGTTTTGATTAGAAGTCTTCTAGTCTTTAACCCCTTACAAATTTTGCACAGACAATAACATTTTCCATCACCTTTTCTTTTCAAGTTAGACCACAATCTAGCAATTGTCTCCTTATTTTGTTGTTCGTTGATATTGTCTGACATGGTTTTTCTTCACAGGCAAGAAAATAGAAATTATTGTCTGACATGGTCTTTCCCTCAAGAGCTGGCAGATCCTGCTTCCATACTTTAATTCTATTTTCTCAAAGGACAATCCTAAAAATCCATGCATTGCAAACAAATTTTTACACCTTTGTTGGTTGTGGTGGCATCACAGAGAATTTACAACAATAAATAAAGAACATGCCAATGCTTTTAATGTAGCAGTAGAAGTCTATCTCTTATTCAATATCTCTAGTGAAACCCCCATGATCTTTTGTTGGAGTAGAATTTGTTATATTCTAGAAAGGGTCTTGTCCTTTGTTGATGGGATATTCATCTACCTCAAGAAATAACTGTTCTTATCTCCAACAAGAAGTGGAACTAAATGAAGATCTAGCACCATGAAATTAATCCTCAAAAGGATTAGTATAGTTAGTTTTGGTAGATAATGATCTGGGTAAAATACTAATGTGGCTTTACGAAACATTATGTACTAGCTTAGCATACTCTAACAACTTTGGTGTGACATGCTACATCCAATTAAGTCTCCATCGGTATCTCTATTGTGTTTATGGATTGGGATTCAATGTACTCTTTTTATACATAGATTTTACTTTCAACTGAGGAGGTTTGTATGTACTTACTTGTCTTTCGATTGTATCCCTATTTCAAGAATTTCTTCTATCAACAAATCATTTGTTGTAAGTTGTACAAGTGGAAGCTTGAACATGCCTTCCATGCTAGCCTTGTTGATACGTTGAACACCATCTTGTGCAACAAATCTTTAGAACTCCATTTTTTTGAATTGAAGAGTGAGTAGTAGGGACAATCTAGGACACTTACAGAGGTTTTGCAAGAGAGATAAATAGACCTAAATATTATGGCTTAATAATGATCAATAGGTAAATAGATAATAAACTCTCAATATCAAAATGACTTTCTCAATTGTCTTTACTAGAAATGGATAGATCTGCTAATAATGGCTTTATGACTGTATGTCAACTTTAGACTCAATCCAAGAAGAGCTATAACTAATATGTGATATCTAGATTTATGATCTCTATAATAGAACAATCCAATAATTATGTTTCCACGCATCTATACCACAACACAAACATCATGCTAGTGTTCAGCCATAGCAATTGATATCCTAATTCTAGAATGTAAAATATGCACATAACTATGAATAAAGATTAAGAAAAACAAAGAAAGATGCTTATTGCAAACATAAATGACTAATGGACAAGAATTGAATTCATTGTAGATGGTTTTGAATATCAAATTCACTTATTTGTGTGCATTTATTAACTCATGTACTTGTGGCCAAACATTTATCTCTTTCATAAATTAAACACTTATTAATAACATTAAATGGCTGAGTAATTATGTTTTAGTTGAAATTGAAAATAAAATATTTTATTTCAGGACAGCTCAAACTATTCCCTATCATATTTTAGACTCTTGATTTTGTTAGTAGTGGTTTGATGTCTTTGGAGCTGATCATTGCATTTCTTTAGTTACGTTTGCCAGCCTACTCCCAGCTTGTGCCAAAATGGGAGCTTTGGAACAGGGTATGGACATCCATCAGAGCATAAAAGATAGAGGAATTTTGTTAGATGTAGTTGCAACTACACAAAATGGATTTGTTGAGAAGGCTTTAGAAACTTTCAAGCAAATGCAATCGGCAGGTATAAAGCCAAATTCCATGACCATTTCTACTATCCTCCCTGCCTGTGCCAAAATGGGAGATTTGGAATAGGGTATGGACATTCATCGAAGCATAAAGGATAGATAAATTTTGCCAGATGTTGTAGTTGTACCTACCTTGGTAGACATGTATGCAAAATGTGGAAGCATAGACAAGGCACGTGAACTATTTGATAGAATGCCTGAAATAAATGTTGTCTCGTGGACTGTAATGATTGCTAGATATGCACAAAATGGATTTGTCGAAAAGGCTTTAGACACTTTCAAGCAAATGAAATTGGAAGGCATAAAGCCAAATTCCACAACCTTTGCTAGCATCCTCCCTACTTGTGCAAAAATAGGAGCTTTGGAATAGGGTATGGACATCCATCAAAGCATAACAGATAGAGGAATTTTGTTAGGTGTTGTACTTGCAAATGCCCTGCTTGACATGAATGCAAAATGTGGAAACATGGACAAGGCTCGTGAATTGTTTGATACGATGCCGCAAAGAGATGCGATCTCATGTGAACAATCAACACGCGTGTATACAGGAGGAAGGGATTGCTGATACAAAATTGAACGCTCACTCCTCAATCACAGTTCTATGTTTTTACGAGATTAAACTAGGACAATTAACCACCACATGTATATTTTTTGCAACATGAAATTAAAAACTAGGGCAATTTGAATCTACCTCCTGCGTGGGATTGCCTTCGACGCGGGATTGCAATTCACAAATGAATTCCTTGCCTCTTTTTTAATTTTGTAATGGCCACTGTCATCGGAATTACGAAGAACTCGAGCACTTTTTTGAAAAAAAGAAAATTCTCATTGCTAATGCCTTCTTTGTCGAAACCAAATGGGTAATTTCCATCAGAATTACGACGAATGCGGGTATTTTTTCAAAAAAAAATCAAATTTGGCCACAATATACCTTCTTTGTCGGAAACCTCAGTCGAAAATCTAGTCCAAATGTATTAGTGGCACCAGATTCAATCTTGTCTTTCAAATTCTTTTGCTAAGCAATTCATGCAGGGTCGGGTATTCTTGATTGACTAAGAATTTCGGGGAAGTGTAAGCTTCAAGGTTGGGTGGAAAAAGTGCTTGAATCTTGTTCTCATCTTCATTCTAAAGATTGCATTGAAGATAGCTTGGGTTGCAGATCAAAGGATACATCTCACCCTTTACTTTGTATTATTTTATTGAGCTTACGACAACTTGAAATGCCTAAGTATTGTATGATTGAGATACTACTTATTGTTGGCATTATAACAGACAATAAGAGATTGTTGGCATTTCAATTAGGATATTGAGAAGGTTGTTGATAATTATGGATATAACTGATTAAGGATGTTTACTGTCTTCATAATATTATTTTGTCATTGATGTCAAGAAATTGGTTTTCTGATTTAGTATGATGTTGCCATATCTTAAGAAGTATGTTTTGAAGAGAATTAAGATGTCGGTAAAAGACACAGAAAGAATGTGATGAATAAGGGGAGGAATAAGTTATTCAATGGGAAACTATTACCGAGTTAGACAATGATGAGATCATGTTGTTTAGATTGTTTTGATATCCTACATATACTATTGTTTGTAAGGTTAATACTATACTATGTTACCGAGCAAGGAACCAAGTCGGTAAACCCTAAGGTTATCGCTATCGGTTAATGAAGGCGGAATGTCTACCAAGTGAAGTTTAGTATTTACCAAGTTGCAACTGAGTAATAACAGAATGCATTGGATGAATACATGCGTTATTTAATGATGGAAGCTGATGAGCTGGTTATGATTAAATGATTGATACAATGTGTATGAAGTTTGTTAAGGATCTATGGCAATGGAAGATTGATAGGAAGATCTACAGCTCAGATTGAACCGCAATACCCTAGCACAAGTTCCAAGAAATATATGCAAGTTCCAAGGCGAGGTAAAATGTTTTCAGATCAAAGGATACATTGAACCTGGTCAAGATTGAAGATCTGATGGGTATGATTGATCATGGGAAATGTGATCAAAGAGATTAAGCGGTTAGCAAATTGTTTATAAATAAGGAACTGTTGATAAACAATGTATGCGGGTAAGTGTAAGCACAGGGATGCTACATAGTGATTACCGAGCACAGAAGCTTAAAGACTTGTTTGAATAACAGAGTAAGGAGCCCAGTAGAGGGACAAGATAAGTCCTATGACTAGATTGTTTTAAGCAAATAAGAATCTACTTTAGCATTTTAGATGCAAAGTTGCAGACATACTCATTACTGTTATTTATTTGTAAGTGACAAAAAATCTCTTAACCGAGTGGACTTAACAGTCTTATTTGTAAATCCTCTTGCAAGGTGACATTCTGATTGAGTGTTTGAAATCCGTTAACAAGGTCACCTCTAACAAGGTGAAGATCCTAACAGATCTGAGGGAAATCCCTTAACTGGGTCACATCTAGCAATGTGTTTGTAATCTTTAACAGGATTTTCTTTTAACCGAGCATACTCTAGAAGAGTATATTTCTTAGTGGGTCCGAAATCCCACAGTGGTTTTTCCCTATTTGGGTTTCCACGTTAAATTTGGTGTTATGAGTGTTGTTATGATTATGTGTTCTTAAGTTTACATGTTTTATAGTTTTGGTTACATATATCTATTAAAGCTACCGAGGTTGAATCTATTGAATATATAGAAGATTAAGTTTGTATGATTCAGCCCCCCTCTCATCTTATTAACTATTGGCATCAAAACTATCACTTATATCGATTTATTAAATGAAGAATCTTTATCTTTTATAGAAATTTTTGTGTTTATTACGATATAAATGGAATGATCAAATGAAGCTATGGAAGGAAAAGTGGAATGTAATAAACTTATTAAAGGAATTATGAGTTTATTTAAGAATAAAGAGTTTTTCGGCTATTATTGAAGTTAGCACGATTTACATCTTTACACTGAGTAGGCTCATTTCAACCCTTACATCAGCCTTTTCCCTCTTAGGATGCTCAAGACACCTTTCGACACCTATCCTTTAGCTTATTTTTCATGTTAGCCGCGTGTTTCTCTCCCCCCTTGTCATTTTTGAGAGTGATTTGTTTGGTCAATAACGCACCATGCAGACGTTAGCGCATCACACATCAGTATCATGATATCTTAACGTTCAAATGTCAGTTCTGAGCGCGCCTTTCTACTTGTCACCTATATTGGTCGATGGAAATGGCTCGAAATATTTCAAATGGCTCAACAACCTTCTTTTCCCTCCTCTTCTCTCATTCTAAATCCATATTTTCTCTCCATTCAAGCTTTGGAGATTCTCTCTTCTTTTAGGGTCTTTATCTTTTCCAAGAAATTTCTCTTGGCTCTTGGCTCTCTTGGTTATTCAACCTCTCTTGGATCTTGCTACAACAACCTCTAGTTTGTGGTGCAAGAGCATCCTTGGTTCATGGAAATATTGCATCAATGAAAAATATTTTCTTTCAGTTTGTTCCTATTTTGCAATTTCAACATTTCATTCTGTGTTTCTTTGCATTTGCTCACCGGATCTTGCGGAGATGGATTTTGATTGTGGACATGTTCATTTGCCTTATCCTAAGTCCATGGGACATTTGGATCTTTTTCTAACAAATTTTTGGCTTAGAACACTAGAACCACTTGAACCTATTTGGCTATTGGTAGATCTTGCGGAGCTTCAGTTCATTGTTTCCAGCGTTCCTTGGCGTGTGGCTGACCTTCCCTTGGGTCTGCACTTCATTCTATGAATTTTTTGGAAGGATCTCGTTGGCAGAGGTCGACCTTGTTGTTTTACATGTTTCATCTTGCTCTTCAACATTTGTTCCATCTTGGGCTGATACGGATCATTCTTGATCATATAAATTAATGTAATCAAGCATGTAGTAATAAGGGTTAGAACATAGAAGAATAATCCCAAGGTTAGGGAGTCCGAAGTTGGCTTGCATTCTTGTTTGAGCATGTTTCATAACATGCATGTTTTGTACCTAGGCCTGTGAGCCGAATTTTGTGAGCTCACATGTTGCTTGTAGTTTGTAACTAATTTTCATGATATAACATAGTTTGTTTCAGCATTGCCTCCATCACATTGAGTTGTTTTTGTTGTGTAACTCTCTTGTTGCACGGTATAGACTGTTCTCTTTGAGGACTCTCCCACCGTGACTTCACCAAGTGGTACTAGAGTGAGATTTTATTTCAGAGATTGAATTGTCCTG
The DNA here is from genome assembly GCF_030272615.1 of Cryptomeria japonica. Classification (NCBI taxonomy): domain Eukaryota; kingdom Viridiplantae; phylum Streptophyta; class Pinopsida; order Cupressales; family Cupressaceae; genus Cryptomeria; species Cryptomeria japonica. The sequence continues at coordinate 719,291,813 of NC_081412.1, forward strand.
TAAGAATTTATTTTAGGGTGATGGATTGCAGATCCAACCTGCAGCTACAAAGGACTTGTGTGAAGATGGTGCAAAGAGGAAATATAAATGGTGGAGTGTGTAGAAATGTAGATCCTATTGTGATGGAAATGTTGAGAGGAATTGTAGATTGATTAGAAGCTATTGAAACAACCCAGAGAAGAGGTCAACATGTTGAAGATGTAAGTGATGATGAGGAAGAAGAAGTAGCTGGAGAACAATGAGAAAATCCACCAGTGAATGATCCAGATGAAGAAAGGTTTATAAGAGCATTGTCAAGAGTGAATACTAGATCACATTTTACCCCACCAAATTGTGATGGCAAGTTGGATTCAGATGAATTGTTGGATTAGATCACAAAGATGGAAAAGTATTTTGATTTTGAAGGCACCGTAGAAGATAGAAAGGTGACATATGCTTGCACTAAGTTGAAAGGCCATGCATCTCTTTGGTGGGAACATTTGCATGTAGATAGATAGAGAAGAGGTAAAGAGAAGATCAAATCTTGGGAGAAGATGGTTAATAAGTTGAAATAAAGTTTATGCCTTCTAATTATGAAGTGAATCTATTCCAGAAGTTACAGAACCCGAAACAGAAGGAATCTAGTCTAAAGGAGTATACCAAAGCATTCTACAAGTTGAATATCAAATCTGGACATATTGCTGATGAGATTGAACAAGTTACTAGTGAAAGGAAATACAAGTGCAAGGAAATAAAAACAAAATCCAAGTAAGTTTATTGATGAAGTAAATTATACCAAGAGAAATGCAGAAACCTTGGAGCAATCACCCAAATGTGAAGAAGGAGGCACAAGAACTTTGGGCAACACCGGTGCACTAGATAAAGGGGATGATGTTGAGGCGAAGGAGTCTAAGAAGTCAGAGGTGTGAGATGTTTAGGAAGATAAAGGGAAAGGAGTTGTTGATCCAGAAATTGACACTCCTACAGTCACAAGGACCCTACCCCAAATCTCTATCAACCTTGATGGTCCTCTAGATCTTGGCCAAATGTCTCCAGTAGAGAAGTTGATGCTTGCAACATTTGTTCAAGCTCAGGCCAGTCAATATCTAGTCAAATTTGAATCAGAAGACAAAAATCTTATTTTGATGTCAATTGATGTTTTGCAGAAGGTGGCTTGGGGTGTACAACTTGACCCTAATTCTAGCCCCTCTAGTAATTTACTGCAACTAATTAATAATGTAAATACAAATTTTGAATCCTTGGAAAAGACTACTACAAAGCGGGTTTTAGATAGCTTCAAGAAAGTAAGAATGCAGACATTCCAAAAAATGATAGAAGATGATAGAGTGAGATTGAATAAAGGTCTGCAAAATATTTCAGATGCATGGACAGAAGGTGGTAAAATATATAAGTCTTGTCTAATTTTGCCCAAATTCACAGTACACATAGACAAGCAATAATTGTTTGCCAGGGTAAACTTGCTGGTGTTTCACAATATTTTGATCCTAATGTAGCTCTGACTAGTATAGAAGGGAAGATAATGGCTCTCAATGATTAGATCTTGAGCCTAAATGCGGATAAGGATAGACTTTTGAGGAGAGTTGATGAACTCCAAAATATGATTTCCCCCCAGTTGGACACCATGTTAAGTAATAAGGAAGACTGTTTGAAGGCTTTGGGACAACCTATTTCATTTGAATTGAAGGATATGGAGATTCATGCATATGTTTTCAATGCATTCATCATAGTTTTGGATAACTTGAAGAGTGTGTGGGACACTCAGAATGTTTGAAGAACATTTTTGTTGATATCTTCAAGTCTGTATAAGTCTCCGACATATATCTTTGTATATAAGTTTTGGATAGCACCTCATCTTTGGCATTGTTGTCAAAGGGGGAGAGTAAAGGTGAAAAATGTACAATAGAAGAGTGTAATTACAGGTTTTATAATTCTTTGTCTAAGGGAGATCCTTATAAATTCTTTTAATCTGGTGCACAAGTTTCAACACTTACCCATTTTTCACAAGTGTTGTCATCGATGCCAAAGGGGGAGATTGTTGGCAATTGACACTCATTCGGTGCATTTTGATGCTTGATTAATGGTTTAGGATTTTCATTGATGGCAACTCTTCTTGAGATTCCTATCCGGTTATCATGTATCTTGATATCTGGAAGTGGACGTCAATCAATAGCTAGTTAATTGGTATTTTAGGTTGAGTAGAGCAGTTTTGGTCCGAAAGCTTTTCAGTGATTGTGGTGTTATGAATCATGTATAGGATGATTGGGATGACATAGAAACATCATTTTATCACCTATTTGGTGATCCACATTTGTTTTTGGTGATCTAGTCAAGCCAACATATGACTACGTTACATTAGCAGGTCGACTTGGTGAATGATCTATTTTGTGATTGTGGATATATAAGACCGGTGTAGGAGATCTTTTTGGTGTATGATGTGATTGATATGTGAGTGAGTGGTGATAGAGAATCCATTTTAGCATAGTTTCACATGTGCATTCTTGATCTGGTAGCTATCTGAGATAGAAAACAAAGCAGAACAACAGAGGTGATACAGTCAAAGTATTTGGCACTTAACCATAACTCATCCAGGCATTGTAGATTTTATTTTGGAGTTTATTCATTGTAATCAATCTCTGTAGGTCATCTGTAAGGCAGTGAGCCTTCTGGGGTTGTAGCCCTTATTGTAATTGAGTTGTAAGATCTAAGTAGTGTGTCTGAATGCAAATGCATTCCCCATATTATAATATTGTTTTTCTATTGGCCATAATGGAATAATATTGTGGGTTCATATCCTACCATGGTTTTTCCCATTTGGTTTTCCACTTAAAAATCCCGGTGTTATGATTTTGTGGTTTGGTTGTTTTGTGTTTCTGCATTTCGATTTCATGTTTATGCTTTTGGTGGTTTAAAGTTAAGTCAAAAAATTCATTAACTGGTAGATCACTGATTCACCCCCCCTCTCAGTGATCCCTGATTTCAACATAAGAAACATGAAAGAATCAAATGAATGCCATAATGAAGCATGACTTCACTAGTTTGCAAAATTCTCCATATCCTTTGAGTGCATTTATTCCCTAGCGACAAAGTCAACAAAGCTCTTTAACGTTTGCATTTCAGTTGGCACCTTCTTGATTGCTTCTCCTCGATATGTAGGGAACATTTCGCTTTGGTTGCAAACTAGTAATCAATATTTTGGTTGTAGGTTAGTATTTAAAAAAAAAACATTCACCCACATTATTGCCATTTATAATATTATGAGATTATATCAACCATGAATATCCACAAAACATATTCATTCATTATGTCATATATCACCTATTAAGTTGAACAAAGTTCCGTTCCATGGGGACGCGTCTTTCCCCCTCCAATCCCACGCCCCCCGTCCCCAATGCCTGTGGAATACTGTGAATTCTTAAAAATATATAAATGTATTGTGAAAGATGGAATAAAATAGATAAAACTGTATCATTTCTAGATCCCATTGACATGTTACCACCCTTTGGTGCATCCAACAAGATCATCAACACAATTAGTGAACTAGCACTGTTGAAGCTCCACCTCTAAAACTTTAATAGATTTGTCTTTGTGTACAAGCTTTTGTATCTTCCAAATTACAAGCCATAAACCATCAACATAGTAGAATGTGATACCAAACATTATGATAATGCAACTAGGTGCACATTACATCTTTGAGCAACAATACTAAAAAACATACGACAAAAATTTCCAAACCTTCAAAAACAACTGAAATTTCTTCATGATGATAACATTAACATTCTATAAGACAGCTATCCAACATTACTAGCTATGTCCTTCATTTTTTTTCAAATTCTATGTTATGACATGACATAAATATTTAAAATTACAACCTCCTTGATACCATGACATCATTGACAACACCTTTGACACACACCTTTGACATCAATGACAACACAATATTCAACACTAATAATAGACGTATTTTACTTTAACTCCTATAATGACCTATATGCTAATATAGGAATCCAAAATCATCACCCAACTAATATGGGACCCACTATGTAATAAAATGTAGATTAAATGCGAGTAAAATATAATAAAAATATATAAAAAAATAACTTTATTTTATTAATATAAATAAATAATCTAAAATAAAGTTGAATAATTAAAGTCTGTTCTCCAACTCTAACTTACTATAAAATTTCAAATCTAGCAAGAAACATGTAGTGAATTTCATTGTGTATAATAAATTAAATGAAGTTAGAAATGTCATTTGAGGAGACAAACTAATTTTAAAGTTAATTTATTAAGATCAAAATTTATTTCCATGTTAATTTTCTCTCACATAAAAAATGACTACTATGACATATATAGTAATTCTCATTTTATTCAAGCCATTAATAGAGTTGAAAATTTATTCACTAAAGTAGATGTATTAGACTTCGGACATGTAATTTTAAAAAAAATTAAAAATATTGATTTTTGCACTAACTAAAGGAACTAAAAAAAAGAAAGATAAATGAGATTTTTATAATTATTTAAAATAAAAAAATTAAATGTAGCATAAAGGATTGATGCTCATTTTTTTAATTTTATATTTTCATTGGCTAAACTAATAAAAGAAAATGAATGGGAAGAATGGACAATAAGAATTAAAAATTAAATAATTATTGTTATAAATTATAAATTTCAAAATTAAATAATAGAAAAATTATGTGGAGAATTGATATGCCCCCTCCCCTCCCCCTCCCACCCCAAAATAAAAATTCACAATAAGAAGTGAGATAAGAGGTCTTCGCATTCAATTCTTTTTTGTGGCCTTATCCTTATCCATCTTCTACACTCATCTGTTGATTAATAGCTCTCTCTCTCTCTCTCTCTCTCTCTCTCTCTCTCTCTCTATATATATATATATATATATATATATATATATATATATATCTGTGTGTGTGTGTGTGTGTGTGTTTTACTTTCTATAAAAATTAATTATACATATATAACCAAAAGATACTTTTTTATTTGATTCCATTAATTGGATGTGATAAAATATGTTACCCAAAGAAGTTGGGGCAGTTGGACTTAAACAATGGCCAATTTTGAATGAGGTGTTGGGAGCCAAGCTTGTTTGGAGCATGTAAAGTAAATTAAACTAGAAGTGGGTGAAGATTAAACAAAAGAAATATTTAGACTCCACTAATAGAACTAGGATTCTCACAATCCAAAAATCTTCGTAAGGATCAATAGTATGGAATTTTATGATGTATTGCAGGTATATCATTAATGAATATGTTACTTGGGATATAAAAAATGGTCAACTTGCTTCCTTTTGGAAGGATTCCTAAGACGGGCATGAAGTAATGACAAAGAACAAATATTTAGACTAGGTTATAATCATCAAAGAACATCCGGCAATTAACCGGTTACATGTTGGCTATCAGCCAGATACAATCCAATCCGGGACTCTAAGAATCAACCAAATCATAAAATATGAATCTCAATCCTTATTATCAATTCTACTTCCTCTACCCCTACAAATGATTACATAATATCATATTTATGCCCATCGGAACATATTCGGGTCGGCCTCATAAGATTACATTTACCAATGCATGAAAATAAAATGTGTAAATAGGTCAGCCCTAAGAATTAAATAAATATTTTTAGAAAATAACAACCACGAAGTGCGGTTCAATAGGAAGGTTGGCCGCACGCCAAAGAACATCGGAAAAGATCTTAAATAGATCCACATACCAAGAATCACGCCGATAATGAAGGAAAACCAACCGGTAAGCACAAGAACTATCCCAGAACGTAGAAATAGTCAACTAGAAGTGATAATTGACTAGAAAAGAACCCAAATGAACTGGAAATAAGCACATGAAACCGCCTGGAAACCAAAAAATAAGATCTGCCACGAAAGGAAAGCAACTACTGGTTCCAATCGGTAAAAACACAAAAAACCGCATAAAGAACTAAACAAGAACAAAACTAAAAGGAAATATTTTTGGTTGATGAAAGATTTCTCATCGACCGGGGATGCTCTTGCATCAGACAACCCAGGTAGAAAAAGATGTTCCATGAGAGGCAACTCATGAACATCTAAAAGGATTCAGAATAAAGACCCCATGCTCATTTCTGATCCAAACATCTTCCTTATCTGCCAACCTTTGTCTTAGCTCTTCTGGTGCCTCAACCGACTTCTCTAACCTCCGACCCTCTTTGTTTCTCTTCCTTTTCTTTAGATCTCCATATTTTCTATGTTTATTGCTCTCTTTCTTCTACAACTCTAATTTGGTTATGCCACAAGACTTCATTCGGTTTGTCACCATAAGCTCCTTGTCATCTGGTTCCATCTGTCCATCAGGCTCAACTGTCAGATCCTTCTGCAAACTCATCTCACCCTCTGGTATAACCTCTGCAACTGATTCTATCAGATCTTTCTTCAAACCTTCCAGCATAACCTCTACCACTGGATATTTCTTCAAACCTTCCAGTATAACCTCTGCCACCGGTTTCTCAGTACCGCAACTTTTCTCAGGACTCAGATTCTTCACCTCCTTCTCTTTGTCCTTCAAAGAAATCAATGTGAACTTCTGCCCATCCTTTTCAATAGCAACTAGGTTTATTCTGCAGTCATAAATAGCTCCTCTATCATACTGCCAAGGTTTTCCCAACAAGACATGACAATCACTCATAGATACAACATCACACAAGACCTCATCCCTGAAAGACCCAATATTAAATTTCACCAAACACTGCTCCTTTATCTCTATATTTTGATCATCTTGCAACCAAAATACCTCATAAGGACAAGGATGATAAATCCTCTTCAATCCAAGCTTCACAAACATCTCCTCAGATACCAAATTGTTAGTACTTCCACTATCTACAATAACCTTGCAACACTTACCACCCGATTTACACAGTGTCTGGAAAAGACTCTTCCTTTGAGTAGATCTAGTATCCTTTCTTCTAAACATAAGGGATTCTCCTTGCTCTGGTGCATAGTCAAATCCTATACCATCCGGTTCTTCACTTGCCACACAACTTCTTGCCATTCCTTGCTTACATTCATAGGATCTATGTCCAGTTTCTCCACACTTGAAATATTTTCTAGGAAATTATCTATCGGTACTGGTGCTACCTTTCCTTGGTGTCTTATATTCTGATTCTTTACTCCACTTAGGTTTTGACTCTTCTTCAACTTCCTCTCTTTCATCTTCTAGTCCTTCGTCTTCTTCAAGCTCTTCACCGACTTCTTCATATTCATCCTTTGAATCAGGGTTTCTCTGCAAACTAGCCAAAGCATTTCAAATTTCGTTCCTCACTTCATTCTTGAAGTCTTCCATCATCTACTCTATCCTCTGGGGGTTTGTCCTTCTATGCGGCATCTCCTCTTCCACTCCAGTGAACTACCTCAACTCGGTGATCTAACTACCAATTTCAATTGCCTCCCCTCAATGATCTATTGAACACACGCACAACCTGCCTCCAATCGGTGATCTATCCACCCAAAGGAATGACTCAATGTTCAAAAAAAAAATCTTCCACCGGCCTATCCATAACCAGCTTTAATACCACTTGATGCATCCATAACTGGTAAAAACCTCAAAGAGAGTCAATCGACTTATGTAGCAAGAGAAACACAACGAAAGCAACAAGAAAACATAAACATATCATATTATTGCTTTAGAACTTCCAACAATCATCCGACTATCATCATATAATCATCAAAGAACATCCGACAATTAACTGGTTACATGTTGGCTATCAGCTAGATACAATCCAATCCGGGACTCTAAGAATCAACCAAATCACAAAATGTGAATCTCAATCCTTATTCTCAATTCTACTTCTTTTGCCCCTACAAATGATTACATAATATCATATTATACCCATCGGAACATATCTGGGTCGGCCTCATAAGATTACATTTACCAATGCAGGAAAATGAAACGTGTAAATAGGTCAACCCTAAGAATTAAAGAAATGTTTTTGGAAAATAACAACCACAAAGTGCGGTTCAACAGGAAAGTCGATCACATGCCAAAGAACATCGGACAAGACTTGAAATAGATCCACATGCCAAAAATCGCATCGGTAATGAAGGAAAACCAACCAGTAAGCACAAGAACTGCCCCAAAACCTAGAAACAGTCAACCAGAAGCGATAACTGATTGGAAAAGAACCCAAATGAACTAGAAATATGGAATAAGCACATGAAACCGCCTGGAAACTAAAAATAAGATCTGTCATGAAAGGAAAGAAACTATCAGTACCAACTGGTAAGAAAACAAAAAACTGCATAAAGAACTAAACAAGAACAAAACTGAAAGGAAATATTTTTGGTTGATGCAAGATTTTTGATTGATCGGGGATGCTTCTGCATCACCAAGAATACTGCATAACACAAAGAATATCACTGGATCAACAAAATCACCAAGAACATGCACAAGAATCAATGTGGACCACCAACAAGCACATTAGAACCATCCACAATAGCTGCACCAACACCACTTATGCAAATCTTCATTGATCAACATGCTAACTCACATGGACACTCAACAACAACAAATCAAACTAGAAAGATAACTTGTGGAGCACCAAATCACAAACCATATGAACTAAAGATACACATGAACATCCAAAACATTCTCCCAAATCCGCAACCAAAGATATGATCATATTGTAGCTCACTAGAGCAAATACCAACACTTATGCAAATCTTCATTGATCAACACGCTAACTCATAGGAACACTCAACATCAACAATTCAAACTAGAAAGATAAATTGCAGAGCACCAAATCATGAACCATATGAACTAGAGATACACATGAACATCCAAAACATTCTCCCAAATCCGCAACCAAAGATATGATCATACAGTAGCTCATCGGAGCAAATACCAAACTCTGCCAACCACTGCACATAGAGACTGAACTATAAATTGGATCAAATAATATGATCAAGCAATCTCTCGGATCACTGAAACAAATAAGGAATGAAGTAATTCCAACCTCCCAAACAAATAAATCATCCATATCATCTCAATGCAATCACTAGAATACCAAACAACTCTTTGCAACACTGGAATATGTTGACATCAATACCAACAACATATTCTAGCAGCAGCAATATGCAACAAGGGTGGGATGAAAAAGTGTCTAATTATATAGGAAGGATAATAGAAAATGAGAGGGATATTTGGAAATGGAGATCAGTCTAGGACATTAACTTAAGCAAAGTGTAAAGATCAACAATCACTAAAATCTTCAATAAGAGAAGTTTAATCATGTCTAAAAAGGGGATGAAATTAAATGGTCTCAATCAAGGTCTAGAGGATATATTGTCAAATTGGGATATATAGGCTAAGAAAGGAGGCAATCAAAAAAGAAGATTGGTTGTTGTAGCTATGTTGGAATAAGGATTGTCTCCCCAAAGTGGGATTTTTTTTCTTGGACTACTATTTAGAATATAATACTAATAGGAGATACTAAATAAGATAAGATTGTATGGCCCTCACTGATGCCCTCTGTGTAAGAAGAAAGAGGAAACTATAGAGAATCTATTTCTATATTGTGAAGTGATAGAATTTCACTAGAAAAGTATAATGCATAATTTGAACTAAAATGCCCCACTCTCATCTAGGGTCATTGGAATGTTCCAAGATTCACCGATAGGGAGGAAGAGGACTGTTGGGATTAAGGTGTCTCAGCTTTAGAGTCCTAATATGTTTATTATTTATTTTATTTTATTGTACCCACTTTGTAAGTCCCCAAAATTAAGGGACTAGTGTCACAGGTTGCTATGTTGGAACTATGACGATTTAGTTTATTTAGTATAATGATTACTAGTTTAGTGGAAGAGTCACGAAGAGTTATTTTTTGACAAGTGGTGTCAGGTAGGTGTTGCATATGGCAAGGTGGCCATTATGGGTGAGTGATGCATTAGTGCTTTGGAAAGCTGCTATGTGAAATGTGTCATGAAAATGACAACTTGTTATTTTTGACACAACATACCTCGTTGGCATCAGAGTTAGTTTTGGAAACCATGTGTGCTTTCCACTTGTGTAGAGCTCTATAAATATGTGGCTTCTTAGTGTATTTTGTATGATAGGTTGGATATCTTCAAAGAAGCTTTTATGTGCCACATTTCTCCAGAATTCTCTATTGTTGTAGCTACTCCTCAATAGCATCAGCTCGATGCACTGTATTATAACTACTGGTTGTTATTAATAATACAATTGATTCTAGAATTTGGAGTGTGGGTTTTCTCTAAATTGTTTTTCCATGTAACTCTGGTGTTATGGTTTAATTTGTTTAAATATGATTTTGTATGCATTTATCTAATCTGTAGTAGTTAAAAGGTTTGTAAGATTTTTTTTGCATAGATTTAGCATTTGGAAGTGTTATTCCACACTTGGCTTCCTTTCAAGGACAATTTTTTCAAGTTTATAGATGGTAAGCCCAACAATTCTAATTTGAGAAGTTTGAAAAGAAAAAGAATTGGAGGATCTTCAAAGGAAAGGATATGAACACAAAATTGTTAATTAATAAAATAAAGAATTCAATTACAAAAGTGGTAAATAATGCGGCTAGAAACCAAAGCTAGAAAAACAAGTGCCATGCAGTGGCGAGTACTTGCATTCATATTATAATTTTGAACTATTTTTATTTTAAAATTATATTATTTTAATTATATTTATGTAATATTATCTATTACTCTCATTTCAATAATATATTATTAATAACTATAATATAATGTAAACATTATAGTGAAAAATACATTTTTTGGGGGGAAACCTACTAGCTCAAATAGTTGGCAAGGTTGTGCTAAGGCTTTGGGCTTGTCCCATGTAGGTCCAAGGTTCAACTCTCACCGACTGGATTTAACTGGTGGCTAGGTTGTTTGAGTCCGCTCAGTCGTCTAGAAGGGACTAGTATCGCCTCAACTCGCCCCACCGTGACGTGAACTTGGCAAAAAATATAAGCCCAAGGCAAGGTCTGGTGGAAATCACTGGGTTGAGACACAAGGATAGCCCTAAAATACCAAATAAAAATATATATTTTTTCTTAAAAACACAATCCTAATTTAATTTAAAAATCTATATAATTATAATTATAAAATTTATCTGAAAATGTCAATGGTGTTATGCTCAAATGGAAAGGTCATTGGGATCATATTGGAGACTCATATTTGAATCCCCCATAGTAACATATACATGCTTTTGTGGCTTATTAGTTGATTATGTTGAATGGTGAAGAGGTCCCCCTTGTGACCTATCTAGACGTGAAAATTATACAAAATTATAATTTTAACTATTTTAACTCTTGAGACAAAAAGATAAATCACAAATGGGTAGGTTTAGAGGTCTCCCAGTTGATGGGGTTTCACAGGTTAATCTGCTTCTAATCTTAGAGCTAAAAAAATATGTATTACATTGGAGGAATGATGGGCGAGTAAATTTTGATGATGATGCTTGGAGAAAGTTGGGGGGGCTTTGGGGATAGGATGTGTAGTTAGATATTGGCAAGGAATTATCTTGGTAATCAAATCAGAGAAACTAATTGATGGAACCAACAACAAAGCAGAAATTCAAGCGACATGGTTAGCCTTAAAAAGTTGTCAAAATTTGGGCTACAATTGGATTCATTTGGAGGGAGTTTTGCAAATAATTGTAAATACAATCAGGTAAAGGAAAACACTAAATTAGAAATGAAATAATTTTTTGCGTGTATGATTTGGGAGCTTTTGGAAGAATGTGATAAATTCCATATCTCACACATTTTTAAAGGGCAATACGTTGGATGGGGGGGTGGAGGGTTATTATTGCAAGACATTTGACATGAGCTAGATCTACTTTTAGGTGAAGACATATTAATTTTACTTAAAGAGAATTAATGCACAACGACATTTAGCTACATGTGAGACAATTTAAATGAAGTTTGAAGATGGTGGTGGCAACTAAAGTATGCCAATGTATGAGGAGATTTCTGTTTAGGGATGAGGAGAGATGGATGACAACAAAATCATGGAGGTAAATTTTTCTCTTAGGTAAAAAGGGCAACAAATTGCATTTAAAGGGCAAATATAAAACAAAAACTTTGCAATATCTTCAACCATCAAACACCTATGGTGATACAAACTCTAAAGATGGTGTTAGGAGATGAATATTTGGTGCTCGATTGCAAATACAGAACTAGTGCAAACATTGCTTTAGCTTCAACCCAGTAGTTGTTGGTGTTGATGGTTTGGCATTTGTGAACTATGACTCCTTTAATCAAGCAACCCCATAAATTCGTGCCAAAAGTATTTCTCGAGGCTTGCCTTCTAAGATCCTCGTGGATGTCGTTTTACCCATTCCTAAATTTGATTTTGCATGTAAATGGTTAGAGTAGCATATAGTTATTGGTTATTTTTTTGTGAGGGTCCCCCCTAAAAGCATGCTATGGGATTGTGTTGCCAAGTCATGGGCCCCTCATGGGATCCATCGTAACAAGGTCCAAAACCTTACCAAAAGATTTTTTTTTCTGTTTTGCTAAAATCAACCATTTTTAGATTATAGAAAGTAAAGATGTTTTACTTTCTAAAAAGTTATATATAAATTTTTTTATTTAAAAATCAAATTAAAAAAAAATAAAAATATAATAAAACTATTTTATTAAATCCTCCCAATATCAAAATTGAAATATATTGAGTTATATATAAATAATAGGTGAAATACATTTAATCAAATAATTTCAATTTTAATAGGTCTTAAGTAGGTGAAATCCTCCTAATGTCAAAAATGTGTAAGATCACATGGGGATATTGGTTTTAAATGCATGTGGATAACTATAGTTGAAAACAAAGATTAATATTAAAATTAAATAGAAGAAGTAATAGACGATATTTATGGAGTTGTGAGCTATAAAAACCTTGGAGTTATACAACATATGGGGTTGTTAAAAATATTGTAGTACTACGAACTAGCATATATGCCTTAAATTTTAATTTAATCTATATAAAATACGCCGAGAGATATCCTTCTTGAGGCGCCTATTTGACTTTAGCATGCAAAATTGTATCAAAATGGGCGCCTCGAGAAGGATATCTCTCGACGTATTTTATATAGATTAAATTAAAATTTAAGGTATATATGCTAGTGGCAGTCGCAACACAACATTGAAAACATAAAATAAATCGATATATAATTATATTGTATCTTTTTACTAAAATAAATTATATTATTATATTATTATTTTTAGCATTAGGGTTAAGGTTTACATCATGGTTCAGGTTAGGTTTATGATTACGGTTAGGGTTTATCGTTAAGGTTATGATAATGGTTAGGGTTTATATCATGGTTAGGGTTAGCATCAACGTTAGGGTTTGGTTTTGGTTTAGGATTATAATTAGCATTAAGGTTTAGGATTATGGTTAGGGTTAGTGTTATGGTTACAATTTAATAGTAGGGTTAAATTTATGGTTAGGTTTAGGGTTTAGTGTCAAGGTTACAATTATGTTTAGGATTTACATCAAAGTTAGTGTTAGAGTAAGCATTATTACATTTAGGGTTAGGGTTAGAATTATAACTGGGGGTATGGTTAGGATTAAGATTTGGTTTATAGTTATTTTTTGGATTAGGGTTAGGTTAGTATTATGGTCAAGGTTAAGGTTGCTAACATGGTTGGGATTATGATTAGGGTTAATATTAGGATTAGGATTATGATAATGGTTAGGTTTAGGGTTTATGATTATACTTAGGATTATGCTCAGGGTTAGAATTAGGGTTAGGGTTAAGTTAGAGTTAGGGTTAGGGTTATAATTAGGGCTAGGTTTAAAATTAGGGTTAGGGTTATGCTTAAGATTATAATTAGGGTTAGCATTAGAGTTAGGATTAGGATTGGGGTTAGTCTTAGTGATTATAATTAGGGTTATAGTTAAATATAATAATTAGCGATTATAATTAAAATTAGGGTTAGGATTGGGGTAAGTCTTAGTGATTATAATTAGGGTTTGGGTTAAAGATTATAATTAATAATTATAATTAAAATTAGGGTTAGGGTTAGGGTTTGGGTTAGGATTAGGGTTAAGGTTAGAATAGGGTTCTATTATGCTCATATTAGGGTTCAAATCTATAAATAGAGTTGATTTTAGGGTTAGCATTCAATTAGAGGGATTAGGGTTAAGGGTTAAGGTTATAGTTGATTAGAGTCAGGGTTTGATTGTGGAAAGGGTTTAATTATATTTAGGGTTAGGATTAGAGGTCAATTTTGGGCTATAATTCAATTACATTAGGGCTAGGTTTAAATTAGGCTTAGAGCTAAGGTTTAATTATGGTTAGATTAGGGTTCAAGTTGTAGCTAGGGCTTAATTCTCTAGGGTTATAATTAATCTTAGGTTTACCTAATGGTTAGGTTTCAATTATGGTAAGATTAGGTTATTGGTATGGGTTTAATTATAGTTCGGATTAGTATTATATTTCAATTTGGGTTAGAATTAGGGTTATTATTCAATTACATTAAGTTTAGGGCTAAATTATGAATAGAGTTAAATTAGGTTATGGTTTTGGAGTAAAATTCAATTAGGATTAGGTTTAAACCAATATATGTATATTATCTGGTTTGCTAATGGAGTTCCAAATTAAATTTTTGGTTAGAGATATAGTTAGATTTAGGGTTATTATTAGGTTAGGCTTAAGGTTAGGATTAGGGTTAATATTGCAATTAGAGATATTATTAGAGATAGAATAACAATTATGATGTTTTTGTTCAAGATTGAGGTTAAGGTTACTATAATGGTTAGGTTTATGGTTTAGAGTTATGGTTAGAACTATTGGTAGGGTTAGGGTTTATATCATGGTTAGGGATATGGTATAGGTAAGGTTATGGTTTAGGGTTATGGTTATGATTTAATATTATGGTGAGGGTTAGGGTTAGGGTTAGGGTTTAGTGTTAGGGTTAGCATTATGGTTAGGGTTTATATCAAGGTTAGGATTAGGGGTGGATTATAATTAGGGTTTACATCATGATTGGGGTTAGCGTAAGGATTTCAGTGAGTATTATTGGTAGGTTTAGGGTTTACATCATGGGTAGGATTGGGGGTAGTGTTAGGATAATGGTTAGGGTTTAGGGTTATGGTTAAGATAATTGTTAAGGTTATGGTTTAATATTATGGCTAGGGTTAGGTTTTTGGTTAGGGTTAGGGTTTAGTGTTAGGGGTAGGATTAAGGTTAAGGTTTACATGATTTGGTATTATTATTTTGATCCAAGGTTATATTTAACATGTGATAAATTAACTTAAAATTTATTTGCATCGAATAATAAGCTTTAGGATTTACATGATTTGGTCTTATTATTTTGATTCAAGGTTATATTTGACATATCATAAATTATCCTAACCTCCAAACATTAACTCTAACCCTATTATCTTTTAGTTTACTATTATGGAAAGTGTTTCTTTTGGAATTTGATTTGTGGCACATCATTGAGGTTTTAGTTCAACCCTACAAAAGGAAACTTCTAGCTTAATTAATGAAACTGATGACCTTTATATTATAAATGGTAATAAATTGTAGTAGGCTTTCTTATGATTTAGCATTAGTATATTAGTTTGAGTTGGATTCATATTCAATTAGGTATACTATTTCAATTTTTTTGCATTTATATTTAATTTTAAAGTTCAATTTGGTTTAGTTTGAGGCTACCATTTCATTTAATAATGTATACAACATATATATTGTATAAATACTATGTTAACACAACCATGTGCTAAATGTCTTGTGGTATAAAAAATATAACTATAAAATGTAAGTTAAAACGATTAATTTTTTTTTTAATTTTGGAATACAAATACAAATAAATTTCAAAATTTATTAATATATACTAAAATAATATAAAATTAACTAGGAAATAAATAGAATATCAATAGAAAAATTGCATTTATATGAAAAATAATATATAATCTATAAAGAGAGAAAATGCAATATAAATTACTAAATTGTTTTGAAATATTTGTGTATGCAATTTTGATTTTTTTAAATTTAGAAATATTGTATTTTATTTTTAATAAAAATATATAAATATTTTTTGATTTGACTAAATTGGAAATTAAAAAATTATATATTATTTTTGAAATATTTGTGCATACATGTAATTTTGATTTTTTGAATTTAGAAACATTATATATATACATGATTTTTTAAACTTAGAAACATTATATTTTACTTTGAAATTTTCAAACATAAAATTTATTTTTAATTTTTCTTGTAAAAGGCACAATAAATATAGAAACTTTCTTGTAAGACATCATTTGAAGATGCAAACAATTCTTGAATAGCAAGTTTATGTTTGTAGAAGGAAACAACTCATAGAAAGTAGAAAGTTGCAGTTTTAATTGTACCTTTAAATGTTACCTATAAAATAAAACTTGAACTAATTAGAATTGCTAACATCTATTTTAATGTATTATAGCTTTAAATATTTTCTATTGATAAATACTCCCAAAATAAAAAATCTTATTTAAAAATATTGATGGACTTTATTTACAATTGTCTGTGAAAGAAGCACATAGAAAATTTTCTCAATTTCTTTGCCAGCATAATCAAAAATATTTTGAAGTCTTCAATAAGATGTGAATTTAATAGTATCTTTTATATATTTGACAAAAATAACCTATATCAAAGAGACAAAAAAAAATCTAAAAATGTTGGCTTCAATTAGATTTATGTGAATTCAATAGATTTAAAAAATCACACAAAGTTTTAAAACAATATTTTTTTCTTAAAGAATAAATAAGTAATAAAATAATACATATATATAAACATATATTTAACAAATATATTATTCTAAATCAGATGCTTTAGAATACTTGTAAAATTCTTGCTTGAGAAGATATCTATGGGGATCTAGAGAAAATGGGGATCAACTACAGCTATGTTGCCCCAAGCTATGTTGCCCCAATTCTGACAGACTTACAAGATAAGAAAAGGAAATAATGATGGCAAGTAGCATATTTGGTTTTCTATTCATTTGCCTTGTTGTTGCCTTGATCCATATGGAGATGAAGGAACTCAGTTACCTGAGTACATGTGAGAAGAATGCAAAGTGAAAATAAAATAAACTGAAGAAACAATGATAAATAGATTCATGATTTGAACAATGAAACAATATATGAGATAAGAGAAATAAAGTTCATAAATTAGGCAATTCATCATGTTTGGATTGGACATTTTTCTGTGTAAATAGATGTAACTGAGATTTTGTTTGATATTATGCCTAAAATAAATATGGTAGTTTGGTTTTATACGGTACATCTTCTAAAATATTTTCAGGATCTGATATTTCTGTATGGAAAAGTGAAATGATGATCAGCTGTAAACTATTCAAAAATGGCAAGGAAATAAAGATGGAAGCTACAATTGCTAGCATATTTTGAAAGAGGGTTTTTCATTTCTTGATCCTAATGATATGTAACATTTGATTTTTATTAAAGACATTTATGCATTTGATTTTAGATATAAAGCAAGATTAGAATGTTTATATTTCTATTTCCACTTGTTGAGTCTAGATTTTAATGCTTCTACAAAAAACATTAATCTTCTACAAAAAAACATGTAGTTATCAGAAAGGCAAAGTAAATAACAAATCAAAGGAAGCATATTTGATTATGCATGAAAAAGACATAATAACTAAGGAATTGATAGCCTGACAGAAACCCCGATGAATTTAAAATGCGTAGATCTTGCAGGAAAAATATTACGAAATCTACCAGAGCAGATTTTAAAAAATAAAAGAGATGAACTTGGTTGTGGATCGCAACATGCATCTTTTCCAATCCCATGCGTCTTTTACTACCACACTTTGCAAAGCACAAACAAATCTCTCTCCAATGCGCTAATCTCCTCCATTGTTGCTATTCAAATGAGAAATACTGAAATACACCATTCTTTTAAACACATCCCACGAATCTCCACTTTCTATTGCACGAGCTGAAAGCAATTAAAATATAACAATTGGAGAATCCTCATTTATGAAACGTCAGTCTCTTCGAATTCTATGAAGGTTGTCAAATTTCATGTGCCTAGTTTCTCTGACTCTGTTGCATTTACAAATGAAATCGTTCGCCGGCAGGACTCTTCAAATTCCATATGTTGGGATTGTAACTGCCCTTTCTTTTTTGTTTCACGGATGTGCTGACATTGTATAGGACGTCTCTCCGCGTAAATATTCCATAATACCATATGATCTTCTAACATATTTTTTAAAGGTTTGTCTTTCATTTAAATTAGATAATATTGCCAAGGAAATTATAATATAAGATAGTATTATGGAATCTCAAAAATATTATGATTTAAATATTTTTAGTTTTTTTAATGTTATTTATTAATATTTGCTTTTAGTTAAATATTATTATAATGAGAATGGTTTTTCTAATTACTAATCTTAAAACAAATTATGATTAAGATATTTTTGAATTTTTTTATGTAATTTATTAGTATATGTTTTTAATGAAATATTGTCTTAATGAGAATGGTTTATGTAGTTATTATTTTTCTACTATTAAATTAATGGAATTATTTTTTTTATGTTAAAAACTAAAATATGCATATAATTTATCGAAAAATGGTGTGTGTTGGGGGGGGGGGGCGCAGCGGGGTTGAATGATTTGGGCTCTTATTTTAGCCTTCTAATCATTTAAACAAGTTATAAAACTTCCATTAAGTGATATCTAGATACACATCCAACTTTCCAAGTACAATACAAATTTGTATTTTGATAGCCAAATTGTTTCATACAACTAACAACACTTAATATATTTATAATGGTAAATAAGATACAAAAACCACTGAATCAAACACTTCATGTGAAATGATCTTTTCACTGTAATCCTAGTCATCAAGTGTTGGATGGAGAAAATAGTTTATTTATACTATTTTAAATTCTTGTGTTTGCAATATGTATAGATTGTATTTCACATGTAATAATGAATAAAATCATTGTAAATGTCATTGATTAATAGTAATCATCTCTATATTTTTTTATAATCATCATTGATGTTTGTAGTTGATGTCATCACTAATTTTTCTAGTTAATGAAGCTTTACAAGAGTTTTGGCTTAAACAAAGTTTGAACTACTCTCTACATTGAGAAGTGAGCTCAAATGTTCTAATGGGTATTTCCTCTTAGTTTTAGTATCTTTTTATCTTTTTATCTTTTTATTTTTAATTTATAAACAAATTAAGAATAGTACTATAATGGAGGCATGGTCTCTATAAAATATCACAAACACTTTCTAGTTATTGGTGCACTACACAATACGAATCATATATTGTGTTTCTATTACAAAACAAAATTTAGCTATGCATCAAGATATAGAGTGAAATCTTCCTTCCTAAGCCTGGTTGATTCATGCACTAAATTCCCATCCATATCATAGTTTTTCAGACCCATAAAAAGGTTTTTGTAGTTCCTTGTTACATGGTTTGATAAAAAAAAAAAATTGCATTCATGAAGTTCGATGCAAATATAGTAATCTGGAAAAACTTTTCACTATTTTTTTGTTTGCATGGATTGAGTTCTCTAAGCAACAACTAACCTTGACCCTATATGGTGCTAACCAATCTAGTTTGACAACCATGTCACATGTAACAAACAAACCTTGAAGGTCAACTTCAATAATTCAATACACAATTTCACATTGCCTCCATAACATTCTACTCAACTATGATGGTGAACTCTATGTGGATGCCCTTGCAAAATCAACTATGACGGTGAACTCTATGTGGAAGCCCTTGCAAAATCACCTTGTTTTATGGATTAGAGTAATATCTACTAATAGTTGAAGGGCAAATAAAATTACTAGTTGCTTTAAGACCTGTAAAAATTGAAATTATTTGATTAAATATATTTCACCTACTATTTTTGCAATTAATGCTTGATCATTAGCTTCTATTTAATAAAATAAGATCTTGGTTCACTAACCATATAAGCATTTTCCCTTACTTATCCACTCATTTTCTATAATGGAAAATATGGGCTGTCCACAAATAGTGGAACTATTGTCTAGCTACTAAAAAAATTGTCTTAAGAACTTAACTTATTTTTGTGGTTGATATTATTTATGTTTAACAAATCAACTTTATTAAAGTATATTTTAGAATGAGATTTAAACATTTTACACATGTTGTCTCTATGAGTATGACTTAGAATGTTTAAAATGGAGCCTATTTCACCTACAGTTGTTTTTAAATGTTTGCCATATTGAGGACTCCAAATTGGTTCACATTTGTTCTTATTTGTTGACCAAATAGTCTCAATGATTTTGACATCTCCACATTTGGTTACAACCACAAACTTTTTTTCTTGATTATTTGTTGTAGTATAATCCATCCAATTATTTGTTGAATTCATTATTGTTCTATCTTGTTAATTTTCTACCTTCATAGTCATTTTACATGTCTATTCTTATTTTATCTGGTTGCTTATAACTTTTATGGGCTTGGTGACAAAATTATATTTTTATGTTGTATAATCAAAAGTCCAAGCCGTAGAATCTTTACAACACATATCAAATTTATATATGGTTACTCAAAATTCAATTTGGAGTACCTTTCCCTCTCAACCAACTATCAATTGATAAATTATTCTTATTCACATAGATATCTTAATCTTTTATGTTATTTTTTCTTGTAGAAATTTGAGTCTTGATACAAATTCTCTATTACAAACCATGCCATATATTTTCTTATTAAATTCAATAATAATTATGTGACAATAATTACAAACCATATAGAGTAAAATCTATTGTACAAGCCTAGATGGTTAACAAGTATATCTCATATATTGATTTCAAAAATCTATGATAACATACAAAATCTGAACAAAATAAATGCCTAAACAAAGTCATATGGTTGTACAATGATATGCATCAACAAATACAAATCTATTTATACATACCATGAAGGCATATGAAAAAATTCTTATACATAGGAATTATGGAATATCATTGAATAATTAGCCTTTACTAGGCCATTGACAAGATCAAGAACCAATCTCATTAGTCCTCCTACACTTAAGACTTGATTGTAGTTATACATATTAATACAAATAAATAAAGTGTTTTAGTATATAAAACATGAAATGTATAAAACTACATAAGTCAATAAACACTTACCACACACTCGTAATCCATGCAAAGCATCCTCTAGTTTTCATTTTTCAACCCGAAAGAAAATACATGAATTGGATTTCTCACATGCTCTCGTGGCAAGCATCAAGAAGTAGTTTAAATTAAAGATGCATGTCATTTAAAAAAAATCATAATAATATTTATTAATGACTCATACCTATGTAAAAGACATAGAAGATGATATTCATGCACCAATCCTCATCTCTAATGGCCCCTGAAGATGATGAGGAGTCTATAATGAATTCATCAACTAAATCAAGAACAAAGCTAATCTCACCAAATAATAAAACTTTCACATACACTACATAGTTCATTATTTACATACATAATGACTGAAAAAAAAAGTGGAACCTTCTTTAATGAAACTTGAGAAATGACTGTTGCCACCAATATGTCTCAAAGTCCATCATCTTCTTGTTCAACATCAAATTGTAATTTTAAGATCAATATTGCAATATGAAAAATAAATTGGCATGACATATTTATTAATTTACTCATCAAGCGCACATAAGGTGTTGTTAGCCATACTAAACTATGATGAAATGACATGGTATGTAGGATGCATTGTTTGACTTTGATCTTTTTTTTTTATAAAAGTGGCAAAGTCACTGAACAATTTTATTAATATAAAAAAGTTTACAAGAAATTCTAAATCAAATGAGCATACCGGCAAGAAAGATCCAGACAAAGAAAACCTCCAGTTATAGCTCTTGATCAAAATCCCATATATGAATGCCAGTTTGATATCACCCTATACATGAGAAGAGACCAAAACCCAACCCAACACTATACCAAGAAGTTCGACAAAATACCTCCCCCAGAGTGGTCAAAACAAAATATTACAAGCAAAAAATAAACCCATAAGAAAATCTACTTCATGGCTCAAGATACCATGTACTTGAACTTTCATCCAAAGGCATAGAAGAAGTAGAGCAAGGAACCACATCATCACCCAAGGGAGGAGGAATCATCTGCAATGGCTCGACCAAATGAGGAGAACCAAGTGTATACAGTGAAAATGGATAACAACAATAATATAGAAAGACTATAAGGAATTCAACCACAAAACCCTAGCCTAACAACAACAAAGATCCACCATAACATATGAAAATTACCTAAGACAATGCAAATCAAATGAAATCACCAAGATTATACCATCACATGTCCAATAGGGTTTGGATCTCCATTCTTCCTATCTCCATTGATCTTGCTTGATATATTTGCTCTCAAATTTTATGTGCACAAGAGATCAACAAAGAATGGAAATATGGTTGCAAGTAGGCTTGATTGCATATGCAAGTTCGAAAGCGTAGTCGGGGCTGAATGCATAGTGAGTTAGGGTTTGATAATGAAGGAAGCATCTCCTTATATAGAAGACACTATAAGAAATGGAGGGATAAGATTGAGAGGTGTAAAAGAAGTCAGCTGTGATTAGAGGGTAGGTAGAGGAAATAATAAAATAATGAAAGGGTAGGTAGTGTATGAATTAAGAGATGAATGACATGTGTCATAGGTAGAAAAGGCTCATGAATTAATTAAATAAATAAATATTTAATTAATTAATAGAAGAAGTGGGATCAATTAAATAAATAAGATATTTATTTAATTTAGGAAAAGGGTAATTTAAATAAATAAATGTATTTATTTAAATGAGAAATAAGGCTAGAAGAGGATAAATGAATTAATTAAATAAATAAAGATTTATTTAATTAATAGAAGAATTAGGCTAAAATAATTAAATAAATAAAGATATTTATTTAATTAGACATGACAATTTGAGGTGTCTACATTTTGCCCCTCTTTGAGACAATGCAGCTTGTCGTGTTGTTTCAAAGAAGATAAGATGAACTGATACAAAGTTGCCCCAAGATGGGAATGATATGCCCCCTTGAGAGATTGGATGAAAATGTCCGAAAAGATCGCAGACAATCTCTCGATAAGAAAGAAAGGCTAGAAAGGGCTGATCGGATAGGATAGAGTGACAGAGTCAAGGGATAAAGAAGACTGACTCGGGAGACGAGGGCTAGGGCAGTCTATAAGATAGACCACAAGGGGAATACATCCTCATTGTTATCCACACATCCAAGAGATCAGAGTGCAGAGAGAGAATAGAGCAGTAGCAGTCAGTAGTGATGGCATTGGTTCACAGATTCGATCGCATTCACCGATTTCAGAGGCCAGCAGATGCAGGAGAGTCGGCAGGTACCACAAAACCTCTTTGTACTTTGTCACATTAATTATTATCATTAATGCATCTCAGGTAGTGCAATAAATGCGCTTTAGGATAATGTCAAAAAATGTCAAAAACGCGTAGGTGTGTCTGCATTGGTGCCAGGCGTGTCTATGTTGGCTAGGCGCGTCTGCGTTTGTGCCAGGCCCGTCTATGCTGGGAAAAGCATCTGTGCCAGATGCGAGCGCGTCTATGTTGTGCAGGTGCGTTTGTGAAATATGGGCACGTCTGTGCAGAATAGAGGCACGTCTGTGTATTTCAGGCGCGTCTGTGTAGAGCAGGCATGTTTGTGCAGTCTGTAAGCATGTTTATGTCTTCAAGGTCCATTTGTGTCTTCAAGGTCAAATGGGCAGTTTTGTGATGAACATACACTGTCAATTGGATAAGCTACTGAGAGAATACACTCAAGCAGGTCCTCTAGGGAAGACTAGGATAGCAGATAGGCTAGGATTGACAATTTTGTGATAGAACATACGTTGCCAATTAGGAAACTACTCAAGAGGATACAGTCAAGCAGAGGCCCTAAGATATGATAAATCGAGGCACTTTGTGATGAATAGGGAGTACCAAGACATAGTACTTTGTGATGAACAGGGAGTACCAATAGGAGCAGCACTTTGTGATGAACAGGGAGTGCAAATATGAGCAGCACTTTGTGAAGAACAAGGAGTGCAAGAACACGTAGTACTTTGTGATGAATAGGGAGTACCACTAGGATAAATAGCAACACTTTGTGGTGAATAGTGAGTGTCACTAGGATAGATAGCAACACTTTGTGATGAATAGTGAGTGTCACTTTGATAGATAGCAACACTTTGTGATGAACAATGAGTGTCACCAGGATAGATAGCAACACTTTGTGATGAACAGTGAGTGTCACTTTGATAGATAGCAACACTTTGTGATGAACAGTGAGTGTCACTTTGACTGACATGATTGATTTGCTTGACTGCAGGAGTACTTACCTATGCTAGAGTCACGGGAGAGATTCCCATCGACTCAGAGGTTACGACCAGAGATGACATTCGAGGACAAGGCTGCTATTGAGGTTATGGGTCTGAGATATATTCTGTATGTGCCTGAGTTTCAGGCGAACATGGGTTTGTTGACTGTGCTGGCTGAGAGGTGGCATTCTAAGACATGCACATTTCATTTACCTATGGGTGAGATGACAGTCACCTTAGAGGATGTGTACAGGATACTGCGGATACCGATCGATGGGGAGCTGAGACCCTATGATCAAGATGGAGACAGGGAGGCATTGAGACGAGTGTTTTGGGATCCAGGACTGGAGATGAGGGTAGGACATAGGGCATGGGACATGATGACAGTGATAGGACTGGCACTACCAGCAGTGCTAGCAAGAGTGATCAGTGGGTTCCTGTGTCCAGACAGGGTGACACGAGGGTTGGCTGTGGGTTGGGGGAGCTTCATCAATTTGTTTACCATGGATCTATAGGATTGGGCTACGGAGTTACATTGTTACAGGTATGGGCATATGAGCATCTGCTAGTCACACGGCCGATACATTTCAGAGGTCGGGGTTATGGACGCAATTTTGTTCATCTTTATGATATGATTACCTCACAGCCACAGATTGGCAGGTTGGAGCACTGGCGTTGAGTGATCGATGAGATTGACACTATGATACGGAGGCCATACCGCGAGTGTGAGCAGTGGGAGGATGATGCAGTGGAGCTACCCTATACCTTCAGGAGCAGATATCTGATTGGGCGGACACCCTATGTATTGGAGAGGCAGTTGGTAGACAGGGTATCCAGGCAGTTTGGCATGATCCAGCGGATGCCATGGGGTTCTGGTATGTATGCGCAGACAGTGCGAGACCAAGCACACTTTGGGCCACTATAGTCATATGTTCAGGTCATGATGCAGCTGGTAGAGATGGTGCCCATGCCCATGGGATATGTGGCCTGAGATTGAGGATTCAGGGATGGATGCAGAGTATACTGCATATTGGGCAAAGCATCCATTTCCACGCCTGACAGACCCAGGTGAGCAAATAGATGGAGATGGTGGAGGGGATGAGGATGATGATGGAGATGGTGGAGGTAGAGGCCAACGGAGGAGGCAGGGTGCAGTTGGAGAGAGGAGAGTGGATCCATGGAGAGAGGGTGGGGAGGAGAGACAGGCTCGGGTGGTGAGGGGTCGCGGTGGATTGCCATTATAGATGCCAACAGCACAGGGTCTGAGATAGGGGCAGGGACAAGGACAGAGGCAGGTACAGGTATAGGTACAAGCATAGGCATAGCCACCAGTATAGGAGGAGCCACAAGCAGAGCTACAGGAACAGGGGCCGAGGAGGAGGAGGATGAGCTATTTGAGCTGAGGGAGATCTGCCAGGGACAAGCAGATGAGATCCAGGATCTGGAGAGGGAGACAGCTAGGCTCAGGAGACAGCTGAGGGATACTGAGCGGGAGTAGGATCAGGCTATCCAGCGCTATACTGAGGTTGAGACAACACTGAGGGCTGGGAGATAGGTGGCAGAGGACACAGGGGCTGGATATGGCTATGTTCTATGGGTAGGAGAGGAGATAGGTTTTTGACGAGACCTATACTACGGGGCAGTGCCACCAGAGCAGCTGGTGAGGAGCTTCCACAAACCATCACGGATAGCAATGACTACTGGAGGGAGTCAGAGGAGACAAGCATCCAGCGGTGGGGTTATGGGTCTGCCACCACCACCAGATAGAGGGGGCAAGAGAGATGTTCCTGGGGCAGGTCCTTCCGGGGCTCAGACTCCGTCGAGGCCAGGCAGCTCCGAGGGAGGGAGTTCATCATAGCCATAGAGGGCTCCCTATGTATTAGTATTTGTACCATTTTGTATTATGATGTAGACACCTTCAGGTGGTTGTAGCCATATGATTTTGACATCATTGTATCATGACACTTTTGATTATATATATATCAGATGATTCACCTTTGCGGCAGCTATATGCATGTGTACCTATGTGATGCTTATGTTCCTATGATGTATGTTTCTATGTGATGGTTATGATACGGATGCAAATATGTACATGATGAAATGCAATATTTTTTTTCTTTTATGTTTTTAATATGTTATGCCAAAGCAAATGTGAATGTATGAAATGCCAATGAATATGATAATGCAAATGATTATTTACATGATGAAAATGTAAAATGTGCTAATATGTGTTGTGTGCATGATGTGATGCAATTGCAATATCTATATGTATGTATGGAATGCTTATATGTGGTAATGCAGGTGCAAACTACATGAAATGCAAATATTTTTGGTGTGTCATTATACTCAGTTGTGTGATAGCAGGCTACACGG
This sequence comes from Cryptomeria japonica, assembly GCF_030272615.1. Lineage (NCBI taxonomy): Eukaryota > Viridiplantae > Streptophyta > Pinopsida > Cupressales > Cupressaceae > Cryptomeria > Cryptomeria japonica. The sequence goes on from NC_081412.1 coordinate 719,318,511, forward strand.
ACTCAAGAAGGATGATGAAAGTCAATCATGAACGGGGGATGGAAGACAAAAGATATGAAAGTGAAAGAGCTTCTTGTGCGTTATCATCATTGAGCTTTATTATGGCAAGTAGGTTATGACAATCGAGGCATATGTTCGACCCAGAAAGTCATTGTACCTGTTTGCATGGAGATAAGACAGTCACAAACAAGGAATGCCCCAGTTCACACTAGACTCACAGTGTCCTCATATCCTTGGACAAGTCATAGCATTACTAAGAGACAATCCACAGACAGCAAAGAAAAAAATAGGTGATGATACCCATCCTCGCTTTTCTAGTCAAAGACATCCTGGAGATAAAAATCTCTAGTCAGAGACATCCTAGAAAAGCTAAAAGACATGTCACCAAAAGATAAAAATCAAAAGAAAACCAAGACTCGACACTAACATCCACTATAGTCCTCAAGTTTTAGTGTTTCTTGTCACTTATATAAGTCTATTTGATTGTGGTCACAATGCTTACTTTCACAAAAATGATAGATAACACTGAACCATAATGTTGTCTGAGTCTGTTGAAAGATTTGATTTGTTCAAGCCCATTGTTGTTGTTGTGTCTCATTTGAAATTGATTGAATCCATGCAATTGATACCATATTGCGAAGAAGACAAAACTTTATTGTGGACTGGCGATGCAAGTGTTGCTTTATTGTGGATTGTGCGTGGATAGACTGAAGAAAAGTGGAAGAAATTGTGCTCCTCAAAACGTGTGATGCGCTCAGTTCCACACCCATTCCTAGACGTAGGATTTGCCTTAGCCACAGATAGGAGCTGATTTATTATGGATGGAAAGGGTGAAAAGGAATGTTTATTATGGATGGCTAACCAATCCTAGGTAGATCAATAACAAGCCATGATGGGAATGGGTAATTTTATTATGAATGGATAGGTTGTGAGTGTGTGCAAAGTGAAGGATGAAATGGAATCCTGAAGGACTGAAGAAGGGAGGAGCAATGTCTCTATGCATGGTGCTGTTGACCCAGTTTTCACCATGGTACTTGCCCAGGGCGCCACTGAAGTGGTTTTCACTGTTGGACAAAATGTTTTTCTATTTTTTCAATTTTTTAAAAAAAAAATTTAATTTTTAATTTTTGTGTCACAAGGTGCCTGTTTGGTAGGTTTTCACCAAGTAACGATTTTTTTATGTTCTATGATTTTTTTGTATTTTTGAATTTTTTTTTTTTTTTTGTATTTTTGAATTAGGATACTCTGAAGAGCTATGTGTAAGACCTGCGAAGATGCATGTTGTTGATAGGATCCTCTAAAGGTTCACCCTCTGTGGTTGAGAGCTGATATGCACCGGATCAATAGGTTGTTGTGATGATGTAAGGACCAAGCCAGTTTGGTTCAAACTTGCCCTTCTTCTCTCTGTCTTGCTAATTTTTAGGATTTTCTCTGAGAACCAAGTCACCTACCTCAAATGTGTGAGGCTTCACTTTATGATTGTAGTTGTGACTCATTCGTTGTTGATAAGCCTTGAGATGATTAAAAGCAGTTTGTCTTCGTTCATCCAATAGTTCAAGTTCTTGTAAGTGAGAGACCTTGTAGTCTTCATCACTGATAATGTTTTGCAAAGAGACTCGTAAAGAGGGTAACTCAACCTCAATAGGCAAGATAGCTTCAGTGTCATAGACAAGTGAATAGGGTGTAGCTCCTATAGGTGTGCGGTAAGCCCAAAATGCGGGATTAAGTTGGATATGCCAATTACAGCCAGCGTCGTCGACTGTCTTTTTCAAGATTTTAAGGATTGTTTTATTAGACGCCTCAGCTTGACCGTTACTTTGGGGATAATAAGGTGTGGAAAAATGATGGATAATATGGAAGTGGTCACAGAGTTCATGAACATCCTGATTTTTGAAGGGACGCTCGTTATCAGTGATGATGGAAACAGGAATACCGTATCGACAAATGCTATAGTTGAGAATGAATGTAGCAATTTGTTTTCCAGTGACTTGTGTGAGAGGCACGACTTCGATCCATTTTGTGAAATACTCTATGGCAATGATGATGAATTTATGACCATTGGAAGATGGAGGGTGAATCTTGCCTATGAGATCGAGTCCCCACTGACAAAAGGGCCAAGGAGTTGCAATTGGTTCAAGTTCTTGCACTGGTGCATGGATGAGGTCTCCATGAAGTTGACTGATATTTCTTGGTGGTTGCATCTCTAGGATGGCCTTGACTTTTGCTGGATTGGCTTCGATTCCTCTTTTTGATACAATGAATCCCAGGAACTTCCCAGAGGTTACTCCAAAGACACATTTCTTGGGGTTTAATCTTACTTTATACTTTTCCAACCGATCAAAGACGACTGAAAGTATGTCCAAATGTGTATCTTTGTCTATTGATTTACTCAAGAGGTCATCAACATAATCTTCCATAGTCACGTGCATGAGATCATGAAAGATAGTAGTCATGGCTCTTTGATATGTAGCACCTACATTTTTTAGCCCAAAGGGCATGACATTCCAACAGAAAGTTCCCCAAGGACAAGTGAATGTTGTTTTGTGTTGATCCTCAGATGCAATTTTTATTTGATTATAACTAGAGAATCCATCCATCAAAGATAACATCGCATGACCTGCTGTGAGATTGACAATCAAGTCAATATTTGGTAATGGAAAATCGTCCTTAGCACAAGCTTTGTTGATGTCTCTGGAATCTGTACATATTCTGATACTACGATCTGGTTTACTGACAGGTACTAAGTTGGAGATCCATTCAGGATAATCAATTGGGCGTATGAATCCGACATCCAATAATTTCTCAAGCTTTGCTTTGACTAATAATGCCACTTGTGGATGCATCTTTCTTAATTTTTGTTTCACTAGTTTTGCCCCCGGTTTAACTGTCAAATGATGCATTACCAAATCCGGATCCAATCTAGGCATATCAGCGTATGACCATGTAAAGTTGATTTGTCTTTCTGTGAAGAAACATATGAATTTTGACCTTTCTAACTCTATCAAAGATTGAGCCAGGAATATGTTGTGTGGAACTTCTTCTGTGCCAATGTTTGTTTTGATAGTCTCCTCTACCAACATGGATGACTTTTCCTCATATGATGTTGGGAGAATGTCGAGCCTTCCATCTTCGGGTGCCTTAGAGAGGTTTTCACCCTCAGATACATCCTTTCTTTTTACTTTTTTGGGGTCAGACAACGCCACAATGTGGTTTTCGCCATAAGACCCTTGGTTTGTTTTTATTTTTATATTTTTGCGACTAGAAGGCCCGACACCCTCACCAAAATATGCCACGCTATTGAGTTCTATAGTGTATCCCACTTTATGGTCCCCAGGGGGAAAATCATCTCGTATGCCAAGATAGTCAATAAAAGCTTCATCATTTTGGAATGTGTCAAACTGTGCATGTCCTTCATGGTCCCAGTCAATAAGTTGGTGGTGAACAAGGGGAAGGCCTTTGATATCTTCGAAGTTAGCAGGGCTAAGAGTGAAGATGTAGTTATATTCAGTTATGTCAAGGTAGTTATCAAGGTCATCGTTGGCACTCTCCTCATCATTCTTGATCGTGAATGAATCCAAATTATCATCACTAGTAGCGCATTCTGGGACAGGTGTTCTCATTCTATGTGATTTCAACCTAGGACCTAGAGGCAAGGACTGTATGGGATCCTCCGAGGTTGTTTCTTGACCACCTTTGAATTTTTTATAAAATTCCTCTTCTTTTGTGGGTTCATCTGGCTCTCTGAATATCTCGGTGAGCTCATAGTCACTGGCGGATTTGTCTGAACCCCATTCCCATTTGTTGGAGTCTGTGGAATAGCGATTCTCTTATTGAATTTTGGCAGCTTTGATTTGTAATGCTTCTTCTGTCCTTTGAGTGTGGACCTTGGAAGTCATGAAACCAAGTCCCTTAGAGCGTTCCTTTTTGAATGTCAATTCAGGTTGTAAAGGTTCAATGATGCCTTCCTTTCTTAAGCCAAGAGGGCTTTTGCCATCATACCCAAATTTTTGTAGGATCTTGAACCCTTTGCCATACTTTTCACATGGTATGCTGATGTGATATTGTGTATCATTTTCAGGGTCTTTGTAAAGCATTTTGTATAAGTCTTCCTCTTCCAGTTCACCCCATCTTTGAAAGATAGTAGGGTCCCATTTGAGTATAATGATAGATACCTGCTTATTAGGATGTGGTCTTCCATTTTTTTTTGGTGAACTCATGACTTGTCGTAAGTACATGGTTTGATTCAAAGTGTATTCACCCATGCCCTTGTCCTGGAATTTGCCTTTAAGCTCACCTTGTTTTGAGGTTGAAGGTTTTAATGATTCAGGATCAATGTATGCAGAAGAAGGAACAACTTCCCTATTACTTGGAATGATCATTTTAGTTTTCTGTCTCAAGTTATTGCAGTATATGAATGGATTAGGATCACCATTAACTGTTATCTCAACTCCATTGTGAGGAAACTTAATGCATTGGCGGTATGTAGATGGGACTGCCCTCATTTCATGAATCCAAGGATGTCCTAGTAATATATTGTATGTGAGATCTAGGTCTAGGACTTGACAAACCACATCCTTTGTAACTGGCCCAACTCTGAGAGGTAAGATTACTGTGCTCTTGGATGAACGTTCTTCATCATCATATGCCTTGATGGTAATTTTTTTTGTAGAATTCACAACTTTATCAGAATATCCCAATTGTTTAATAGTGCTCAATGTACAAATGTTTAGACATGCTCCTCCATCTATCAGGACTTGTTTTATTCAATGTTTGTGTATGAAGGCTTCAATGTGTAAAGGTGTGTTATGTGGCTAACTTACGGAGGCATCATCGGCTTCTGTGAATGTAAGGGAGCGTGGAATGGAAAGGTATCCTACCTTGGCTTGAAAATGGTCCACATTCAAATCAGTAGGAACAATAGTGTCTCTCAAGTTTTTATCAAGAATGGCTTTATGTGTAGGGGATATGCGTAAGAGCTCAAGGATGGAGATGAGCACGGGTGTCTTCCCTAACTGTTCTACAAGGTCATACTCAGGCTTGGTCAGTGAGGAAGTGACATTTTTAGCTGGAGCACCTTGCAAAGTGAATTTACCTCGACAAGTTGTAACATTACATTCAGAGGTAGGTTCGGAAGAAGATCCAATGCCTTTTAGGACAATCTTGGGTCTTTGGGTAGAATTCTCAGATGTTTTGTCCTTGATGATAATGGTAGAGACATAATTGTCCATCGAGATGTGCTTGATAGTTGAGTCATAGTTATAAGATGCTCTGGTATAGTTGGTTTGGTCATCTGTGGCTTTAGACGTTCCCTTGTCATGTTTTGGGAATGGTTCCTTAAACATTTCGTGTTCTTGATTGGATGAGTGTCCTTCAACCTCAATGTCACCTCTATCAATAAGATCTTGTATGATGTTCTTCAATCGATGACAATTTCCTGTTTTATGACCCTTGCTCTTATGAAATTCACAATACTCATCATCATTCCACCAATTTGGTTTGACCTTTGGCTCATATGGAGGTAGAGCTGGAATTGTGATTATTTTGTTTGCCACTAGCTTTTTGAAAATTGACTCAAGTGGTTCTCCCAATGGGGTGTACTTCCTTCGTGACTTTGAAGTTGTTTGAGTATTCACTTGATTGTTTGTAGAGCTTGATCCTGAAAAAATGATTTTGGGTTGCACTGTATTGGCATCAACAACACCATCATTGACTGTGTTCTTGTTTTTATTCCAAAATCTTGGCTTATCTTTTCCTTTAAAGTCATCTTTGTTCTCCTTGAATATCTTAATGACTCCTTGTTCAATTAGGACCTTCTCTGTTGCTAAGCATTTTTCAATGAGGTCTTTGAAGGTGGACAAACAAGCTTTTCTTAGGTCATAACCAATGTCTTTGTTGACATTCTGGGCGAACATCTCTACCATTTGTTTTTGTGGAATTTCACAAGAGCATCTGCTGGCTAGATTTCTCCATCTTTGCAAAAATGATGAAAAAGATTCTCCATCCTTTTGCTTGGTGTTGCACAAGGTGGTGACTGATATGTCTGTCTCTATGTTGTATGAGAAATGTTGGATAAATGCCTCTGCTAAGTCACCCCATGACTTAATTCCAGGTGGGAGTTGAGAGAACCATTCCATAGCTTGATCACCTAAGCTTTGTGGGAATAATCTCATCAAATATGTCTCTTCTGCTGCTACTTCAATGCAAGTTGTGAAAAATTGTCTTATGTGTGCCTTAGGATCCCCTTTTCCTCTATACTTATCAAACTTAGGTGTCACAAAGTGTGTAGGAAATGGAGGCATTGGAATGCTTTTGTCAAATGGATAGGGACATATGTCTCTCATTGTGTAAGTTGGCTTCGGTGTATTTATGTCCTCCATTTTTTTTTGTAAATCCTTGATTTGTTGTTCCAAATTGTTCTTAGGTGGAGACCAACTTCTTGGACCATACCCCATGCCTGAACCACCAGGTGGAGGAGGAGCATGTTGCATATATGGATGATATTGATCATACACATGTTCATATGGAGGAGGTCTATAATGATGTTGTGTATATGGACTACTTGGTATAGAGTCATGTTGAGGAATGAAATATCTGCTTTGTCCATGTATACCATACAATATAGGAATGTCATGAGTTTGTTCTAGTGTGTTGCCCCCAAATTTGACGCAGGGTTTCCTTGTGTCCAAATTTTGAGCATGCCTTTGAATATCCAATTGCTTTGGTGGTTGATCCCTAGCATTGGTATGTGATTGAGCATATTTTTCTACATAAGACCTCCATAATGGTCTGCGAAAGTGAGTATCATATGTTTGACCATGTGTGTATGGGACCTTTGGTTTTTGAAACAAAGATTATGGTGATTTAGGCACCATATGTGGTCCTCTATTGCCTCCACTATTAGGCCTCCTTTGATCCATGTTGGAGTGAGTTTGTTAAGGATGATTTTCCATTATTTGAGACATGTCGAAATCATGAGCGATCTTGGCTCCACTTTGTGCCATCACTTGTAAGAAGTATTGTTTATCTCTCCTCATTATTTCCTCAACCAATCGATTGAAATGGGGATTCATAATGGTGTCTTCCACTTCTATTGAATGTACATAAAAGTTGTCCATATTGTCATTATGTGTATCATTGTTATTTGTAGTGTCCATGTTCTCAACATTTGGAATGTTTCTATAGGCATCCATGTCAGGTAATGTGTTATGATCAGAATTGAAAAAGATACCATTGTCATATTCATAGGAACTCATGTTTGCGGACTCTTGAGCCTCTTTAGTTTCTCTTCTAGATTTTTGGGAACGGGTTTCAACCATGAACTAGGTATTGGCCAAGATGTGTGAGACTAGATGAAAATGAAAAGAGTATGGAAGACCAAGAGTTTGGGATGGAATGTAAATGAATCTGAGGTGTACTTGCAATGTCCAAAGTGTAAGACCAAGTATGTATGTAGTAGAGTAGGTGTGGCTTCCAAAGAGATGATAGTTTCTCTTGATGAGGTAAGTTGACCTTGACTCTAAGTAAGACCAAATGAGACCCAAAGGTGATAGATCTTGATGAGGGACCACTTAGCAAAATGTTGTATGTATGTAGTGTGTTGACAAAGTACGATGAGGACAAGCAAGTGACCTTTTGACTCAAGTTTAGACAAATGTGAATGTAATGCAAGATGTAAAGCAATGATGGACTTTGTGAAACCCAAAGACAGGTTGAATGCTAGATGGAAAACCCAGAGAGATAACCTAGGAAGCTCAATAAGTTTGAAACTGACTGTTCTTGTTTGTTGAATTATGAAAGTTTTCAATCCTGAACACAGACGTGCCTGTATACTTCACAGACACGCTTAAATGACACAGACACTATTCTGTCAGACACAGACACGTTTAAATGACACAGATGTGGTTCTACCAGACACAGACGCGTTTCTGAGATGTTGTAAATACAATGTTGCTCAAAAGACACAGACGTGTTTAGGTGACACAGACGTGGGTCTGTTAGACATAGATGCGTTTCTACAAACTTTGTGCAATTTTTCCAATCTGTGAAGTTGTTTGGTTGTGACCAAATCTGAATGTTTGACTATTTTTCATGACAAGAGGACACGGTGTTGATGAGGACTTAATGTTTGCAAGTGTTTAGACTCAAAGATTCCAAGAAAAGTGTGTTGTTTGATGTAAAATTGTTTTGCATACACTTGAAGACACAAAAGACACAATGTTTTAATGATCGGTCTTGAATGTTTGATTGTTCAAAATAAGTCAAGCACAATTCTTATGGCTGGCCAAGACAATAGTTGTTGATCCCACATGGAGTTTCCCCCGAGGCTATGCTATTCAGAGTAGATACTTAGATGCTTGACCCCACTGGCTCCACCCTCGGCACTCACTTCTTGGGCTAGCCAAGCATCAGTCCCCACGAAAACTCCTCGTGGAAAACTTTGTATCTCTACTAAGAACCGTATGTGTGTGGGCTGCTACCAGAGGTTCGACCTCCTGCCCCAACAACTAGAAGAATTTTGGCTTCTAAAACAAAAAGGTGCTAGTAAGGGCATCCGCTTGTGTGGCCATACATGCGACACTTTCAACTCTGTAAATAGAGAAGGCTCCCAGCCGGTAGGGGTTACACCCTACAAATGATCAAATAAATTTGATCAAACGGGTTTATGGGGAGGCATAGTGTCGGTATGAACTAATCAGCACACATTATCCACAATTTTCACCATGAATACAGTTATTTATAGTGGTTTGGAAGAAGACGGTTTTTCTTTTGCTACCACTTGGGTCGTTCTCTCCTCACTAGTAGTCCTAATGACCACATGGGGAGACAGGCTCTCTAAAGATTAAACAAAAAGAGCCTATTGCTCAAGACACAAAAGACAATGGTTCAATTTTAGTGCACCAATTGAAGTGTTTGCTAATCTATGAAAACAAGTCACACAATGAAAGATCAAAAACCCTTGCCAAGGTCCTTCAACAAAGATCTATTAGTAGTTTGGATTGTTTGAAATAATCACCCCTTCCTGCAAGCACACAAGTTAGGTAAATTTTAGATCCAAAAGACTTTGTGACATAGGGGCCTTCGACAAAATGATTTTGCTTTCAAGACAAGCTGCACCAATTTCGTTAGCTAGATCTGAAGATGTTAGCTCAAAATAAACCACATCTGAAATCTAAATGATGCAAAACTAAATCAAAGAAAACCCAAAATGTAACAAATTCACACAGACGCGGTTATTAGAAACACAAACACTATAAAATTTCGCAGACGCACCTAAAGCTGACATAGACGCGGTTCCAGAACACAGACGTGGCTCCTGGACGCAGACGCACTTGAAAACTCCACAGATGCAACTAAGGCACATAGACGCGATGTTCAGAATCTGCAGAAAAATAAAATACTGTCGACGACACAGATGCCATTCCAGATGTCGCAGATGCGATAGAAAATCAAAAACGCGATCCGAAAGTACGCAGACGCAAAAATATCAAAATGTTGTCAGAAATGTCAGATCTGCAACTTCAAAACACAAAATCTGCAACAAAAGATGTTAAATACAAAAGGGACAAGAGTCCCACCGGGCGTGCCAAAATGTATATGGTGAAAATGGATAACAACAATAATATAGAAAGACTATAAGGAATTCAACCACAAAACCCTAGCCTAACAACAACAAAGATCCACCATAACATATGAAGATTACCTAAGACAATGCAAATCAAATGAAATCACCAAGATTATACCAGCACATGTCCAATATGGTTTGGATCTCCATTCTTCCTATCTCCATTGATCTTGCTTGATATATTTGCTCTCAGATTTTATGTGCACAAGAGCTCAACAAAGAACGGAAATGTGGTTGCAAATAGGCTTGATTGTGTATGCAAGTTCGAAAGCGTAGTCGGGGCTGAATGCATAGTGAGTTAGGTTTTGATAATGAAGGAAGCATCTCCTTATATAGAAGACACTATAAGAAATGGAGGGATAAGATTGAGAGGTGTAAAAGAGGTCGACTATGAGTAGAGGGTAGGTAGAGGAAATAATAAAATAATGAAAGGGTAGGTAGTGTATGAATTAAGACATGAATGACATGTGTCATAGGTAGAAAAGGCTAATGAATTAATTAAATATATAAAGATTTATTTAATTAATAGAAGAAGTGGGATCAATTAAATAAATAAGATATTTATTTAATTTAGGAAAAGGGCAATTTAAATAAATAAATGTAATTATTTAAATGAGAAATAAGGCTAGAAGAGGATAAATGAATTAATTAAATAAATAAAAATTTATTTAATTAATAGAAGAATTAGGCTAAAATAATTAAATAAATAAAGATATTTATTTAATTAGACATGACAATTTTAGGTGTCTACACCAAGCACAACCACACGGGTTTCCAAAAGAGAGTGGATCCCTATAAAAACATCAAGAGCAGCAGCCAAGTAGAGAGGAGGAACATGATCAATCAACCCTTTAAATTGCACCAAAGCATCCTCATAACAGTCACCGATTAATCCACACCTAGCAACAAAAAACAATTCTCCACACCATCCATTAGCAAGTAGCTCAATAATATATCCGCACCAACAAAAAGAATCATTTACCATGTCAGTAAATTGACCTTGATCTTTTATAATAAACACATTTTTTATGAATTTTCATTCAAAATATATTAATATAGCTATTTTTAAAATTGATTAAAATATATTAAATTGTATGACTTTATGTAAATTACTTATGGGTCGATACCAAAAGTCACTTCCAATAATGTATCTATCATGATCGTACTCTCTAGAATAGAAGGATAGCATGACTCACCATGTGTAGCATACTCCTCAATCTATGGAGCATTTTGCTCAACCTTGGAGAATCCTCTTCAACCTATGTAGTAGCCTCATCAGTATATACACCTTACACTTTCAATCTCATCACAAATACCTTTGACTCATAACTACATATATCCCTATAAACATGAAAAATTGGTGGTGATACCTAATGCCTCAAAGGTTCTTCCTCATTAACCTAGGATAGATGCATGTTGTTTTGAACCAAGTACTATGCCAATGAGCTAATGGAATGGAGTTTCTAAACCTTCACATTTTCCTTCATAATAGAAAGGTCTTTAACATGGAGAATAAATAGCCAACCAAGAGGTCCTAGTTGAGTTATTCATGATATGTCCCAACTATCCTACACAAAGCCTTTAACTTTTCCCTATAAAAATTAAATGTCAATATAATTCAAGATTGCATTGACAATAAACTCACAATAGAGTTTCCTTAAAAAATATTGAGGCAACCCATTCTTAAATTAAAAGGGGCTTGATAAAACACCATACACCATTTATCTGAAAAGCTATTCTTGATACAATAGCTACACTAATAGAGTAGGAACCTTTTGCAACTCATTTCTAAAGACGAATTGAATTTTAGATTGATAAGTAAAGCACTTAATTTGTCTTTTGGTTAGTTTTGTGTCCTTAACCATATTGTAAGACAAGTTTGCTTCATAAATTAGCAACAGTTTTCCTTATAGGGGGTCCATGTGTTTATTTGACTAATGGTGGGATCCATGTCAGAAATGCTTGGTGGTGGGTGCTTGTGGCATAAAAATGGGGATTTTCATCAAGTTTTAAAGCTCAATTTATCATTTTCAATAAACTTGAAGATGTTTCCTCATACTTCAATCGGATGCATAAGAACAATTGGAGTTTAGGGGATTTGTGTTCATCATTCTATTCTAACAGAGTTTATTCATACATGTGATTAGATGAAGGAAAACTTTGAGTTGGAAGGTTTTGATTCACTGAAATGAAAAATTAACAAATTGAACACAATACAAGAAAAAATAGTTTAGTCCTAACTATATATATATTTTTTAAATTATATACACTAACTTCTGGAGCATAAGGGCATTATGGACAAGGTGAAAAATGGCTTTGATTAGGCTTACAAACATAGTCACAATTTTCATCAATTTCATTTTGGTGGAAACTAATAAAGTAAAATGGGAAAGGGGGGGTCTCGATTGCTTTTCTTTAGCAAGACATAATGTGAACATTTTTTGACATGTGCATGTTCTAATGTTCACTCTTTATGGAATAGTTTGACCGATTCATACTACAATCACTCCCAAAAAACTTTTTGGCTACTTTTTCCCACCATTTCCATAAGCAAGGGAAAAAATAAATTTCACTCAATTGGTGGATTGTCCATATAAATTGAAACAACTATTGGTACATACACTTATTTCTTTGTCCATTTTTAAGTGAATGAATATGTCTAGGCTTGTGTCACATAAGGTAATTGATATGTCTAGGCTTGTGCCACATAAGGTTAAAATTTGCATGCTTAGAATTGCATACATGGGCATTTTATGAATCAAAGCATTACTTGCAACAAATTGGAGACTTTATTGACAAGAGGATAATGCAAGTTTAGGAAATTAATGGTAACACACACATATATCTTTCACACCTCATCATTCTAGAAATATTCTTCTAAGGTTGATGACAAAGCATCTACATTTAGGGCATCATGTGGTACACATTATGAAGAGAAAGACAAGGTATAAATAAGAATTCATATCAATGGAGTAACATATGTTGGTAAGCTTACAAAGTTACATCATCAACATCAAAGCAATAGAAGGGTTCCAAAAGCTACATATCAAGCACAAGAAAAGGTAAGTTATCCAAGGATGTCATAATTACATGACCTTTTTCATATAGAAACATTAATGGATCATTGAGTTTCATTTCTAAACCATGATGTTGAAGGAAACAACCCCATTGGCGTTAATAATTCAATTCATAAATCTTGTGTTCTTTTTTTAGCTCCATTTCTCTATATTTTTTATTTTTACATTTCAATTATGTTATCTTATGCTTTTCATTTGGTCTTGCCACATGGGAGTAGAGGCAAGATTTTTTCTTTTTTTTAGGCTACATTCATCCATGATTGCTTAGATTGGGGTGCAAAAGTGGGGGTATCTTCCACTCTTCATCCTTTGCACACCAAAGGTAAATAATTGCAAGCATGTATCTCAAATTTCTTGCTAATTTTATCACAAATTATTCATGCTCAATACTTATTGTTTTCTATGATCAGTTTACCATGCTTATCATTCATTTCTATATAAATTATCATGTTATCATGCTTAATTTTATCCATCTTTCCATATTCTCTTGATTGGTGTGTACACCTTAAAGTGTGCACACAAAATTAATGAGTTGTGTTCTTACCAATCAATTCAAAACTTTATTTTTAGTTCACATGGGAGCTCTAGATCATTTTTGTGGTCATTTGGTTTGTTGTTGTGCTCGGTTTTAACTTTTTATTTAGTACACTTAGCTCATGTAAATTCACATGCACACCAAAGTGGAGGAAAATGTGATAGTGAAAAGTGCATGCCTTGAATTTTTTAATTCATTTTATGCCTTTGTATAGACATCTTAGAGTACTTGTGCTAACATTAACATGGGTATTTCCTATCTAGTTTCCCCCTTTGTAGTGTGAACAAGGCATATTATCTAACTATTTCCTAGTTAGCACTTATTAAACATGTTCACATGTTGAGGTAGCATAGTGAGTTAGGAATCTTTCTACAAGTCTCTAGTATACATGTGATCTTATCCCATAGTTGTCTTATGACATAGGATTAAGACAATTGGCATCATCCTAGTTAATATTACATCTAAACCTTGCCACTATATGCAAGGAATTATATGTATATTTTGATATTTTCATTGATAATATTGATCTAATATCATTTTGCATCAATTATTACAAGTTTATGCTCTTGATTTTCTCCCTTGTAAAAGAATTTTTGGATCCTAGGAGCTTAAGCCCTTGAGTGAGTCTAACATGGTATCAGAACTTCAAATATGTAAATGCCCTTCTCATTTTTGAAGTTAATACACACATGATATTTTTTGAGGCCATTTTGGAACCAAAAAAAACTTACCATTGAGTCCAAAAAAACCAAAAAACCCTTATTATCATTTAAAACACTTATATTTTGGTTTGAAAAATTGACCATTTTTAGAGTTTTTGTATCGAATTCATACGATCCATATAGATCTATACTATACATAACCAACATTTGTGTCTATGGTTAGATCTCTATAGACGAAAGAATAGTTAGCATATTTCTAGAGTGTATTCTATGGTATATTCTCCTACGTAGTTTAGTCACCAGCCTATGTCAACGATAATTACAACACATTTTTTTTTTATATTTAATAATTTTGTTTTTGTATCAGTTTTAGTCGATAAGTCATGAAATGAACAACAATAAGATCGTTGAAGAAACACAAAAGATTATTTTTGCTTGATATTTGCCCTAGCACTGTCGAGTAGCCACCGAGATGAGTGATGCCACTAGCACAAGCCCTCTAGGCCATTTTTTTCCATATACTTCGTTGTTTTTTTCTATTTCTACAAATTTTCATCCTAGAGTTCTTTGCAAATGAGATATCATTAGAAATATAATTCCAAGCATTTTATAGTGGTGCAAGCCATTTAAAAAAAAAAAAAGTATTATTGATTAAAATCTATCTTCCTGTTTATACCTTTGAAATCATTACTATTTCCTGTTTATCCAAATTTTATAGTTATTGCATTACTAGAAAGGTATTGAGGAGCTTTTCAATTCTATTCGCAAATTTTTTATAGATTCAATCTAAGTATATTTTATTTAGATTTGTGTATATTTTCATTACGATGGATCACTTGAACATGCTAACATCTAGAACATTTTTTTTTCTTTTGGGAAGGCTTCATTTTCAATGTAAGATCATATTAGGAAATTATAATTTAAATTTGAGAATCTCATTTTGAAATAATATTACATTCTACCATATTTGGTCCTTCTCGATATTCTAAACTATAGAAACCAACTCCAACATTGTAATTGCACAACATATTAAGTGTCATACCATAATTTTGGGAGGACTCTTGATTGAGTAATCTGGGGGGTCCCTTGGTGCATTCCGTTTTATAATTTTTCTTGTGCTCCTCTTTCCCATGGATCATTCTATAGTTCTATTGCTAACACCATATAATTATGAAACTTGTAATCAAGATGCATGGAATGCCTCAATCAATCTTGAATATTCTTTATATGTGGAAAAAAGCTGCCTTAAAGTACAAAATATGAGAAAAAAGATAAAATGAATAACTGAACATAAAAAAGCTCTTGGATATCTTAATAGATTTATTTCACTCAATCTATTATTAAATTGAATCATGTAAATATTCATATGAAGCTTGTAATGAAAAAAATGAATCATGTAAATATTCATATGAAACTTGTAATGAAATGAAAACATTCTATGGCATCATAGATGAAATTAAAGGATATCAAATTGATAATTAATAGATGAGCCTTGACCCAAATAACAGTGACACCATTTAGGATCACTTCACTAAGAGTAACAATCTAAGAGCACAATGTAAAGAATATGGAATTAAGAAAAAGGACATACAGTTAGTCTGCAGTGCATTGAACATACTTGGTCCTAATTATGCAACATTTATTTATAGATTTCGTACTCATGGACTAACTATGGGATTTGCGTATATTATAACTTTATTTCTATCTTTTTATTAAATGTTAATACATGAGCAACAAAAATTCCTTTTATGGGTCTCAAAAAGCTATCACAATCTCAAGCATTGTTGGTTAGTTATGTGAATGAACAATCTTAAAAGAAATATAAGAAAACAAAGAACAATCCATATTCAAATCAAGCAAAAAATAAATCCTCTTTCATAGAGAAACCATCTAATAAGAAGCATGCTTATGCATATTGTTGAACACACCACATGACTAAAGGGGAGGGGGGTGAATGAATTCATGCTTCAAAATACTTTACTTATGATCTATTGAACTTCAAACCATAATTAAATTATTACTACAATTATGAAACATGAAAGCACAAAGCACAACAATCACATGAACACCAGATTTATGTGGAAAACCTTAAACAGGGAAAAATCATAGTGAGAATCACACTCGCAATATGAATAGGTGATTACAATGTTTGGGATCAAGGCCAAGGAGCTCACTACCCCTAAATGGACTTGCAAGACTAACACCCAAACTTCCAAAATGAACACATTATTTTGGCGGGTGTATAGGATCAATAAATTGAAATGAACAAAGATCTCTTGACCATGAAATTATCCTTAAATTACTGTGTCAAGTGACCAAGATCATGGTAAATGCATTTGATATCAAACACTATCTCAAAGCTCTTCACAAACTATCTTTTGATACACCAAATCTACTTGTGCATCAGTCGAATCCACTTCACATCAATTCACACACATCCCATACTTAACACATACATCTATAGTCCTATATATCAAAGATAATTAATTGAAACCCTAGTTGGGGGTTGGCCACAAACAAAATAAATAATATTACATAAATTAGACCACCTAGACCTATAAAATCCATTGTGGTCCACTCCAAGAGATAAATGATGCAGGAGCATCCTTGATTCATAGCAATCTTGCATCAACCAAAAACATTTTCCTTTCTATTTTGTTTTCGGTTTGCAGTTTCAATTTTGCTTTCTGGTGTGTCCCGGTTTTGGCTCACCGGATCCTGTGGAGTTGGATTCTACTTGAAGCCTCGATCATCTTTCTTGATTTCAATCCGCATCTCATTTGGATCACTTTCTAACAAGATATTGTTACCGGTTTCCATGACAGTTTCTTGTTACTGGTTGCCTAAGACCTATTATGGTGATCTACCAGAACCCATTCCGAAGCTTGCGGAGCCTTGAGCATTGATTTCAATGTTCATTGGCATGTGGCCGACCTTCTACGTTTCATCATTGGGATTTTCTAGAGGAATCTCTTGGTGAAGGCCGACCTTGTTCATTTTGCACGTTAGGTCTTGTTCTTCAAGTTTTGATCCCTTTTGGACCAACTGGATCCTTTGGATCAATATATATATTTGTAATCATGCTTTAGAATGGAATCAATTAGAGTATCAGATAGATAGACTGTGCCTAGAAGATAGATCTTTCGATTCAAGGTCTCGGTTGTTACTGGTTGGATGTAATCAAATATCATGCAATAAAACTATCTGTTCTACATTGCCTCCATCATATATGTGTGTTTTCGTTGTGTTTACTCTTGCTGACCAATCTAGATTGATCTCCTTGAGGTCCCTCCTCACCGATGACTACTTCAAGTGGTATCAGAGTGAAGTTTTATTCCGAAAGTTGTGTGTCCTGAATTTTGTTGTAGGGTGGTGGATTGCGGATCCGACATGCAATTGCAGAGGACTAGCGTGAATTGATGGTGTGAAGAGAAACTAGGAATGGTGGAGTGCATGGGAACACAAACCCTGTTGTGATGGAGATGTTGCAAGGAATATCAGTCCGGTTAGAAGCTGTGGAGACAACCCAGAGAAGATGTCGACATATTGAAGATGAAGGAGAAGAAGCCCTAGTAGAACAAGTGAACCTATCGGTGATTGATCTAAATGAAGAAAGGTTTTTCAGGGTTTTAAGTATGTTGAACACTAAACCTCATTTTACTACATTGGAATGTGATGGGAAATTAGATTCAGATGAATTGATGGATTGGATCTTAGAGATGGAGAAGTATTTTGATTTTGAAAACAATGCAGAAGAGAGGGAGGTGAAATATGCCTGTACCCGGTTGAAAGGTCATGCATCTCTTTGGTGCGAGCATCTACAAATTGATAGACAAAGAAGAGGTAAAGGAAAGATTAAGACATGGGATCAGATGATTGCTAAGTTGAAATCAAAGTTTGTCCCAGCGACTTATCAAGTGGATTTGTTCTAGAAGTTGCAGAATTTGAGACAAATGGAATCTAATGTGAAGGAGTACACCGAAGCATTTTACAAGTTGAACATCAGATCTAGACATGTTGATGATGAAATTGAACAAATTGCAAGATACTTGAATAGATTGCGGATGTCTATACAAGATGAACTCAGTATGATCAAATTGGAGAGTGTTGAAGAGGCTTACCAATATGCACTAAAGGCTGAAGAGAAATTGAATAAAAGACATGAGCAAAGACAAAGAGGTAGAGGTGGAAGGTTTACCGGAGGAAGATTTCAAGGAGGAAGAGGATATACTGGAGGAAGAGGAATCAGTATAGACTAGAACAAGGACAAGGAAGTGAGAAAAGAAGGTAATTCATACTAGAAGGATGATAGAAATTTCTACTAGAGGAGAGAACCAGATGGTTACCGGAATGAGAACTTTGGAAGACAAGAAAAGAGGACATTTAGAGCAACCTGCTTTAAGTGTGGAGGAGAAGGACATCGTGCATTCTAATGTAAAAAGACAAAGGCCACTGAAAGAGCAACAGTGGTGGAAGAAAACCCCACCTAATCAGACAATAAACTGTTGATGGAGAACTGTTGATGATGAGGAGAGCTTTGTGTCATACCGGAAGAGATGAAGAACCCTTGCAGAGGAAGAATCTGTTTAAGACCACATGTAAAGTATCTGGTAAGTGTTGTAAAGTTGTTATTGATAGTGGTAGTTCAGATAATCTTGTTTCAAAAGAGATGGTGAAAAAGTTGAAATTGGAGAGATTGAAATACCCTAAGCCTTATCAAATAGCATGTATTCAGGATGAACATAAGTTGTTAGTAAGTGAACAGTGTGGTAAAATTGAATATTGGGAATTATCATGATGAAGTTTTGTGTGATATTATGCCTATGGATATTTGTCATCTTTTGTTGGGAAGACCTATGCAGTTTGATAGACAAGCAATACATGATGGAACGAAGAATACATAGACTATTGTGGCCAATGGGATGAAGCAAACCTTGTTACCTTTGAAGAATGAAGTCTATACAAATGCCAGAATCTATTTAGTAAATGGAAGGAAATTCATAGATGGACTGAGACATGAGAATGTGTGTTTTGCCCTAATTCCTAAGAAGATTAAGAGACCAGAACCAGAAGGAGAGCACTCGAAAGAGATAAGAGATTTGCTAATAGAATATGAGGACATCATTTCAAATAATGTACCTGATGGATTGCCACCTGTTAGAAGTATTAGTCATTGCATGGACTTGGTTCCCAGAGCTAGTTTTCCTAACAAAGCTGCACATCGGTTGACACCGACAGAGAATGAAGAACTAAATAGACAAGTGCAGGAGTTGTTGAAGAAAGGTTTGATCAGGGAGATTTTGAGCCCTTGTGCAGTACCAGCAGTATTAGCACCTAAGAAGAATGGAGAATGGAGGATGTGTACAGATTCAAGAGCAATAAACAAGATCATAGTGAAATACTGGTTTTCTTTACTTAGGATGGATGACATAATGGATTTTTTGAGTGGAGCAAAATACTTTACAAAGATAGATTTGAAGAGTCGATATCATCATATCATGATAAGAGAAGGTTATGAGTGGAAGACAACATTGAAGACAAATGAAGGACTATATGAATGGTTGGTGATGCCTTTTGGATTGACTAATGCACCAAGTACTTCCATGAGGCTGATGAATGAGGTATTGAATAAATTCTTGGGTAAGTTTGTAATTGTGTATTTGGATGACTTTCTAATTTTTAGTAAGACAAAAGAGGAGAATTTGTTGCAATTAAGAAAAGTTTTACGGAGGTTGAGAGAAGAAAAGTTGTTGATCAATATCAAGAAGTGTACTTTCATGAAGGATGAGTTAGTCTATTTAAGTTTGTCATATTTGATGATGGTTTGAATATGGACCCTAAGAAAGTGAAAGCCATTGTTGAGTGGCTTACACCGGAAAGCATTGGAGAGTTAAGATCATTTCATGGATTGGCTAGTTTTTATCGGAAGTTTATCAAAAAATTTAGTTTAGTTTGTAACCCTATGATTGAGACCATGAGAGGAGATCGGAAAGAATTCAAGTGGACCACCAGAGCAAACAAAATTTTTGAATTGTTAAAGCAGAAAGTGACTGAGCAACCCGTGTGATGCAGGAGAGCCGATCTAGTGCTTACCAGTTGGGCAATTTTCAGTGGAATTGCTTGAGAGCATGGCATTTCTTCATGTTTGAATGTTTAGAATTGCGGTTTTGGGTTTATTCCCTTGTGTTCATGGTCATTATCATGTTTGAGTTTCATAGCTTTTGGCTTTGTTTCCAGTAGTATGCAAATTCTGGTATTATCCCAGTTGGTGTGTTCTTACTGGTTAGCTTGCAATGTGTTGAGCAAGGATGATTTTGGGTTGCGGTTGATCTTCCTGACTTGCGGATTATTTGTGATGTTACTTTGGGCCTTGGCTGGTATTCCTGGAGGTCAGTGCATCGTTTTGTGTTTTGGAGTTTGTTCTTAAGTGATTGAGCCGACATGTTACCATTACACATTTCATGAACCCGTTGGTCTTTGGGCTGACTTGATTAAGTTGTAATTATTTGTGGGCGGTATATATATGGAGGTTTGTGAATCATTTAGACAGATGGAAGTGAGAAGATTCAAGATAGGGCATCGAGATTGAGCGAAGATGTAGAACTGGAAATATTTTGATCTGGTAGGACTAAGGCCGAAAGGCTGAGGTCTGGAATAGGAAAGAACCGGTAGACTATTACCGGAGGCCGATTTGATATGAGGATGATCTACAAATCTTGTAATTGCATTGCAAGCTTTGTTTGTATCCTGGACTGCGATCCAACATGTGGCATGTATAAGTCTTTAGATTGTAATAAGATTCATTCACATTGTTTACCGGTTATGTCTTTTGTGTTGTTACCGATTACAGATATGTTTTTCATGGTTTATGTGTTTAGCTGCAAGGTTGGGTTGTCCTTCATTGGATCTCCCTGCCATGACTGCACCACTGTGTTAGCTTTACTGGATTTCAATAAGGTATTTCAAGTGGCTTGTGATGTAAGTGGAACATCAATAGGAGCAGTTTTGAGTCGAGAAGGGAGAGCAGTAGCCTATTTTAGTGAGAAATTGAATGATGCTCGGAAGAGATATTCAGTGTATGATCAGGAATTTTATGCCATAATTCAAGCCTTGAAGAAATGAAGACAGTACTTGTTGCCTAAAGAGTTTGTGTTGTATACAGATAATCAAGCTTTGTAGTATTTGAACAGTCAGAGTAAGTTGAATTAGAGACATATGAGATGGGTAGAATTCTTGTAGAGTTACACCTTTGTGTTGAAGCATAGAAGTGGGAAATCTAACAAATTTGTTGATGCATTGAGTAGGAAAAGGAATTTACTAACAGAGATGAGAGTGACAGTATTAGGTTTTGAAGATTTGAAGACCTTGTATGATGAAGACCTGGATTTTGCAGATTCTTGGAAAGCATGTAGAGAACTGGTTATGGTTGATAGGAGCAAATGGTTGGATTATTTCATTCAGGATGGGATGTTATTTAGGGGAGTTTAGTTGTGCATACCTAAGAGTTCCATGAGAGAGAACCTAATAAAAGAGAAGCATAGTGGAGGTTTAGCTGGACATTTTGGCATTGACAAAACAATTGCATTGGTGAGTGAGCGGTACTTTTGGCCCCATATTCATAAGGATGTTAAGAGATATGTACATATTTGTAGAGTTTTTCAAGTTACAAAAGGTAGTAGTCAGAATGTGGGATTGTATAAACCTTTGACAGTACCAGTAAGACCTTGGGAGGATATAAGCATGGATTTTGTAGTTGGATTGCCTAAGTCACCGAGAGGGAATGATTCTATATTTGTGGTAATGGATAGATGTTCAAATATGGCTCATTTCATAACTTGTAAGAAGACACCAGATGCATTGCATGTAGCAGACCTATTTTTCAAGGAAATGGTGACATTGCATGGATTACCTAAGAGCATAGTTTCAGACAGAGACACTAAGTTTGTTGGCTATTTTTGGAGAACACTTTGGAAGAAGATGAAGATAGATTTGAAGTTCAGTTCTACTTTTCATCCACAGATTGATGGACAGACAAAAGTTGTTAACCAGAGTTTGGGAAACTTGTCAAGATGTTTAGTGGGATATAAAATCGGAAGTTGGGATTTGATCCTTGCACAAGCAGAGTTTGCCTAAAATAATTCAGTGAATAGAAGTACCAGAAAAACACCTTTTGAGATTGTTACCGGAGTGCATCCTAGAGGAATATCATAATTGAGAGACATTAGCAGTGAAGATCGGAAGAGTTCAGAAGCGGAAGATTTTACAAATCACATGACAACATTGCATATTTAGGTTAAACAACATTTGGAAGACATGAACAACAAATATAAGAAGAAGGCAGATGAGAAGAGGAGACATAAAGAATTTGAAGTTGGCGATGAAGTTGTGGTATATTTGAGAAAAAAGATATTCTCGGTTGGAACTTATAATAAGTTGCAGATGAAGAAGTTTGGACCCTATACGATTTTGAGGAAGTTCAATTCTGGAAATGCATATGAAGTGGAGCTACCGGATAATCTAAGTATTTCACCTATATTCAACATTGCAGATCTTCATGAGTACCATGAACCAAAATTCAGTGAAGATAGTGTTGCAGACCTTGAGAAACATTTGCCCCAGAAGGAATCGGATCAGATTGAAAAGATTTTGGACAGTAGGATTAAGCGTAGTACCCAAAACAGACAGTACAAAGAATATCTTGTGAAGTGGAAGAGAAGACCAGTTGAGGATTCATCTTGGATTTATCAGGAAGAGGTAGATAGCCTTAGTTTCCCTCTCACCCCAACAAAGTGAGAGGCTCACTTTTTCATTAACCCCGGATGTCTAATGCAAAAGCATCCTCAGTTCACAACAATCTTGCATCAACCAAAAACATTTTCCTTTTTGTTTGCAGTTCCAGTTTTCCTTTCTGTGTGTCCCGGTTTTGGCTCACTGGATCCTATGGAGTTGGATTCTACTTGAAGACTTGATCATCTTTCTTGGTTTCAATCCGCATCTCATTTGGATCACTTTCCAACAGGATATCGCTACCGGTTTCCATGACTGTTTCTTGTTATCGATTGTTCCTTTGTTACCGATTGCCTAAGACCTATTCTGGTGATCTATCGGAACCCATTCCAAAGCTTGTGGAGCCTTGAGCGTTGATTTCAATGTTCCTTGGCATGTGGTTGACCTTCTACGTTTCATCCTTTGGATTTTCCAGAGGAATCTATTCGCTGAGGCCAACCTTGTTCATTTTGCACGTTAGGTCTTGTTCTTCGGGTTTTGATATGTTTTGGGCCAATTGGATCCTTTGGATCGATATATATATATATATATATATATATATATATATATATATATATATATATATATATATATATATATTTATATATATATATTTGTAGTCATGCTTTAAAATGGAATCAATGAGAATCAATCCGAGTATCAAATAGATAGACTGTGCCTAGAAGATAGATCTTTCGACTCAAGGTTCTAGTTGTTACTGATTGGATGCAATCAAATTTCATGCAATAAAACTATCTGTTCTGCATTGCCTCCATCATATATGTGTGTTTCCATTGTGTTTAATCTTGTTGACTGGTCCGGATTGATCTCCTTGAGGTCCCTCCTCACCGGTGACTGCTTCAATAAAGGAGACCCAAACACATCACAACACATCCTTCCCAAGTGATTCCAACAAACCACACACACTAACACACCCTCGAAAATCCCATCATCAAATAAAACATGTAGATAACCAATAAAGTGTCCAAACTCAACCACAAAAGCATTTTGGACAAAAAGGCATTATCCAGGTAGTATACATCACCTTAGTCAATCGGAAACCAACCCCATTGACATCATTGAACTCATAACAATATAACCTCACTTGCCAATCAAACCATCACTATAAAATTGAACTAGAACATTGCACAAATCAAATGAACATGTCCTCCAATCCGCAACATAGAAAACCACAAATTACAGAACCGCCAAGCATTCTCCATGCCAATTCCTATAGACACTCCATTATTAGAAATAACAATAGCTAACTCTAGCATTTGAGAAATAGAGGACCTATAAACTTGATATTACAATGTACACAGATCATAAATGGTATATCCAAAATCACACTCCATAATATTCACATACTAGAAGAATACAAAGCATCCTTCTACTAGGACATTAAGAACTCTTTCCTAGATAAATATTATTTTCTGAATATTGAAACATCCACTACACCAACCATTGAAAAACACCTCAAACTTTCTCAATATCACTAATAGATCACACAACATTAAAACATTTATTTCCATACCAAATGCAACATCCATGCAATGCATGGTGACATCAATGGCAACACTAAACAGGTTGACATCAATGAAAACACAACACAACTCAAGTTTCCAACATTCTCCCCCTTTTCATTGATGGCAACAACTGTACCACCTACAACAAAGAAAATTGAACTGAACTAACAACTAATCTCTCTCTTAATTTGTATCTCTCTGCCCCTTTGACATTAAGGACAAATGACACTCTACTGAACTCTATCTCCCCCTTTCTGATAAAACTTTGATAACTGCAACACTCACTGCTCCCCCTAAGAGCAGACACCCCATCAATCTAGGAGCAAAAGATGAACTTTAGAACTCCCCCTAGAAAGATGTACCATATGAATGCATCTAGTTTAAGAAATGAGGGGCAATAACTCAACTTTTGTCGGAGATACTAAAGGTACATCCTTCACCAAAACCTTAGTAAGGATAGCTACAATCTTTTCTTTAGTAGGCACATACTTTAATCTAACTTCCTTCTCTACAACCTTCTCTCTTAAGAAATAATACTAAATTGAAATGTGTTAATTCTTGAATGTATTACCAGATTCTTTGAAATATTAATAGCACTTGTATTATCACACATAATAGGAATTACCTCATCATACTTCACCTTGATATCTCTAAGAGTTTGCTTCATCCACATGACCTAAGTATAGAAAGATGCTACTACAATGTATTCTGCCTCTACAGTAGGTAATGACACTAAATCTTGTTTCTTACTCAACCAAGAGACCAATTTGTTTACCAAGAAAAATGCACCACCACTTGTACTTCTCTTATCATCAACACATCTGGCCCAATCAACCTTTGTATATGCTTTCAGAGTGAAATCATCATCCTTCTTATACCACAATCCATAATCTTGAGTCCCTTTCAAATATAAGAATATCCTTTTCACTTCTTGATCATGAGATTGCTTAGGATTAGCAACCAAACAAAAAACTTGTATAATATCTAATCTTGAAGCAGTCAAATACAACAATCCTCCAATCATAAATCTATTGCAAATGTGTTGTTGATGAGTATGATTAGTTATCATTGATGTCAACATAATGGTTGTCATTAGTGTCAACATGTTTTCTTGGTGTTGTTGATCCAGAAGATGTGTCCCCAGAATCTTTGGTGCTCTGGAAGATGTGTTCAGTATGGATTAGTTGAGTTGATGGTGATCCAAATATTTTTGTTTATCGGATATGGTGTTGATTGATTGTATTCATGTATATCTTGATTCCAGTCTTATTTTTGTTGTATTGGGCAATGGTTTTTGGGTCCGGATTAAGTTTGAAATTCAAGGATGTGTAGCGACATTAGTGCAACATGTGAGTCATGATTTGGGTCTAGAATTTGTAATGGATGTAATGTGTTAATCTAACCGATGATGTGTGTTGTGGTATGGTTTACTTCTCATTTCTTCCCATCATCAGAATATTTAGTGTTGACCTATTTTAGATCTTTGTCTTGGTCGACTTAGATGATTATGCTTCCTAGAAGACAATATTTATATGAGGATGATCCGATTATGTTAGTATGAGAAAAAGTGTGGCATTGTTATTCAAGATATGCAAGATTGAGACAAAAGGATTTGATTATTAATGTTGTGTGAAGTGTATTGGTGTTGAGGCACCAGATGAAGTCCGGTTTTGCAGTGTGTTACAGTGTTGGATTACCTTTCTTTCTTTCATCCTCAGTGAGCCTTTTCATGGGCAGTGAACCCTCCTACAATGAGCATTTTGGCAGTAAGCCACCCTTTGCAAAAATCACCTTAACCAATGTTTTATATTGAGAACTAACATTCTTCGTGGTTTTTCCCTTCTTGGGTTTTCCATGTCATATCTAGTGTTCATTGTGTGATGTATTGTATGTATATGTTCTTCTTGTTATATCTATTTTAACTAATTCTGTTGGTTACTCAGTGGAAATACCTAATAGGTTGACATCAATGACAACACAACACAACTCAATTTTTCAACACGTATTGTGAGAAGATTGAACATGAAGAACATTTTTTTATAAGGACATTGATGAATTGAAACATCTTAAGAACCACATTGTTCTACCTTCTAGAATGTTTGAGTCAACTTCTTCTTCTTCTCATTCAAAATGGTCTAATAAGGAAATAAGTCTTGCATGTTTTGTTTCTACATCAAAGAAAAATAAAAGAAAAGCTCTCTGTGCTTCTATAGGTCTTGGATCAAGGAGATGACTTCAAAATTAGAGAGCATCTCATCATATGGCTTTTTTGCAATCAAAGTTCTCTTATTTTGAGTGTTTTGTTTTCACTTATTTTGATGAGCAACAGTATTTATATAAATGTAATTGGGAGAGAGGATCTATTGACATTAAAGATGGAACTTTCAATAATGTTTTTTGCGTACCTCATTTGTCAAACAATCTTCTATCCATTTATTAGATTACCCATGGTGGAGTAGGAAAAGGTATGGAATTCACTCCCAATTTAGTTATCATTAGAGAATAGGGATATTGCTATTAGGGTAGTTGATCATGCACCTCAATGTATACTTTTTTCAGATTTTGCTTTTGGTGATGACTTTGCTCCTTTGGTTGCTGACCAAACTTCTAGTATAGACCATGATTTGGAGAAGAATTGTGGCTACTTATACTTGGGTATTCCCACATGTGATCTAGTTCTTAATCCTTGTATTCCATCTTCTCTATCTATCGTTGATTATGATGATGCTTGTGCTTGTATATTCTTAGCTAACAATGATCAAAACATCAAACTATCTATGGACATCCAAATATAATTGATTTCTTTAACTCCTAATTTTTAGCTTTTTTATTTTTTTCATATAATATATTACAATTCTAAAGAAAATTATTTGGGTTATATTAAATGCCTTTATAATGATTACTTATGTGTTAACTCCTTCTCCTGATTATATGTTGTAATTGTAAGATGGTTAGATGCCTTGTTGGATTACATGACCTAATCAATCACTATACATTGCTCTAGTTATTATCTTCATTATTTGTGCTAGTGTTTAACCAATGGAAGGAGGTGGAGGAGAATGATGTGGATTTATTTGACCTTATCTCCATCCCTAATCCTTGTGGTCATGCTAATAGTCATGTGACTTTTGTAATATATATTTTTCGTGTAAAGCATTCTATTTGATTGCAAATAAAAGGGTGTTGATTGTGTTTATCTAGTCGGCTACTAATTCAAATAATGGTGATTTAAAATTCCTTCTACATGAAACTTGTAAATTGTACGTTTTTCTAGTGTTATACTATTCCTTAAATACAAGTTGGTAGTCTTGAGTGTCTGGAATAATTTAATAGTTTATTAGGAATGTTATTATGCAATTTGGCTTGGTAGGAGTTAGAAGTACATTCATTTATATGATCTCGTGTTAAATATATTATATTGCATTAAGGTTGAACACTTAAAGGTTACAATATGTTTATAAAGGCTTTATGCATTTTAGCATTGTGAAATTCTGAAAAATGCAATGTTATAAGTGTAAAATAAATACATTAGTTAATTTGGAAAAGTACTATGTTAGCGATTTTACAGAATTGTTAATATGCATTTGAAATAAATGAAAAATGTTAATTGAAAGACATTTTGAAAAATAACTAATTTTGAATAAGCTATGTAAAGAGAGGCAATTTGTGGTTGATCTTTGTAATGGTGCATCTCAGTGTTTCGAATTGAATGTTATTGGATCCTACTATTTGGACTTGAGACATCAAAGTTTGGGATGAAATTTAATCTATGGTATGCATGTGGAATTAGAATTAGAATAACATTTATTATCATCTAAAAGGGGTTTAGCATGTTTAGGAAATTGTAATTGTGAGATGTAAAGGCTTAATTTGTTTATGAAGTTGTTATGAACTTTAGATATATTTTGTTTATCGTTTGAATATTGATAGAATCAATGCTATGATGTTGTCTAGTTGATATTATACTTGGAGTCGGATTGCTCTGTTATGCTTGTTGCATTTGATATATAATGTCAATGCATAAAAAAATATTATGCTTTCAACATTACTATGATTGTAGAGTGTAATATTCAGTTTATGTTTTGCATTCTACTCGTGTTAATAGTTCAGAACTATCATGTATGCTTGTGTTATACATGTTGCAAATGGGTATATTAAGTTATAGAAATTAAGGTTAAATGAATCCCTTCATTTATGCAAGTTTTATAAATTTGGTTGAACCTTGAGTGCAAGTAAATATTTTGTTCAAAATATTTCCTAGTGGTACTTGGTTAGAGATTGATATGCCTTGTTTTGAGGCTAATATGATATGGCTTGTTTTCAAACTGTTTCTTAGCAACACTTGGTTTGAAGTTGGTTGCCTTGTTCAGAGGTTAGCATGTTATATGCTTGTTTATCCTAGCTCTACCCTTGTATTGATTTATGTGACCTCATTTTTGCCTTTTAGGTTCTTTGCATGTTGTTCACTCCTTTGTGTTGGAATGTGTGTCATTGTGTGAAAATATCTAGTTAACAATTTGATTGGTCAAAGCCTTGTATATCCCAATCAACCTACCTCATGTTTAGGTAATCCTAGTGAGTGGATGTCGTTACCATTTATTTATGTTGACTGTGTCATTCGAAACATGTATTGAAGCAAGACAATACTCTCATTCCAATCCTTGTGTCGACGAGAGAATGGGGTCATGCACTAGTGTATAATCTTCATCATAGAGGAAACCCTACTCTCTCATATGGACATCATGGTGACTTTGCCACACAACGTAATTAGGTCTTCCACTTGTGTCACCAATCTTAGTGCACCAGTGTTACATGTATTGTTGTGATATTGTGTCACAACACCTTATATATGTGTGTGATGTGGAATATTGATGTTACATGTATATGGCGAAAAAAATCTATCTATTTTATATCATCATCTCTTCAACGACAGCTTGGGGCATTCCAATCATATTAATTTAATGTAATTTTAATTTTAAAAAATTAACTTATCATTTTAGAACATTCTATTAATATTTTATCACTCAACTTAGAATTAATTTATCATATTATCATTTAATTTAGAAATAAATAATAATAAACATCACTGTAACCATCATTTATTAAATAATATTTAAGCTATTCCAAATTGAATGTAATAATTTAAACTTAGCTTCACATACAAAAGAAAAAAGATAGGATATGTATATTTGGTTGCATTATGACAATTCCAAATATAACTAGTGTGGCCTTACAAACCTCTCTTTGTTAGTCCTTATCAATCCTTACCAAACATGAAAGTATGAATAATACAAGAGTTTGTGAAATTTATACAAAATATTATATCTAAGAATGAAGGAAACAAAGCAAAAAACCACCAAATTGCTTACATAAGGTATGATTAGTAAATTCCTAAACAAACATGCATTTATGTTCAGAAAAATGTTTTACAAGTGAGTTTTTTTATTAAATGATAGTCATACTCGCTAACAAGACAAACAAGCTTTCCAAGTTACATGTATAAGAGAATCCATAATTTCAAATTAGTTGACTAGCTAGATCCAGTCACTCTCATTACCAACCTAGGAAATTGCTATCTAAAAACTTCATACTCACACAGTCATATACAACCTTGTATATATAGAAATATTGGCCTCAAAAAGGTAACACACCCAAATGCAATTGGTCAAAGGCTCTTGTTAATGCAAGAGACAATCAAGAGTTATTATCAATTTGTCTACACATACCAAAACTTCATATTTTAATGTGTGTACACACCCCTTTACATGCATCTCAACTTAATAAAAGGAATTTGACATCAATAGAATTCTTAAAGAACATCAATCCTAGAGCTCGGACAAGAAGATCTTGTTGCATTAGGTGTAACATATGAGCTCATATCTAATCAAATCCTTGTTCTTTATGGGCTCTTCTAAAACATTACCGATAGGCATGCAGTTAGTGCTTAACGAACTCGCATACAATTGATTGCGCACAATTTAAAAATATTTTCACTATAAAAAGATAGTTTTCATATCATGATAATAACTCAAGTATTTTTTTGCTATCTAAATTGCTCAATTGACACATAGGCCAAGGTATCCTAGTCAACATCAATCAAATAAAATATTTCCTACACAAAAGAAAACACTATTAAACCTAAGGAAGGTTTTTTAGAATTCATGATATCATTAAGCATATATATTAATAGATTTTAATCACAATAAGATCATTTAAGTTCATTATGCTCAAATTCCTCCTTAATTTGGTTTGAAAATAAAATATTTACTCTTGTAGGATCTAGTGAACTCATGATCTCAAATGTCATTTTCGGATCCTACAACCAAAACAACACATGAAGGAATTGACCATGAAGCAAGTTTTATGAAGAGGAGACCATAAAATCTTATCAATCATGATTACAAAAGGTCACCTCAAAAGGGAAACACCTCTTACATTCCTTATACTAACCACATGGTTTTAGAGGACCAAAATGAAGCAAAAGCTTAAAAGGTGGGTCCCCATTTTAGGAAGAATTAGGGTGTGATTCAAAATCAAACAACATTAAGGAATTTCATATCATGGCATCCCACCCTCTGACAGTGTTCCTTTAAGGGAAACAACTCTATGCACCAACTTTAGAAACTCCTTAAAGTATATTTATGCTACAATTGTTAAGCACACAAATATAATAAAGGGGGGAGAATCAATATATATCAAATTTAACTTCAAATCCAATGCAACTAAGTAAAAATTAAACACAATCACACATCAACACATGAAAACACTAGATATACATCGAAACCCATGAGAGAAAAAAGACTAGGAGAATAGCTACTTGGATCTACTATCTGAATTTAGCCTCACAAAGATAATAAAGAACTTACAATATTTTGTAGGCACCAACCCACGGGGATTACAACCTCAAATGGAGACACTAATTCCAATCTATATTTGTAGGCATCAACGTACAAGAGACACCAATCTCCTAATACAAGAATTGGGCACTGACTCAAGTAATGAGGGACCACCCTTAATTAGAACAAGATATATGATAGATGTGTTATACAAGCCTTCAAACCTCCATATTCAACATCTCTCTAGTTTAATCTATTTCATAATATTCTCACAATGTACATGAGATCTGCATTTCAGTTCACACACTTATTCACAAATTGAGTAGACAAATTCCACAACTTTTTGCCACAATTATCATATCCACTCTCACTCAAGAAATGAATCCAAATCAGCTATTTATATGCATTACAAAATTAATTACATTCTCAAGTCAGCCAAGAACATAATTACAACATCTACAAGTCATCCACAAGAATAAACCTTAAAGTGGATGTATAATAGACTCGAACCAAAGCCATCACATTAGACCAGGAGTGGGGACATGTTATGCACTACCCAATATGGACTCAACTAGTCCTATTCAACCTTCACACACTTCCTCCAACTAGCACAAATTAAAATTATTTGGTGCATCCACTAAGGAATTCAACACAAACAATGAACTAGCACCATGAAAACTTTATTGACTCTAACTTTCACTCTTCTTAAGCTCCACCTATGAAACTTGAATAGATATGTCTTCATGTTTAGCCTTACTTGTCTTCCAATTGCAAGACATAAAACATCATTGTGATAAATGTTGTACAATACATCTTGCCAATGCAAATAGGTGCACATACAATTTATGAACAATAAACCTCATTAACCTACCACAGATAATTCTAGACAACAACACATGTTAGACAATCAGAAAAAAAAACTGATATTGGAATATAATGATAACATTAAGAGAGCTATCAAGCATACTTGATTATGTCCTCCAAAAATGTAGATCATTTTTTTTTAAAAACTATGCTTGGTAAAAATTTTAACGTGACCGGTGACGCTGGCACGACACGCCCTCCGGCTCCATGTGAATGCTTTTGACCCAGAGTTATGAACCGGTGAGGCCACAAACGGGGGACCTCATCCCCACACTTCACTTGTTCAAATCCGCGAGCACAATGGCCCAGCAAAGGCACAAGGCCTTGCAAGCACAATGGCCCAACAGGAATTTGAACCTTGGTGGCCACTTCACAAACAAAGTGTTTAAACCGCGACACTACATGTTCGAAGACATAAATGTACATCATTTATCATGGCCTAGTAGAAGTAATTAAAATTACTACAAACTCCTTGATAGATCGAGACAAGGGGAACATTATGATAACACTAACAACACCTTTGGCATACACCTTTAACATCAATGTCAACATGATGAAAAAATTTACCCCTTTGTCACTAATTGCAAACCAAAAAAAAGCTCCCCCTATTACAAACTATGTCAAACTCTGCCAAAGGCTCCTCTTTTGTAGATATATTTGTTTCTCTTAAACATTTTGGCTCCCATTCTCCAATATAATTTCCAAATCACTTTGGCTTTCTTTCTCCCCCTTTGACATTAGTGGTATCTAGTGCTTCCTTCCATTAAGCCATCTCTCCTCCAGACTAAAATAAATCAAGCAATTGTTTACATTCCTCACTTCACCACAAGGCCACCAAGTCTTCATGTGGTAGGGAGTCAAAACTCCCACTAAACTTGTACTTCCTCTTAAATTAAGAGGAAGCTACAACTCCCAAATTATGTTGAGATATTCAAATGTTTCCTTTGGAAGAGGTTTTGTGAAAATGTCAATAATTTTCTACTTTGTTTCAACATACTCCATATTCATTTCTTTGTATGTACCTTCTCTCTTAGAAAGTGATACTTAATTGAAATATACTTTGTCCTTGAATGCATTACCAAAATCTTTGAGATGTTCATAGCACTTATATTGTCATAAAGAATAGGAATGGACTCATCAAACTAAATTTTCATCCCCTTCAAGGTCTATTTCATCCATGGGACTTGAGTGCAACAAGATACTCCTACAACAAACTTGCAATCATTGATCTATACAAAGTCTGGTTTGTTGGAGAAGACTCGTCATCTTTACTCAATTTACACCCAATAACTATAGGTGTGCTAACTAGTTTGCAATCTTCCATCCTAACCTTGTTCAATGTCCCTTTCACATACTTTGTTTGTGATATTAATATACCTTTATTTGATTAAGAGATTTGTAAATCAAGGAAAAACTATAACTTACCAAGCATTGACATCTCAAATTCCTTTAGTGTTTCATCCCTAAACTCTATGCACATTTGATCACTACTACCTCCAAAACTAATACCATCTACATATACAACAATTAACTGATAATCATCTTCAGATGTAGAGAATCATATCCACACTATATTTCTGCAAGCCTTGTTCTTGCAAATATATGTCTAGCCATGAATATCATGTTATGTGGGCTTGCTTGAGACCATAAATTCTTTTGGTTGCTTAATGTATACTTCTTCTAACTCTCTATTTAGAAATTTTGACTTGACATCCATTTGATATACCTTGAAGTTCTTGAATTCTGACAATGCTAGAAACATTTTGATTATCTCTAATCTTGCTACTAGAGAAAATGATTCTTCAAAATCAACTCCTTTCACTTGAGCATAGCCTTTGCATACAAGTTCAGCCTTGTTTTTTATCACTTGACCATCTTCATTCAATTTATTTCTAAAGACCCATTCTGTATCAGTGAAATTCTTATCCTTGGGTTTTGGAACAAGTTTCCAAGTCTCATTATTCCCAATCTAATTTAGCTCTTCTTTCATTGCTTCTAACCACTTCTCATCTTTACTTGCTTTCACAAAAGTGCTTGTTTCATTTTTTTTATAATACAAAGTGTACCTATTCAAATGCTTTCTCTAACTCCTTTTGGTCTAACCTTTGTGAAGAAAACACACACACGTATATTGTGAGGGGGTAGGCAGGGAGGGGGTTGGGGTGAAGTAGTATAAGGACAACTTTAACAATTTTTAATTTTAGCAATCTTAAAACAAAGAACAAAGAATCCACAAAAGTAAGATCTAACAAAAGAATACATGGTGGAAAGGTGCTTCTCAACAACATTATACGATTGAGAAGAAATCTGAGCAACATAGGAGTTTTTTTGAGGTGGTTGCAATGGGATCACAGGGTCTTGGGGCATCCTCTCCAGATGTCATAAATGGTGGGGTTGTTGAAGCTATGCAAGATTATCATGTTGAAACCCCTATATATATATATATATATATATATATACAGAGAGAGAGAGAGAGGGGGGGCCTGAGGCTACTATTTCTGGTGATAGTGTTTCGACTATCAAATCTGGTGATTTTTCTGATAATGTCATGCCTGCAGGGAGGAATACTAATGATTTCTCCAAGACAGTGGTTGCAAGCATTCATTCTCAAGATAATGGTGCACTGGCTTGGCATGATAAGGCAGCACAAGTGGAAGAGGGTTGGATTTATGTTAAGGGCAAGAAAGCTAAATTTTCTAAGCCTTCTTTTGACATGACTCTCCACTCCCACAGGAGTAGCTCTAAATGTAAATCTTGATGGTTCTCGGTTGGGAGTTGGTTTTAGGCTGGTTGTTGGTTGTTCTTTTTGCAGCTTTGCTTTAGGTTGTGGGAGCTTATTTTAAAAACCCATGTATTTGGCTATGGGTACCATTTTTCCCCATGGTTGTCTGGTGCTTTCAAGTTCCTTTTCTTAGGACAACTTTCTGGTTGAGGGTTACAAATCCATTCAAAATCTGATTGTAAAGGGTTTCGAATCCTTTCAAAACTTGTTTTTGCCTTTATCAAAAACAAAAGAAGACAAGATGCACACACGATTTTACGTGGAAACACTTGTGGGAGATAACCATGGCAAAATACTCAGTAAGAGACTTTGATGTCTTTGAATGACAGGCTCCAACCTCTTGATCTTTCAGATTAGAAGGCTCCAAACTTCAAAATGTAAAAATATTATGGTGTTTTTGGATCTAACCTAGATCTCTTCAAGGACTTCAAAATTCTTCCCTTCTCTGAAATTTTCCCTTGGATCTACAATAATTGCTTAAAAATCTAAGAGTTATCTTCACCTAAATTTGCCTCAAGACTGCTCTTAGACATGTCTAATTGTTGCTTATCAATAGTATGAAATTTATGCTCCTTAAATTTTCTTTTAACTGTTATCGATGAAGTTCGCACCTTGCCTCGGCTCTCAACCACCTGTTGATACATGGGATGATCTGTAACGCCGCGGGTAACCACTAAGCGGAGATCAACCTCTACAGAATGTTGGCTCCTACTGATAACTCACCTAAACTATTACTGCTTGTTGAGGAAAAGGATAAAAGATAACTTGAAACAAAACATAAACATAAAAAGGTGATGCACTGAACTTGAAGTACAGGCTTATATTTTGATGTTTGACAAACAATGATTCGAAGAATTCAATTGTTTATTCACACAACTCAGAATTTTCACATGTTTATGCATCAATGTTTCATGATAATGTTGAATGCTCCTATAGTTTTGAAGGAAAAAGAAGCTTTATCACAACTACAAGTTGTTTGTATTCATTACACAATTCAAAACCTGCAAGAATCATGTATTCTTCTACCTAAAGGTGTCAAAATGAGATGTATGTAGGAGGACTCAATCACAAACCACATAAATACACATCGACCATGAAGTTGTACACAAAATCAATCCTTTCAACTAAAACCACAAAGTGCCTCCTATACATTAGTGCATCTCGAAAGGATTCACCTTATCATGAAGGAATGAGATGCCTTACTCATTGGAAAGCCTTGATAATTAAGCTCATTCTCATCACCTTTTTCCTGTAACAACCATGAATGCTAATGAATGTTTTCACCTCTTTGCATTCCAAAAATGCTCTAAGCATTGTTACTGAAAGATCCCCAAAAGCATGAAGCCCAAAAAGAACTAACAAGCATTCTACTCCATTCATATTCTATGGAACAATATGGAACAATCTTTGCACTCTCTCTTGCTACAAAATCTTTTACCGAAGATGTAAATTTAAACTCACTTGTATCATCATCAATCAAATATTTTTTTCCATAACTTTTTATGTGGTAGACAAGGATGAACCTAGTGCTTTGCTCAAACTCACTAATGATTCATTGCAAAGAACCTAGGAGGGAGGTCACTGTTTGAGGCACATGTAGATGATGATCATCTAGATGTGAATTTCACATCCTAGCTGCGTAGTGCCTCTTAGTTCATTATGCTTGTTCATTTGTAACAGTTGCATGCTGAAAAGAAGTATCCAAAGCTATTATGGGATATTGATAATCAAATGATAGAACTTGCGCAAGATAAGCTTGGCCAGATCCCACATCAATTATGTAATGTGCTCCAGCTTCATTTGAAATCCTTTGAATTATTGAAGTACAGACTTCAAACTCGTGTCTCTTCTTAGAATTCATACCTTGACCAACAATAACACTTCGAAGATTCAAAGGTGTTGTGATCGTTCAATTTGGTGATGGAATGCCATGCAACCATCTATCACTACCAGACCCCAAAAAGAAATGAGTCATTATGTCAAATAGTTGCATGCCTTGCTTGCAACCTGGCAAATGGCATACATTTTTCTTTTGTAGATTAATCTACAAGGGTACTTGGGCTTCTCCTCCTATTTTCTTCCCTTTTTAATTTTACTTTCTCTCGTGCTGTTGTAGAACGCACCGCCGCCACATGTTGATCGAGTGGAATTCAGAAAGAGGCTTCAACCTAAGTCTTACTTGGTGGCGTGTGCAGCCGCAACGTATCTAAATGATGTGCACGCATTTTTCACGAGGTTAAAGTTCCAAGAGCTACTCTGGAACGCCACCACGTGTTACTCCCGTGTGACCTTTAGAAGATCGAAAGAAAAGGAAAAGACTAAAGCCCCGCCATCCTGCCATGTGTATGTATTTGGTTTTAGTTCCTGATGAGTATGAATTTTTTTATTTTGTAGCAAACTGAAGAGTTCTTTCCTCAAGGGGTTGGATAGTGTCGTGTGTTAAAGGGATATCAAGGTGGCAATCTAATGATGAGGATCGAATCATTCTGCAAAGGCAATTACTCTGGCCATCATAGGGATTCGTCACATGTCGAATATGCCAGAATCTTTTATGTTTAGGGTTTGATCGAATTCCAAATGGCCAAATCTTTGAAAAGCCATGAAAGTTTCTTTTAAAAAGAAAAAAAACATCTCGGGAATTGGGGGTAGAAAGACTTATTTTCCTAGCAATATAGTGATAGTCATACTTTAATTTTATTTCATTTCATGAAGTGGAAAAAGAAGCATGTCAAATTGTGTTGTTGATGCAGAGGAAGGACTTACTTGATTCTCAACTCAAAATAGTTAAAGGGGCTTCTTCCACTCTAACATAACTTAGACTCGTGGGCTTCTCATTTAGCCTTTTTCATTTAACTCACTTTAAGACAATTGGACATTACAATACTTGATCTTTCCCCTGTCATAAGAAGACTTTGAAATGTGGCCTAAGGGACAATGAACAACGTCTACATGAAGACTTTCAATCATATTCCC
Organism: Cryptomeria japonica; assembly: GCF_030272615.1. Lineage (NCBI taxonomy): Eukaryota > Viridiplantae > Streptophyta > Pinopsida > Cupressales > Cupressaceae > Cryptomeria > Cryptomeria japonica. The sequence continues at coordinate 719,356,154 of NC_081412.1, forward strand.
ATTCTTAGGGTTTACACCTATTGATTTATTGCAACTAGGAATGACAACTTTGTAGAATTAGACGAAACAAGAACACCTGGTTTCCAACACTCAATAACTAATTTAGGAACCCTTACAACTTACTTTCAAGGTTATTTCATGAGGGGGTTAAGATTTAAACACAACAAAGTGTCCAAACTTGATTGGTCGTTGCTTGAGTTATCACTGTCATATGCATTCCTTGTTGGCAACAACAATGAAGGAAAACTGAGAGGGGGGGTTGAATCAGTTTTCACTAGATCAAACAATTTAAGCACAAATTCAAATCTGATAAACTGCAGCAAGAATAAAGATAAGCACAATAACAGCAACACATAACGCCAAGATTTTGACATAGAAAACCCACTTAAGGGAAAATCCACGATGGGAACCTACCCACAATAAGATGATACTCTGCAGTAGTATGTGTAAATATTAAAATGGGGAATACACATGCATTTAGGCACACTGCCTAGATCTCACTTCTCAAAATATTATAACTCGAAAGGCTACAACCCTTAGAGAAGGTTCACTACCTTACAATAACATTTGGATTACAATCCGGTTTAGATGAACTGAAAGAATAGCATCTCCTAATGCCTTATGACAGTGCCTGTTAAGCTCAATAGTCTGCCCTGCAGCACACTATGCTTAACACTTCACACAGAAAGATGAATTCTTGTATTCGCACATACACCATTCTCTAATAATGTAGACACAACACCCATAGCCAAATTACATGAATATAACAACCATTTATACAAAACATCAACCTTGACTACAAGGACAGCACAACCCTCAAGACCTAATTACAAGATTACATCACACGATACATAAATCAACCACCGGACCAATACAATGCCATAAACGACATAACATGGACCCAAATCAAATCCTTGAACACGCAACACCACCAGAAATATCGCCAAGATGATCTGCAACACACTACACCACTGAAAATACCGCATAACACAAAGAACATCACCGGACCCATAAGATCTTCAATAATGCGCACAATGATCAATGTGGACCACCAAAAGAAATAGGACACGATTAGGAAACATGTTAGAACCATCCGCAATAGCTGCACCAACACCACTTAATCAAATCTCCATTGATCAACACGCTAACACTCAAGAACACTTAATAGCAGCAACTGGGACTAGAAAGATAACTTGCGGAGCACCAAATCACGAACCATCTGAATTGAAGATACACACGAACATCCCAAACACTCTCCCAAATCCACAACTCAAAATACAATCATTCTGGAGCACAAAAGATCGAATATCAGAACACTGCAACACTAAACACTGAAAAGCCAATCTTCATACCAGCATCCATAACCTAATCAAATCACCACATACAATCATAAAATCAACACTGAATTAAGTATCTCTAGTTGATCTATCATATCAAATAGATAAACTAACTAGATCAACTCTTTGCAATCAAATCATAGGAATATGTTTACATCAATGATAACAACATATCCTAGCACCAACAATATCCAACGTTCTTTTAGGAGTCATGATACTTTGACATATGGTTACCACTAATGACCACCAACACCTTGAACAGGTCTGTAGGACCTCCCCACATACTCCCAACACCTTTTCCAATCACAAGGAAGACCAAACCATGCCTTAATATGTTCAAACTTGCTCTCCAATGAGTTGGCGATATGATACATCAAGAATATTACACCTACAGTCCTTAAAAAGCACATGCAAACCTAAACTTAAGCCCCCGCAAGTTTGGAATATTGTAAAACACATATATACAGACCTTTCCACCCATTTTGGTGATTTTTAACAGGCGGAAAGTCAAGTTATACATTTATTTCCACTTGTCAATTACCCTAGGTAGGGCTTTGACCAATTTTCACAAAAAATGCAATATCTTACAAAATACTCAATGAAATTTGATGAGACCAGAAGCAAATGAAAGTACATTCACATGCCAACCAATCCCAATTGGTTTTAGATCATAATATGGATTGTGCAGTCTGTACAAGAGGAAAGAGCAGTCAAAAATGTGAGAAAGTGCATTGAAAATGAAGGTTTCATTCATCAAATTTGCAAAATCCAACATCTCCAACCCCAAATGCGAGTTGGAAGGTTACATTTATACATTTTCCACCCTACAAACTACTCCAACTATTCAACCAACCATTTTGTTAACAAAAAAATCTTTTTGACAACTTTTTTGAGCAACATGACAACTTTTTGCAACTTTTACAATTTGCAACAACAATAAGGTGCCAAATGGTCATAATTGACCTTATTAGACTCAAAAACACCTATCCAACCTAGAACCAAGAAATGACAACTTTTCTTGCTATGAGGCTCAAGATGCCCTTGCATTAGTTGTTAATTGCCTTTGATGTGTGTTTCAATTGTAATGGATGATTAAAATTCTCTGTGCAACTGAGTATGACGAATTGCTTGAATATTGCATAGCTCTTGTAATCTTCTTTTATTTTTTTGGTGTTTGAAACATGTATTTTCACTCCTTCATTTGTTGGAATTATGGGCCTTACAATTACTAGATTGAAGCTAATGGAATGGTAGTTCAACTCGCTGAGTTGATAGACGTTCAAGAAAAAGAGAGAAAGCTTTAGATGCCTTGGTAAATCACCAGCAAACTATCAAATGTTGGTTTGATAAAAAGTCGCCAGACCCGAGTTACAAGGAGGGACATTTGGTACTAAAATATGATGAGTGCATCACCAAGCCAAGTCAACATTCTAAATTTGATGCATTAAGAGGGGACCTTTTTGCATCGTTAAATGTAAGGAAAGTAACTCCTTCGAGTTAGTGGACATGGAAGGTAACACCCTTGGGATTCCTGTCAATGAAATACATCTCAAACATTTTCATTAAAGGCTATGTCCCTTTGGGATTGTCAATATTAGCTAGGGTTGTCTTAAGTTGCATGTGCTTTCCTTTTCAATAAGTATCATGCGGTACATCCTACTAGGTGTTGGTTTGAGATTTTGTCAGTGCTTTGCCCCTTTTTCTTCATAATTAAATGAAGTGACCATTATCAACCGTCTTAAAATTAGGCTTTAGTTGCTCAACCTTTTCGAGTTGTCATTTCATTTCCCAAGGTATTCCTCTTTCTTATTAGGCATTGTAGTGGGTTGGCTATACAAATGCATTTAATTGAGATATGTTTCCCAGAAAGGTGGTGGCTCTCTAGAAATTATACATGCAAAATTTGTTCTATTCCTTGGTTTTATCCTGCATGCATCAAGGTGAGAAATGAGCTAGTGCTTAATATTGTAGATTGTAGAACCAGAAAATGTTGAAGCATCCAAGTTAAGTGATATCCATTTGAGATTTTTCGTTTCCCTAATGTCATAATCTCCAAGTCTTATTTTCAAAATGGCTTCACCAACCTATGTGTGTTTTTTGTGGATTCCTCATATATCGTGGCTCCCATACTTGCAAAAGTTCATTTGGAAGGAACTAAATCCTTAGCGAATCTAAAGCATAAGAACACGATTAATCAACTGTTGGTTAAAGATTATGCAGATTATTTTGCAGACCCCGAAACTAGGAAGTAACCCTAACAACCTCCAAGAAGGCACATTGCAAAGGAGATTTAAAAGATAAAAAGAAGGAAAGGCTAACTCAATAGGGGTAAGGATATGGTTTTTCAGGATTCCCTTAGTTTATGGTTCCCCTTGATCAACCCTATCCAGAAGTGGTATGAGCTTGTGCAACAAGCTTCTCCCCACAGACAAGAACTATTCAGGCAAGAGAGCTTCGCATTGTCATTAGTGCAAAGGTCATCAAAGAAATGTTGTGCATGACTTCCAATATAGTTGGACTTGATAAATATGATTCAAACGAACTGGAATATTTCTCTAAGCATGGGAATCAGAAACTTGGTTTCGTGAACAAAGAGTTTGGTGTGGGTAATAATATGATGGAGATCCCTAACTTCCAATACCAAGGGAGTCTTTCCTACAAGACCTGGAAGATGCCTTTTCTATGTTAGCATTCATTTACGGCAAAGAAATTGATGAGCATGTAGAAGAGACCCATGTAGTTGTGGCCTATAAGATTTGAACATACAGAGCCATGTTTTCGATAGACTTCTCAGACATCATTGCAGATAACATGATTGAGCAGCTACAAGGGCTAGGTGTTGAGTTTGTATTCCAGTATTCCTCTTTCTTAGCTCACTTAGTATTTATCGAAACACTGCTTTCTTTCAAAGATATGGCCATATTCAGTTAGATACCATGAGCACCTCGGAACAAAGAAATCTTGTGACCGTATGGACCCCAATTCTATCAATTACTCAAGATTACTATATCTTCAATAATCCTTTTTTATCTCCTGTCCTTTGAGAATTTCAACAGCTCCCTACTAGGCTTTCAGAGTTCCAAATGCAGTATATGACCCAAGTATCCCTATCGTGTGATTGGTTTTGTTGTACAAACTTTGCCTTGATCCATGTGAACAAAGTTCTATGATGAACCCTTTAGGTTGCTTATACATATAATAGACAAAACAATTGCCCTCTAAGTTATTTATAAAGCTTTCCATGGTTAATACTCTGATCGGAGCTAACAGACAAGAGACCATTCTTGACCAAACTCTAGTCACATTTGAACGAGTTGTTTTAGATAAAAGAAAAGCAAAATCTCTGTTAACCGCCAAATTAACTTACCTTGGGCTAGATGTCATTTATGACACTTGGGAGTATGATCCAGATGGTTGTTTGAAGGATAAGCAATTTGGCCGACGCCACTGCACAAGGCAATATTGGAAAGAGAGGAGGAACCCCATGAGACTGAATGAACGAACACTCGCAGATTTGTTCTTCTTAGGCAATCAACAGAGACCTTCCTAGCATAGCTTTTACAGTCAAGGACAACGCCAGACCGTCTCATAAAATTCCACCAAGTATGAAAAGGCAATTGAAGGATAATGGGTGGAATGACGAGAAGATTGCATGTTTTTGTATCTATCATCGAGAAATAGGGGACACAGTTTCTCAAGTTGATGACCTTGATAATGATGATTTTTTCGATATGAAGTTGGATGAAGAGCATCCTAATTCATTCAATGAACAAGAAGTTAAGGAAATCGCTCTTGAATATTAGTGACGAATCAAAGAAGTGCATGCACCAAGGCAAGAGGCTCGGGGTCCACAAGTTTAGATGGCAAAAGCACCTACAGCGATCTAAAAGAGTAGCCCCGCAGTTGCAACTTAAATTAGAACCCTTCAAGGGTTAAGAAAGGAAGTCTCGAATCAGAGTATCCCCTGGTTGAGATATTCTAAAAGATAAGGAAGAGAAAGATGAGTGGAGATCTCGAACTTCCTAATAATAAAAGCAAGCCCCCATATCTTCTACGACACAAGTATGTTTTTATCCCCCTCTTCTCTCTTCATCTCATTCTTTGGTCTCTTCCCTAACAACTTCCTTATCTTTAGTGCCCACCACTGCTACTCTAAATGCTTCAGAGTGGTTTTTTAGTGTTTGGTACTCTTACTCCCCTCATCATTACAAGAACAAGAACATTTTTAATCACAAAACCTAAGACATGAGTTGTCTTAATGCTTGATATTAGCCCAATCATAACCCCTACTGAGTTCCAGACCCAGGATTTCCAAGTGTCTTATGCCTTTGAGCATTCTTCTCTTATGTTGATCACGACAATGGTGCCACCCAATATTTCAACCCTCCTTGTCATGACAGATCCACCGCCAACCTCATCAGTCGTGGAAGGCCTTTCTGTGATGACACTCGCCTCACCATATAGCCCAAATTTCTCTCCAGGAACCTTGAGTTTACCAAAACCTTCGTCCTTTATAAACAAGCTCAAGCACTTACCGTCCAAGTCCCATTTGCTTTGCCCTATGGATCTCCTTTTGTAGGGCAGTTAATAAGCTCATGAATTGACGTGGAGAACCATTTTCGCATTACTGAAAGAGTGTGATTGGCGAGAGCAACAATCAAGAGGAATAAAAAAAATCGACAAGCTTGCCACAGCAAGCATGCAGACTGTGTTCGATGAAGACCAATGTGCAGTCCTAATCACATCCAAGATGCCTAAGGTGGTCAAGACTGAAGCACAAATGTTCCTAGAGGATTATACAGTCCAAGTAGTTGGAATTGGCATGCATACACCTCATCCACAAGATAGGATTGAATTCATGGAGACCCAAAAGGTAGTCACCTCTCACTACCTCGGGTTGAGTCGAGACCATGCCAAATTGGAAGAAAAGTTCAAGAACATTGAGGGGACTATAAGGGTAAAAGAGGTTGAACTCAAGGCTAAAGATTTGAAAAACGACGGAGCTAAGAAAAACAATAGCTTCCTTCCAAAAAGTAGCAACAGAAAGAGACAAACTGAGGATTGAGCTAAAAGACATAGAAACTACCTATGATGTTGAGAAAAAAGCAAAGGAAGAGTTGAGTTAGCGATTGCCAATATTAAAACATGAATTATAAGCCAACCGATCCAAGATCGATGAGGTGAAATGGGGAAGACAAAGTGCAGAGGTTGCCCTTGATGCGAGAAATAAAGACTTAGCTTAAATCATTCAAGAAAAGACCTCACTCTCTACAGAAGCAGTCAAACTGGAGGAAGATATCAAAGACAAAGATTTGCAGATTCAAACTTTGCAAAATGAACTAGTAGCCCCTGCTTGGGGACCAAGTTTCCTTCGAATGCTCTAGTAATTGTATACCTCATGTTGGGAGAAGATCAAAGTCGTTGTTGAATCCTTGTAGCCTGCCTTGCAGTTTATAGTTGATGCTCAAAAGTCAAAAACAGATGTGGAGTCTATAGCTAACCAAGTCTTGTAGACCATTTCCCCAAAAGAGGCAGAATCAATGCTACTCATCAAGAAGTTATACATAAAAGATGATAACACCTTACTTGTTGCAACATTGCCAATAGAAGGCAAGTTGCTAGAAAGATCAATGGGTTTATTGAATGTCACTCAACAACATTGTAGAGTAAAGAATGCCTTTAGGCCTACAAAAATGTGACATCACAACTGAGAAGTAAAATAGACCAATTTGTCCAAATGGGCCTACCTTCTCCTTTTCAGTCAAATGAATCAGTCCTTGATGAGACCAATTCTTCATGCAAGCCACAAGTTCTAATTCCAACATGACTGAGATAGAGCAGATGATTCATCCCTTAGCACAACTAAGCTTCCATGTGGAGGCTCCTCTTTCCATATCACACAATTTGTCTTTCCGAGAAATGATCAAGTTGGGTAAGGCTTATAGCTCTCTACAACTTCATACTCTACCATCTAATGCATATTGGCAACCCTTACAGTATGTGTTCTTGAAATGGTGATTCACTCTCATCCTATCTTCAGCTTGCAATTTTGATGTGGAACAAAAGTTCTAGATCAATTTTCCTTACAGGGGAGGAACCCCATAGAGTCACCAAAATCTGTAGATTAATCTACAAGGGTCCTCAGGGTTCTCCTTCTATTTTCTTCCCTTCTTCATTTTTCCTTTCTCTTGTGTTGTTGCAAAACGCATCGATGCCACATGTTGATTAGGTGGAATTCAAAAAGAGGTTTTAGCTTAAGTCTTCCTCAACGGCACGCGTAGACGCCATGTGTTTGAATGACGTGCAAGCCTTTTCATGAGGTTGAAGTTCCTAGAGTTGCTCTGAAACGCTACAACGTGTTGCTCTCGCATGACCTTTAGAATATTGAAAGGAAAGCCAAATAATGAAACCTTGTCATCGTGCTATGTTTTTGTATTAGGTTTTAAGCCCCAACAACGAGTATGAAGTTTTCATTTTGCAGCAAGTTGAAGAGGTATTTCCTGAGGTTGGACAGTGTCATGCGTCAAAGGGATATTAACACACATTTTTGTGATTTCAGCATCTTTTATGTTGCAACAAAACAGTGAGGAGGTTTGCTGGAAAGTTTTTTGTATGATGAGATCCAAATCATTTTGCAAAGGCGATTACTCTGACCATCATAGAGATTCGTCATGTGCCAGATACACAGAGTCTTTTTTGTTTAAGGTTAGATCAATTCTAGATGGGCAAACCTTTTAAAAGCCTTGAAGGCTTATTTTAAAAAGAAAAAAAGCTTCTAGAGAATTAGGGGTAGAAAGACTAATTTTCCTAGCAATATAGTGATAGTTGTTACACAGACTTTAATTTTATTTCATTTCATGAAATGGAAAAAGAAGCATATTAGACTATGTTGTTTATTGCCTTCACTATGTTTTTCAATCGTAATGATGATTAAAATTCTATGTGCAAGTGAGTATGACAAATTGTCAGAATATTTCATAGCTCTTAGAATCTTCATTTAATTGTTTGGTGTTTGAAACATGTGCTTTCACTCCTTCATTCGCTTATCTTGATTAAATGTATGTTATATCATTCTCTTTAGCCTTAATACATGAATTTCATAGAGAGATTTAAATGTTGTGTAAATGAGGCCAAATGCCTTTATATGCTCTATCTTTTCTCTACCTGTGAAGTTGTGCTATTATGTGCTTTTACCATGAGATGATATGTCTTTGGCTCTAGGAGGTACTTCAAACCACTTTAAGTTTTGGTGCATAGCCTTAGATTTAGATTGTTTAGCTCTTTCCCTCTCCCTCCACTTCTGAAGGGCTGACTTCTAAAATCTCAAAGGTTGTTCAGTGAAATGCATTGTCCCACACACCGAAACTCTCATTAGGCTGTTTTTTGAAATGCAGACTTTAGAATCAACAAGTTCGATATGTTTTTTTGATGGTGTCGACACCTCCTCATAACTTTCCCCATGTCAAGCAAAACGCAACACCATGCCCTCCACACACTTGCCAACACTTGTACCACATAGACAACTCCATATCCTTTGACACATAGTCGACTGGGTGATGGAAAAAAACAAAATAGAGAAGCCTTTGACCAAATGACCTTTCTTCATTGCATCCAAGCCTATCACAATGGAAATTATAAAATTTAAATTTTACTTGAGATATTTGACTGTGAATCGGCTTCAAAATACATAATTGCTCTTGTTTGGGCTTCTTCAAAAGAAACAAAATCGTTTTAACATCTGCTATAGATGGACCAAGGATATCAACTGCTATGATTTTGGCTTCAATCTCTATATCTAAGGAAAGACTTTTCCTCTATTAAATCCATTGTTTATCCACTCTCGTTAAAGTCTAAGAAAACAGATTTAAACCATAATCAAATTGAAAGAGAACAAAATATTAGAAATAAAATGGACAAAATAACAATACTAGAGAAACTTGATGTGAATGCTCAACGGCAGAATAGCATCAAGAGAAATCTCTCATCATCCAATATGAAAATACAAGCAAGGTAGCATGTTTATATAGATTCAAGTGAGGGGTGGAGGTGGCAATACTGGCCAATGAGGAGAGACCACCATGATGATCTAAACATAGTAAATGCACCTACTCATAGCATGCTAACACCTCAATACCCACTTGTCTTAAGTAAACATGCTTTATTAACCTAAGCAAACTTAATTAAAATGTAGGAAAAACCTAGGAAAAAGGAAAATAATAAACCCAACTAGGAAAATAAAAACCTACACTAACACCCCCCCTTAAGCATAGCTTAGGTGGGTGAAAGTATGGGTCCCGACAAATGAAGCCTGATGAGGTGCCCATGTACATAGTCCTCCCCCCCCAACAAAGAAGAGGCTCACCCCGACAAAGGACAGTACACCCCCCCTAGAGAGAGAGAGAGAGAGAGAGAAAGAGAGAGAGAGAGAGAGAGAAAAAAAGGAACTAAGAAGCCCCCCCAACAAAAGAGAACACCTGTCGTACCCCAAGCAAAGCTCTCAAATGAATGAACTTGCTCTTAGTGAAGGGTTTCATGAAGATGTAAGCAGTTTGATCTGATGTCTAACAATACTGAAGATCAAGAACCTGCTCATGAATCAGCTCCCGAATGTAGTGCATGTGAATCTCAATGTGTTTGGTTCATTGATGATAGACCGGATTGCGAGAAATCTGAATAGCACTCTGGTTGTCACAAAATATGATTCTAGGCTTTCGAAAGGAAATGCCAAACTCAGTGAGAATGTTCTGAAGCCAATTGGCCTCAGTGGTAGCATTAACTGCTCCGCGATACTCAACCTCAGTAGATGAAAGAGAAATAGTAGATTGTTTCTTGCTCGACCAAGAAACTAGACCAGAACCAAGAGAGAAGCAATACCCTGAATTGGACTTGTGATCCTCAGAATCACCTGCCCAATCTGAATCTGTATATCCCACCAATTCAATTTCTATGCCCACTGTATAATGAATCCCATAACTGTGAGTACCCTATACATAGTGAAGAATCCACTTAGCTACTTTCCAATGCAGCTCATGTGGCGCCTGCATGAACCTGGAGACCAAGCCCACTACATATGAAATATCAAGCCTCGTGTGAGTCAAATATATGAGGCTTCCAACTAATTGACGATACAAGTTAGCATCCCCCAAGGGTGAAGAACAAGAAGCCTCAAGTTTGACTCCAGACAGAAATGAAGTCGGTGCAGGCTTACAGTCAGCCATGTGAAATCTCGAGAGCATATCAAGAGCATAGTTAGGTAGTCCAATGAAGATACCAGAAGGCGACTGAGTGATCTCAATCCCTAAGAAGTAGTGGAGTATGCCTAAGTCAGACATGAAGAAACGATCATGAAGGGCACCAATGATCAACAAGCCATCAACATAGAGAACAAGGAAGTTGAGAGTATCATCCCGCTGCAAAATATAGACGTTTCGATTAGAATGGCACGGAGTGAACCCAACTGACAGAAGGAAGGAGTTCATCTTGGCATACCAGGCACAAGGGGCATGTTTAAGGCCATAGAGAGACTTCTGAAGGCGACAAACATGTGAAGGATCTTGGACGAACCCATGTGGTTGCTCCATATATATCTCCTCCTGAAGGTCACCGTGAAGAAAGGAACTCTTCACATCCATCTGATGAACTTCCCAGCAATGGGCTGTAGCAATAGCAAGAACAAGTCGGATGTAATTCATCTTGGCAACTGGCGCAAAAGTCTCAAAGTAGTCAATCCCAGCAACCTGGAGAATCCTTTGGCGACCAAGCGAGCCTTTTGCTTATCAACCAACCCATCTGCAGCAAATTTTGTTCGGTAGATTGACTTGCACCAAACAAGTTTCCTTCCCTTATGAAGAGGGACTAAATCCCAAGTATGGTTCCTCTCCAAGGAATTGAACTCCTCTTGCATGGCAGCATCCCACTCGAGGACACCTGAAGCTTCTCGAAAGGATTGTGGATATGCAGTTGTAGCAAAGCAGAGATGTGGAGCATATGCTCAAATTGAGACCTTGTTCTTCTCTCATCTAAAGGATCACCAACCCAATCACCTGTTGACTCCAATGTCTGAAGAGCCAAAAGAGGCCCAGTAGCTAGACAAGGAGGAGAATCATCACCGTCTGAATGATGACCAAGAGAGGAGGAAGATGAATCCTCATCATTGTCATCTGAAGTGGAGGAAGAAGATTCCTCAGAAGGATCGGGAGGATTAAAATCCTCGGAAGAACTCTCATCATGAAGTCGCAATGTCTCCATAGAAATGAAAGATGGAGAAGTGGCAGAAGAAGAACTGGAAGTATCCTCCTCAAAACGAACACTCCTCTCAATGAAAAGCTCATGTGTGGTAGGATGGATAAGCCTTTAGCCTTTGACACCATCTGGATACCCAACAAATATGCAAGGCTTGCTCTGAGGATCCATAGCCTTGCGTTTCTCTGCTGGAATGTGGGCCCATGGAGGAGACCCAAACACACGAAAGTGTTTGACTGTGGGTTTCCAAGCAATCCAAGCTTCAAAAGGAGTTACCTCCTTCACAACTCGATGAGGAACCCGATTTTGGATATAACATACAAAGTTGATGGCCTCTGCCCAATACTGAGGTGCCAATGATCTGGAGTGGATCATACAATTAGCCATTTCCTTGAAGGACCGATTCTTACGTTCTGCAACTCCATTTTGTTGTGGAGTGTAGGGAACTGTGTGTTGAAGATCAATGCCTTCTGAGATACAAAACTGCTCAAACCTCTGGTTGCCATATTCCCCCCATTATCGGTGCGCAGAACCTTGATGATTTTCCCTGATTGCTTCTCTGCAAAAGCTTTGAATTCCTAAAAAGACTCAAAGACCTCAAGCTTTTGTTTGATAAAATATACAAAGGTGTACCGAGAAAGATCATCAATGAATGTCAAGACATATTTGCCCCTGCTGAAAGAAGGATTTGGAAATGGTCCTGCTAAATCACTGTGAAGTAGCTCTAAAAGCCGTGTGGCTCTCCATGCTTTGCCTTTATCAATTTTTTCTTCAAGGTGCTTGCTAAGAATGCATCATTGACAAACGCCATCAAAAAATCGAATAGAAGGCAACCTTATAACCATGTCATGTTGACTGAGCTGCTACAAGTAGCGGTAGTTCAAGTGGCCAAACCGTTGATGCCACAAATGACTCACCTCGTCTAAGTGAGTAAGCAATGCAAGTGAAGGAGAATCAAGAATAAAGTGAAAAAGTGATACAGTCTAGACTGATGATCTGCCTTTCCCACGACAATTGTAGACCCATTATGCATCTCACTAATTACCACTGTGTTTGGAGTGAACTCAACCCGCTTGCTCGAGCCAGTGTGAGTGATCTGATAGATAGATAGGAGATTAGTTAACAAAGATGGAACACAAAGGACATCCTGAAATGTTCCTTCGCCCACGTTAACAAACCCTCTCCCATGCACTTCAGCAGGAGTGTCATCACCCAATAGAATAGATGGCATAGAACATGACTCCAAGGAGGAAAAACTATCATTTGATGAAGCCATGTGGTGCGAAGCACCCGAGTCAATAATCCAGGAATTAGGCTGGGAAGAAACAACAACTAGGGCCTTGCCCTTTCCTTTCCCCTACTTGTGTCCTTTGAAGATTCCTGAGATGAACTTGGTTTGACAGAATCAAGAACCTTGATGTTGTTCTTTTCTAGAAGATGAGTCAAATGATCAATTTGCTTCTTTAGACATTTATGTTCATCATGACCAGGTTTCTTACAATAGGAACACTTAGTTTTATCCTTCTTGGGCTTGTCACCCTTTGAAGAAGATGCATCATTAGTTGCTTTTGAAGTAATTGACTTCTATTCTTGCTTCTTTTCTCCTTGGTTCTTTTGTTTCTTTTCTTGCTTAGAAAGCCCATTTTGATCTTTTGTACCCTGGTTGGCAACCAAGGCTTGAGATTTAGAGAGCTTAATTGTGCCCATTTGAATCAACTTATCCTATTATTGTGTGAGTTCTTTTGCAAAATCATCAAGAGAAGGCATTTTAAAGCTGGTTCCTAAGGCACTTTTTGTAGCATAGAAAGTAGAAACAAAAACTGAATAGTTTGGACCAAGTTTGGAAAGAATGCTTAAAATCAATTGTGAATCTTTCTTATCTATCCCACATGCTTTCAATTGCAATCTTACAACCTTTAGTTTTGTGAAGAAGTCCTGAATTGTATCAAAATTACATGGATTTATCCCTATTAGCTCATTCTCCAATTGGTGTCCCCTTAACTCATCTTGTTTACCAAACAACCCTTCAAATGTTGTCCATACATCATTTGGAGTTGTAGCAAATTCAACATGAAAAAGAAGATCAGAAGATATAGACATACATAGAGTACCATATGCTTTATCACATTTGTTGAACCATTTTGACTTTTCTGCAATTAGTGTTGGTTCACTTTCAAGTCCCATAGTTACTCTAAACAACCCCAACTTCTTAAGATAGATTGTCATTTTTGACTTCCACTCACAGTAGTTGCAAGGTGTGAGTATTGGTACTGTATTTTGATCCATTTAATGCAGAAATTAAGATTGTTTGTGCAAGAAAGAGAGACAAAAAAACTCAAAGAGAACACACTGGAAATAAAATCCAAATTGAAAGAGTTAGAACAAAATATTGGAAATAAAATGGACATACTAACAATACTAGAGAAACTTGATGTGAATGCTCAACGGCAGAATAGCATCAAGAGAAATCTTCCATCATCCAATATGAAAATACAAGCAAGGTAGCATGAATATATAGACTCAAGTGAGGGGTGGAGGTGGCAATACCGGCCAATGAGGAGAGACCACCATGATGGTCTAAACATAGTAAATGCACCTTCTCATAGCATGCCGACACCTCAATACCCACTTGTCTTAAGTAAACATGCTTTATTAACCTAAAGAAGCTTAATTAAAGTGTAGGAAAAACCTAGGAAAAAGGAAAATAATAAACCCAACTAGGAAAATAAAAACCTACACTAACAACTCTTGCACTTCATTTCTACAAGTGAATTCTATTGATTTATGTGCATCTGGTTCACTATGGCCTAGGCATCTTGCATCTCCTCATTTTTCCCACATATAATGTGTGCAACTATAGAGTCATCAATTGCATCTATTGTTTACAACTTCCATGCATTTTTAGAAAATCTAACCACGTAAACTCACCTTCCACTAAAACTTGTCATTTTGGGAATGAATTATTTGGTCTTCCAAACGAACAAAGAAACAATATTTATCTTGTTTCTATCTCTATTGCTCACAATTATACAAAAAATGGTGATATATTTTTGAGATTACGTTAAAAGTATATATCAATAGTATCATGCCTACCTTTAATCACTTTCCAGCACGCAAATGTTTACATCATTGAAGCCACTAATAGTTGTCATTACCACATGTTTGATCATTAAACAACCTATCCCTAACCTACTAATCAAAACCCTATCTTGGTTCTACCATGACTTGGACTTTTCCAACCAAAATTTTCCTCTCTTTTGAAATAAGTAGGTTCTTGGGAGACATTACATTTTTCATGATAAATCATTCAAAATAGAGCATAAACTACCCAAAACACTCTTATGTGAGTATTTTTGTCTAAATGGTTAAAATATGTCAACATTTTGGCAACCTCCCAAGGGTGTTTGCCTGCTAAACAACAAGACCAGTAGCCTTAAAGATCCATTGGCTTAAGAGTCCAAAGCATAACTTAAAACATTCATGTGAGACTGCGATAGACCTAACTAATAGCTGCAATACCTTTAAATCAACACACAACAAAAACTCCTAAAACAACTACAAAAGAAAACCCTTACTTAAAACAATAAGCAATCAACACTTGGAAGAAAACTAAACCTACAAACCTAACCTAAAACTAAAAAGTGAACAAACACTCTAAACAAAACCACTCACAAGATCTGTAAAATAGCTACCTTTCCTCATTGGTTTTCAATGATTTTCATGTTTGTGAGCAACCCGAAAGGGTTGGAAAAGAAGTAGGCACTTGACAAACTACTAAAACAAATTCCCAAGAAAGTAGACAAACTCACCTACCCATATGTGTTGGTTGCAAAAATGACTACCTTGAAATGGATATACCATCTCCTTTTCTACATGATGCTCAATATTTTACCTTGAATCATGTGTGGTACATTATGTTTCCTTCTTGTTGGCCTCCAAATATTCTAATGCCTAATCAAGCACCCTCTTGTATATACAAAGCCCAAATTACCATTGGTGGACTCATGCTTGTGAATTGTTTCTTCATCTTCATGATTGGATTCCCTTGATTCATGTAGATCTAGTGAAAACATGGTTGCTTCCACACTCTTTTCCTATTGTTCACATATTTCTAGTGTGGGAGATTCTAACAAGCCTTTAAGTTTTGAGCAAAAATCCTCTATGATATTGAAAAACATGTCTTCATCAGGCCTCTCATTATTTGTCTTGCACATAAGATGTCCTACCTCACCTTCATTACTATTTTCTTGAAGGTTTGAAAATAAATCAAGGCTTGTACTATGAAAAATGAAATCTTGTTTCTCATCTTACTCAATTTCCTCATGATCTTCTATTCTCTAACATGTTGGTTTGACATCTAACCTTGAACAAAATAGTTCCAACACATCCCAAAACATTTTCTTTGTTTTTTTGCATAAAAGGATTGTTTTCTACTTCAAAGCAACTTTCTTTAAGCCCTTTAAACTCCGATACAAAATCATCTTCCTGGCCTTCTTCATAAGTCAAAGCTGCATTCTTGCACTTATCATGGACCAACAACTCATTACAATGATTTGCACCCTCTTGATCTTCCAAACCTGTCGTTGGTGAGACCACAACCATATTTTCTTCACTACATTCTACAATAGAAGGTAGCTCATCAAACCAAATTGTAGTCTTCATTTTCCTTTTCAAAAACCATTATCTTACCATATTTATTTGTTTTTCAACTACTCCAAAACTTGTGTTGATGACAAAAATTTTGTGTCCTCTTCATCCTTGTCAACAAAACAAGGTGGGTCATCAAAATTTTTTGTCAAAACTTGTTGTTCATTACCTCTTATTGGATATTCAACCTAATGCTCTAACTAGTTTTGTTTGATAGTCTTTTGTAGTATTTTTGATTTGTCATTTTGAACCTCATGAACAAGTGTATTAATAATGATTTAGACTCCTTTTGTTCTACCTAAAAAACTTCATTTTTCTACTTGGTGAACAAATCTTCTTAACAGGCAATGGGTCCACCTGGATAAAGGTGAATAACAAGAGGGCTAGAGGGTCGGTCTAGAAGGGAAACTTGGGAAGTTTGAGGAGTTTCTTGAAGGACTGTAAGTTGTTCTTGACAAACACTAGGCTCGGTTGGTGCAAGCACAAAATCTTGCACTGAATGCAATACTTTAAAGCTAGGAATTTCAAACTTAGCACACTTATGGATTCAAGAGGCTTACTTGGCTTCAAGCTAGGTAATTTGTATCTATGAGTCTCTTCTTTGGCAAAGAATGGATTTGGAAAAGAAATTGATTGAGCTTCTAACCTTTGTACTTGAGAAAAAAAGTGTTTCATAAGCTCATCCTCTATAGCCACTTCTCTTGCAATATCCTCCTTGTACTACTTTTGCCTCTCCAACTCCTACTGATGGAAGTGAGTGAGCCTAGTAAGTCAACTCCTCATGTTGCAGATCAAAATCTTGCTACCTCTTGATCTCACATAATTGCTTGGTCTAGTCTAGCAACAGGTTTGTCACTTCACGAATCCCCATATTGTCCAAATTTTGAAGCTGACTAGAATAATCGGCATGCTATTTTGCAATGAAATTGTTTCTTTGAGAATGATTTTGGGCATATACAAGTTGCCAAGAATTTCGCGCATGCGTGGGTACGTGGTAAGCATATGAAGCTCGTTGGTTTTCTATTGTAATATCTATTTTGGTTGAAACCAACTACATAGTTCGCTTGAAATGGCTGATAAGGACTTGGGTAGGTAGCATTCTCATGAAATGGTGAATGATAGGCTATATTTTCATGAAACCTTGACATGTTATTCATTTGTAAGGTTAGAAAAATGCGAAAAAATGAGATTTGTTTTAAACATGCCAACACTACAACCATTGACATCGGTAGACTTGAACTCAGAGCCGCTAGGTGTGTGCAATGATGCCTCCAAAGGTTGAACTTGCTAACATGCACACCAAATATCAACAATAAGAAGGAAAGTTTTGAAATAAGATAATTCAAACAATCCCATTGGGTGTGCCAAAAACTGTCATCAACAAAGTTTGTACCCCAGCTAAGCTCTCAACTTAATCACCTATTGATACATGGGATGATCTCTAAAGTTGTGGGTAACCTATAAGCAAAGATCACCGTCCAAAGAAGGTCGAATCCTACTAATACCTCACCTAAACTATTGTCACTTGCTGAGGAAAAGGCTAAGGATAACTTGAAACACGACATAAAATTTTAAATGGTGACACATCGAACTTGAAGTTCGTACTTAAGTTTTGTTGTTTGACACACAATGGTTTCAGAAATTCAGTTGTTTGTTCACACAACTCTAGTTTTCACGTGTGTATACATCAATGTTTCACAAGAAGGTTGAATGCTCCTACAGTTTTGAAGGAAAAATAAGCTTTCTCACAACTACAAGTTGTTTGCATTTATTACACAACTCATAACCTACAATAATCATGTATTCTTTTGCCTAAAGGTGCCAAACCGAGATGTGTTGGATAACGATCACAAACAATAGAAATACGCATCAACCATGAAGTTGCACAAAAAATAACAAAATTTGATATGGTAAAATGACTAAATTTTGTTGATAAAAAGTGCTTAGAGCAAATGTACATAGCCTGTAAATGAGTTGCAATGACTATCCAAACTAGAAAGAACCAATAAAAGTTACTGAGCTAGTTTTGAAATAGCAAGAAACCCTCTAACATGATCCTCAACCACCTCTTTCAGTATCTGCTCACACAAAAAGTAGGAAAGACCTTCAAGGTCATCAATTCCCTCCATTTTATGAGCTAACTATTTGACTCACACTTATGTGCTGGAAAACTACTTTTCCTATTATGGCCCCTTTAGAGACTCCAAGGTAGCGTGGATGAGGAGAAACTTGACCTCTTTTCCTTCTCTTTCTGTTTCACGCCTTTAAAAAGGCTCCAGTATATTTGCAATCATGGAAACTACTATCATTTGTGGCATCGATTGGTTAGCAAGCCCTTAACTGATCATAGTTTATTGTTGCCCTTCAAACTGTTCACTACACAAATATAGCACATATTTCCTAGATTTCTTACAACTACCTTGATTTTTCGAAGGTGCAAAATAGGATTCTCTCTTCTTCCTTTTTCACTTTGATGAACTCACTCCACCTATGCCTTGTTTTCTATATAGGATCGTTATATTGATTATCATCATCCCTACTCTTCAAACAAATCAAAGACCTTTTTTTGACACATGTGATATGTCTACTATCCTTTGTCACTTAAAATTTCAGGTTTTTTGTTGGGCATATACTTCTTGGACAGTCTCCTCATATGCATGACTTTTCACCAATTTGTCCTTCCTTAACATCCAGCAATGCTTTCACTAACCTAGCCATGAGCTTCTCATGTTCATGTGGCATCTTCCATCATAAGAACTTCAATCAATCCTTTCAACTAAAACCACAACGTGGCTCCTATATATTAACGCATATCAGAAGGTTTCAAACTATAATGTACGAATGTGACACCCTTCCTCATTGGAAAGCCATGACAACGAAGTTTGTTGTCATCACCTTGTTCTGGTAACAAATTGTGACAACAACCAATGCTAATGAGTGTTTTCACCTCTTCACATTCTAAATATGCTCTAAGAATTGTGACTAAAAGATCCCCATAAGCATGAAACTTGGAAAGAACTAACAAGGATTCCATTCCATTCATATTGTATGGAACAATATTTGCACTCTCTTTTGTTGCAAAATCTTTTACTACAGATGCACCTTTAAACTCACTTCTATCATCATCAATTGGAGGTTTTTTTCCATAACTTTATGATTTTGTTGACAAAGATGAGCCTAGTGCTCTGCTCAAACTCACTAATAATTCACTGCAAAGAACTTGTGAGGTGACTATTTGAGGCACATGTAGATGATGATGATCCAAATGTGAATTTTGCATCCTAACTTGGTAATGCCTCTTAATTCATTCTTTTTGTTCATTTGTAACAGTTGCATCATGAAGAAAAGCATCCAAAGCTATTACGGAAATTGATATTCAAATGGTAGAACTTGTGGAAGATAATCTTGGCTAGATCCCAAATCAATTATGCAATGTGCTCCAACTTCATTTGCAATCCTTTGAATTATTGAAGCACGGACTTCAACCTTGTGTCTCTTCTTAGAATTCATGTCTTGATCCAGATCATTAACACTTGCAAAACTCAAAGGTGTTGTGATCATTCCATTTGGTGATGGAATGTGATGCAACCATTTGTCACTACCAGACCCAAAAAAGAAAATGAGTCATTATGTCAAACTGTTGCATGCCTTACTTGCAACCTGACAAATGACATACATTTTGGTTCACTATGTTGTTTTAATGGTGTCGACACCTCCTCGTAACTTTCCTCATGTCAAGCAAAACACAGCAACATGCCCTCTACACACTTGCCAACACTTGTACCACAAACAACTCCATATCCTTTGACACGCAACCGACTAGGTGATGAAAAAAAACACAATAGAGAAGTCTTTCACCAAACGGCCTTTCTTGATTGTGTCCAAGCCTATCAATCAAAATTATAACATTTAGATTTTACATGCGAAATTTGACTAGGAATCGGCATCAAAACACATAACTGCTCGTGTGGGATTCTTCAAAAGAAACAAAAGCTTTTTAACATCTGCTATAGATGCACCGTGGATATCAACTGTTGTGATTTTGGCTTGAATCTTTATATCTAGGAAAATAGTTCTATAATAAATCCATTTTTTATCCACTCTTACACTTCATTTTTGTACAGGTATTTTATTGCTTTATGTACATCTAGTTAGCTATGGCCTAGGCATCTTGCATCTACTAATATTTCCCACAAATAATGTGTATGGCTACAATATCATATTGCATCCTTTTTTTATAGCTTCAATGCATTTTAAAAAAAATTGACCATATAATTCACCTTCCACTGAAACTACTTGTGTTGGGAATGAATCATTTGGCCTCCCAATCAAACAAAGAAACAATATTTGTCTTGTTGCTATATCTGTTGCTCAGAATTACATGAAAATTGTGAGATATTTTTGAGGCTGCTTTGAAAGTATATGTCTGTAGTATCATGCCTAGCTCTATTTGCTTTCCAGCATGCAAATATTTGCATCGTTGAAGCCACTAATATCTGCCATTACCACATGTTCTGATCTTTAAACAACCTATCCCTATCCTACTAATCAAAACCATAGCTTGGTTCTACCATGACAAACTGAAAATTTCATCTCTTTTGAAATAAGTAGGTATTTGGGAGACAGAGCCTTTTTTATGATAAATCTTTCAAAATAAAGCATAAAATACCCAAAAGACTCTTATGTGACTATTTTTTGTCTTATTTATTAAAATATGTCAACATTAACCTCTGCTAGAATCTGTTTTAAAAAACCCTCAGATATGAAAAATAGTATTCAACAATCTACCTCAAACTCCTCTTAAATCTGCAAAATATTCCCAGTCGGATCTGAAAAGTAAATAAATTAAAAAATAAAAAAATCTTCAATAAATGCTTTCAAATCTGAAATTTGTCTTCACAAAAATCTGCTCCAAGTCTGCATTAAATATGATTAATTTCTATTAAGAAGTTTGATCTTTTCTCATAAATCTGCACTCTTTTTTGCACTCTTTTTGGCTCTAGATCTGCTCTTTCAAATATCTAATTTGCACTCATAAGTTTGCTCCCTTTGGTGCTCTAAATTTGCCTTGAATGTGAATGGTATTCAATGAATTGCTTGCTGAAAGATCTCCAAATAACCCTTATTGATACCATCTTTTACATCCCTTCACCAAATGGTTGCACTTCTCCAACAAGGTTGGCCAAACCAGTAATATTTATTCTTTTCATTGATTTTTATTTTAATTTTCTTTCTAAAACAAGGGCGCTCGAACAAAGGTCAACTACCTTGCCCAATATGGGTACATCTAATTAGGAAAGTCGACTACTTTATTAGCATAACCATTGGCAATTATATTTCTTTTTGTTTACCACTAATTTATTTAATCATTTATTAAGGTTGGCTGCTAAAGCAATTTAATATAGCAATTTATCTTCTTTTGGCCACTAATTTGAAGCTCGGCAACATCCATAGCAAATCCACGTTTTTGATATCAATTACAACTCGTAAAACACTTTGTTATCCTTATCTCCAAGAATTTTGAGCTTCTAAATGATTTCTTTTATCATACTTGGTCAGAGCCTTTGTTATTGCTTTCTCAAACTCACTTTCAATGGAATCTTCACTACTGTGGAATGAACCATCACTGTCATCTCCGTCTGAAACTTGATTGGAATATATTGTCTCATCAATACTCACATGAGCACTTTCAACAATCCTCTACAACATTTGTTATAATGTCTAAAAGCCTTGCTTCTTGTAGAATAACCAATAAATATATGTTCATCGGATCTTGAGTCAAACGTACCCAAGTTGTCTTCATCTCTTCTGATATAGCACTTACTTCCAAATATCCTAAAAATGTCTGACTGATGTCAATCTTCCTTTCAACAATTCATATGGTGTCTTAGTGTTATGCACTCTAATATGTGCTCTCTTTAGAATATAGATTGGAGTTTGAATAGCTTCTCTCCAATATAAGCCAAGTAGCTTTGCTTGGCTCAACATTATTCTTGCCATCTCTTGCACTATTCTATTCTTTATTTGCACCACTCCATTTTGCCAACGAGTCCTAAGGGCAGAGTATTGTCTCTGGATTCCATGCTTCTCACAATATTCTTCAAACTCATCAGAAGTAAATTCTCCACCTCTATCAAATCTCAAACATTTGAGTCATAACTATCTCATTCTCTACCAAAACTTTAAAAAACTTGAACTTTTCAAAAGCATCCAATTTTTCTTTTAGAAAAGCAATCTACGACATTGTAGAAAAATCATCAATAAGCATCATATAATACTTGTCACCTTGTAGATTATTTGTCCTCATTGGTCCGCATAGATCTGTATGGACTAGATCCAATGGTATTATAGTTGAATACTTCTTTGTTGTAAATTTAACTCGCATGTGCTTTCCTTCACGACATGGCTTGCAGACAGTACATGAAGGCTTTGTGATCTTAGGCATGTCTCTTACAACTCCCTTTGAGCTAATTTTCATTGGATGAACAAAATTGACACAACCCAATATTTTGTGCCATAGCCAAATTTCTTCTCTCTAGATTGCAAAGCAACCATTTCCATTGACTTCACTAAATCATCACTTTTTGTCCTACTTCCACAACCAACTCCCTAGTATCAAATTTCTTCTCTCTGGATTGCAAAGCAACCATTTCCATTGACTTCACTAGATCATCACTTTTTGTCCTACTTCCGCAACCAACTCCCTAGTATTGCTTTTCTAATCTCACATCCATTGGCATTGAAACATAGACTATCACACATTTGACTCACACAAAAGATTATGTTTCGAACTTGTCACATAAAGAACATCATGTCTTAGTCTTTACAAAATCAAAACTCAATGCATCTTTTCTAGAAATCTTTGCAACTAATTTTTTGTTGAGAGCTATTGCTCCACCATCAAACATTTTAAAATTCATAAACTTGCTTTAATCTTTCGTCGTGTCATTGGAATATCCACTATCAATAATCCATAGGTCCAACTTTTGTGCATGCAATGCAATATGTGCAACCTTTAACTTTCTAATCTCTATTCCTTTAGTTTCCTTTTCCATACTTTCTTAGTTCTATCATTCTTAAGTTTTAGATTGTTCTCCTTTATATGCTTAGGAGGTTTCGCACACTTCTATAATGTCTGGCAATATATCCAAAATTGTTGCACTTATAACAAAAAACATTGAAATCAAACAAAGGTGCAAATGCATTTCTACTTCGAAAATTATTTCTTATTGCAAGAAACTTTCTACAATCTACCGCCTTATCACCAAATCAATTGTAGTTAAAATAGTAACCAAAAAATGAATAATAGAACCTGATATTATATGCTTATCTTCGGTTTTTCTCTTCTCTTTTGTTTGTGAACTTGAATGAAACCCTCATCTTCCTTTTTGTTATTCTCTGCCACCATGATATGCTCAAATCTAGAACTTCTAGAGCCAATCATATCCAAATTCTTTACAATTGTCTTTATGGGCTGCTCAGTTGCCTTACAATTCTAACTTTCATCAGATCCAATATTGGTCTTGATATGCAATGACCTCTAAATACTTATGATCTTATTAAGTATCTCAATGTTTTTTCCAAACTTTAAACTTAGTTGACCATTTGCTTTCTCTATATCCTTTCTCAAGGATACAACTTTCACTTCAAAGTTTTCACAATTTTCCTATATTGGTTTCTATGTCTATCATGATATCTATCATCTTTGCTTCTTCTACCAGGATTTTCAGATCAATGATCATCTTTTCTACTCTTTCAAGATTTTGTGATAAATTATCTTTGGCTTTTGTATCCTCCATAATCTTCTTCTTTAGTCTTTTTAATTTCATTACCAACACAATATAACTCTTCCACAAGATCGCCCTCATCATCTTTATTTCCGAAATTTATATTTTTTCATTGCCGTCTAAATTCTCCAACACCGTGAATAGGGTTCTTTCCTTTTCACATTCAGTTTTGGATAGGTATTGACCATCTTTATCAGATGAGTTGCTATCCATTTTATAATAGACTTTTCGTGTTCTTTTGAAGATTCTTCCTTCTAGGCTTTGACTTCTTATAACTCTTATTATATTATTTTTCTTCATCATTATATACACTTTATGGACACTTAGCCATAAGATGTCCTACTTCACCACAATTGAAACATTTGAGGGTTACTTACTTTTGTACTTCCTAGAACCTCTTTGCAACTTTCTTACAAAGTTAGCTTCTTCCAAATACATTTGAAGGGTAACTCAACTTTATACTTCCCAGAAACTCTCTACAACTTTCTTACAAAGTTAGCTTCTTCCAAATTTAAATCATTAGTGGAATCATACTCTTCAACCTTCTTAGACGCCTTGAATGCTACCTATTTAAATAATAATCATTTACAATCCTCGTCTCACATGCAGTTAGAATTCCATGTAATTCATCCATGGTCAAAGTATTCAAGTCTCAAGCCTCTTTAACTGCTGAAACTTTTGAATCAAACCTTGGGGGAATGGATCTACGTTCCTTTTTACACAATCATGCATTGTTTCATCTCTTCACCAAGCCCTCAAATGGTGTTAGCAATTTCATCAACCAAGAGTAGAAATGAAACAACATTTTCTTCTTCCTTCAGCTTAAAATCTCAAATTGACCTCAATAGGTTTGAAGCTTTGTCTCCTTGACTTTGTCAACTCATGTATAAATGTTATGCAACTTAACTCATACATCCATGTAGTCCTGCAATGCCAAACTTAAGAGATAGATAAATCACACAAACTAGCATTTCTTGCCCTAGATTATGTTCACAAGCTTTCTTCCCAATTTGATCTATTAGAGGATTCCCTAGAATTGCATAACCATCCACAACTATCTATCAAACATTAAAGCCTAAAGCCATCATCAACAATCGGTTGTCCAACATTAAATTCTAAAGCCATCAAATAAGCTTCCATCCTTACAGTCTAAAATCCATAATTTGTTCCATCAAATAGTGGTGCCTTGTTTGAAGAAAGACTTCCTAAGCAACAATGTGTGTCATCTTGAATCTACCTCAAATTGTTAAACTTCTTCCAACCAACTTGGATCTGATACCAATTGTTAAGCACACATATATACTAAGGGATGGTTAAATCAATATATACCAAAATCTAATGCTACATTAGAATCATTACTAAATCTCACTTTAACACTAGAGCAACTAAGTAAGAGATAAACACAATCACACATCGACACATAAGAAAACCAAATATACATGTAAACCCAAAAGGGAAAAACCACGGTGAGAATAGCTACTTGGATCTATTGCCCAAGTCCGGCCTCACAAAGATAATAAAGAACTTGCAATATTTTCTAGGCACCAACCCATTGGGCTTACAACCTCAGATGGAGACACCAATCCCCAACCAAATTTGTAGGCACCAACCTATAGGAGATACCAATCCCATAATACAAGAACTAAGCACAAACTCAAGTAATGAGGCACCAAACTTAATTACAACAAGATGTATGAAAGATATGTCATGCGGACCTTTTAAGTTCAATTCTCAACATTGCTCTAATCCAATCTACTTTTGAACACTCACAGTGTGCATGAGATTTGCATTACAGTTTGCACACATTCACAAATTGAGTAGATAGCTTGCACAATGTTTTGCCACAATTATCATATCCACTCAACCAAGAAATAAATCTAGATCAGCTATTTATATGCATTACAACATTAATTACAATCTCAAGTCAACCAAGAACATATTTACAACATCCACAAGTCAACCACAAGAGTAAACCTTAAACCAAACGTGTAATAGGCTCGATCCAAAAGCCAACACATTACACTAGGAGTGGAAACACGTTGTGCTCCCCAATATTGACTCAACTTGTCCCAAACAACTCTCACATGCTTCCTCGAGCTAGTGCGTGTTACTATTCTATGGTGCATCCATCGGGGGCATCAACACAGCCAATGAACTAGCACTACAAATACTCTGTCAACTCTAACTTTCCTTCTTGAGCTCCACCTCTAAAACTTGAATAGATTTGTCTTCATATGTAGCCTTACTTATCTTCCAATCTACAAGACAAAAAACATCGTTGCAGCAAAATGCATTACAAGACATCATGCCAATTTGACTAGGTGCAGATATAGTTTTTGAGCAACAAACCTCAGAAAACTACCATAGTTGGTTCCAAACAACAACACATATGATAAACAATTATGAACAACTAATACTGAAGCATAATGATAACATTAAGAGAGCTATCAAGCATACTTCATTCTATCCTCCATAATTCCAGATGCTTTGTCATGGTATGACAAAAATAATCAAGATTATTGCAAACTCCTTGATATCTTGGCATCAAGGGGAACATTATGACAGTACCTTTTACATGCACCTTTGACATCAATGACAACACAATGTTCAACAACCACCAACAAGTCCTCACTAAACAAATTCCACAACACTCAAAACCTCAAATTCCATATCTAATAATTCACTAATCACTAACATTCACCAACCTTTAAGGAGTTAAGGCCATTTCATCTCCTCTAAGCAAATCCCTCAAAGTTCATTGCACATGAATCAGCCCTGATAGAATTCATTTTTGTTTTTGTTGTATTTAGAATTGACTATTTATTCCAATCTTCCTCCCAAAAGTATTTAATGCTCTAAGGTGTTCTCTTAACACATCTTTTACCATGTCATTGATTTAAATTTCATTGCCTAACAAGTAGTTTCGCATAATTGATCAAAAAGTATAATTGTATTGGAATGAGGTTATTCAATTGCCCTACAACTACAAGGAACTAATCTTCAGATATTACCCATTTGGATCAATTTATGATTTGTCATATTTAACCTAGATAATTGGTTGTGTCATCTTATCATCACATCAAAATAATCTTGTCAAAAAACAATTCCTCAATATTTGCCATGCCTTCTTCTTGTCATTGCCTCCTTGCTACACTTCCCAATCAAATGCAAGATTTGTCTTTGAAAGTCCTTTAGCTTCCAACCTCTTCCCAATGTTGAATGGTTTTGGTGTAATAGCTTGCTTCTTTACAAGTCAACTTTTCCACTTCAATGCTAAGGATTTATTATCAAATTTAATGATGTTTTTAAGTCAAATAGGCTCCAACTCTAAGTAATCAAAAACTTTCAAAGTTTATTCTTTATGATTCTACCTTCCCAACCTTGATGTCTTTACCATAAGCAACAAATTTTAAAAGGCACAAGCCCCCTTTTCTAAGTCTTTTTCACTCTCTATAGTGTGTAAAAACAACGGGCCTTCTTCCAAGTACTTATCACTTGAAACTAACAAGAAGTAATTGTCATTTACAACTACACACAAGCAATAGAACGCCTCTCAAAATCTTAATATTTAACTTGGATACAATTATCTTCAAAGATGAGAATTATATAAATGCATAGACATAAGAAAACTCATTACTTTCATGCAACTTGTTAGAATTAATCTTTCCTTAGTTTTTAGAGTCCTAGTTCTTAGCCCAACATAACCATAGGATAGATATATTTACTTCTTTTACAAAAAATTCTTACTCATCTTTTTCCTTTTTGTATGTGAGTTTTTACTACATTTATAAAAATTGTCCTTAGCAGGGTAGCTAGAATTACACTTTGAAACATGAATTTTGGATTTAATTTACCCAACCAATGAGGCCACAAATGAGGGGCCTCATTTGTATATTTCTAACACATCATTACCCAAGGCCCACTCGAAAAACACTTAAGCACTACAATGTCCACAACTCACATTTAATAGTTATTGCCAAACCACCAAGACATACCATTGCATTGTAAGTCAATCCATACATGGCTAGAATTGTTACTATTTTGTATTTATTAATTTCAATTATCAGACTTACTTTTTATCTTTTAGCTTAAAAAACTTTAAAGTATAGCTCATATTTTAGATGTATAATATTTCTTACAACAAATATTGGATTGCATTTTTTTTCTACACATGTATGTGCCCACCTCTTGTCATGATTAATATGGCATATATGCGCACACATGTAAAGTGGCAAATATCTACACAAATAACTATTCTTGCCCTCAGTTTTATAAAGGTTGCTTATCCGTTTTTTAAAGGTGGCACTTAGTTATCTTTTTATATTGAAATAATTTATGTAGTGGAGAGATTGTAAACATTGTATGATATTGTAAGATTGTAAGTTGTCATCTTTGTTAATGAATGTGAAATTTTCTTCAATTTGTTTTCACTCCAAAAAATTGAAGCAATGTATGGGAAATGAAGTCCAAGTATACACAGCCAAACACGTGCTTTAATAAGCATGACAAGAAAGAATTGATAATAATGCATCAATTGTGTTATGGTACATGTAGCTACCAAAAAAACTACGACAATAATATAATGTAGCGCAACGTTAGGCACTAAAATCAAACAACAACAGCTAAGTGTAGGAGGGGAAATGGCTGAGATCTTATTAGATTAAGATCCAAATTATTTCCAGCAACCTCAATAGAGTACCTGCAAGAACACACATGCAAAACTAAAATGAAAGCAAACAAACAAACACACACATGCATCTTATCAAGGATTTGCCTCCATCGTTATCCTACCAAATCAAGATCTTGTGTTTGCAATATGGGTGCTCTCAGAAGCGCGTGCACAAGAAGCTATGATGGACAGATGTGAAAGATATCAAACATAATGAAATGCCATAGAGATGAGAAATCAAAGAGGTGAAGAGCTAAAGTGCAAGGAAAGAAATGGAACTGCAAGTAAACAAAACAACGTTACGACACCAAGATTATTGTAAGATTTCAATAATCGAGAGAGCTCAATATGAGAGGGGCAAATGAATTTATAGATATCCTCATAGGAAAGACAAGTCAAGGGATGAATGTGGGATAAAGAAGTTAGTTATGAAAAAATATTTGTCCCACATTCTCCAAGTGGGTGTGGTAGATGGGAGAAGAAAAGGATAAATAAGATGTATAATAGAAATTAGGGATGGATTCAAGAATAAATTTATGACAAAAGAGTTTTTTATGGTTCGAGTAAATAAAATGAGCTATTGGAGGAAATAATTAATGATTTTGATTAAATAATCAATAATATCCATAGAAGAATTATGATGAGGACATTTGATGAAAAATTTATGTGTTTACACCAAGTAAATGCATTCTAAGAACTAAAACAACAAATTATGAAACTTTAAGACTGACTCTGACTAAAACTTCATGAAACAATATCCTTTACAGTCAACAGTGAATATTAGAAAATGATTTTGTTGTAACAATTTATGACCTTTAAGAAAAGAATACAAGTAATCCCCCACATTTTGGCAGAAAGTATCCCCCACATTTTGGCAGAAAGTTTTTTAAGGTTGCAGAAACAAATTCCAGAGAAATTGCATGATTTTTTTACATTTCAAAAAATCTCTGATAAATATTCATTTAGACAATGATTCCAATAAAAATCAAAATCAAAACATTCACATAGATGAAAAATAAAAATTCTACTGACATGTCACACTCAACGTACACCTATATTACTTCTGATTTGTCTTGCAAAGTGGTGGCTTAAGGCAAAGACATACGCTTTTCTCAAACAATGTAGGCCAGAGATCCAGAAGGAATATGAACTTATGCAGCACAGCCTCCTTTCTCATTGCTCCAAACAGAAGCTAGCAGAGTTAGGATAGAGACTGACATTTCTTTCATTCTCAGCTGAAGATCTACAATGACCCTGCTTTTCAATTGGGTATGTTATTTTGTTACCCATTATTTTCTCACAAATACCAAATCACGTTCTAGTAATCACTTGACGCAACCATGAATGAGTGCCATTATGACAATTTGATTATGACATAATAGACTAGTTCTAATCTTACCTCCTAATTATCTTAAGATCTGTCAATCCTATATATTTGAATTTTAGACCTTATTTCATAAAAGCTGTATTAATATATACCATATTTGCAGGTTATCTATTACCAAGGGATTTCAAAGGTCCTAAAATAATGGGACTACTGTGTAGATCAATCAAATTGCAGTTTCAGCTACCATATATTTTACATCATTTTACATCACAAAAACAGATGCTCGCTTATTTCCTGCATCCTTTAGTTTTTTTCTTGAAAAATAAACACGTAATTTTTCTTAACCAGATTAGCTATAAATAGAAAATATAACTCAATTGCAGACTTCTTGATCATGAAATGTCCAAAGAAACAAAATTTCATCAGAAATATATGGAACCTGGGCCAACGTATAACAGAAATCTTGGAAGATTAACAAAGGCTGACAGTGAAGAAATAGCTTCAAAATTGAATGTACAATCACAGAAGACATCTAGAAGAATCATAAGCGTTCAACCAAACATCATAATACACATCTTGCATGAAATAGAAGCAGTAATAGACTGCAGCTAACAAACCTTACAATTTATACAACCTTTTCATCATTCGCTTTCCCATCCTCAATATTTTGCTTTGGAGAAATAGTTGCTGAAGAACTACCACCCAACTCTGCATTTTCTGCAGCTGAAAGTTCGAATAAATTAATACAAGCAAGAAAAATTAAATTATATCTGCCAAAAAACAGTACAAATCATGAATAAAATTTATAATGTAAATATAATAATGCCAAGTAGGATGCCATTATAACCATCTGGTTATAAATTAAGCAATACTGCCTAAAAAAATCCATACTTGAAACTTTCGATTTCTCCTCTGGAGTTAATGTTTTTATTTCGTCTTCACTAAGTCTTAAATAGTCTTCAGTAAAGTGTGCCTTTCTCTCAGGAGGCCCATCTGCACGAATAAAATCAGGGAAGTTATAAAAGTTCCCACCTATGGAACAAATCAATACACCCTGCAAGCACATTAGTAACCTAAAATTATTGACATATAAACATGGAATACTGATGGGCCAGTATATGCGAAAAACATACACTTATCCAATAGGCAAGTTTTCCATATTGCCTATAAGAGTTCTTAAGATGCGCTAAACTCAGATTACTGAAGGATGAAGAGTTCCTATTATTTTCTATTGCTTTTTAAGGTCTCAGTATGAAAATGGATGAACCTTACACACATGTAAATAAACTTCCAAGTTTTGAATTATGTGTTATAAGTTATAACCATAAATGTTTAGTTAACTTTCCTATAGACACAGCCTGAAGTAACATCTCCCTTCTTCATATGCTAGCTCATTCTCATTCTTGTAAACCAACCTAACAAGAAGAAAAAACCTTTTTCAAAATGCTTTACGATCTAGCATCATCTCCTTTAGACAAAAAGTTATTCATGCCCTAAATACTCAGGGTCAGGAGGACAGGCAGTATGAGGGGTACGGGTCAAGGATGCAAATAAAGTATTCAACAACAATGAAACAACAATGCTGACAATTTCTTTTAAAATGCTTTAAGATTTATCATTATCTCCTCTAGCCAAAAAGTTATTTACACCCCAGTTATTCTGCCAGGGAACAATAAAATATCCAACAAACAAGGAAATTATAGTGGTATAAACAGTATTATGCAAAAATAAAAATAAATTCTTATCAACAACTACAAGCCTCAATGGTTTCAGTCAATTGAACTAAATATCTATTATGGTAGCCTCAAAACTTAGAGAGAAATCTCTTGTCAATAAAGCACAAAATATCTTGGAATGGAACTTGACATTGAATAATAAATAATATTTTTAGGGACGAGTTCTAACTTCTCGCATCTGTTTTTTGTAGCAGTGAAACAATTGAACAACTGTGAGCACTGTTGATGAAGTATTACCAAGTACATTCTAAATTTCCAGCTTAAGAAAGAAAAAACTAAGCAAACTAATCGTAAAGATTGTTAAAGATCAACTTCCAAGTAACAAAATTATTCAAAATTATGCTAAAACAGCTCAACACTTAGATCTATCATACAAAGGCAAGCAATTTTCTCAATTATCTTTGATTTACAGTACACCAGCAAGGTGACTGATTTAGAAACATTGGTTTATCCAAAAAAGTGAGAGCTGTTGAGGATATCAAGAAAATGCATGTCAAATCTTCTGCCTAACATCATTCTTTACCACTTGAAATCTCTCTTCTTGGAACTATAAAGATGCAACTAAGTAGCAAACAAGTATTCAACAAACAATGAGACTACAATGCTTGAGATTTCTTTTGAAAATGACATATGATCTATTATTATCTCCCCTAGATGAGAAGTTATTCATGCCCAGGTATTCAGACAAGGGAAAAATTGAAGTATTCAACATAGGAGTAAACTACAATGGTATAAGCAGGAATATGCAAAAGCATAAATAAATTTCTATCAACAATTTAAAGCCTCAACAGGTTCAGTTCAATTGAATTGAGTAGCTACTGGTACCTTCAAAAGAAAGAATTTTCATTTCAATAAAGCAGTGTTGTGCTTGCACACACTCCCTATCGTCGACAGGGTCCCCCCTTTCTCATCTTATCCTCGCTGAGGTCCCGGGTAGGAAGTTTTGGTAAATTCGCAGAGAGAAGATGCGGTAGTTAGGATTCTGAGCGTTGAGAAGATGATCTGACCTGAGATTGAACCAGCCGGAGTCCTAAATCCTAGAGAATTCACACCTTGAAAGTTGATCACGATTTTGTTCGCAAAGGGAAGTTGAATGAAGACCCTGAGGTGAAATCACAAATATTGTCAAATTGCTCATAAGCAAATTTGAAGCCTAAAGCCAGCATGCCCAAGGCAAATCAAAAGTTGCACCTTTTGACTGAATTGGCCTAAATTTTAAGTTTGCACTGTATATGGCAAAATCTTGCAAAGTGACTAAAGATGCGAAGTTGAAAAAGTAAACAAGACATTTCTCGCAAAACTGCCAATTTAGCCGAACGCATTTGTTGAGCGATTAAAACTCAAAGTTCAAAATCACTAAAACTCGCAAAATGGTCTCTAAGGCCGAAATACAACTTTAAAAAAAAAAAGACTTTCAAATCGGCCTCTTAGCTCGAAATTCAACTTAAAAGGCACAAAATCGGCCTCTAAGGCCGAAATACAAGATAAAGTTTCAAATCGGCTCATGAACCGAACAAAAAAAAAGGAAAAAAAGAAAAAAAAAGCCAATACAAAGTTCGAGTAAGCTCACAAATTTGGTTTCCAAGCCCAAATTGGCAAAGCTACAAATTGCGCAAATAACCTCTTAAGGCAGAAAATGCCAAAAGCTACCACATCGCGCCATAATCTCGCAAAATAACCAAACACTTAAAGTTCCCAAAACAGCTTTTTAGCCCGAAAATCAATAAAGAGCAATCTCGCAAAATGGTCTTTTAGGCCAAAATATACAACAAAGTTTGAATTTACAAAATGATCTTTTTAGCCGAAAATACCTTAAGTTTGTAAAGTCGGCTTCCAGGCCGGAATTGGCTAAGAAACAAATCGCCAATGAGTCCAAAAAGGCCGAAAAGGAGTCTAAACCTCTCAAAAGGGCTCTAAGGCCCAAAAAGCTTAAGAGAGGCCGTTTTAACTCAAAGACCAAACATCTTGCGTTTTACCTATAAGGCTCGAAGTTGCTTAGAAGAGATGAAAATAAAGTCGCGCGAAGGACCCACTTAGCCCCAAATCCACCAAGGGGGTTATATCCACTTAAAATCATCTCGCATTTTAAGTGAATGACCCAAAATTTCAAAGAGGAACAATAACTTGACAAGTGAATCTCGCAAAAGAGATAATCGGACCGAAAGGGGCAT
This sequence comes from Cryptomeria japonica, assembly GCF_030272615.1. Lineage (NCBI taxonomy): Eukaryota > Viridiplantae > Streptophyta > Pinopsida > Cupressales > Cupressaceae > Cryptomeria > Cryptomeria japonica. The sequence goes on from NC_081412.1 coordinate 719,390,070, forward strand.
TTTAAACAAAGATCTCTTATTTTAGCCAATCTGGCCGAAAATCGTCGAGGAACGCTTTGAATACAGATCTCTCACTCCATTTAATAGGGGCCGAATTCAATCTCAAAACTCCAAGAGCCTTAAGTCACGCATATCATCTCATGAGCCGAGAAAGTCCAGATCGCGCAAAATCGATCTTTTAGCCTGAATTTCAAATAAAGGGCGTATTAAGGCATTTAAAATTGTGCAAATCGGCCATTTTGCCCGAAGTTAGAAGACAAGGAGAGGTTTGTAAAGCCGAAGATAAGCAAAGAGGAGTCTAAATCGTAACATACAGCTTCTAATCATGCAACACCTTCAGGTTAGCCAAAAATCATTCAAGTTTCACAATCGCGCAGAGGGTGTTCTTTACCCAATCTTCATTAATCTAAAAATCATGCAAAGAACATCGTTTGGCCGGTAAGGAGAATAAGAAGAAGATGAAGAATCAGATCGCCTAAACCTCTTTCAAGCCGAAAATTAAACATTAGGTTCAGAATCGCTGCAACAAGTTAAAATCTCCAAGTTCGCAGAAGGGGTCTCTCTTTAGCCGAAGTCGTTTGAAAACAAAATCGCCAGGTAAGTTTGATTTCCTCCTTCAAATGGTTTGGATTTGTGCGAAATGGTCATGATTTTTAACCTAAGGTTTAATGTACAAGATAGGTTTCAAATTGATTTTTGAGAACCTAAACACCCAAATAATCAATCATCCTTTGTCAAAATCAGCCTTCCGACTGAAATTTCAAACTTAGGCAAACTTTAGAGGTTTCAAGCCTAAACTAAACACTGGAGCATCGTTCCAAGTGCCCCTGAAACATTTGAATCTCCCTTTAATATCCAGCAAAGCAAACAAGTTCAAAAATAAAACGCTTTTCAAACTGAAACCTTTTTGCAAATTCCAAATCCATAACGTAGGGAGCGACATCGTTTAAAGAAGCTCATTCGATATCAATGACCAACAACTTTCAAATTTCAAACTTTCCAAGAGTCCAAAACGCATAGGATCATCTTTCCGGATAATTGCAAGCACGATCATCTTTGAAACGATAAGGGTGAAACAAAATTGAAAATTCAGAATGCTCATTTGTGCAAACCGATGGCCGTAGCAACTCTCCCAAACCATCGGCAATCAGGAGCAACTCTTTTCGAAATTCTGCTCGAATCAACTACCAAAACCAACCAATCTTTAGTATCCCGATTGTATTTAAAACGCAAAATTAAGATTGTTTAAATAGCTTGTTTCAGGACGCTTTCAAGTTCTAAATTGTCTGGCTATTTAACAATTTTTTTATGCTAACGACATCTTCTGGCAATACTAACTCGTGTTTTCACTTTAAAACTTGTCTCCTAATCCATGTCCGGGTGTGCAGGATAAATGCTCATCGAACGGCAGAGTCTTCAAAGGCACCCAGCACACCAGGAACATCACAAACCTCCAGAGCCAACATTCCCTGCAAGATAGAAAAAATGAAATATTAGTATCAGGGGGGGGTGATCAAAAAGTCAAAGGTCCAGAGTGAGTGGGATAATGTTGGGGATACGAACCTTGGGCATATAAACATTCAAGACTTCAGAGACAGAGTGTATGCTCCAAATGCATATGGCAAATCCAGGCGGATGCTAGAAAGTGGCATCCCGCAGGCTGCTAGTTTCCCATCGGCAGTACAAAATTATGAGCTTGTGGTCGAGGCCGCAAAGCATTATTAGCCGGAAACCAGAATGGTGGTGATACAGGGAATGGTAATGGTCGATTTCACTCCTGAAGCTATCAAAGAGACATTTGATATTTCGTTGCCTGAACGCACCACCGCAATGACCATTGATGAGGCCCAGCTCGCTATTGACAAGGATCCCAATAAGTGCAAGATATTAATAAACGAAGAATGGTTTAAAGTAAGAAGACCCCTGAGCACTAGGATCATCAAAAAGACCTACAGAAGCGAGTTTAATGATGAGTACGGGGACATGGTCACTCTGCTTAGCCGAGTTATGGGGCTCCCCCAGTCTAACCTATATGAGGATTGGATGTTCTATTTCACTGAGCAAGTCTTTAATGGAAAGGCTAAGTTTGACTGGGCTCAGGTCATTAGCGATAACATTCACACACAGCTAGTTGAGCTCGAGGAGATGAAATACTTCACCATGACCTCCTACTTAGTCTATATGTTCGCGAGGCATCAACAACTGCCAGGGTTGATAAAAAAGGGTGAGATTGGGAACGGACCGAATCAGGTAAAGGTGTATGACCGCTACCCCCAATTGCATTATTATAACATAGCTCAGAGAGAAAAGAACAACATTGCCTATGCGGTTGGTCAGTATGAGCGCGTGAATAATGCATTCACAATGCGCATGGTTAGGATGATGCAGAGAGGATTACACATAAGGCTGTCACAGCAAGCTACCACATTGATACAGAAGTACAGGGCGTGCTTCATTCAGTTCCCTCGCTTCTCCTATATCAGAATCTCAAGCTTTGAGGGTGCACCATATCGACTTCCCTATAATCCATCAAACAGAATGGTCCTCATGGAGGTTGCAAGACAGGCGCACCCAGCAGGCAGCATACTCATAGAAAAAGAGCATTTGGGATTCACATTCCCAATGGTCATAGGCAAGAATGATGTATATTGCAAAAACTTTGTGCAAGCCGAGGAATCCTTTGATGAATTGGCAACATATTGCTTGCAAAAGCATCTCCCCAAGAGATACTTCGACCTCGCTAGGTTAGGAAAGAAGGCCTATGGCAGGCATTACAGAGCTAAGGCATCCATAGAGGACTACTGGGCTAACTGCCTAGATGACTTTGAGGTCCGCCAGCGAGAATATTCGAAGGTTAGGTGTCCAGCAAATGAGAGATTTCGAGTACCGCCAGGTCTCGGATCAGGTAGTTGATTATGGAGATTGCCTGCAAACCCAAGATTATGAGGTAGTTAAAAACCTCCCACCAGCCATTAACTGGGCCCAGGACCTGATCACAGACTTGGAGGCCATCATGGAAGGCCCTAGAAGATATACAGACATTTGGCTATCCCAGCAGATAGAAAAGCTAACTCATGAAGGGACTCAGTTCACCTATAATCTCATGGGCAATCTTGATTCCCAATCTTCAGAGGACGAACGAATGTCAAGTGCGCCAAGGGAAGAAGTTGAGAAGTCGGAGAAGAAAAGAAAGAAGGCAAAGGCTAGCAAGGGAGCCCGAACATCAAAGAGAACAAGAAGAGAGAAGATACCAATTAGGAGGCCAAAAGTTACTACCTCATCCAAGGAGCCCAGTTCGGATGATGATATAGTCGATCTTGATCATCTACCAACCCCACCTTCACAGAATGATCCAATTGCATCAGAGACAAATGATCCACAGGCGCAAAGTGAGCAAGAAACAGAGACACGCATCATTAGCTTGGAGGGACCTGAAAATCAAGTCGAAGATGGAGAAATTGTGCCAGATCAAGGGACTAACAGACAAGAGCCCACACAAGGAAGTAGGCACGAGGCACACCAAGAAAAAGGTGATACCAAGGATAATACCACAGTTGAGGGAGAAAAGGAAGAAGATAGAACCCAAGAACCCAGTAAAACTGAAGAGCAACCCCTATTAGAAGCTACACATCAGTTGCTTAGTGAGGTGGGAGAAAACTCAATTGTAAGTAAAGGACCAAATACAGCGCCAAACCCACCTTCTACATCTGATCAACCACAGATAGGCAACGATTCCGCTAAGACATCTAGAGGACAAGGTGGGGAGCTGGTGGTTACATCAAGATAAACCATCCCTCATGACTCATTGATAGCCCGAGCACAAGAGAAAGCAGTTGTCAAGCCACCAATTAACTTGGAAGACATATTCTCTCGAATAGGAGAAGCACAGGCCAAAAGAAAGAAGAAGCCAAGAACTTACTCCAGGATCACCAAGGATGAGCAGAGGAATCGGACGATTCATATTGCTGCTCCGCCCATAGACAAACCAGCAGATCAAGTTGCATTGGCCGACTATAGCATCACATCCATCTTGATAGCGAGAGCGACCAAAGAGCAGAAGAGAGAAGAATTCAAGGATTCTGTGCAGAATATGCTCGGGCAGCTAGATGAAATAACCACTGAAAGAGATATATATCGAGCTCGTGCTGAGCAAGCCAAGGGATATGTAGACCACTTGTTAAGACCGCTGCAACACATTGTTGAGTCCCACATTCCCCCATTGGCGTTGGCATAGAAAACTACAGCTGAGTTTGAAGGAGTGCGTGACACCGCCAACGCAGTTAGAGAATGGATCCGAAGTATTAAGACAAGAGGGGAGAGAATCATCAAAGATGTGTGCGACATAGCAATCAATATACAGTTAACCCGCGTAAAGATGGCAGAGGCAGAGAAAAAATACTTCAAATCCGAGAGACGATTCACATGGCTTTTCCCCTCATGAAGGCCCTCTTCTGGACTCACACTCGGATTCCCGCACTGCAGACAATCTTAGATCCCCATAATATCAACACCTTTAAGGAATGGTATTGGATTGTTAGCATGAAAGACGACATGGCGGACACCATCAACAAGGTTCAGGAGTAGTGCGGGGAAGCCTTTTCGGACGTTGAAAACATCGGTGAAAATGTCCTCAAGGCATTGGTCATTGGCTGGAAAGATGACATGAAAGGTGACAATGTAGTGTCACGATAGAATGACAGGTTAAGCACTGATAAAACTACATACTCCATGGAGGACATAGAATTCGCCAACAGGCTGCACGTAGATGTACGACATTTCAAAGCTCGTCAATCAGGCTCGTGCGAACAATTGAAGGTCGTGGACATCCAAAGGGAGGGTATTCAATACAAAATGCATAATCCTCCTGTTCCTCCCAGCAAGGAATTATTCCTGTTATGCATACGGTTCCAAGACTATGTTCGGGTTGAACGCGCAGCAGGTCGGGACATCTGGGAAGATTACTTGCAAGGGGAAGTTGAATTTTTGGTAAAAGAATCTGCCTCGGGAAAAGAAAAAGCGCTTTCCTAGAAATAGTTATTTCTTTCCAACTACCCAAGTTCATTGCAGATTTTGAGATCCGTGCAAGTGCACTTTTTGGGGAGCAACTTTATGTTGGGTAGTTATTAGTTAGTTAATAGTTGGTAGGAAGATATTTGTTCCTTATTAATGGGTATGGGCAGCCATACTTTGTAGGATGAATCTGGGCCACTTGTAAAGTTTAAATCTGAGCCATTCATCCAATTTTGGAAATCTATATAAGGGACTATTTTTCCCTTTTTTGTAAGAAGTTCTAAGATTGTTGTTGAAACTCTAGCGAATTTTATGCAGATTTAATGGAAATTAAAGTTGTCTTATTTTCATGTGAGTGCATGGTCTCCTTCATTATTTAATTTTCATGTCAAGTATTTTGTTTTCAAATAGTATTTTCAAGTTAGTATTTGATAGAAACCTTGGAGTTCATACCATTAAGGATTGACTGATTGTCATTCGCCCTGCATGGTTAATTTGAACCCACTCATATGCTTAGTTCAGTTGTTAAATATCAGATGGATGGATGTAAAAGTTCTACATTTTATGTTTAATAGCATGAAAATATAACTCTCCTTGAAGATTGCATCAGATTTTACATAATTGTGCTTTATTAGCTAGTGAAGTTAAATCTAGTTTTTTGAAGGTTTGAGTCTATTTTCTTGAATATGCTATCTTAGGTAGATTAATTAGTTGTTTTATCCCTCTTTTCCCCTCTTTTTTCCCTTTCTTATCAAAAAGTTGAAGTCCAAAACAACATCATATTAAAAAGAAATTTGATGAAGTCAAGACTGTAGAGGGGGGGGTCGAGGGGCGGTGCCCCCGCCGCCAACACCAATTTACAACCTTCAGAACCACACGGAAGTCCATGGCGCACATCATTTTTTGTGATATTTTAGGATGCCAAAAACCTTCTTTTCCACTCTAATTTTTTTCAGCGTCCTAGCTCCAGACTTTATCAAATGATTTTTCAATCTAATCGTCGGCTTTTTTTTTTCTGTAATGTACCCGATGGCACCCGAGCCATACAACAACCTCCCCGTACGGTCAACAACACTGAAATTGACCCTTGACACCTCCAATCGTACGGCCACCTTCCCGTACAATCAACACCCTCCTTACCATACGGACACCCCTCCACCGTACGGACCACACGACCAATCGTCCACCATACACACCGTACAGTCCTCCTTCCGTACGCCCAACGCAAGTGACAGTTCGGTGTTGCACAAAGAAAGGGGAAATAATTATACTTTGCCCAACGCAAGTCACAGAAGGAGAGTTTACTTGCCGAAGAAATAACCTGTGGATTCGCACTTGTAAAAAGCAATTATATTGATAATGAACGCACAACAGATTACACCGACTTCGACAAAAGCAGAATAGGGTGAGGAGCTGTCGGCGCATTTTTTTCTTTTCACGTGCCATCACCACCATTTATCCCTGTCGTGCCGTGGTATTTTTCCTTTCACCCATTTTTTTTAAAACCGCTGCCGCTGTCATCATGCTCCTTCAGGCCTACAGTGGTATTCCATCGCTGGTGACCTCCGTCGACGGTGGTTCCACCGCACGGTAGCCCCCCCGACGGTGGTTCCACCGTACGGGACCCCGGACGGTGGTCCCACCGCACGGCGGTTCCACTATGGCCACCGAGTTTGTTTTGTTTTGTTTTTTGTTTTTTTTGTTTTTTTTTTTAATTTCCTAATCTAATTGTCCAGAGAGTCTTCGGCTCGGGTCCCGTGCCTCTGGGATCGCCATTCATCCTTCTCGGTTTGCCTCGCCCGAGAGTCTCCCGCTTTGGTCCCATGCCTCTTGAGTCGCCTTCCATCCTCTCAGGTCCCCCTCCGAACTCTAGGGTGTCCTTCCGGCCTCTCGGGTCCCCTGCGCGCTTCTCGTGGTAGGGTTTCAATTTGGACCCGTTGATGGCAAGTCTATTTTCAATGGCCATCTGAAGACTTGGAACTTCTACTGGGACCACAGTCTCCTTCTCGTACATAAGAAGAAGAAGAAGAATAAAGATTTTGAAGGTTGTGGCCTTCCACACAGGGTTCCAATCGTTGCCGACATGAATGATCTTGGGATTATCTACGTCACCGAGGTTTGTCTCCTTCAATTTTACCTCTTGATACTTGATGGGTTCTTCCTTCGGGAACTGGTGTGAGGTGGTGTCACTCACACGGGCGTCTCCCTTCCAATATTCTCTATATTCCAGCAGGTACACCTCCTCTATTACTTGCTCTGGTTCCTCTACTTCGAGCCTGTAGCTCTGGAACATTTCGTAATCCTCCATCTGCCAGTGGAAGAGCCCGTTCAATGACCCTGTCTCATCCTCGGAGCACTCTCCTAGTTTGAAAATCCCTTCGTCGTTGGGCTCCATGCAGCCCCGTCCTTCGTCCCTCAGGTCACCTTCTCCTTCACCCTCCAATTTCGAAGATGATGCCAGTTCCTCACTAACCAACTGCGTCCCAAGGTCTATGATAAACTTCCTTCCTCCATTCTCCATAGACAGAGTTGTTGTCCTCATTTTTGTTTTCAAAAATGAAGGACCATTACATGAAATTTTTGTAAAAAAATGAAAAAAAATTACTCTATGGCAGGCTTCTCGAGGCAGAATTTCGACTAATCCTTGGACTAGCTTAATCCTCAGTCCATCCTCGAACTACGTTTCGAATTTCGTCGCATTCTGGGTTCGTTTGCTATGTCTTTCCTTCAATTTCAAGTTTTTTCTCCCTGACTATAGGTGGAGAATTTTCCTTGAACTGCAAGTTTTAATGATTTCCATTGTTTTGGGTCTTTGTAGGGAAATTTTTAGCTTCTTACATATGCACTTTATTGAGAAATTAAAACTTGTAATTTGCTTTTTATTTCCCCTTTGTTGTTTTTGTTGTTTTTTGGCTTTTTCAGTTAAAATAGGGACTTTTTGGTTAAGTTACAAGTAAACTTGTAATTCTTTCCAAAAACCCCTACTTTAATGGTTTTTACATGTAATAGGGATTTTAAACCCCTATTACATGTGTGCAAGTAAATTATAACTTGTTGTGGGGATTTTATTTCCCCTTTGCAAGTGATTTTAAACTTGCATCTCTCTCTAAAAATCCCGATTTTGCCTTGTGAATGAAAAAGTGACAATTTTAAACTTGCACTTTGTCTCCAAAAACCCGATTTTGCTTATAAAGTGCATTTTTGACATTTTAAACTTGCTATTTGGTCAAAAAATCCCAATTTTGCCTAGCATGTTGAAAAAGTGAAATTTTAAACTTGTTATATCCTCCAAAAAACCCGATTTTCATTGTTTTATACATAAGGTGTTTTTTGCAAAAATGTGGCTAGGGTTTGTCATTGTGGATTCTCTCTATTTATTGGATTGTCTTCTTCATTCCAAGATAGGGTCTCACCGTGGTGTGTGGAGATCCACATTAGATAATTTGCATTGGAAGATGTCGGCTTTGGAAGATGTGTTAGGGTATGTTGTCCGTTGGTATCAACTTAGAAGAATGTGTGGTGCTGATTTTGGGTCCCCTCTTTCTCCTAGAGTGGATCCCATTGGGTATTATTGATCCTAATGGCCTAGTTAAAGTAATTTTATATACTTTGTTTTGGGCCGACCTAGTTGAGAATTTTAATGAACATCTTTGTATATAAGGATGAGTAAATGAATGTGTGTAAGTGTACAAAAAAGTGGGATGTGTTTGAAATGATCTGATGTGGATGTAAATGATATGCAAACAGATTTGATGGAAAAGGTGTGCGAAAGTTAGTTGACAAGAGCTTTGACAATGTTTGGTAACAGAGTTTGAGGTCAAATGTATTTGCCGTGATATTGGACACTTGGCATAGAGGTTCAAGGTCAATTTCATGATCAAGAGATCCTATTCATTTTCAAATCAACTATTCCTAGCGGAAGACAGTGTATCTCTCTTGGCAGCTCTATGTATCTTGCCCTGAAGCAGTGTGTTTCAGTTGTGCAAGTCCTTTGTATCTTGCACTAAGGTCGTGCGCCACAACTAGCAAGTCTGGAGCAGTGAGCTCCCTAGCCTATGGCCTAATCACCATAATCATTTATATCCATATTGTGAGTGTCATTCTCAACGTGGTTTTTCCCTTCCTGGGTTTTCGACATAAATCTAGTGTTCATGAGTTGATTGTGTTTTGTGCTTTCATGATTTCATTAATGTAATATGTTAGTTGTGGTTTGAAGATTAATAGATCATAAATAAAGTTGTGTTAGAGAACTTTGTAAAGGACATGTCAGCATGAAATTCATTACTCTATGCTCTATATTCAGCATGGAGGGCTGACACATTGGTCTATGGACACTACTTCAATATAACCCATCTCTTTCTACCAAATGTAGCTTTGCATAACCCAAAACCACCTAGCTACTCCAAATGTCCAATTCATAGGTGGTAGAAGATTTTCCTTGATTTACCTTCCCTAGGGAGGTAAACATTAGATTTTTGTTAGGGCTCAAGAACATTCATTTAAAGACACTAATCAATTCCTGATGCCCATATTGATAGATCTCATGGTTTCTTTGAATTCTCCTTGTCTAATCTTTTGCATCCATTACTTCTTCTTAGACTAGATGTTATGCTTGATCAAGGGTTTGCTTAAATTTTCTTTTCTCTCTCCTTTGACACTTGATCTCCCCTTCATTAGAAATCATAAACAGCTCTTTCTACCTTGTAGGCTAGTCAGATCAATGCCTCTAAAACCATTGCAATAATCTTTAGCTAAAATATTCATATAAAAGGCTTAAATTTAGAATATCCACCAAAACATTGGGCAAAAGATTGCAAAAAAAAGGAAAAACATGAAATACCCATGACATATAATAGATTTACACATGTAATACTAGGTAGAAATAAATATTTCATTCAAATAAATTTTTGCTTCAACTGATTACAAGATCAGCTTCTACAATGATTACAAATATACTCTAAAAATACCTAGATGCTAGAATATTTCAAAGTGTTGAAAGTCTCCAAGTTGAAGTACAAATGCAACCTCTATATGAAGCTACACTTAAGAATCCAAAGGGTTTTCGTCCTCTGAACTCAAGAAAGCAATGGGGTTTTGTCCACTAATCTCTGGAACCCAAGACTTTTTGTCCTCAATTCCAGTAGCTGAACACAAGTGCTCAAACTAAAGATAGGATTTGTTGATGAATTGACCAAAGGTGATCCAAATTGGCAAAGTTCCCTACCTTATATAAAGGTTGAAGACCTAGCTAGGGCCCATGTGTGCTAATAGGCATTTAATATTTTCTCACCAATTTATCACATTCAAATTAAGACCCATTAATGGCATCCCTAGTCCATCATAGTGATAGATGAAATCCTTTCTTCAAGCAATGAGGAGCAGGGATCAGGTTTCATAGATACCAAATAAAAGAAGAATGAGGATTGGGATTACGAGATACCCAGCACTAGAAAGAGCATGGATTGACGGATGTGAAAAAGAGTACTACGGTAAAAAAATCTCAGCAATCCACAAAAGGCAAAGGGCAAAGGGTAAAAAAAGTGAGGGTGTGGGGAATGAATCGAAGGCGTGACAATATGAGAAAATCTGAAATCTAGCCCAATGCTAGAAAGTGACTCAAACACCCTCATACTTAGGATTTCAGACATTACAAGTTTGCAACATTCACATTCTTCTACGACATTGCATAACTATAGTAGCATTTGATCCACCCAAGAGTCTAGCCCCTAGTTGTTAGGCAAACTCAAAGTAGGCATCTATCATTTGGTTAAGCTAAAGGTCAGTTAGGAATTGTCTAGCCTTTGGTTGGGTATTGTGACATTTGGCCTTGGTCAATCTTTAAATATAGGTAGGTAATTGTCCATGTTACTATAAAGATAAGGTGGGCAATGAGATCATCATAATCTTTTAGACCTGTACCAAAGGACCGTATTGTGCTCAAATTTGACAAACTCACTAGCTATACATATTGTGCTAATAGGATAATTTGGTAGCAAGAATGCGTATAACCAGCCTTCCAAAGTTGACTTGTTAAATCAAAATTAAAGTTTGCATAAGCAAGGATTGCCTCAAGTAGGGGATGGCATTATCATGGCATCAATTGACATCAACATGTAACGGTGCAAGTCTATTGACATGGCATGTACAAACTACTGACATGGTGCTAATGTGCCAACTATTGTGGGTTATACAGATCAATTAATGTGGGTTGTATGTACCTGTTGATGTGCAGCTAACTAGCCATATACTCCTCGTAGGTGGCAAAGTGATAACTTTGCAAAGAATATTCCATAGAGTTGTGTAATATTTTGTCAAAATAATTTAGTTGTCTTTTGGTGGATGCATAGATCATTTGCAAGTTGCAAAAGATTATTCTAACAAGTATTTTACAATGTTGATAGTTTAATGGAAGTGATAATTGAGAAGCGACAACACAATGATGGCACTCAAGCACTACACCTTTTATTGTTTCTCCTTGAAATATATGTTGTCTATTGGGCAAAACCAAAGAAAAAATGAAGTTTCTAACAAAGTTGTCCAGTTTGAAAGATTTGACAAGTGGTCCTTAAGTTTTTGGGCACTCCAGATGCAATTGTGAGCTCAAATTTGTTCCAACATGCCTCTAAACAAAGTAACATGCAAAAAAATATAGATAACCAACAACCTTCAAACTTTGTTAACTTGCTTTCCAAGGGTTTTGAAACAAATGGCTGTACCAACCCTCCATATATCCCAGACGTAATGGTGATCTTAGATTGGCTTCAGAAGTTTTTCAAGAAAAAAATACTTGCCAAAGGTCACTTGCAAACACCTAACAAACAAGACTTACAAAATGGGAATGAGAACTAGCCTATGGGCAACCTTGATCTAATACCATGTAAGATTTTGGATGACTGTGTTAAATCTTTATCCAAAAAAACATGACTTAAAGTTACAAATAATGTCACTCAAAGAACTAAAGTCTAGTATAGACTTAGAATGCAATGAACAAATCTCATTTATTCCATTCATGAAGTGTGTACAACAAACACAATGAAGTTGCATTAATAGAAAATACAAGGCGATTAAAATGACAACTTGTTGTGAGGTATTCACACATCGCCCCATCGCAAATGGGGACCCCCACTTTTTTCCTACTTTCTAGGTAGTGTTAATGTCCTTAGCTATTGGCCTTTGCATTTGAAGGGGAATATAAGATCAGGAGGCTAGGAGTCAGGGGAATAGCCTTGTGTGAAATGTGAAGTAAGTAAGTAAAGTTTAGAGGTCATGTCACTCAATCAGAAGCTCAACTGAAGAGTCTAAGAGGTTGCTAGTAGCGACAATCCAAGGTTTCAAGGTTGAAGGTAAACTCCAATTGCTTTAATTACCCTTGGCCGAAGTTGTTTCCAAGAGGTCTCATCTTGTAAGGGAGAAAAGATGTCCAAGGCGAAATGCAAATGAGCAATTTTAGATGTCAACTCACCTTAGTCTCCAAGCCTCAAAACCACACTTCATGTTGAGTGATAGATGACCGAATTTTCCTTTGAGTGCATTGATTGAGAATTGGTGTAAGTATGAGTTTGAGCGTTTGAATGAATTATTCCAAGGATTGAATTCTTGTGCAATGAAATGATCGTGAACCTCATTTGTAATCCGCCTCATCTCTAAGTCTTCTCTAGGTTTTAACTTCATGACTTCACAACTTGAAGCAAACTTCATGAATGAGAATATTGGAGCGAATTTCACTTTCAAGCATTCATGAACGAGGTTGGCGATAAAGGAATGAAGTGAAGGATTTGAGAACACTTACTTCGTGATCAAACACTCAAGAGTGAACTTCATACTTCATGAGTTGCACTTTTGGAGCGAACTTCATGAGTTAAGATATTGGAGCGAGTTTCACCTTCAAGGCTTCATGAGCGAAATGAAAGATAAAGAGATGAAGGAAATTTGGAACCACTTACTTCATGACTTGACATCTTGGAGCAAACTTCATGACTTGACATCTTGGAGCGAGCTTCATGACTTGGCATCTTGGAGCGAACTTCATGAATTGGCATCTTGGAGCGAACCTCATGAGTTAAACTTTTAGAGCGAACTTCATGACTTCATGTTTTGGAGTGAACTTCATCAATCGGCACACATAAGTGAGACTTCATGAGCGCGGTTGAAAGAGAAACGAAGGATGTTTGATGACACTTGCCTTGGATGGATTCAATTTGAAGCGAACTTCATGAGTAGATGATTCCAAGCGAACTTCATGAGTTTACAATTTGGAGCAAATTTCATGATTGCATGTTTTGGGGCGAACTTCATGACCTCATGATTAGGAGCGAACTTCATGTCTGGAAGAGACAAGCAAGCTTAGCAAGCAAGGTGATTGAAATAAGACTTCATGTTAGAGAGGATTTCAAATGTACTTCATGAACTGACAAATTGGAGTGAATTTCCTACTTCATGACATCATGTTTTGGAGTAAATTTCATACTTCATGAGTTGCAAGTTTGGAGCGAACTTCATGACTTTGCATTTTGGAGCGAATTTCATACTTCATGAGTTGCAAGTTTGGAGCGAACTTCATGACTTTGCATTTTGGAGCAAATTTCATACTTCGTGAGTTGCAAGTTTGGAGCGAACTTCATTAGTTCAGCATTTGGAGCGAATTTCCTACTTGATTACTTCACCTTTTGGAGCGAACTTTACAAAATGCACTTCGTGAGTTAGAGGTTGAGAGCGAATTTCATGATTTAAGAAAATGGAGTGAATTCCCTATGAAGGTGAAGTTCATGAATTCATAATTTGGGTGAACTGCATGTTTGAGAGATTTTAAGCAAACTTCATGAGTTCAAGGTTTGGAGCGAACTTCATGAGTGGAAGATTTGGAGCAAATTTCTACAAAGGTGAACTTCATGACTTAGAAGATTGGAACGAATTGATTGAAACAAACTTCACGTGCACACCATCTAGAGCAATCTTCATCTTCAAACATACATAAGTGAATCTCAGCTTCATGATCAAACCTACATGAGCAAATCTCAACTTCATGAATTAACATGCATGAGCGAATTTCACATTGAACTTCACAAACTCAACATGCAAGAGTGAACTTCATGAATGGACAGAGGGGAGCAAACTTCATGTTCTGAGCTGCAAAAGTGAATTTCAAGAATGAAAAAAGGCAAGACGAGGGTAACTTAATGAACATCAAGGGTGGAATAAACTTCAAGAACTCCTCTCCAAAGAGCGCTAAAACAACTTCAAGTGTCACTTCATGAGGGCGAATTCTCTTTATATGTTCTTATTAAATCTATATATCAAGTGTATTTGATACTCGTTGTTTGTTTTGCAGGAGATGAAGCAAGATACAAGGAGAACCTCTTCAAGAAGCTTCGTCAGCAGACACTAGAACATCAAGGAGGAGAAGATATCAAAGTGTTTAAAGACACTCACCACCTCAATTGCATACCTGCAAGCCTGCAAGCAATAGAGCGGGATATCTTCAAGGTTCTCATTCTATCACATTGATATGGAAAGATCACAGGAGTGCAAAGGAGAAATCATCCAACTACCTCAAGGAACTAGGGCATCAAGGAAGGATAACCTACATCATGGAAGGATGTTTTACAATCTTGAATTCCCTTCGGGAATCCAAGAATCAAAGTCAGTACAATGAAGAGCTACATTCAACCAGTTTCATCATTCACCAAGTATGTCGAAAACGAAGGAGGATCAACCAAAGTCATTGCAAGACCTACATCGAGCATGATCGAGGGAGCAGATAGTTTTACAAGAGTTAATCAAAGTTTGCTTCTCATCATCATCATCACTTTAAGCAAACTGGATAATGTTGAGTATCAAGAGATATCTCTCAACATCACTTCATGATAATGAATCAAATCAAGTCTACAAAGTGCAAGTTGGAGGTCGCATCCCAGTCATCGTCCCAGTCACTATCTCTACCAATCAAGGAAGGTCTATGTAATGTCCCCTTTTCCGCAGTGATTAGTTCAGTGGTCCATTGGCCTATTCCGGAGACCCGTAGGCTATTTGGAAAGGAGAATTGGGGTTTCCAACTTTTCTGGACTTCTACTTGAGCTTTTTAGGGTTTATCAAGAGGGAATTCTTTAGTTCTGTCTATGGTTTCCTTCTGGGTTTTTCATGATAGAGTAGCATAGCATGCATTGGATTCTTTGGTGAAGTGAGAACTTACTATTTTTAGTAAGTTAGGGTTTGGCTGTTTGCATGATGCTGTCTTACTGAGATTTCCAAGCTCTTCCTCTGGGTGTGAAGATCATGATTTTCGGAGAAGTATTTCATGACTTACTATTTTTAGTAAGTGGCAGTATTGAACGTTTCTATTTTTAGCAGTCTCGGACAGGGCCCTGATTCAACACAGTTCTATGGTCTTCGTCGCACAGCTTCATCCTTGATTTTGATGTTAATCAATACCGGAGTTATAAGTTATTGAATTAAATATTATTTCCTTATCCTAAGGTTTAATATATAATTATTTTATTACTAATTAATTGTGTTTTGGGTGACTTAGGGAAAAGGATAAATATATGCTACTAATATTATTATTTCCTTTAGTCAGGTGGCGTTGAGAGTGATTAAACATGTCATGTTTATATTGCTTTAATATTGCAAGTTGCTCACCTAGCAAAAGTTTGAACTTTGCCTAGGGAGTTGGGAATAAGTGGACGCCATTTTGAGGGGACATGTTTAATTAAATTCAAATGTGTTGGGCGCCTTGGAGGACATGTTTAATTAAATTCAAATGTGTTGGACGCCTTGGAGGACATGTAATTTGGGCGTATTTGTGTACATTTGCATTTGAATTTGGTGGAGCAAAAAGTTATAAATAAGAACCTTGGGCTCTCATTTTGGTATCTTATGAAATTGCATTGTTATGCTGCTGGTTTGGCGATTGAAAATCTGAGCTTCGAAGTGTGCCTTCCTAGCTAAGTCTCAGTTTTGTACTTGGAAGATAGTACCTAGTTGTGTTCCTGTAATTCCAGTGTTGTCCGTGAGTGTTCTGCAAATTGTGGAGATTTTTGTGTGGATTTTGCAGTGTTTCCTTGTTGCTGGTCGTGGAGTTGCTGAAACCATATTTTGCTTGTACCTCTTGACCAAGTGATTGCATCGTTTTGGGTATCGGCTCTTTGGAAGCGTATTGGGAAGACAATCATTCTCCTATCTTAGCGTGGCTTTTGGTGGTCATCACAATTTTTGGTTGCAAATCGAAGTTTGCTGCTGTAGCGCCATTTTCAAACTTACCTTGGGATGCATGCAACACATTCGGGGCTTCCAAGTTGTGAGTTTGAGGTATTGGATTGGTTGCCTATGTTATATTAGTCATTTGCATTTTATTTGGTGTGATTCCAGCTAGTCTAGAGAAAGTCATGAGTGTTTTGGTGTTTCTGGTAGTGGCTGGATAATGTGTTTTCTAGCTTGCAGAATTAGAACAGCAGTAGTGCTCAAGTGTGGTGTGATTTTAATAGTGGATTGTTTGAGATCAGCATTAAGCTTCTTATCTTATCTCATATCTCTATTTTGTAAGATTGTTTCAGTAGTACTAATCAATCATT
Organism: Cryptomeria japonica; assembly: GCF_030272615.1. Taxonomy (NCBI): domain Eukaryota; kingdom Viridiplantae; phylum Streptophyta; class Pinopsida; order Cupressales; family Cupressaceae; genus Cryptomeria; species Cryptomeria japonica. Next base: position 719,406,647 of record NC_081412.1, read on the forward strand.
CTTGTTGTTCTTATTTGTATTTCCCACTGCATAAGTGGAAGACGCTGGCTTAGCCGCCGCCTTGCTTTGTAATTCAGTTTATGTACTCAGTCCTCCCACTGAATAAGTGGTCGAGTGATAAGTATTATGCAATTGTCCTCCCGCTGAAATATGCGGTAGAGTGATAGCTTAATGTAATGTCCTCCCACTAAAATACGCGGTAGAGTGATTGAGTTTCAGTTTCTTGTTATTTTCCCTTGGCTGGTTTACCGCCAAGAGTTCAGTTGCTATCCTGCTGGATAAGCAGAAGGGGCTGGCTTGCTACCTGTGCATTGTAATTTCAGTTTGATTTATGGTGCTAACGATCCCCGGAACACCATATGCTCTCACCCTCCCAGATTGGGCTCTCGATGAACAAAAGGTGGAAGGGTTCCCTTTCAGCAGTTTGGATTATTTCTCTAACCTTAACGGGTTATGGTGTTTGCTTGTAACTCTTATTGCTAAAAACAAAAAAAAAATTAAGAGGAATATTACAGTCTACCTCAGCATGTCTTGATTCAATGAACATCCAAATCTCCAAGATCATCCATCCATCTCCATCAAAAGTCACACAATATCCTAGTGGGGGTAGATTGGACATGGTGCCATACACAATCATCATCATTGACTTTGTTGGGATTCTAGACACCTATAGTCCAAACTACAAAGGTTCACTTACAACACGTGGGACTGCTCATTGCCAAAAGTGTCAGCCTATGACCTAGGAAAGGTGTAGGCCTAGGATTCAACCATTATATTTTGAGGTCATTCAGTTCAACCATCAAAAGATGAAGTGTCACACAAAAGAGGAACCATTTCAATTTCCTCATGGTTCTTTGGACTTCACAGATCTATAATATTATGTATACATCTGTATTGTCAAATTAATTAAATATCCATAGTCATAGCTTAGCTGTAGCTAGTGGATGAGAATGCACATATTAATGAACTTTGTTGTTCCAATCCTAATATCTCGCCTATGTATCTTTCTTTGATTAATTATAATCTCTAATTACTATTGCTTTCACACATATAATACATAGAGTTTTTTAGTTTAAATTTTTTCTATCAAATATCTCTTGGGATCTAGATCACTTAAACCCACTTGGGCCATTTGTAACAAAAAACTTGTATCGGATACACCAAAGACTTTGATATGCTAATAAACCCAAGAAACTACACATAAGTCAACTCTAAACAATAATGTTAAATGTTTGACTGAAAAGTATTGGGAGAGATACAAAAGGAATTTGTTCTTTTCCATATGCAAATAATATGAAAGTGCGTCTTACTTGAATCATTGTAAAATTGATTCACATACGAATTGGTTACAATTGTAGAATGTCTATATCAAACCTGTGTCATCATATTTTCAAATTTTCAATCAGAAGGAATTTATAGGTGTAATTTTAAGGGAAATGAAAAGATGAAGTACATAAGATACTATGTTTTAACTATTTATCCAATTATGAACTAGAATGGCCTATACCATACCAGAAGAAGTAATTGAATCAAAATCATTAAAAAGATTACTTATTCATGAGAAAGATAAGGCAACAAGTGATTAAATTTAATATTTGTTAAAAGTAGGAAAGAAATACCCCTTAGATTGTTTATCTTTTTTGCGAAAAGGTAATCTTTCAAGGTAAGAATTCATTAATGTGATAAAGAAGTTAGTAAAAATGTTCTTATTAACTACTACAAATAGATACAAGATCATTGTATTTACTTTGTTCCAATTTCTCACGTTCCATCCCTTGAGATGCAGAAACGGAGGGGTCAATACTGGGAGAGCGTAACTCATCAAGTCCAATTTCTTGCTCTAGTGTGTTCTTGAATTCCCTTGACACTTCCTGAAAACAAAAATCCTCTAATGTAGTATTTGTATATATGAAGCACATAAAAATAAAGAATAGAGATAATGGCAACAAAAAGCACTTCTAACATGAACAATTTCCTCTTTCTTTCCTAAAGAGTGACATTTGAAATTTCAAATCAAATTGACAGTTTTTGTTTCTTTCTACTTTTGCTGAATCAGTTAACTACAGAGTTATATTAAAATGGTGCATACAAATAAAATTGCAATGCATTTAATTATGCCCGTTCAAGGTACATATCACCAATAGCAAGTACTTACAAACCTGAAGCTCTCTTATTGTAGGTTGAAAAGCACGGAGAGATTTTCCCAATGTTCGAGCAACCTGCAAAACCCAGAGTCAGGATCAATAATATTTAACAAAGAGGATATAATAGCCCAAGCAAGTTACACATTATTCTCTTCTACCAACAGAAAATGCAAAATTGTCTTCTGAATAGAGTAGACTTAAATTTTGCAATCAATGCTTATAGATGATATCTATATGTTTTCCATTTATTGGTAATGCACTGATAATTTTGAATACGTTGAACAGGCTTTTGCAAATAACCACTGGTTAGATTGATCAGGTATAAAAAAAAATATATTACAATTGCACATGCATTCTATGAGATGTTATATCGAACAAATACTAAAACATAATAACAAGAGGAAAGCTCTCCAGGATTCATATGGAGCAAAACAAACTTAAATTTGTTTTGTACACAAACCATTTGAAAAGAAGTTGTTGATTCATCCTTCCAACTCCTATGTGGATTTTCTGTTTAGAGACATCTTACTTATTTCCAGGTCACCCAGTGGATGGAGATATTAGTGTTTTAAGCCTGCTCAATTGCTGCCAGTACTCTAAAGTCTAATGAGTATCCAGCTTTCAAGTAAAGTTGTTTAGTTCTTAGATTCACAACATTTGAAAATCAGACCCACTTGTTATTGGCCTAGTTGTGAGTTTCCATGGTAATTATGGACAGAATTATTGATCTGGCTATAAATTTATGGCAAGGATGGTGACAAGAGGATAATTATCGTTACTCCAATTTATCCCATGTAATTTGGATGCTTTCTAAATAAGTTTTATGGTACCATAGAAGCAACACTTCGAAAAAGACCATGGGTAATCATAGAGAACCAGTCAGGCTGTGCCAATTCAAATTGGCATGCTGAGTTTTGGCTGACTGTAATTTTCAATCAACTGCATTTTTTTGAAAAAATTACCAAAAACTCGCGTGTTATTCAATAACCCACAAACAGAATGTGGATGTAATGTTCCCTTTTCATTCGACCTTAGAGAATGATTAAATGATTAAAATTAAGTTGTCAAAAGAATAATAAATTAAAAAGACATCTAATTTTAATTGTTTAAAAAGGTCATAAAAAAAAAATTTTAAATATAACCTATGAAAAGATCCATCAGGCAAAAGGAGGAGTTGAGGAGAGGAAGGACATTCTGGCAAATATTTTTATTGTAAAAACTTCTACAAACCCTAGCTTCTGAGAAAGCTTAGTTTTATAGCCAGAGGACAACAATCCTTACAGTATTCGATTCGATTTTGTGGAAGAAAACCCACCCAATTAATTGAGCGATTTCACCCAGGAGTCACCATTGTGCTGAATTGATTAGCAGATTCAAGGAAATCTATTGGTTTCGACAGAATATTATTTTTAAAGATTGATCATATTGCCTGAAGATCATTTTTTAATTCAGGGAATAAATTGGAGACCAAAAATTAATCTAAGTGAGTAAGGGCATGGAAATCCATTATAGGTAATTGAACAATCATGTTTAAAGTCTGATGCTATAACTCGTGCTAGGCAAAACTTAATAAAATATAAGGCCAGAAAGGGGTGCAAAAATCAGCAAAAGTGGTGTGAGGATGAGAAAATAGCTGGCATGGGGATAAAGTAAGGGATATGGGAGTGATTTCGAGCCCAATCGCACCATACAAAGAATATCGTATGAGGTGCTAAGGGCCAAATTGCAGACTAGACGGTGCAATTCATTTAGAACTGATGTCTGCCACAAAACTTGTTTAAGCCATCGCTGAGCAATTCCTTCATTCAATATTTGCTGAGTTTATTACACCATATCTGTTGGTCACGATTTCTGGGATTGTGGGCAATCTGAAAAACAATAAACCCAAATGCCAAATACCTGTCACAGCTTCTTGTATTGATGGCATCCAAATAAATGGAGGCTCTAAGCATTGTCTGAGGCATAGGAAACTTCTGTAACAGTCGCCACAAGAGAATAGAGGATCACTGGGCAAAGGAAAGCCCATATAGTGGGAAGGAGAATGCACACTAAATTGGCTGCCACCATTGTGGGTCAATTTCTGCTGCTCAGGACTGATGAGAGGAGTTGACTTGGGAGTGTTCTTGAATAAAGATCCTTGTTGATCATCCTAAGGTGTATGAAGTTCTCCAGCTTGTTGGGAAGCCACCCACTCAAGGACTTGTATGATAAGAATCAGTGGGGCATAAGGGTGTAATGTCCCCTTCCAAATTTGCCCTAGAATCACATTTGCAACAAGTTAGGATTAGGGCTACATCTTTAGTAAGAAAGAGATCTCCTTAAACAATACAATCCTAGATTTGAATCCTACAACCATAACCAAGGGAACATGTGCATATATATTGGGGCTAGGGTTACATCTTTACTAAGAAAGAGAACTCCTTAAACAATACAATCACCATGACCAAGGGAACATGTGAATATATATTAGGGCTAGGGTTACATCTTTACTAAGAAAGAGTTCTCCTTAAACAATACGATCTTGGATTTGAATCCTACAACCATAACCAAGGGAACACACACACACATATAGAGACAATAGCACATATTAATATCTATAATATTATTCAAACACATTAGGGTTTTGGAGCAAGAGACATGATAGGTCTACCCACAGCAATCTCCACACTAAGCTCAAGAGTGGACACTCACCCTCGGTGGGCAGGCAACATGGACATCCACCGAGATGGCCTAATCAGTGGGGTGCTTGTACCTGCTTTTCCCATCTATGTCTCATCCCCTAAAGACAATAGCCATCATTGTAGAGTCGGAGAGAAGATCATAGAGGGGGTTTCTGGATTGTCCTATCTAAGCCCAAGTGCAAATCTTTGCCCTCTTGGTCCTAGTGGCAGGCAACATGGACATCTTGTTGTGACCTTTTTCACACATCACCCCATTGAAGATGGCGACCCTCTCCTTTCCTGCTTTCTAGGGTTTTTGTTAGTGCCTCGTGACCTTCCGCTTCAGTTCTACTCAGTTTTGTTAAGTTTTGAACGGTTTGAGTCCTAAGGATTTAAAGTCAGTTTGTGCAAGCAAAGTGATAACAAAGTCTAGACACCGTCAAAGTGCCCAGAAACACCAAAGGACGAAGAACGCAATTGATTTGAACAAATTTGGACAACTTTCTATTTTTAGAAAGTTTGCTTTTTTTGCTTTTTCCTATTTTTTAGGAAGTTTCGTTTTTGGCATTTTTAGCCCGATCCCCAGTATGGCTATTTTAAGAAATTTTTCCCTATCTTTTAGGGATGTCTTCTTTTTTGCTTTTTTCGGAGTGGGGACCTAGGGTTTGCACTGGTACCATCGACCTGCATCGATCGCGATCAAAGATTTCCAAGTTTTGACCCAAAAAACTAAGTTCCTACATTTTACGAGTCATGATGCTTCGGATGCTTTACCTGAGTTTGGATTTCAAATACCATTCTAATCTGGCGAAAATTGATGAAGTTATCAAATTTTGAAGTTTTTTTCAAGTTTGGCTGATCAATGTTGATTGTGAATGTATGTAAGGAACTCTTCAAAGTCCACCCTATGGATGATAAACAAAGTCTGCCCTCCCTAGTTCTCAATTTGAGTAAAGTCCGCCATGAATGGAGAATTAAGGTGTCAAGTCATTCAAAGTCCGCCTAAGGTAAGGTGTAATTGGTGCAAAAGGTTAACAAACTCCACCCTACTTTGCACCTAAGTTGTAGAAAGTCCGCCATTAGAGATGGAAAGTCCGCCCAAGATGATGAGTGGAGATGCCTATGATAAACAAAGTCTACCCTCCCTAGTTCTCAACTTGAGTAAAGTCCACCCAACAACTTATGGAAGTAACATTCAAAGCAAGAAGTCCCCCTTTATGGTGTGTGCTAAAGGTATCAAGTCTTAAGAAGTCCGCCTTGAGGCAAAGTGTCATCAAAGTCCGCCCTATGGTTAAGACATCAAGCATAAGAAAATGGTTCCCAACTATCAAAAAGTCTGCCCTCCCAAGGATCATACATCAAACAAAGTCTGCCCTACCGGTTAGACCTCAAGACACCCCTCCACGATGGCAAGATGAGATTGAAAGTTGATAAATTGATCAAACAAGACTAAGATAGGGGTTAGAATGATAAAATTTAAAGGTGAAATAAATAATTTGGAGGTGAGGTGGGTTATAAAAGTCCGCTCTATATTGAAGAAGGAAGTAGGAAAGTCCGCTCTACCTTTGGTTGAAGAGGAACAAGTCAAGGAAAGTCCGCCCTAAGGTGAAAGGAGATGGTGAGTGGTGCATAGAATCACATAAAGTCTGCCCTCCTACAAAGACCAAATACAAAAGATGAATGAAGTCCGCCTTGGGATGTATGTGCTGCACAAACTCCACAAAGTCCGCCTTCCTACTTGGGAAAGAAACTCAGAAAGTCCGCCCTTGATTGGATATGAAGCATGAATGGTGCACAAACTTAACTAAGTCTGCCCTGCTCATTGGGAAAACAATTGCTGAAGTCTGCCCAAGCTCAGAAATAGTGACGAAATATTTTGGTGAGGTCCACTAGCAAGAGGAAAGAATCACATGAAGTCCGCCCAGCTATTGAAGTTCGAACAAAGAATTAATTTTAGAAAGTTCCAAAATTTGGAAAGACAAAGGGAAAGCATTTTTAGAAAGTTTTCAAATTGGAAAAAATTGAAGATTGAGTTCGAATCGTGAACTCAAATCAAAAATGGAAACTTTCTCATGGAATTGAACTCAGACTAGAAACAAAATCAGAACTTTCCCCAAGTGACTGAGTTCAACTGAAATGAATTTAGAAACTTCCTTTGAAAGATTAAAGACTGCATTAGAAACAAATTTTGAAGATCTGTAATGTCCCCTACCTGATCTATTTCAATATATTAAAATTGATCGATATTCTTCAATTAGTTAATATCAAGTGTTTATCTATTTTCCTCATTAGATGATTAATTTCATTATTCATAGTTCTTAATATAGATATCAAACCTTGCTACTACTTCAATTTTAAGGGAGAAGGGTTTACGTATGTTAATAAAGCACTTAGAGACCAACTACAATAGGTTCCCTCAAAGTTTAAAGATCCAAGCCCTTAATTATCTTGGGTCTATACCCTCAAGGATTATGGGTCGCTGATCCCCACCCTATCTTGGGACTTAACATATTGCTTGGATTTAGACTGCCCCTCTTTGGAACATCTCATTCACATCTTCTTAAACACTGACAGTAATAACATTATTTAGACTATAAGTATAAATATTTCTTATGTATTATGAATATATATATGAAATTACGTATGACTGTCATATATATTGCAGTCCATATTAATATTACTATCAATCTTGCATAAGAACATTATTGGGCTTCATATATTAAGCATACTTATTAAACACATCCCATGCATACCACCAAGAACAAGGATGTTACTGCCTGTAACTTAATAACAGTTCTGATCTGATCTGATCCATGGTGATGTTACTAGATGCTTTGATTCCTTTTTCTTTATATCTCTCAATGTGAGGGAGAGGTCATACCTCTTCATCATGTATGCCCTTTGGCAAGAGACACACCCTTTCACCATTAACACACTTTAAAAGTGTGCAACTCTTCATTATTTCTGCCCTTTGAGAGGGACACAACCTTTCACAATCAGACTTGCACTTCTTATTTAAATCAGATCTGCACTTCTGATTTCCAAGTTATCCCCCCCCAAATGAGGTTCTCTTCTCCTTTTTATATCTTATTGTTGAGGGAGTCACAACTTTTCCTTCCATGTCTTTTAACCATTCATGAACTTAATTAAATTTTAATTAATTATATTTAATTATATTCCTTATATTATAATTTAATTTTTAATATTTTAATTTTATTATTATTATTTATTATTAAATTCCATTTCAAAGTGGGGATATCACAGTCCGCTCCACCCAAGATTGCTTGTCCTCGAGCAATGATCATGGAGTGTTCAAAATGACTTCCAATATGAAATGGCTTTGGAAACACACATGGAGTAAACATGCTGGAAACATATCAGGAATGCACCAAACATGGAGAATACACATAAAAAACGAAGCATACACATGGATATATGCATACACGCAAATACTTGTATTGTTAGATTCCTTCTTATTGACTAGAATTATTCATCGATTCCTCTTTACCCTGCAGGATGGTAGGATCAAGGCTCTGATGTCCCCTACTAGGGTTTAGTCAATTTTAACCATAATTAATCTATTTTCAAAGTACTTATGACTTAAACTAACTTGATAAACAGTCAAGACTATCTTAACATGAATCAAATCTGAGATGTTCTATTCTTTCTTTAGTCTATCAAGTACTTGCTATCTTACCACACTAAATAATTAATCTTATTCCGATTCATTTATAAATCATTCACATATTTATTAATTTCTAGTTATATGAATTATAATTATTATATTAATATCTATTATTATATCCATATCTAGATTTACAATCATTATATTATTCTTTTTTCCCTTTCTGATCTACCCTGGCTTCCTTTTATATTCCTCTTCTTATGTCGTATTACTTGTATTGAATTAACAATATTATTTTACATTATCAACATCATATTGTATTGACAATATGATATTATATTAACAGCAACTTGTTCTATTAACAATACTATATTATATTAATAGCCACCTATTATATTTAATAATATTATATTAATAATATTAAATGGCATTAGTAATATCGAATTGCATTAATAATATTACCAGCCTCATATTATTACCCGTAGGGATTTTCCCAGTCACATTGACTGCGGATGCATTCCTTATTTCTTCTTTTTCTATCTGCTTATTATTTTTTTTATCTTCCTTATTCTGAATTATAACCTCAGAGATGTACCCATATTCCACCCCCTCTACGATTCATTTAGACTCTATATTTATCTATATTTTTAAGAGTAATCTCCTTTCATGTAATAGTCATCACTATTCACACAGCAACCGTTCACCACACTTTGGTGAATTGTATTACTTTATAGAAAACAACTATTAAACATCACAAATACAAATCTTCGTAATAAAACAAAGACCATCGCACCCCTTCCGTTTCATTAGCCATTGTTTTTATTAAGTGTACATAATAGATCGTACCTTTTCAAGTGTAAATCGTATTTCTTTGTGATATTGGCTGTTTAAGAATTAATTAATGTCTTAGACACTCATTTCTAGCATTCGCTGTTCTTTCATAGATATATGTTTGCAGTATATGTATAAATGGTTTGTTGTATATGTATTAACATAGATGTATATTTTTTGTATAGTTTGTTGAATATGTATTCTAAGTCTTCAACATGTATATGCTGCATTCTGGGTTTTCAATATGCTGTATATAATTTAATAATTTGTTTATAATTTATGTAATATAATATTAATTTAAATACTTCAAGAATATTATTATTGATAAATAAATATAATTAAAAAAGTAAATATTTAATAATTTCAAATAATCATTTGTTGATAAATATTATATTATATTATATTAATAAATAAATAATAATTGTTTCATATATATCAATCAAGGAGGGGACATGGCAGTCCTTCCTTCCCGAAATTGCTTGTCTTCAAGCAATTGACAAGTTTCTCAAACCGAATCATTTTTCCAAAAAATAAAAATAAAAACAAAGTATACATATATATATGTGAAGACACGAAGCATACATGAAATGTATACACAATACACGTAAGGTAGTGAGGCACAAAGTCTGAATACAAGTAATACACATGAATACATGACAGGAATGATGTATGAGGCATAAGAGTATGTAAGACATGAAGTATCTACGCAGGGTATGAAGTAATACACATGAAGTCATCTAAATACATGCAAGGCTTGAAATATACATGCAAGTCTTGAAGCATAAACATAAGTAATGCTTGTAGCAATATTAACAAATACACGTAAGATCTGAAGCATAAAGCATGTATATGAAACATATACAAAGTAAACACTCTATGCACAAACCCCATACATCAAGCATACACTTAAATACATAAGACATGAGTCATACATACAAATACACATAAGGTGTAAATCCAAAGCATATAAGGCAGAATTATCCACATAAAAGAGGGAGTATACACATGAATATACACAAGGTGTGAAGCAGAGTGAATACAATTAGGGTGTATAACATACAAGTGAAATACATGTAACGCATGAATCACATAATTTTTTTTAAGTCACGAAGTATATATATGGAGTGTATGTGGTTATGAGAGAAGTACTTATGTAGAACAACATATGCTATAGATAGGATGCAGTCACATGTAAAGCATACATGATAGATACACTTAGAGAACGCACATGGGGTAAGCATTCTGAAAACAAATCAGTCCTGAAGTAGCTATGTTTAAGATACCAAACATTTGAAGAAGGCACATAAATGCACATAACACATTGAAAACATATCAATCATGATGCGAAGCATATTCAAGACATAAAGCATACGCTAGGAAGGAGTGTATGACACGATCACATAATTATACAATACAAGTATACATGTACACATACAATGGAGCAAACATATTGAAGACACAGTAGACACATAATTATCCACAAATTGTGAAGAGTATATATATTTAAGAGAAACGTACATAAGGCACGCATACACACTTAAAGCATGAAGCAATTCACTTAAATAGATATCAGACATGTAGCACAAATCCCGAAGTATATACATAAAGTATGAAATAGGACGCATGTAAACATAAGGTAATATACATAAGGCACAGAGCATAGATGTAAGGCATGGAGAATTCACGTAAGCACAAAGTAATATGCAAATACATTGAGGCATGAAGTATGTACATGAGACATGAAAGGCTTGAAGCAATGCACACAAGTACCAAGTATGTATAAGAAAGGCACTCATGGAGTGAACACTCTAAAGACACATCAGTCATAAGGCATACATAAAGACGCAAGGCATACATGCTGAAAGCGTATCAGACATGAAGCAAACACCCAAATATACATAGCATAAAAGCAAAGAGTACTTGAAGCATACATGTTGAAAACATATCGGCCATGAAGCAAGACACAAGGTATACATGTTGAAAAACACATTAGACATGAAGCATCAAGCACCTTTTCCTAAGGTACTTGCAAATAGTTATTCTAATTTAGAATTTTGTCCCTATTTCACCTAAGCGGGTGGCAATTGACAAAGAACTATATGGGGAAAAAGGACTGTAGAAAGGATTGCATAAAACATAGACTGGAAAATAGAACTATATATTTTACGCCTTGATCCCTTTTTGAAGCAACATATGTAGGCAATTTGGGAAACGAAGGATGTTCCCAATACTTAGGTGTTAGGGTGTGAGGTTAGGAAGTGTCCAAGAAAAGTTATGTCAACTTAATACTTAATACAAGATTAATCACTCAAGATAAACAGTCAATTCAGGGGAAGGGGTGGTAAAACCTCCAACATAAGTAAAAAGATAAAATATATTCCTTGTATACTGGGAAGGATCCAAAAAGGATCACTTAATTCCTCAACAGCCCTACACCAAAATTCTAAGGTGGTTTTTGTTGTGATGTTTTCACACATCGCCCCATTGCAAATGGGGACCCCTACTTTTTCACTTTAAAGGTTAGTTGTCTTAGTTTAGTCATCTGGTAGTGTCTTTAGCTATTTAACATTTTACTTGAGGAGGTGTAATGCCTTAGGTTGTCAGGAAGTGATCTAGTCATGTCTCTTTCTTTAAGTGGAATTGAGGTCATTTTAGCTTTCAATGCCTTGGTGATGAGCAATTTAGGATGATCATTTCATTTTATCATCATCATCATATGCCTTCAAGATTAAAGATAAAAATTTTGAGTCCAAGTGCAGAGAACTGTCAAAGGAAGTGAAATGCTTGATGAGAGGGTAGTCAGGGCATTAGAAATGATGAAGAGGCTTTGTAGATATGAGGTTACTTCTATGAGATCAATGAAGAACCCTTGAAATGGATGAAGTGCTTGTTGGTGTGGTTTTATGCACGTTCAATACAAAATAAAATACCTAGAGATATCGTATTCTCTCTTTTTCAAAATCTTCTATGACCTAAACAACTGAACTGCGTGATCACAAAGACAACTCCAAGGTTCCCAAAATGCGTACGGATAATCTTAGTTGGTTTGTTGTGATTTGCTGGTAATTTCAAAGGGGACTTACATAATTGTTCGAGGAGTTAACCAATCTAAGGATTCTGCTAGTTCCCGACACTTGTAACTTTCTTTTTTTTTTTTTAAATGATTTTGCAATAAGCTCTTTCCAATTCTACTTCTACTAAGACGTGGAAAAAAAGGAAAAAGGGGGTGAGGGTTTAGGAAGATAATTATAATCCTAAGCTAATTCTATGAACTCTAGAGACAGAAATTGCAAAAATGGAATTTAAACCATTTCTTGTTTCGCCAAATTCAACAACTACACAAGAATAGTGCTATCTTCTAAGGAATTCAAAACATTTTCATATCACTTATATTCACCAACATATTGAACAATGAATATGGTAATAGAAGTTAAATTTTCATTTATTTGTTCAGGCTAACTTTGCAAAATAATTGAAAATCATTCAATTATAAAAAGTATGAACACATCAACTCCACATTAAGCAATTTTATCAATCCTTCGTTCAATCTATCAATTTGGAAATTAAATATATTCTCATGAGAGCCAAGAAACCATGCTAACTTGCAAAAGTGGGCAAAGATTCACCAAACTTCAATGAATTATGTATATTACTTAAGAAGGATCACTATAACGCTTTCTCTGAAATCTCTCCCTTTACAAATGAGAGGGAGGAGCCTTAAATAGGAGTACAAAATAAATGAAGAGCTAGGATCAATTTAAGATCAACGGCCAAGATTAAAACATTAAACCCTAATTACAGCAAGCTACAACAATTATCCAAAACGGACCAATGAGAAATAAACAACTATTAAATCCAACTTTCTTCTAGAAGTGGCCATCCCTTATCCTTTTCTTTGGTACCAAATTCGATGAACTTGGTCACTATGGGGTCAAGCTCTTCCATTGGGACACTTGGCGTAATGTCAATCTTGTATTCCATCAGGTCCATCTCATCTTCACATGTGGCAAAAGTGGCTATCCAATCTATTTCCAGTTTTTGAAAACCATCCTCAATGAACAGAAATGAGGATGATTTGCTAAAATGTTGCTTTTGGGTTGGATTTGCAGAAGTGAAGAAGTTGCTTTGAACTTTGGCTTTCAGGTTCTCTACATCCAAGTCCTTGTCTTAGACTATTTCCTACTCAAGCACATCGGAGACTATGACGAAGACCTTGTCTTGGACAGCTTTGATTGTTTCTTCTATTTTTGCACCATCAATCTTCATCTTCTCTAAGACTTCTCCTCTAGCCACCAAGGCGTGATACCATGTGCTGAAGTCATATGATGCCCTAGCATCAATTACATTTCCATTGACTAAGTCTTGTTCAGGGATTCCTTTCAGCACCTTTAGACATGGAATTGTCTTCTCTTAAATAGTTTGAAAATCTTCCCAGAACTCAACTATGCTCTGGATTCTATATATGAATGAAGAGATCTGATCATAGACCTGTGCCAATTCTTCCATGAATTTGATGGCTTTGTCTGTGATTTCTGCAATCCATTCCTCGGCTTCTTTGGCTGCCATCTTCATTCCTTCAAAGCTCTCAATTGATTCCTGTGGAAAAGCCAAAGGTGGAGTGACTACCTCTTCTCTTCTAATAAGGTTTATCAAATGTCGGATATAATCCTTCAATTGTTCATTCTCCACTTTGAGTTTGTCCTTCTTCCTCTTTCCTTAGTCTTTCCTTGATGGCCTTGACTAAATCATCTAACTCCTGGACTTCTTGTTCCTTTGTAGCAGGACCTAAGTCCACAGTCATTAGCATGTAATCTTCAGGAGTGATGTCCTCTTTTGTTTTGTCAACTTTTGGAATGGCCACCTGTACTAAACGAGATCTTGTGCCATCTTTATGAATTAAGGAAAATTTATTTGCCTTCTTCTTTTCCACAGGCTAGTTCAATTTGGCTAAGAACTCTGTTGAATTGTCCACTGGTTGGACTTCTATAATAGCTTACTTTTTCATTCTTTCTATTAACCAATCCGGTACCATTGGCTGTTCAATGGCATCACCCTCTTCATTTCCTTCATTTCCCTTGAGTGTGGAAATCATTCCCTCTTGAAAATCTCCTTCTAAGATATCAACTTTAATATTCTCCAATTCCTCATCCATTATCATCACTAGATTATCAAGGCTATTGAGAACAACTTGTTGCTAGACTGGTTCTTCACAAATTGGAGGAGGAATTTCCATCTCAATTTGTAGATTGTCTGCAACTGGACCTTTGTTCCTATCTATGGATGAGCCAACTTCTTCAACCAAAGAAGTGTTGGTAGATGAAGATGCATTGTTTGCTTTATGCTTCTTGTGTATAATTTCCTCATCCAAAGTCCTCTTTCTTCTTGGCCTTAGTGAACTCTATGTTGTATCCTTCCTTTTCCTAGAATTTCCACTTTCTGGTTTCTCAGAATTGTGAATCACTTCATCTTGATCGGAAGAACAGGAATCCATGCTTCTTATTAAATCATAAGTGAAGGCAGTATTCTTCTCCTTCAGTTTGTGAGTCTGCTTATCCACCCACCACTTAGTGTATTTCATGACAGGCCTCATCAATGTATCCAAATCTGAAAGCTTAGGATTCAGACCAATCTGTTGTAGGAAGAGGTTTATCTTTTTCTTCTTCATAGCATGGCTAGGTGTAATATCCATCATCTTCCAATTGATAAGGCATGGAGAAAAGCTCAATTATTCTAATCATACTCACTGATATCCTAAACCACACTCTCTTTCTTGTTTCATACTCATCAGCTGCATTGGCCCTAGAAATCCTCAAGATCAACTCTGTGTTTATACTTCTTTCTGTTTACCATCCAAATATGGTGATGGGGATCAAAGTTGGACCTTGATCGATAGAAGGAGAATGGGTACCATTGCATTTCCACATTCACCTTATCAAGGGCCTGTGTTGATGGACGTGATTCTAACATCTTTCCAACAAAAAAGGGAAAAAAAAATCCAGCCCTTTTATTGCCTCTTTGGATTTTCTCATATGTGTCCAGTTGTCTGATGACTTCTAGCAGTATCATCTTATGTGTAGGATATCTTGGAAGTTTGTATAGGCATCTTGTAAATACTTGGACCCTTAGGTATGTGAATCTGGGAAATTGAATATACCAAGATCCAAACTTGCCTATCAAATCCTTGGCCTCCTATGTCAATCGTTGATGAGTACCTCCTTGAAATATCCTAGTGATGTACATTAGGAATGCATCATTGACTCTTTTGAAATGGGATTTCTCCTATATATGCAATTGCATATTATAGTCATATGCTTTGAATTGACCATCCTTGTTTCCCACCACGCCTTTGCAAATCAATCCCTTATATCTGTAACATCTTGCCAGCATGTAAATGATGTAGGAACTCGTGTAAAAAGACTTCAAGGTCCACATGGCCAAGGTTGGTATCTCCAACCTGTTGTGACATTTTCACACATCGCCCCATTTAAATGAGGACCCCCTCTTTTTGCTTTTGTTTTGCCCGTTCTTCTCTCTGCTTTTAGGGTTTTGAATGAGTGAGTTATCTGTCTGGGCTAGGGCTAAGCCTTAGGGGTTTCTTTTGGATATTTTTTAAGCTGAGTCCAGACAAATTTTGAAAGTTATTAAGCGTCCTTCCGAGGGTTGATTATTGAAGTAAGATAAGTCTGTCAGGAAGTCAGATATGTCTCAGGTTAGGTCTAGTCAGGGTTTTTGCGGAAAAATTCAAATTTTGTCTAAGTGTTAGCATTTTGAAGATGAAATTGTATATTCTTGCCTAGGTAAATTTTGATCAAATTTTGGAGGCAAGATGATGCCTGAAACAGAGAAAGTGCTCCTGTCCTTCACTGGAGGCCCAGGGCGAATTTCATTCTAAGTGCAATTTCTTGTTTTGCGAGAGCTTGCTAACTGATTCCGGGCCTTGAAGATGACCTAACTCTGCCTTGTGAAATGATTGGAGACCTAAATTTTGAATATTTTAGCCAGAAAGGACAAAAGTGCTCCCGTCCCTCTCCAAGGGACCAGAGCACAAATAATTTTGAATATTTTAGCCAGAAAGGACAAAAGTGCTCCCGTCCCTCTCCAAGGGACCAGAGCACAAATGTTATTTTATGCATATTTGTCACTGACTTTTCTATTTTGTTTTGTGCAAGGTCTTCCGGAATGATAATTGGACATGACTTGATACTTTTGAAGATTTTGAAGGCACAAAAATGGTGAATTTTGAAGGTTAAAGGAAAAAGTGCTCCTGTCCCTCACCAAGGCAAAGTGCTCCCGTCCCTCACTGAAGGACCAGGGCGAAATGACTTATTTGAGTCATTCCTGGCCTTGTTTGGTCAAATCGAAACATCAAAGGCATAGTGAAGGACGAAATGAACGTGATAGAACATCCAAACTTGATTAAAAACAAAGAAATGATGAAGTTTTTGCCTAGAGGGTCAAAAGTGCTCCTGTCCCTCACTGAAGGACCAGAGCACTTTTCTTTATATGCACAATTTTAGACCTTTTTTGGACATTAACTTTTATTCATAGCATCAAGTAAGATGAGATCTTCCTTAGCAAAGGAATTTCGAGATGAAAAGTGAGACAATTTGGCTTGGAAAGCAAAAAGTGCTCCTGCCCCTCACTGAAGGACCGGAGCTTGAATTTCAAATTTGCACTGCCTTTGCAAGATTAAAGTGATTTTATGATTTGAAGAGGTTAAGGGAGGCATGTTTTGTCCATTGAATATAATTTAAGCGGTTCACAAAGGAGTAAATCAACCCAAATGACAAAAAGTGCTCCTGTCCCTCACTGAAGGACCATGCCACTTTTCAAGTTTCTCTTCTTTGTTTGATATTTTATGGCAAAACTTGACTTGGATGGGAAGGACTAATGATGTTTTATGCCTTAGACGCAATTGAGAGGTTTAAAGAACAAAGAAGTATGCCAAGATGTAAAAAGTGCTCCCGTCCCTCTCCAAGGGACCAGAGCGATTTTCCAAAAAGTGTGAATTTCCTGCAAGGCCAAGGCAAGTTTGTGATTGAAGTAAATGGAAGAGGACATGATTAGCCCATTGAAGATAATTTGGGAAGCTAGCAAAGGACAGATAAGCTTGAAGTTGAAAAAGTGCTCCTGTCCCTCACTGAAGGACCAGAGCACTTAACATGTTATCTAGCCTTTCTCACCAATTTTGGAAAAATTGAGGCCAAGGCGCAAGTTTGAAAAAGTGTTTAAAATGCCTTAAAGTGGAATTGAGATGCGAGAGTTGCAAATTTTGACGAGAACTGGCAAAAGTGCTCATATCCCTCTCCAAGGGACCAGGGCGCAATTTCCAAATATGACTATTTACCTTGCATTTTGAAATGATGTTTTTATTACCAAGGCTCATGATGGAGTGAAATGTGATATTCTACGCCTTGAGGGTAAATTGAAGATTAATGTGATCAAGAATTCATGAAATGGACTCAAAAGTGCTCCCGTCCCTCACTGAAGGACCAGAGCGCTTTTTATGAAAACAACAAATTCCCTCCGAGATTATGCTAAGGCAAAGTTGTGTGAGATGGGAAAGATCTTCTAAAGAATGGTGAACAAAAGTTTGACTTCAAAAAATTGAGAATCCTAGCCTAAAAATGAAAAAGTGCTCCTGTCCCTCTCCCAGGGACCAGAGCGAAGTTATTGACATTCTTTATTTTTGCCATATCCCAACGTTGATACCCTCCAAATCGCATTAGATGCCAAATTGCTAACTTTGGAATATTTGAAAAAATTAATTAAATTGGCATTTAATAAATTAATTTTGGGCCTCAAAAAATCGAATTTCTATTATAAAGGCATTTAAAATTAATTTTTATTAAATTAAAATTGAAAATGGAGCGCTTGAGATCTTATTTTATTTATTTGACAAGTCGGCCTATCCTTTTTGCAATTTTATTTATGTTTTTAGGCCTATTTTGACAAGTCGGCCTAGGGGGGAGCAAGGTGGTGAGCACTCTATATATTGAAGGGGTTTGTTTCACAATTCAAATCATTCAATCATCCTTTCAAGTGCGAATTTGGAGAGCTAATTGAAGGTGCGAAATCTAGCTGGAGTGGAGCAAATTTCTACTAAGTGTGGAGACTAAGGAGGGCGAATTTCATCTTGAAGGCTATTGGAGAGGCGATTTTCTTGCTAGGTTGGAGGATAATTTCCAGATTTTTGAAGAGGCTAGTGGAGTTTATTCTTTTCCAAGCTAGAGGAAGCGCAATTTATCCAAGAGAAGGCTATGATCTACACTTTGCCTAGCGAATTTCATCTATTTTTGCATCATTTCTTAGAGTTTAATACTCAAGAGGAGGTATGGCAAAATCATCTTGACACCCTTATTCAAGGTTTGATTTTTTTAGACATTTTTTAGAGAAGTCTAAGTATTGCGTGGTTAATTAGGAAATGATAACTCAAGATTTATCATGAAGTTTCCTAATTAAAATCTTAAATCTTCCTTTTAAGTTTAATTTCTACACTTCAAGATATATTATTAATTGTGAAATGTTGTGTAGGTATCAAGATGGCGATTCCAAAGCCCGAAGGATCTACAAGTCGGACGGTCTCCTCCAAGAAAATCAAGCAAGGACAAGGGCGACCTCATCCAGTCTAGCATCGACAAGGACGACCTTCTTCGATCCAGCATCATCAGGATAAGGGCGACCTCTTCCAACCCAACATTACAAGGCGAGGTACATCAATCATCCTGCACATCAAGGACACAAGAAGTCAGAGCAAGGGTTCGTTGAAGAAGCAGATAGTTCCAGATGAATTAATTAAAGCTAACTTCTCAATGTTACCAAATTGAGTATCAACCAAGTGTCAAATGAGGTGGCATCCCAGTCATCACTTCTGCAGTCGGATAGGTCCACCTCAGCGTGTCCAGATTCAATGTACCTAACTTATGGAAGGTGGCACAAACTTCGATGTACCTACCCCAGCTATCCATTGGTGGAATTTTCCAGAGAGGACATGTGTCCAAGCAATACAATTTTATCATTGGTCAAGCATTAAATGTTATGTAATGGTTGTAACAAACCCTAATTAGGGTTTTCATTGTTGAATCTTGGCCATTGATCTCGAATTGATCTAAGCCATCGAATTGTATTGAGGGCACTATATAAGCCCTGGCTTTTCATTTGTAAAGGCAGTAAGTTAGAGAGTAGTTAGAAGGTGATTAGAATAGCAATTAGAGTAGAGTAGAGAGAGAAGGCAAAGATTGTTGCCAAGATGTTGTTGTAAAAGACTTGTAACTTCATTGAAGAAATGGTGAAATTTATGGGTCGATTCGACAATTTGCATGGTCTCTATACTTCTCATGTTTGATTTCATGTTATTAGATGAGTGGAAGAAATGTCCTTGATTGATGGTGAAATTCGTATATCCATACTACTAGCAGTTTGTTGATTGCAGACTTGCCTTGTGTAGTCAACTGGAATCATTCAGCTTAAGCCTAACTTCAATTATCGCTTCTTCATTGACATGCATCAGCCTGATGGTGTCTATGCCTGCAGTGATGATTTGAACATCATAAAGCTTTCCTTCGAAGATCGCACTAACCTTGTGGAGATGGTCCTGGGATGTCAAAACAAGACTTAGTTAGAATTTCATCAAAGATCATTCATTGCTCTTACATTCTTAGTGTTAGGATTAGATTCTTTCCTCGCCCTCATCTTTTTTCCTTTTTTTTTTCCAAATCAAAGCTAGTAAGAGCTTGTGTTCCAGCAATATTCAAAGCAAATCAAAAGTTCAGTCATCAAGTGTAAGTCCCCTTGTGATTCCAGTAAATCACATCATACCATAGAGAGCTTATCCACACGTAGAGACCCTACATACAAGAACCTTGAAGTCATCCTGATTGAACCTTTTCGCGACATCTTTAGCATTCGGAGGCTTTATTCAAGAGAGGATAAGGTACCCTTGGGTATTTTATTCTGTGTTTGATAGTGTACAAAATACACGTCAACACAACCTTCTTCCGTTTTGTCACAATCTTGAACTCTAGTTGTGGTCCTTTGTTATTGAACTTCATCTACACCTTTCTGGAAATCCCTCCTTGAGTTGACATCTACCACCTGAAAAACATGAAAATTTTCTAAATTAAAAAAAGGGGGTTTAATGTTTGTTTCCGGCCTGGAGTGCAAAGTTTGATGGAATTTCAAAGGATAATTTGGATTAAACTTATGAAATTATAGAAATTGTGAAAATCAGAGATTCACTGGTAAAATTACAATCTATTAACTAAGAAAAGATTACATTTATAGGAATTACAAATCACTGTAGATATTAATGAAACCAACTACTTCTAACTACCTACTACTGTAGACATCTAATATGCCAACTAACTAATTACATTATTGGCCATTAACAGAATAAAGAAATATTATTCTAACACCCTCCCTTAATGGTCAATCTATCAAAAACACAAAGTTGCCCCTTGAATTTTACAAACTTATCAGGGCTCAGAGACTTGGTGAGAATATCCACAATCTGATCTACTGTCGGAATATACTGCAACTGAACCGATCCGTCTTCTACCAACTTGCGGATGTAGTGACAATGAAGCTCGACATGCTTGGTACGTTCATGGAAGACTAGATTTTTGGCCAGTTTGAGCACCCCTTGATTATCAGTTTACAAGGGAGAAGGACATGTTTGCGGCATCTACATGTCAAAGAGCATCCTCTGGAGCCAAACTGCCTCACATGCAGCCTTGACTGTTCCCCGATATCCAGCTTCGGTCGAGGAAAGAGCCACGGCTTGTTGCTTCTTGTTGCTCCAAGTGATGGCACCTATACCCAAACTGAATACGTACCTAGAAGTGGATTTTCGGTCATCCACCGATCTTGCCCAATCTGAGTCAGTATAACCAATCAGCTTTGGATCGTTGCACCTACGATACAAAAAACCATAGTCTGAAGTGCCTTTCACATATCGCAGCACTCGCTTCGCTACAATCCAATGATCAGCTTTTGAGGCTGTCATGAAGCGAGAGATGTAGCTGACAGCAAAACAGATGTCAGGTCTAGTGGCAGTGAGGTAGATGAGGCTGTCTACTAGTTGCCTAAATTCGGTTTCATCTATTGCAAGTGAATCAGACTTGGTTAATAACTTCAACCCTTTCTCCATAAGTGTGGAAGCAAGTTTACAATCTTGCATTCGAAACTTGTCAAGCAAACTACGAGCATATTTGGACTGTGAAATAAAGATACTCTCATCAATCTTCCAGACTTCAACACCTAAGCAGCCCCAAATCTGTCATGTCAAAAGCTTCGCACAAGCCCTGTTTGATGGCTGTGATCACCAGTAATGATCAAGTCATCCACGTAGACCACAAGAAAAAGGATATCATCACCGGAGAGTTTGACATACAGATTAGTGTCAGAGGGACTGCACTGAAAACCATGTTCAACCAAATACTGATCAATCTTAAAGTACCAAGCCCGAGGGGCTTGCTCCAGGCCATAAAGGGCTTTTACCAATCTGCAAACCTAATGTTCCTTACCAAGAACCTTGAAGCCAGGAGGTTGAGTCATATAAACTTCTTCTTGCAACTCACAATTGAGGAATGCACTCTTAATGTCCATCTAGTGAAGTTTCCATCCAAACTGAGTTGCAATGGCGAGAAGAAGACGAATTGTGCTCATCTTGGCAGTAGGAACAAAAGTCTCCTTGCAGTCAATGCCCTCCCACTGTGTAAATGTCCGAGCAACCAATCTAACCTTGTACTTATCCAAAGTACCATCTGCATGATACTTGACTTTATAACCCATTTCCAGTTGATAGGTTTCTTCCCAGGAGGCTGATCAGAAAGAACCCAAGTGTTATTCTTCAGAAGACTATGGTATTTTGTCTCCATAGTCTTTTCCCACTCAAGAATGCGTTTAGCCTCGGAATATTTCTAGGGCTCATGGATGTTGTGGATGTTGGCCATAAGTGCAAAGATGATTGTATTATGTTGCTTTCTCTTTCAGCAAACTGATCTATCCTCAAGAAGCTCATCATCACGAAGATCTCCTATTGTCTTGGCCCACCATTTAGGCCTAAGGGTAGAAGTACCAACATCGGGCATTGCAGGAACAACATCTGTTGGAGTTTCCGGAACAAAGTCATCTAGATGTGAATCCTGTGATAAATCAGGTGGTGCTGGATCAGTAGATTCCTCATCTTCAAAGTCAAAATGCTCTAAAGCCCTCCCATCATGGGAACCAAGAGGAAGACAAACAACAACATCAGAAGTCTTCACAGACTAAGTCGCACGACTAGGAGTAGTAGAAATTGTAAAAATCAGAGATTCACTGGTAAAATTACGATCTATTAACTGAGAAAAGATTACATTTATAGGAATTACAAAGCACTGTAGATATTAATGAGACCAACTACTTCTAACTACCTGCTATTGTAGACATCTAATATGCCAACTAACTAATTACATTATTGACCATTAACAGAATAAAGAAATATTATTCTAACAGAAACTGTAATTAAAATCAGACTTACTGAAATTTTGGAAATTGAAATTAAGTCTGATTGTGAAATTTTTGCCTCCAATTCTGCATAAAGCGTAAAAAGCAAAATGGTCTTTGAGTAAAATTTGAAGAATCTGAAGTAAAAATTCTCTTGCAAGTCTGGAAAATTAGAAATTCAGATTGAAAGTTGTCTTGAAGTCTGAAAGAAATTGGAATTCTGAATGATGATCTGCCTTCAATCCTTAGTAAACCTGACAATTTTGATAAAATCCCTTAAATTGCTTTAAGGAATCACTTTCAAATTTGTCTCTAAGTGTAGAAATTGGACTCAAATTCTCCTAGAAGTTGCCGTGTACCTGCAATTTACTTCAAAATTTGCTTTGAAGTTTAGAAAAAATTGTTTCCTAAGCTTCAACTTTCAGCCTTGAGAAGTGACTTGTGAGTTAATGAAATGCCAATGCTCATGTTTATAGAGAAGTCGAACTCTTGCTTTGTTTTATTTTTGTTTTTGTGTTTAATTGGAAATGAATCTGGTCTTGTTTTGAACACCAAGTCGAACCTTCTCTTCCTTTCTTGCTTTCATAATCTCAATGGCGATTTCTTGTGCTTTCTTCTAGAACCTTCTCTTTATGGCAAACTTTGTCTTGATTCGAATTTTTCAAATTTATCAACACTTAGCCAATTTCTATCCACCTTGGGCAGACTTTCCACTTGTTTGAGGAATTTTTCATGATGCTAGGGGTGGACTTCATGGTTGAACAAGGATTTCCTTGATGTTTAGGCAGACTTCGCACTTGGTTGGGAATATTCCTCACTAGGGCGGACATGACTTGACGTCCAGGAATTTCATCATGCTAGGGTGGACTTCACTAGAGGACAGGAATTTCATCATTCCTAGAGCAGACTTGGCTTCAACTCAAGGAATTTCACCTTGCTAGGGGCAGACTTTCCATGGAATTGAGGATTCTTGGCCCAAACTTCATACTTAGCCATTTTCTTGTGATCTTCCATTAGCACTCCAGGCATGAATTCTCTTGGCTTGACACTTCTTCTGACTCAAAAACTACCTGTGATCCTGGGAAAAGCAAAAAAGCAACATTCTATTTTTAGAAAAAGGACAAAAAAGCAAGTTCTTGGATTGGCCCCAAAATGCCAAAAATGAAACTTTCAAAAAAGCAAAAAGTAGAAAAAAGCAACTTTCCTAAAATATAGGAAGTTGTCAAAATTGATCCCAAAAAATTGCGTTTTACTCCTTCAACCTATCTAAGCACTGTTCGCAACTACCACCCCTCGGCTGCCAACTAACAAACCCGATTACAACTTAATTAACTAGTCGTATTCCCGTATACAATAATGCGGCTAACAAGCACATCCATAGCATCAGAACGTTCTTTTGATGATTCTTTCTTCTTATTGATTTGATGACTCCTTTGAATTTGAAGAACTCGAATCATTTGCGAAGGCGAGAGACCAAAGACAAAACCTAAGACGCCAAAACACTACTCTGAAAAGCAAAAACAAGGGGGTCCCCATTTGCAATGGGGCGATGTGTGATTACGTCACAACAGTGCTGCAATCAGCAAATTAGGACAAGTCAAGTTACTTCCAATGACCCCCCAAATCCACATCTTGCTCCATCACCATTTCCAGTTGATACTAAAATCCCCAACCAGCTTATTTGAGCCACTTCCAGTGACCATCTAAAAGTATGACTACCTTGGGATGACTTCCAATTGGCTATCAAAAGCCCGGCCAGGATGAGCATGTCCTTCTTGGCAAGATCAGCACTTGTTGAGGTAAGTATTTGATGTTTTGAAGGAAGATACTGCTTGAGGTTGGTGAAGTTTGCTGAGTTTGAGCGAAAGCGAATGGAAATGTTCATTGAGCAAATGATATTGACACTTTCGAGGCACTTCCATTCACCCTTCAAATCCACGACCAAGTATGAACATTTCCACTTGAGGGTGAAAAGTCTGAACTGCTTGCTAACACTTCCAATTGAGGGTGAAAAGCACAACCAGCCTTGGCCACTTCCAGTTAGCACTCAAAACCCCACCCAAGGACATAAAGATGTAGTGTTTACACTGCTAGAGATGAATGATTTCAGTGTTTAAGCAAAGGAAGTAACCAAATTGATGAAGACATGCAAATGCTTTAAGGTGGAAGGTGTCACTTCCAATGGACCTCAAAATCCACGAGCTCCTATGCTACTGTCAGTGCCCCCTCAAAACCCCAATCTGCTACATGCACTGTCAGTAGCACCCCAAAAGCCCGATCCCATTGCTATGATTTCCAGTGCATGTCTAAATTTCCGACCTGCCTTAGGCTACTTCCACTTGGCCACCAAAAGCCCAATCACTATGCTCAATTTCCAGTTGGCCATGAAAAGCCCGGCCTAAGGACACAATAAGGAATATGTTGTTGTGTCAATGCTTGAACAATAAAGATGGGTTGCTTTCATGAAGATGGATAAGGTGATTTAAATATCTGATCAGACAAAGGAACTAAGGCCAATGAACAAATGAGGATGAAGGTGAATAAGAAAAGAAGTCATTGCTTCCAATTGGTACCAAAAAACCCGACCTACTTCAAGTCACTGTCAGTGACACCTTAAATCCACAACCTCCTTGTTTCATTTCCAGTTAGGGTCCAAATCCACGACCCTCTTGTAACACTTCCACTTGCTGGTGAAAAGCCCGATCAGTAGATGTCCACTTCCACTTGGGGGTGAAAACCACAAACTTCATGGGATCACTTGCAGTAGGGGATCACAACCCCGACCAACTTGGAACCATTTCAAAAGACCCCTCAAATCCATGCCCAAGAGCAGAATAGTGAAAAAATCAGACCTTGAAACAATTCAGATCAGAAAATAACAGTAAAATCAGACTTAAAACACTACAGAATCAGACCTTGAAATGTGAAAATCCGAACATCATTTCACCTTATTAAATATGCATATTAGATCAGAAAGTTAGAAAATGTGTGAAATTTATTTGATGCTGACTTTGTTCGTTTTGCAGATGAGAAAAAATGAAGGCCTTCAAGATCAACATAAGGATGACAGCGAATGCAAAGAACATGATCAGCATGGCGATACACTAGCACACTTCAATTGCAACATGTGGACAAGACATACATAGAAACATTCAACATCATGAGGAAACCAAAGAGGGGGAATCAAGCATCATCACTTCTAAATCACAAACTGAAGATTACTTCACAAAGACAAGGACGAGGTATAGCAATGAAGATAGGAAGATGTTTTACAATCTTGAATTTCCTCCGGAAATCCAAGCATTATTACTGGTACAACAAAGAAGTAACCTTGGTGAAGGGCATCAAAATGAGAAGATTCAGAATCAATGCAAGGATGAAGGATGAAGTGCAGCCCAAAGATAAAATTCCCAAACAGGAGGCTTCAAGTGAAGGTGATCTAGTCAGAGAGATGATCCAATTTGGGAATATCTCCCACCACCACCTCAATCACCTCGGGCGCTTAGAAATATTGAGTATCAAGAGATATTGCCTAAATCACAAACTCTTGTGATGAGTTACAAGGAGCAAGTCGCTGAGGTGGTGCCCAGTCATCGCTAACTCACCTTCACAAATCATTCCAATTTGGGGCGTCCAGATTCTATGCACTTGACTCATTCAATGAGGCGGATAACTACCACATGTGGTCACAAAGTTCAATGCACCTAGCCTCATCATCTATTGGTTGGAATCCAAGGAAGGACCTGTGTCCTATTTACTGTAATTTTATCATTGGTCGAGCATTAAATGCTATGTTATGGATGTAACAAACCCTAATTAGGTTTTTCATCTTTTAATCTTGGCCATTGATTGTGAATCAATCTGAGCCACTCATTGTAAAGAGCTATCTATATAAGGCTCAAAATTCTTATTTGTAAAGCTTAATAGTCAATAGTCAATCAATCTGAGCCACTCATTGTAAAGAGCTAAAGTAGAGTAGGAGAAAAGGGAGATTGTTGTCAATACTTTGTTGCAAGAAGCATTTTAATTTCATTGAAGATATGGTGAACTTCATGTGTTGATTCAACATTTTGCATGGTCTCTACTTCTCATTTATTTTCATGTTGGTTAGAAGGATGAAAGCTATTATGGATGATTAATGGTGAAATTTTTATGTTCATACTACTAGTATTTCGCTGAATGTGAAGTATCTTGCGTGGTCAACTGAACTATCTTCATGAGCTTAACTTCTATTGCTACTCACTCATTGATATGCATTGTATTGATGGTGTCTATGCCATTGGTAGTAATTTGAACATGATTTTGCTCTCCGTAGAAGATCCCACTAAACTTTGTGGAGTTGTTGCTTTGCATGGCAAAGCAAAAGCAAAGTCTAGTTGAATTCCACTAAGTCAGTCAGAGTCTCTTACATTCTAGGATTAGATTAGCTTCCTAAACCCTATCTCTTTTATCTTTTGTTTTAAAGTCAAGTAAATGTCCATTCCAGCAGCACACAAACATTCAGGTTCAATGTAAGTCCCCCTTGTGATACCAGCAATATCACATCATACACACTGAGTATCCAAGAGCACGTCAAGACCTGACTATCGGAACTTTGGATTCATCTCGTTTGATACATTGTTCAGCATCCAAGAGGTCTTTGTTCAAGAGAGGATAGAATACTTAGTATTTTATTTTGTGTTGCAGAGTGCATAAAAACACATCAACAGGTTTCAAGTCTTGGCTTATGTTTTGAACTCATAAAGATGGACCTCAGTGCACTTCCATTCGGGAGTGTAGTCTTTAGAAAGAGTGACTCAAATGAGTTTGAAGTCTTTGGCCAGAGAATTATTCTTCCCATCATGTTTGATGGATGGATGCATATCCTATTTGATTGATAGATGAATACCTGAGTATACAAGAGAATGAATATTAAATAATTTTAAAGAAATAGTAACACAAAAACAACAAAAAAATTATTAGTGGATTGGGCTAATTACATTTTGTATCATTTTTCTAACTTCACAATCCAAAAAAAATTTAAGACCTACAGGGTAAAGGCAAACAGGTGAACAAAGGGATCAGAGATCAACAAATAAGGCATCCACTTAATTTTTTCAAGCTACCATTTAAAGAGGTATGGCCCATAAAGGCTTTTCTGTTTTAGTTTAACTTTGTTGGGTTAGGGTTAGATCTAAGTTTATGTTACAGTTTTTAACCTTTTTGATATTAAGGTTTAGGGATGATCATAATTATAATCATATGGAGGGGAACAAGGAGCCAGAAGTATTAGCTTCTACTCACATTTTGTACTCTAGGAGCTTTACAGGTTAATTGTAATGTCCCCTGTTAGGTTTCCTATATTTTGCCCTCGAATTCCCTAACAAGATATGAAGTATACTTAAACCCTAATAGAGGACGTTACACATTTATCATTCACTAAGAAGGTATTTATCAAGCTCAATATTGTGTGGGAGTTGGATACCCTCCTGACATTAGGTCCTCCAGCATTGAACCTAAAAAACACCTCTTTAGATGGTGACTTTTGCTTGATAAGCTGGCTGGCTGTTAGTACTGTGTGCCTTTTTAAAGTTGACAAATCGTGCTCAGTTTGTAGAAATGTTGAGTAAGTTAAATGTTCATTTTTTGATTGTCCATATACTTAATGGATTCAGAATGTCTTCCCATTGCATTGGATCAAGATCTCTGTTAACAAAAGTATCACCTGGTTAGATGTTTTGCTTGGTTCATTCTCTTCTATTGTCAAAAGTAAATTTGCTTTTAAGGCGTGGTTTATTGTGTCCTCCAAAATTGTGCAGTTGCTTTGGAATGCTGGAAATGAGGACTTATTTCAAGACAGTGAAAGGAATATCGACAGTGAAAGGAATATCATTGGCTTTTCCGGAGATATAATTATTGCCAATGTTGTGTTGCAAGTTAGAATGTAGGTTGGTGCTGGTGTACAAGATTTGAAAAGGTTTATCAATGAAAGAGAGCCAGTTCCTTCTCCTAAGGTTTCTGTCAAAACCAGAGGGATACTACTCCATACTGGACTGGAGGCATAAATGAGGTGAAATATGATCCTGATTGTTGGCTTGTTCAAGATATACACCAAGATAAAATGGCTGTCCCTGAGCGCTCTGCACCTGCTGCTTCCTCCCCCATTATCATTTCTTGAGACTCTTCCTCTGATAGTGATAATGAAGCCAGTATGAGAATACCATATCCACTTGTTCCTTTCAGATTATATATGGATGAATGGTTTCAATATTGTGTTGAATATAAGATCCAGTCCACTAAAGACCACCTTACTGAAACTATTGCTCCTCTACTGGACAGGAGAATCAACATTAAAAACAAAGCCGAAAAAAAGAACATAACTTTGGACTTTTTTATATTGAGACTATATATGATTTTGGCTCAGTATTGCTGGATTTGTTGCCAATGGAGTTTATAGTCTGATTACTCACATATCATTTCTAGTTTTTAATAATGCTGCCAAACCGCCCAAACAGATGCTTGACGGTTGACTGAGCTATATTTGTACTCTTTTCTCAATATTAAAAAAATATCAGAACTTTGGTGAGGCAGTTATTTACTTCCAAAAATTTGCAATATCCTACATTTGGCAGTTGATGACTCCTGGGAAAATGTTACAATTTGCAAGCTCTCCTTCCTACCAAAGGCTGTAATGGATCCCCAAAACATTAACCTGGTTTCTTAATTTCAAGGATAAAAATACTGTTTCTTCCTACAAAGAAGATGAAGATTTAACTCGAACTAGGCAAGTCGTCCAAGTTCAAGTCCAAGGCAAGGAAAACAAGTTCAGGTGAGTCAGAAGCAAGGACAAGTTGAGAATGGTGAGACTCAACAGACCCTATGAGGCTCACCAAGAGTCCTCTTACACTTAATCAAGTATGCCAAATAAAAACTTCATCCAGAGTGAAGATTTTGATTGTTCTCTCTCCTAATAGCTCACTGCAGAGCAGACAAGGTTCAGAGCTGAAAAAAAAAACTGATTTCTCAGCATAAATAACAAATTTGTGAACAATGTTTTTGTCATGGGAAAGGGCAAAAGTTTATTTTTAGCGAAATTCCTGCAATTTATGATTTTTCAATTCAATGAACCATGGCACTGAGTTCACGCCAAGTAGGATTCTGGATAATATAGTAAGCAGTGGTTAGGTGAGTCCCCTGTTGCATATTTTTACTAACAGAATTCACTATAATCTTCCTTAGTAACCGGGGATCCTTTCATTTTTATGTAAACATATCCTCCCGATACACAATGCTTCAAATTTCAAACAGCTTTTTCAGCAACTTGATGAACTACGATAAACTATAAAATATAACAGAAATTTCATGCTCTCGGGCTAGACTTTAAAATGGATTCTGGACATTACAAAAAAGAATGCTTACTTAAGAACCCTCAATTGAGGATTATTGAGTACCTCAGCGAGACCCTTAGGTCCAAACACAAGCAGAGCCACAACGCCAATGACCAAAGCTTCAGGTGCACCTACGCCAAACAACGAGGCCTTCACAAGTCTTCGTCTTCCCTGCCTCCGGAAACCTACAATCCAGGAAAAAAGAATTATATCCTTTTGTTCAAAACCATATAAACAAAAAATTCTTCAAGCATTATCATCATTTTGGAAAGAAGAAAGAAAGAAATTTTATTAATGCTCAAGATTGAAAAATTGGCTAATGGAATTCTAAAGTACAACCAGTAGAAATAATAAGGAGGAGTGACAAGAAACTCTAAAGATGCCGCAAGCTAAAGCTAAACATTACAAATAAAAGAGTAGTTAGTAAGAAGGGTTGAACCCAAGGCAGATAAAGGCCTGAAAGACAAGCCACATGGGCATATTTGTAATGTTTGTAAGACGAGCCACAAACATTACAAATAACCATGAGGGAGGAAAACTGATCACAAGACCCAATGCAAAGACAGGATCAATAAGGAAGGAAGACCCATCAGAAGACATAATGCAAAAATAAGGCCAACAGAAGGCATTATATGAAGTTATAAATCCAGTCCAGCGGGCCTGTCCTTGTATTTGGAATAGAGATAATATCATCTGAAGTTCTGTGACAGACCCACGTAGGCATACATACACAGGACATTTGCACTAAAAGTATCGGCGCAAGCTTATCTAAGTCCTTCAAATACAAGGAAGTCCCATTGGCCGTCTGGCCTAGTGGGCATTATTAAAAAACTTCCTTCATTCATTCAAGTTCTTCAAATCAATTGAAGGAATTCACGTATATAATTAGACCCACATAAGCATTTATGAAGTATACCCACATCTTCATGCATTATTACAGTAGGCTATAAGCAATCTAAGGAGACAAATCCATCCCAAAGGATTGTTTTTTGGACAGTCTGAAGGAAACTAGAAATTATCACGAGTATAGACAAAGACGATAAATACTTTACAAAAATCCATCTGACGGTGCAGAAGAAAGCCTCCTGCTTGATTTATAATTTCGGGGAATTCGAAAAGACTGTGAACACATACACCATAACAGAAGTGACAGAAGTGATCTTCAAGCATGATGAAGGATTTTTATATTGTTTTAACAAAATACAAAAGATTAAAACTGTGAGGTTTTATAGTTAAAACATAGTGTTTTCTTCTCAGTTAAAAAAAAATCAATTAAATTTGCAAAGCTTTATAAATGAAATACAGAATTTTTAGTGTTTTTTTCTCAAAAATAATACTCGGACTGATTAGAAAGTTCAAAAGATCATTTATGTCAATCGAAGGGACCAAATTCTTTGAATAAAATATGGTGTTTTGCTTACCTGTGTAAGCTGCATTGAGCAGCAAGGGCTGACCCAAATAGAATTTAGAATGCAAGCATATAAATGAAGAATGCCCACTTCTGTAAAATGGTTTCTTTGCATATTTGGGATCTCTGAAGAGTGAAAGAGGAGGTGCCCATTTTCGGGTTGACTCAGAATGGGGCACTACAGAATACGGGCAATAGCAAGCGGAAGAAGGCTTGCAAAGTGATAGCGCTGATGGCCCTGCAACAGTAACTGTAGCCATTGTTCTCAGTCTGTTGAAAGAGCAACCATAGCCACTAGAAATATGGTATAATAGGTG
The DNA here is from genome assembly GCF_030272615.1 of Cryptomeria japonica. NCBI lineage: Eukaryota > Viridiplantae > Streptophyta > Pinopsida > Cupressales > Cupressaceae > Cryptomeria > Cryptomeria japonica. The sequence continues at coordinate 719,438,484 of NC_081412.1, forward strand.
TCATTTTTATTCCTTCCGGATGCTCCATTTGAAAGCTATATGAGATACGATGTCAAGAACTTCACCTTAACTGATTTGAGCGATTTAAACATACTTTTGTTGGCGGAGTTTGGATTTGATCTGATGGGGGCTTCAGCTATTAAATAAATAAATAATGATTAGACGGGATTATTAGGGCCTACCAGTCTTTAAATACAATTGAAATTTTAGGGAGGCTTAGAATAATATACAATAGTAGATGGAGTTAAAAGGATAGATTATGGAAGAGTAGATTCTTGTGTTGAATTCTTAAATTATTTTTAATTATATATATATAGAGAGAGAGAGGGGGAATTTTTATACTTAATGATTTTTTCAAGATGTTTTTTTCAAATCACTAAAGTCATTTTTTGGAATTTGTATGTTGGTGAATATTTTGACACACCGCAATCCCTTCAATGGGACCTTATCAAAAAGTAAAGCCCCTATTTTTGGTCCTTGAGATTCCAATAATTGTTAGTGGCATAAAATATTTTGCCTACTAGTTTAGGGGTTTTTAATTCATGAGGCATCATTAGAAGGCATGTAGATTTTTTGTTTTCTTGCCATTGAAATTTTCGATAAACTATAAAGAGAAGTTTTTTCTTTTTGATTTTAAAGTTTTTTAATAAATCATGGAACCACCACACCATAAAAGTTTGTAGCTAATCCTTTTATCATTAGTTGCTCCTATAACATCCATATGACCCTCAAGTGTAAAAGGCTCCTAAAAAAAACTCAACAATACAACTAAGAAATTTTAGATAACCCAACATTATTTTCCTTTTATTATTTTCTTGGTTAGTAAATCTTTTTTTTACTATCATTATCATGTACCCTTTTTAAAAAATCTATGTTATGGACCAAAATTCTCATTTCCTATTTTCAATCTTCCCCCTAGTCCAACTTCATGTGTGTATGTGTGTGTTCTTCCTTTCCACCCCCCATGTGTTCATCTCAAATATCTTAAATTTTTAAGTGTGAATGCATGGCTACTCTTCTAAGTTTGTGTAAGTCATCAAAATTGTATAGTATCCTTTCTCACGTTACTTTCCACCCAAGTTTGCTTTCTCTTTCATCTTTGTTAAGGTATTCAACTTCCCCATCCATTCATGCCCACCACATGTTCCCCACCTTTATTCCATCTTCCACCAAGAATTGAAAGCTTCCCATATTATAATCCCTCTCCATAAAACCTTGCTTCTTCATTGAGAGAGTCAACCTTCCCCTTATCAACATGTCTCCCTTTTGAACTGCAAACTCTAATTATCACAACCCTTATTATATTATTATTATTTAATTAATTTTGTATTATTTAAATTATTTATAATTCTATATATAAAATGTGTGAGATAATATTAACACTTTAGAAATAAGAAGTCGTTAAGATCATTAAATTAATAACTAAAGAAAGAGTATAATGATAGTCAAAGTAAAGGAGTTATAGCTTAATCTTAGAGATACATTTAAGAGATTCAATATGCATGATGAAGAAACTAAAAAAATGCTATTAGTGTAGGTAGTGGAAAATATGGAAAATGTGTAAGATTCTTTCTCTTTCCACATGCAGTTATTACAAGAGGGAGAGCAACCTTTTTTGCGATGGTGTCAATTATCAGAGGTTTTATGATAAAAAAAAAAAAGCTCATGTATGCTACTCATACGCATATGCATGCTAGACTGAAAGTTCAACACGAGAGTCCTCCAAAGTTTATATGGTACCCTGCCCCTTCTTAATAAATTGCAGAATGTGCATTCGACTCCATTGAAGTCTAGGTAGGTCCTATGTTAATGGTTTTCAATGTTATGATATCCTTAACTTTTTATAATGTTTTATATGATCAAGGTATTTGTGCAAGATAGGCAACAATACAAAAACCTAAAAAATTAGCTTATGTTAGAGTCACTATTATCTTCGAACGTAAAGTCGCTTATATTGGTTGTTGTTGAATAATCCTAATATCATACTTCGGCGAAGTAGATGTGAATCACATTGATCTTCTACTAATCTATATTACCATGTTAGAGAGTTTGTAACCTTGCATGCTTATTAGAGTTGTTGTAAATATAGCATTGAAAACCTTCTTCTATCATTTCTCTTATGAGGTATAGGTATTACATTAAAAGCTTCCTTTCTGGAGTAGACAACTAGAAAATAGTTTTTCATTTGGTTCCTTGCTTATCAATCACAAAAGTGTCACATTCCAACTTTTTGTTTGAATAAAATAATTAGATAAAATTATTTTAAATATTAAATTAATTAAATTTTGATTTAGGTATATATTAGATAATATATGATGGTGTAGACACATCATAATAAAATAGTTAAATATTAAATTAGTTAAATAATTAGATAAAATTGGGGTTCACCCCACAACGTGACGATGGTCACGAGCCCTGTTGATAGGGAGGTTCTGTGTTCGAATCCCACCCCGATTTGGCATGTTGTGCAGGTCTTCTCGTGGCAGCTGGTCGAGTGGAGGCTGGTGTTGTTGGTGTTATCTAAACATGGGAGATAGGGATAGGGATGGAGAAATAGGGACTCTATGTGTATGGGTGAAAGAGATATGGAAATAGAGATAGAGATGTATATGAATACAGATAAACAAAAGGAGAGGGAGGGATATAACTAGATATATAAGTGGAGAGATATAGAAAGAAAGAGTAATGTGGGGAGAGAGAGAGAGAGAGAGAGAGAGAGAGAGAGAGAGAGAGAGAGAGAGAGAGAGAGAGAGAGAGAGAGAGAGAGAGAGAGAGAGAGGGGGGGGGGGGGGGGGGAGAGAAGGAGAGGGGGAGATGAAAACTAAATATAAAAGATGTGTGCTTTCATATTGAAAAGGTAGAAATATCAATGATGTATCAAATGTTAATATAAAGCCCTATTGTGGTTACCAAATATGGGTAGGGTAAGTATGTAATGCTTGCCAAGGAACCCTAGAGAACAAAACCAACTAACAACCTAACTAGACAGCTTATAGGTACTAATTTTTTTTAAAGATACATCACATTAAATTTAAAGAAAATACATACATTTAAACTAACATGATTACATAGCATTAATCCACAAGTGGAAACAAACTCATAGGATCTATCTTATGTCCTCTAAGGTATCCTAACATCATTACCAATAATGCAACAACTATATAGATGTACATGAAACATTCCCTACTTAAACTAATGAATTGTTATTAAACATAACACAATAATGTACTCATTCAAATCATAGAAAGATAACCATGAAATATAATATATTAAACCCTTCTAAGATATTATAGTCATTTTAAACACCAATACCAAATGTTCATATGCTATTAAAACTTGCAATCATAATAGGTTTGTCCATTCCTAAAATATAGTCGGTACCAACATCCCAATTATTAAGCATATGATATCATCATTACATTATAGTTACATCTCATGCATAGTTTCATCACATATTTACATCAATCTTTTCAATAAAAGTGACGTGATACATCACTCATACAAATGTCATTCAATTACAAGGTACATAAATTAGTCTTTTATATATATCAAATAATGCATATGCATCGTAAACCATACATTGGAACTGAAGAGAAGAAGAACCATCCATCAATCTTACAAACAAACCACTAGATATCCCAATGGAAGAAGGCATTAACCACCTGATAATGTGGAACCAGAAAGGTCCACCCCCTATGCTCTGAAGAATGACATAAGTCCCCACACACATCACTTGACCTAGGCCAACACCTATACATCCAAGAGATAAAAAAAAACTCACAAAGACAAAAAACATACTGAAATACTAAAACACCACGAGACATAGGCTCAACCACAAAGCACAACTCACCATAGGCTTCAATACAACACAAGGGTTAAGGTCCTATGATACACATAGGGAAGATTGTCATCACATGCCATCAACAAGGGTCTCCCTGGTGGTCTAACCCACTATAAACTATGAACCTCATCGCCCATTTGACTGCACATGTTGAATTGAACAATCCTTCCATGGAGGCAAGGAAGTTCAATTTTCCATACAAGCCTTCCCAATCTCATCCCGAGTCTAAACGAGAACTCTAGGCCATGAGTGGGAAACCAACAATTATCTTATTAATGTGTGTTTTACCCATCCCTTAATTCATTTAATTTAATGTTATCACTTTAGGGCCCCGACACTCACTTGAGAGCCACTCCCCCTAATATGCTCCTAAAGCCTAGGGATATAACAATGAATAAAAAATACTCGACATCATGAAATATCATAGAATCATAAAACATAGGTTCCATAACATCATACCTAATCCACAACTCAATACTTTATCCCAATTGCTCTCAAGCATCATCATGAATATAGAATCAATGGACCATAATGAACGAACAAATGAAAATGAAAGGAAAAAAAATGAATCCATCACAAACTATCATTTAACCTCTGGAAAAACATGACAGAGAGTTGCAAACCCAAAATCAAGCCCCTAGTCCGACCTGGACTGACACGGACCCCAAAACATAATTTGGGAAGCAAAATTGTGAATTAGCGCATATGCTTAATGAAATGGTGCATATCTTATGTCCTTAGCTCATATACCTTCTATTTTAGCACATATGATATATCTTTTATTGCATATACCTATTGATTTAGCGATTTTACAATAGCGACAAGACTATGACCCTAGGTTAACTTTGGGCTCAAATCCCGACATGCAGATCACCAAAAATGCAAAATCTAAAACAAACCCATTTGATATGTGCAAGTTTCCTACTCAAAAAAGGAATTACAAGACCCTATGACCAAATATAAAATCACAAGACATCAAATACCAAAAACATCCCTTTAAAAGAGTGAAATGAGAGCACCCAAAACAACCAATTAACAAAATAACAAAGCAACAACTGAGAATATAACACCATACAAACATAGAATAAACATTTTTTTTCATTTTCTAAAAGAAAAAGTACATAAAAATTAGTAAATCAAGAAAACTCCAACCTAGAAGATAAAGAATAGGACTACGAAGATGAAGATGAATAACCATAAAGCCTCCAAAATGAAATTCCAAATGCAATCCAAGTCTTCAAAGACAAATCCATGAAACCCTGTTGCAATCTTCACAAACTCCCTCCTCAAATTTTTATCAATATTCACTCCATACACATGCAAATCGAAACCCTTCTGCACAACCCAAATTTTTAAAAACCCTTAACAAAAAAAGCCCCACAATAATCCCCAAAACCACTCTTCATACATTCCCATTTTCACTCGAATTCAAAAACAACACTTTCCTCTTGCGCTAAGGACCAAAATAGCAACCCCAAGTTCAAACACAAGACCACTCCAAAACAACAACCAAAATGAAATTGTAATTAAAATCAATCACCAAACAACACCTCCTACAATAAATATTAAATATAATAAATAATTCCCACATAATATAAATGCTAATAATAATTAAAATATTATAATATGAGACCCACATAATTAATCATTCACACTTGGGATTATATATTATAATTCATTTATTATTTACCATAACTACATATAACATCAAAACCATCAATAGAATTAAATAAAATACAACATTCATAAAACCATACAAAACCTAACCATTGATCAGGTTGAAAGCATTAGAATACTGAGAGGGGGTGGTGAATTGGTATTCCCACGGATTAAAAAAAAAACTTTTCACCTATTATAATTATCCACAAAAATATCAAACAAACTTGACTAATATAAAGTAGTTAATGCATAATAAACATGAAGAACACAACCACAAGATGAACACCAAATTTTATACGTGGAAAACCCAAATGAGAAAAACCACAGAGATTGTTAACTCTCAGGAGAATATAAATAGTTATAGTTGTGTTTACAAAGGGGTGACTCACTGTCGGGTGGCTCACTACTAGATTACAAAAAAATGGCTCACTATCAGACTGCTCACTACAAATATACAAAGAGATGGCTAACTATTAGGATGCTCACTACAATTGAAAAGGGTTGAACTGAGAAGGTTTGCATCTCTAAATGCATGGGATCAATTTCAAGTTTAAGCTCAATTTACAAATCTCAAACTATACAACAGATCCGGTTAGAGATCTATGTACAACTGTCCTACAACAAGTCTGGTAAAGGACTATTGCACTACTGCAACATTGTTTGCCTTTGTTGTCTACAACTCATACTTCACACACACTACTATCTTTGTTGCCAACTTTCTTTCGTATATCACACACACCTTTACTCACTCAATCTCTTACTTTCTTCATTATGCTACTACATATGTATATGTATATATACCAGAGGGCACAAATTCACAATAGTGTGTCAGCCAAGCCCAACATGTTATCAATATGCTTATGTTGGCCTCTACAAGACTTCTACATGCTTCCTTTGCATACTTAGATTTCCAATGCATATACTAAGATTATCAGAAAGGGATAGGGTCATCCGGACCCAAGAATACCGACCCATTATCACAAGATCAAGCCCAATATCTCCAAATGTAGGCTTCATGCATACCAGGAAAACTACAACACAAAACTCGAAGACATACTTCTGATAATTACCAAGACTGCTAACATCGAGACACATAACTAATACTAGGATCAATGAAAACTCCTAACACTGGGATACTAGGATCAATGAGAACTCAATGAAACCTCTAAAGTCATCGTCTAGGACTGCCCATGTTGCATAATAACTTCTGACCAAAAATACAACATCTGAACTGCACATCCATACTGACTGCATACAAGCCTCGAATACAACGATATCTATAACATCCAGACTAATATCTGGAGCTCATACACTACCTAGTCCAAACCGAATGGTTGGTTTGACTTCAATGACAACATTATTCACACAAGTCTAACAATCTCCCCCTTTGTCATTGATGGCAGAACATATTCAAAACATAACTGCACAACTCCTCCTTACTCATGCAATTCTTCAAATCAACAATCCTTTCTCCCCCTTTTTACATCAAGGACAAAGGATGCCTCTGATGAAAAAAAGAAAGAACAAATATATATACAACCAAAAATGTCAAAAACTAAATCTTACACAAGAACTTTTAGTTGCTCTTCTTCGAAAATATAAGCTTGTATTTTTCCTGCAGATCCGGAAGAAGAACTTCCCAAGAATGTATAGCTATTTTGATACTTACTGAAAGACTTCTACACTCAACTGACAGATCAACTAAACTTGAAAAATGATTTGAATCAGTTGGATTCTGCTCATACTCAACTACATTCTCAAGCAATAGTGAAAAGTGCTCTAGCTTAACTTCAACAATTTCCTTAGCTTTCCACAACATGCTCACAAAGTCTTATTTTTGTCTTTGCTATAGAAGGAGATGAACTTGAAGAGAATTAACAATTTTCCTTTGTTCGCCATCCTTATCATTCAGAAAACCAAAAGAATTGCCTAGACTCATCAGTTCGTCTTCAATAGCATTAATCTTACCTTTGTGCTTTGTTGCAGTTGTCGCCCAAGAGATACAATATCTGTAGACTCTAATAGCAATGCGGATACAGTCTCTCAATTCCTCAATACATGTTGACAAGTTATTTTGTGCAATAATGCATTCATTCAGTAATTTTTGCATATCCAGGCCTTTTTCTTTAATTGACTGCTAAGAAAAATTTTCTTTCAGAGCCTCATTCAAAGATTCCAGGACCAAATTATTGATATCTTCAGGGATCATATTGTTCAGGATCAAATGCTTCATCAGAATGCTCTCAATTCTGTCTGACTCGACTGAAGTCAGCCATTTCACACCAATCTTCTTGATTCCATCTATATTGTCAACCAATTTTAGCAAATTAGACTAATCATCTGAGTCTCCCGCTTCCTGCTCTCCAACTTCCGAAACTCCTCTAGCTACAAGGTATTCTGGATCATAAATCACCACGACATTTTCCACCTTACTTCTCTTTAGCTTTGAAATACTAACAGGAACAAACTGTCTCCTTTTCTTCTTTCCAGAGGACGAATCTCTAGAACCGGAAGAGAAAGACATAGAAGTCGAGCCAACACTCCATATATCCACAAATGACTTGAAATAACCATTGCAAACTTCTTCTTTGTTAGCCAAACTGCTCAAATATCTAAATATTTGTCTTGCAATAAGAACACCAAACTCCCATATGACATCATCTTTTGTCGAAAGGAACTCCAAATAGTACATAACCAAACTTACAAGCAATGACCCATACCAGATAGCATAATTCTTCTCTTTTGTCATCTTAATGTTCTCTAACAATAATTCTTTCAGTAATTCATACAAGTTGAATGATTTGTTCTCCATCACAAGCATATGTGCCATATATACTACAATTGCTGAAGTGGCACCTTCCCTATTTCTAAAAGAGAATTTATGAGATGCCATAGGCAATATACCTCACCACAGGGTTGATGATTGTGTTAATGATTAGAGCTCATTGATCACCCTTCACGTCATTCAAGGCTTCCACTTCTCTATTCAAGATTGACTTCTCTGCTGGAACTTCTCCATTTTCGCACAAGCTACTAACCATAGAAATAATTTCCTTCATGATTGGATAGGGTTTATCCAACACGATGCAATTATCTCACACACGACTAAGAATTACCTTGATAACCTCTACATTATCGAACCAAGGGAATTCGGTTCATAGGTTCAGACCTCTGCTTTCCAAACCTTTGACCCTTTGCAATTCATCATTATTCAAACTAGCTTCAACAACTCCGATCTTCTCCAGGGTAAACTCATTCAGGAGCACCTTGTCCATAATCTAAAATTCCTCGCTGCTAGGTTCTCCGACGATCAATTTTTCTTCCATGGTTGCTCTCACTGCTCACTGCTCACTCTGTTATTGCTTTACTATACTGGAAAGCTTGATGATCTGTATACAATACAAACTCCTTATGCAATGAGTAATGTCTCCACTTCTTCAAGGCTTGAACTATGGCATAAAACTCTTGATCATACACTGAATATCTCCTCAGGGCATCATTAAATTTCTCACTAAAATAAGCTACTGCTCTCCCTTCCTGACTCAAGACTCCTCCTATCGTTGTTCCACTTGCATCACAATCCACTTGAAATACTTTATTGAAATCTGGTAAAGCTAACATGGGTTGCTCAGTCACTTTCTGCTTCAACAATTCAAAACTTTTGTTTGCTCCGGTGGTCCACTTGAATTCCTTCCGATCTCCTCTCATTGTCGCAGTCATAGGGTTACAAGCTGAACTGAAATTTTTGATAAACTTCTGGTAAAAACTAGCCAATCCATGAAATGATCTTACCTATCCAATGCTTTCCGGTGTAGGCCATTCAATAATTGCTTTCACTTTCTCAGTGTCCATCTTCAAAACATCCTTAGATATCACAAATCCCAAATAGACAAACTCATCCTTCATGAAAGTACACTTCTTGATATTGATCAACTTCTCTTCTCTCAACCTTTGCAAAACTTGTCTTAACTGCAACAAATGCTCCTCTTTTGTCCTACTGAAAATCAGAATGTCATAAAATACACAATAAGAAACTTAAATGATGTCTTTCACTCATCACCTTCTCTGATCCTGATATGATGATATCCACTTGTTGTCATTATATGTACCCTTCATCTAAATTTGATTGAAAAAGTCTTCCTGTGTTCAACTTTCAAGTTTTAAAGTTTTGCATCAAGTGTCTTGATCCGAGTCCTTGAACTTTTCTTAGAAAAGTTCGCATTGGTTTAGTAGAGTTCATAGAGGTTCAGTGAGTTTCACCAGGGTCAAACAGTTCAATCAGGTATGTAGATGCAGGTTCAACAGTCCAGTTCAAAAGAGTGGCTATGCATTTTAGATTTTGCATCAAAATTTTCAACCAGATTCAAAAAGGTTTCGGTTGGTTCAATGGTTCAAGAAGGTTCAACTATTTTTAGAACTTCAACACATTTTAATGATCAATGTTTTGAAGGCACGGGTTCAATCTCAAAGGTTCAAAGTTGTAAGCTCAAGCTCTCAGTTCACAGGCTTTCAAAGGTATAGTTCAGTTTGTGGATTCAAAAGTCAAACCAATTTAAAGGCTCCTATATTGAATTTGATGTGCAATCGGAAAGTGGATAATGGATTTTGAAGACCCTTGTGATCAAAAGTTTACCATACTGGTATTCTAGGAATCAAAAGATTGGGCTTGACTTGAAATTCTCAAACTCTAAACATCAGTGACTCCCTGCATTCATAAGATACATTGAGAATGAAATTGTTTGTCGTGTCCAAGTAACTTGTTCGTAGTGTCCAAGTAACTTGTTCTCTGATTAGATTTGGTTGGTGACTTACTGTTTACTACCATTGGTTGTGTGCTGTGTGTGAGAGAAGTTACAATCAAGCTCATATGATAAGATGAAAGGTATAGGAATAGATCATTGTGTTAGGATTTTGATAACGAGCTCATGAAGGATAAGATTGTTGAGTTTTTCAAATCTGCATGGAAATATTTTCTTCCCTATATGTCAACCCATACGAATGGATTCAACAATATCCATTCGATGTTCATATCCATAGGATTGAATATGAGGCCATTGTTAAAGAAAGTTATGATGCAAAGTGCTTGAGAGCAAAAGATGTGAAAGTCACTGAGAACATTATTTTGGCAAGTCTGATTTTATGACAGGCATATAGACCCTCACCAGTAGAAAATATTTTTTGACTTAGACATTATTTTTGAAATCTCTTCGGTCAGAATGCAGAAAACTAGGTTTCAGCCAACATATCCAAAACTGAGTACGACCCCCGCACTGAGACATACTTTGACTATCATAATTTTTTTTAGTTCGCCCAACATAAAGAATTTTTCATTTTGGGTTGATACAGAGTGTTATGACAAAGTGCCAGATGTCTAGATATTGTTACACATGTCATTTATTTGGTAATCTACATCATTGTAAACTTTTAAATCAAAGTTTATAAAGATAGGAAATGCCAAAAAAAAAGGAAAAAAAGCACATTGGGAATGAATGAAGAATTAAAAATATTTTCAAGAATCAGTTATCTTCAAAACTGAAAAGTTACGCTAACCGAAAGCAGCGGGGCACAAAACATTATTTATTGAAAGATTTTCAAAGGAAAGGGGTTATAATTCTTTGTTGAAGAAGTATGTGTGTTGATGACAAGGAAGAGGTTATTTCTGAGTTTTTAATTGTAGCAGGGGACATGTTTTCTTTTCCTACAATTGTAATGTACAGAACTTGAGTCTTTGAACTCATTTTGATATTGAAGGAAAGGAGAAGGCATTCAGGAATCTTTGAATTCTTTATTGTTGTCTTCATATTTTATTGAGCTTTGTCTCATTAATATTATTTTTCAGTACCATCCTTGTCATGACAAGCTGTAGATGTGATTAATTCTGGAATTTTGTTTTCAGATTGAGTTACCCCTTGGGAAGGATATGTGCTCCTACCTCTTTAGTTATTTTCTATGGGTGTTGGGAATATGAACTGTGTTTTCTTTTTCTTGCATTCACTTTATTTAGTATTCAGTCCTCTTCACATTTACTTCATGGTTATGAGTAGGTGTTAGTGCCTTTAGTTGCTTTCCGGTTAAAAGCAAATGTGTGGTTTAAAACCAATTAATTTATTGAACATCTAACTAGGGAGCTGTACCCTGTAAAATTAAGAGGAAGATTATCAATCCCATGATAATCGATCCAACTGTTAGTGCTTTTTTTCCTTCATTTTGGGCATTGGGAGTTAATTTGCATATTCATTTTTGAAGGACAAATCTGTTTACTAACACCACTCTTCAAATCTATCTTTGTAAAGTATTTTGCTCCTCTCAAACAGTCCATTATGTCATCCATCCTAGGCAAAGGAAACTGGTATTTCACTGTGATCTTGTTTATTGCTCTGGAGTCAGTACACATTCTCCATTCTTCATTCTTCTTAGGTGCTAATATTGTTGGTACTGCACAATAGCTCAGACTTTCCCTGATCAAACCTTTCTTCAATAGCTCCTGCACTTGTCTATTTAGTTCTTCATTCTCTGTCGGTGTCAACCAGTGTGCAACTTTGCTAGGCAAACTATCTTCGGGAACCAAGTCCATGCAATGACTAATACTTCTCACAGGGGGAAATCCATCAGGTACATTATGTGAAATGATGTCCTCATATTCTGTCAACAAACCTTTTATCTCTTCCGGGTGTTCTCCTTCCGGTTTCGGTTTCTCATTCTTCTTAGGAATTAAGGCAAAATACACATTCTCAAGTCTCAGTCCATCCAGGAATTTCCTTCCATCTTCCAAACAGATTCTAGCATTTGTACTGATTTCATTCTTCAAAGGTTCCTCCAAGGGTAACAAGGTTTTCTTCATCCCATTAGCCATAATAGTGTATGTATTCTTCCTCCCTTCATGTACTGTTTGTCTATCAAACTACCAAGGTACCCAACAAAAGGTGACAAATATTCATAGGCATAATATCACACAAGACTTCATCATGATAATTCCCAATTTTCAATTTTACCAAACATTGTTCACTTACTAACAACTTATGTTCATCCCGAATCCATGCTATCTGATAAGGCTTAGGGCGTTTCAATCTCTCCAATTTCAACTTATTCACCATCTCTTCTAAAACAAGATTATCTGAACTACCACTATCAATAACAACTTTACAACACTTACCAGATACCTTACATTTGGTCTTGAACAGATTCTTCCTCTGCAAGGGCTTTTCATCTCCTCCGGTATGACACAAAGCTCTCCTCATCACCAATAGTTCTCCATCTTCTAGTTTATTGTCTGATATGGTGGGGTTTTCTTCCACCACTGCTGCTCTTTTGGTAGTTTTTTTCTTCTTACACTCAAATGCACGATGTCCTTCTCCTCCACACTTAAAGCAGGTTCCTCTGAATGTCCTCTTGTTTTGTCTTCCAAAATTCTCATTTCGGTAACCATCCAGTTATCTCCTTTGGTAGAAATTTCTATGATCCTTCCGGTATGAATTACCTTCTTTGTTCACTTCCTTGTCCTTGCTCTGATCTGTACTGGTTCCTCTTCTTCCTTGAAATCTTCTTTCGGTAAACTTTCCACCTCTGCCTCTCTATCTCTGCTCATGTCTTTTGTTTAACTTATCTTTTGCCTTTAGGGCATACTGGTAAGCCTCTTCATTACTCTCCAATTTGATCAAACTGAGTTCATCTTGTATAGACATCTGCAATCCATTCAAATATCTTGCAACTTGTTCAACCTCATCATCAACATGTCCGGATCTGATATTCAACTTGTAAAGTGCTTCGGTGCACTCCTTCACACTAGATTCCTTTTGTCTCAAATTCTGAAACTTCCAAAATAGATCCACTTGATAATTCATCGGCACAAAATTTGATTTCAACTTAGCAATCATTTGATCCCATGTCTTAATCTTCTCTTTACCTCTTCTTCGCCTATCAACTTGCAAATGCTCCCACCAAAGACATGCATGACCTTTCACCCGGGTACAAGCATATTTCAACTTCCTCTCTTATACAGTGTTTTCAAAATCAGAATACTTCTCCATCTCTGAGATCCAATCCATCAATTCATCTGAATTTAACTTCCCATCATATTCTGGTGGGGTAAAATGAGGTTTAGTATTCACCCTACTCAAAACCCTCAAAAACCTTTCCTCATCTGGATCAACCACCAGTAGGTTTGCTTGTTCTGTCAGGGATTCTTCTCCTTCATCTTCACTTATATCTTCAATATGTCGGCCTCTTCTCTTGGTTGTCTCCACATCTCCATCACAACAGGTTTTACATTCCCACACGCTCCATCATTCCTGGCTCCTCTTCGTGCCATCGTTCATGCCAGTCCTCTGCAGCTATAGGTCGAATCCGCAATCCGCCACCCTACAACAAAATTTTAGGACACACAACCTCCGGAATGAAACTTCGCTCTGATACCACTTAAAGTAATCATCGGTGAGGAGGGACCTCAAAGAGATCAATTCAGACCGGTCAACAAGAGTAAACACAACGGAAACACATATATAATGGAGGGAATGCAAAACAGATTGTTTTATTGCATTAAAATTGATTACAACCAACTGGTAACAACCAGGTTACAACATACCAGCTCATAGACCTAGTAGAACATACATAATAGGTCACAACTGGGACCTTGAATCTTGAAATCTATCTTCTACGCATAGTCTAGTTACTTGATTCTCTAATTGATTACATTCTAATGCACAATTACAATTATATATATATCGATCCAAAGGATCCATTCGGCCCAAAAGGGATCAAAACCCGAAGAACAAGACCTAACGTGTAAAAATAACAAGGTCGGCCTTCGCCAAGAGATTCCTCTAGAAAATCCAAAAGATGAAATAATTTGTCTAGAAACCGGTAGGTTAGCAGACCATTGAACATCACCTACTCCAGGGAAATAACCTTGAAAGTAGATGAATAAACCGACCAGAAGTTGGCCAAACCTGAAACTTAGAGAATTGTCCTGTTTGATGGACTTCAGATTCAACAACAATTACTTCTGTAGACAGGTACATAGGTCAAATGTAGTGTCTTCCTTGATCATCCTGTAAGCAGCATTCACTGCAGCAGCAGGGACAAAATTCATTTTGCTGACATAAAATATCCAGTAACCAATCACCATGCAAGAATATTTTACCAGATCATCAAAGATGGCGTTGGTGGTCATCGTCTGTTGGTCACTCACAGAACTGGTGAGCTTTGTCATTTCAGTTTTGGTGACCTTCCGTAGAGCTGGTACCTCTCCAATATTGCAGAAACCAGTGACGGCATAAATTGCTTTCGATGTGATGTCACGGGTCCGCTCGAGATACATCTTGTCACCATGCACTCTGCTAAGGATGATCTGAATATGTTCTTCTGTGAACTCTTCAAGAAAATATACCACATTGTGCAGTTTCATCTTCTCAAGGACACTATACTCAGGTTTGATCTTCTTGTCATCCCCATAGAACAGACTTAGTTGGGAATGAATCACTAGGGATCCTAGGTCTTCCAATTTACAATCTATCTCCCTCAACAATAACTCTGGCGGGTATTTCAGATAGGGCATTGTATTTCATTTTCTTTTGAAGAAATTCGGCTGAATCTACAGGTGCACTAGAACTAGAGTGTGATGCAGAAGCCATGATCAAATGATAAGAAAGAATTTCAGAAAATACCTTCACAAACTGGAATTTAGGTTTTCCAATGTCATGCACAAAACACCACTTCGGTTGCAAGTTCACCGTTTAGAGTTCTTTACTGATTGCTTGAAGATGGTTGCAAGATTTTGCACAAGATTTCGTCAACTGCTAGACAAATCGCTCTGGTTGCTCTGCTCTTGAAAATTCTTCTTTCAAAAATAGATAAGTGAAAATGACGATGAAAACCCTTTTAAACAAACTCTCACCAGCCATAATAAATGCATCACCACTAGGGCACAAACCCTAATTTTCCCTTTTACTGCTTCAAGTCTTCTGTCGACTGACAGGTAACATATACCGGTTAAGGTCTTTATCGATATAAACCGGGGGTTCAAAATATTTCACTGATATGTTCCCCCTAAGATTTTCTGAAGCTCAGTTTGCCGGTTCAGAGACTTCCACACTAGGTACAAAAACAGGTTCATTCTGTGACTCTTCTTCTAATTTCTTTTTCCAAATTTTATTCATTTCCATTTGAATGGTTTCAACATCAATCTTCCCTTCTGGAGTGATCGGTATATCACCCGATAGGTTCTTTCTCAGTCTGCAAGTTCTGGCAGTGTTGTTAGGGTTTCAAGCAGATCCGAAGCAAATATGAACTAACAATTATATGCAGATTTAAATACAAAAGATAAAGAAATAAAATAGGACATAGATAACACAAAGATTTAACGTGGTTCACCCAAAATGGGTTACGTCCACCATACACAACCGTCCAATCTTTCTTATTATCCAACAAAAATAGTACATCAACATTACAATGCCTTAAGCATCCCAGCCGCTTATAACATGCGTTTTTAGGGCAACAAACAAAGTCAGCCTTTTTAGGGTTTTATTACAATGTCGGTTTTCATCTACAAAAAAATGGCAAAAAAAATTTATCGGGGGCTCCCGCCCCCGAACCCTTGCCCGGGGCCCAGCCCGGCCCCGGACCCCGGCGAGGATACGTGCTGAGTGTACAGTACTTTGCTGATTAGTTGCCACATTTCAACAATCTCCCACTTGGAGACTGATCAGGCTCCACACCGAACAATCTCCCACTTGGAAACTGATACTACACGACACCACTGTACATGCAACATCCGCTGGATAAAACACTAGGACTCGACTGGTATAAATTCCACAATTATCAATCAAGAAGACCAACAGAAACTGATGAAGAAATCAGCTTCTCCTATGGAACTGCCTTCGCGAACATATCAGTAGGATTCTCACTTGTGTGAATCTTCTCAAGCCGTAACTGACCCTCCTCCAAAATAGTCCGGATGAAGTGGTACCTGAGCTAAATGTGTTTTGTCCTTGAATGAAAAGCAGAGTTCTTCGCAAGATGAATGGCACTCTGGCTATCAGTATACAATGGGCGATCTTCCTGTGTCTGACCCAATTCGTCCAGAAAACATTGTAACCAAATCATCTCCTTGCTGGCTTCTGTAGCAACAACATACTCAACTTCAGTGGTTGAAAGTGCAACAACCTTTTGCAGCCTAGAAATCCAACTGACTGCAGTTCCCCCTATAGTAAAAACATACCCTGTAGTACTCCTCCGCGAATCAATATCACCCACCAGATCAGAATCAACAAATCCACTCAGAGCAGCATTAGATCCTTTGAAACATAATGCCTTTGTAGTGGTTCCTTTCAAATACCGAAGGACCCATTTCACAGCATTCCAATGTTCTATACCCGGATTACTCATAAACCTGCTCACAACTCCCACTGCATGTGCAATATCTGGCCTTGTGCATACCATTGCATACATCAGACTGCCAACAACTGATGAATACGAGATGTTAGACATTTTATTAACCTCTTCCCGTGCCTTTGGGCACATCTCCTTAGTCAATTTGAAATGACTAGCCAAAGGTGTACTAACTACTTTTGCATCTTGCATGTTAAATTTTTTCAACACCTTCTTTATATACTCACTTTGGGACAAATTCAAGGTTCTATTTTTCCTGTCCCATGTAATCCTCATACCGAGAATTTGCTTAGTTGCACCCAAATCCTTCATAGCAAATGACCTGACTAATTTTTGTTTAAGATCATTTATATGTTGCATGTTAGACCCAACAACAAGCATGCCATCAACATAAAACAACAGGATAATATAACTGTCATTATCCAATCTCTTAAAATATACACAATGATCAAAATGACATCTATGATAACCGTGTTCAGCCATGAAACTATCAAATTTTAAATACCATTGTCGGGGTGCTTGCTTTAGGCCATACAAACTTTTCTTCAATCTGCACACCAAGTTCTCCTTACCTTTGACCTCATATCCCTATGGTTGCAACATGTAGATTTCCTCCTCCAAATATCCATGGAGAAAAGTTGTTTTGACATCTAATTGTTCAAGATGTAAATCATTTGCAGCTACAAGACTAAGTACAGTTCTAATTGAAGTCATTTTTACAACTGGAGAAAATATTTCATCATAATCTATACCCATTTTCTGTGCAAAACCTTTTACCACAAGTCTGGCCTTGTATCTTTTCTGACCTCATTCCTCCTCCTTCAGCCTATAAACCCATTTGTTAGGAAACACTCTTTTTTCTGCAAGTAAAGGGACTAAATCCCAAGTCTTATTTTTCATCAAGAAGTCCATCTCCTCTTTCATGCCTAGCTCCCACTGTTGTTTGGCATCTACCTGCATTGCTTCATATTCTTCTGGTTCACCAAAATCCGTTAATAAAATAGAATACAAAGAAGGAGAAAATATTTCAGGGGGTCTACTTGACCTCGTAGAATGTCTAACACTTGTAGGAGTTTGTGGGACAATCTGTTGTTGCTGAGCATCAGGTACCTGTGGCATTTCATTTTCAGGAATCTCATCCAACACCACGTATTCTCGTTTGTCCTATTCATGCTTCTTTTCCTGCATCTGTTCTTTATACATGACCTTCTCATTTAATATAATATCTCTACTTCTAATTATTTTTTTATTTTCAAAATCCCATAACCGATAGCCATATTCATCTATCCCATATCCAATGAAGGTACATTTTTGAGATTTAGCATCAAGCTTGGTTCTGTTTTCTTTATCAACATGGATAAAAGCTTCACAACCAAAGGTTTTCAGAAAAGAATAATTTACCTTTTTACCAGTCCATGCCTCCTCTAGAATACCACCATCCAAAGGGGTTGAAGGTCCTCTATTTATCAAATAGACAGTAGTATGTACAACATCTGCCCAAAAATGTAAGGGCAATCCAGCATGCAATCTCATGCTCCTTGCGCGTTCCATGATTGTCCTATTCATTCTTTCTGACACACCATTTTCTTGTGGAGTTCCTGGAACTATCTTCTGCTTTCGAATCCCATTTAAGGAGCAGTAATCTTCAAATGCTTTGCTTCAATACTCACCTCCATTATCCGATCTGAGACACTTCAACTTTTTCCCTGTCTTATTCTCAACCAAAGCTTTCCATTTCTTAAAAGTTTCAAAAACATCTGATTTTTGTTTTAGGAAATATACCCATGTTTTTCTGGTTGAGTCATCAATTAAAATAACATAATAAGAAGAGCCACCAAGAGATGATACCTGAGCTAGTCCCCATACATCTAAATGTACAAGCTCTAACTTCTCACTCTTCTTCTCTTTCCCAACCTTGAGAAATCTAACTCTTTTCTGTTTACCACAAACACAATTTTCACAGAACTCTAAATCAATCTTCTTTAGTCCTGGCAATAGATTTTTGGAATGAAGGGTTTTCATCCCTTTCTCACTCATGTGCCCAAGCCTATGGTGCCACATTATCGAATCTATTCTTGCAACATCTATTGTTGTTGTCCCTGCAGTAACTTTATCTATAGCAGCTAGGGTAGAGTAAGTGTTACCTGTACACAGATATAATGTGCCTACCTTTGCACCTTTAGCTATTACTAATGATCCTTTACTAACCTTCCACATACTGTCTGAGAGGGTAACTATGCAACCTTCACTACCTAGTTGCCCATCGGAAATTAAATTTCTTCTTAAATTAGGAACATGTCTTACCTCCTGCAAAAACCAATCATTTCCATTCTGCAACTTAATCTTTATCTTTCATTTTCCAACAATTTGATAGGGCTCATCATCACCCAAATATACCTGTCCAAAATCACCTTGAACATAATCTAGAAAATATTTTCTATGGGGTGTAGCATGAAATGAAGCCCCAAAATCTATTACCCAGGAATCATTAACATTATCCAAACATAAGATTAAAACATCTTGTAAAGTATTACTTGCAATATTAGCTTCCTTACTGTCATTTTCATTTTTGTCTCCTCCTTTGTTTTTCCGAGACCAACAGTCTTTCTTTAGATGACCAGGCTTTCCGCAATACCAGCAATCTTTCTTTCCTCTAGATTGAGAGCGTCCTTTCTTTGACTTCCCTTGTGACTTCTCATTCCCAGGGCCTTTTCCTCTTTCCTTTGATCTTCCTTTGTTCTCCACATTCAAAACACTACTCGATGATGTTGGAGTCTCACCTGTGCTTTTCCTTTGCATTTCCTCGCTTAGGATAACACTAACAATATCATAAAATACCAAAGTATTTTTACCAGAGACAGAGTTACTTACAGCCATAACCAAGCTATTCCAGCTTTTTGGCAAAGAACATAAAATCAAGAGAGCCCTAACCTCTTCTACAAAGGTAATTTTTACCGAAGACAGTTGACTGGTAATTGTATTAAATTCATTTAAGAGCTCTGCTACAGATCCCCCCTCACTCATTTTCAAATTAAACAAACACTTCATAAGAAATACCTTATTCGAAGCCGAGGTTTTCTTATACAGCTTAGTCAATGTCGCAATCAAATCTACAGTCGTTTTTGCTTCTGTTATATTGAATGCTACAGACAGTGCAAGACACAATCAAATGGATCACAGTGCCTTTCTATCTAAAATGTCCCACTCTTCATCTGACATTGTGGTCGCTTTCTTTGCCTTTCCTTCCAATGGCTGCCACAAATCCTTTTGATACAGGTAATCCTCCATTTGCATTTTCCATAACTGATAATTCTGGCCATTAAACTTTTTGACCTTGAATTTGGATTCCTCCATTGCTCCCACTCAAATCTGAAAGTCTTGCCAATTTACAAAAAACCTTGCTCTGATACCAATTGTTAGGGTTTCAAGCAAATCCGAAGCAAATATGAACTAACAATTATATGCAGATTTAAATACAAAAGATAAAGAAATAAAATAGGACACAGATAACACAAAGATTTAACGTGGTTCACCCAAAATGGGTTACGTCCACCATACACAGTCGTCCAATCTTTCTTATTATCCAGCAAAAATAGTACATCAACATTACAATGCCTTAAGCATCCCAGCCGCTTATAACATGCGTTTTTAGGGCAACAAACAAAGTTGGCCTTTTTAGGGTTTTATTACAATGTCGGTTTTCATCTACAAAAAATGGCAAAAAAAATTTCTCAGGGGCTCCCGCCCCCGAACCCCTGCCCAGGGCCCAGCCCGGGGTCTGTGCTAAGTGTACAGTACTTTGCTTATCAGTCGCCACATTTCAACAAATGTGTCCCGGTTTGTTGCAATGATAACATACCATTTTAGGTGTTCTCCATGGTCCATTATTCATACTTCCATTCTTCCTTCTACATGTTGCAGCAGTGTGACCGCTACCACGACAGATCAAATAGGTTGCTTTCCAACTAGTTTTCGCTTGATAACTGACTGATCGATGGTCATAGGTATTGTACCGGTTGGGATTCTGGTTCACAAAAAGTTCTAGGATAACTCATTGAGTCCTTGGAGGATATCTTCCAGTGTTGTGCAAAACCGACCTGCATTCAAATGCTTTATGCCCAAACTTGTCGCATGCATAACAGTTTCCATTGAATCTATTGGATCTAGACATATTGTTTTGAAAATAAGGAAAATTGTTGTAGGCCTTGCTTCTACACACATTGGCAGTATGTCCTTCTTTGAGACAATTAAAGCAAACATGTTTAAATTTTTGCTTACCTTTGTGCTTGGATGTCGGTCGCTTCTTTGATGCTTCAGCTTTTGTTCCAGAGGTCTCACCTTCCTCATATCTAGAGAAACCAAGTCTAGTGGTATTCTTTACTGGCTTTTCCGATTTTAGATTTTTCTCTAGCTTAGCAATACTCTGATTTAATTTGACAAGTATCTCCTTTGACTCAGTAAGTTCCTTGGAAATAGCAGCATTGGATTCCATCAAGGTTGCATTCTTGGAAATAGCTATGTTTAGTTCACCTTGTATTTCTTCTTTTTCCATTTTACTCTCCTGAAGATGAGCGGTAAGGGTACTGATTTCTTGCTTCTACTTGGAGATCTCATGATCTTTGGCTTTTACCAAATTTTCAGCTTTCCTTCTGTTCTCAAGCTCTTGACACATTCTAATAGTCAGTCCTTCAAACTCTTTTCTCAGATTGGCTTTAGATTCATTCAATTTTTCAACTTCTTCAACTAGGGCATCCATGTCAGCTTCATCAGAAGAGCTATTTTCAGTAAGTTCCATCAGTTTTTCAACATGCTCTCTTCTTTTGGCCAAAGAGGCTTTATACTTGACTTTGAGTTCATCATAGGCTCTCTCAGTCTGAGTGAGACGATGAGTAAGTTCCCTCACACTGTATTCCCCCATATCTCCTTCCAAGTGGTTAGACCTATAGAAAGGTTGGCTCTGATACCAATTGATGAATACTAAGAGGGGGGGGTGAATTAGTATGCCAAAAAATACTGTAAATAAACTTTCAAACAATTTAGCAGATAACCGATACAACAGATTCACTAATAAACCGGTTAAGATAAATGCAAACCAAATAGCAAATAAAGCATTCCCCATAAGAGCACAATCACCATAACACAAGATATTTGACGTGGAAACCCAAATGGGAAAAACCACGGTGAGCAGAAACTCACAAGTAACTATCTACATAATAGAAACCAGACCGGTTAAGGTCATACAATGTTCTTCACCAGAACAGATCCTGTTAGGAATCTAGATCTTTGTTAGGAGATAGGTCTTGTTAAAGAACCTTGTTAAAGGATTTCAGATCCACAGTTGTGAACCACCTTGTTAGAGGATTTACAAAGGCTTTGTTGAGCCTACCTGGTTAATGGTTTCAGACTTGTCGAAGATATTAGTAATCAACAAGTGAATGATCTAGATAATAGCACAGTATGCTTAATTAGATCCTTGGCAGCTCATTGTTAATGCATTTCAGCATTACTTCAGTCTTCAATATCTCCAGACTCTATCTCTTCACACAGACCTAATCTTCTCTTCAATGATTGCACATAACCTCTTCTATTCTATCTCTCATACTCTATCTCATACATGCAAACCCTAGACATGATGTCCTTATAAATGAATCTGATTTCATGTCGGTCCAATAGAATTAGACTACAAGTTCCTAGGTTCAGTGCATCTAGACACATTTGGTAACACGACACAAAATCACCGCCAAAGTGTCAGTGGATGATAACTCATCATACATTACAGTAATACCGGTTGGTAACTCATCACAGATATATACCGGTTAATACAATATACCGATTACCAGTTGACAAAAATGAAGACTGGTAGATCGTAGTGTTCCGATCAAAAGTTAACTACCGCTTGGTTCCTTCATACCACTTGAGCTCCTCGAATCGCTTGGGATCCTCGTATTGCTTGGGGTCTTCATACCGCTTGCGGTCTTCATACAATCTGTGATCGATAAACCATTTTCTGCAAAACACCGATAGTCTAAAGACTATACATTCAATAATACACAATACCGGTTGGAGCAATTACCGGTTGAGCATAACTCATACATCAAGAAAGTGTGTGTCCATCAATGACAATCAAAACATCATCAAAATGCCAACATAAATCAATTTAATTTTAAAAATTAGGGTATGAGTAGTGAACCACTTAATTTTAAAATTCAAATTGACAATGGAAATGTTGAAATTCAGATTTGTTTTTGATCATAAGGTGACCTAAAATAAATAAAGTTTCACAAATCTATGGAATTGTGCAGTAAAATACAGTCAAAACAAGCTCCCAAAATTTGAGCAGAAAAAGTCGGGACCAAGTAGATAGCGACTTGGTCCAAACACACGGTCCAACCAACTTTTTTTCTAAATTTTCCGGGAAGCAAGATATTGTGATTTTTATGTGAGTTCTAGAAGGATATGGAAATTGGAGATGTCGAGATATGCAAAATTAAGCTTTGAAGGTCGAAATAGGACACACTTAGAATGTTTGATAAAAGTATTAATTGAAAACAAAAAGGGCACACCTAAGGTCCAACTTTTTATGATATTTAAAAGGACAATAAGAAGCTTTAGATTTAATTGAGCCAATTAAATGCTTAAAGGAAAATTTGAATTTGCACAAGATTAACTTAATTTTAAACATTAGGGTTTGTTGCATAAACCGCTTAATTTTGAAAATTTAATTTTGAAATTTAAATGTTTCAAGGAGGGAAAATGAATTTTTGAAATTGAAGCAAAGACCAAATTCAAGACCTACACAATCCACAATGTCAATTTTAAAATAAAAAAATAGAGTTTTGTGATTCAACCACTAATTTTAATTTTTTTGAAAATTGATAGTGTAAATGAAAACTTGAATTGTAAAAATGAAGAGTTCTCAGTTCTGAAACAATCAATCCAATTTAGACTAATGACAAGCTCAATTTTGAATGTATAAATTAGGGTTTTTGTGAACTTAATCTCTAAATTTTAAAAAATTGCAAAGAAATTAAGCTTGTAATTGAAAATTTGAATTTTAAATTGCATGCACTCAAATCTGAAAACAAAAATCAGAAGCAAGCAAAAGACATGTCGGGTTCAACAAAATCTAAAGTGGAAAATTGGGAAGGTAAGCCAAAATTGCCACTTGAAAGAAGAGGGGAACTTTACTAAGGTTCAATTTTCACTCGAGGAAACTTTACATTCAAAAGAGGGGGATGAATCTACTAGATCCAATCCCAAAGGATGCAAGTGTTGAATACTAAGTAGATTGGTTGAAATTGGAATGCAATTGACCCTCTTTTGTAAGTTGACTAGTAGAATTAAGACTAAATGCTATAAATGAAGACAAAGTGTGAGAAAACAACGAGCTACAAATTCAGGATTTAGTCATGCACCTGGATTTGAGAAGTTTGAGATGATTCGAAGTTGCTTCGCGAAATCCGGCAAAAGTTGCAATGACCGTGTGTCCGGACATGGGTGCCTTCCTATCGGTCCTCAAATTTTTCACGCGTTGAAAAGGGTTTTTCCATCAATATGAATAAAGCTTGATTCAAGAAGTATAGCTGCATATTTGTTTCCTGCACACAAAAAGAAAGGGAAATGTGTTGGGAATAGAGGTTTGTCTTCAGATCAAACCCCAATTTTGGAATTAACCAAGTGGTTGAAGTAATGTAAATGAAATGACTGAAAGTAAAAATCCTCCTCTTTGAGGGGATGTTGAATTGACTGAGAATGAAATGCTTATACCTCCTTGTGAAGTTTTGCTTGCCTCCACATGGAATTAGGGTTTCATGAAGTAGAATGTCGATCTCCTCTTCAATGCTTGAAATCTTGTCTCTATTGTTACTCCAAAGATTGAAGGAAGATTGAAAATGCTCAATTGCTCTTGAATGCTTGAATGCTTGATCTATTGAATGTTTGGATGCTTGATTGAATTTTATATGATCATGTGTGTTTTTATCGAGTGAGAGGGGAAATTCCTCTTATATACTTGCCAGTGGGTTTAATTGACTGATTTTCTGACTTGGGCCGACATAGGGGGGATTTTCTCGCTCCAATTTGAGATGACCCAAACGGTGGGACCCCAAAATAGGTCCCAAATAGGGGATCCCAGGGCACCATGCCCTGGTCCTGCCCTATTTTGGGGCAAGATCAAGGTGTTTTTGAGGTGCAGAGTTGAGAAAAATGTCGGTTTTGACTTGTATGAGCATATTCAGGTCTCCAATCAGGCCGAGGGGTGCAAACTCTAAGGCGAAGACCCAAATGCAGTCACAAATTGCAAGGGGTGCAATATTAGGATGTTACAATTATCTATTGTTTGAATTTTATTCTTATATTTATTTTACTCCTTTATCAATCTAAACCTATATTTGTCTTCCATAAGATTTATGCAGTATGTCTTTTCTTCATGAACGTGAAATTGAATGCACATGAACAACCATGTAGATGAAAGCAACATAATTGCATTAGAATTATCATGTAAAATAATAAATCGCTATGCATTCAATGCATATGAATGGATATGAACCATTGGCAATTGACACTCGTCTGGTTTAGTTTTGTTGTCATTGATGGCAACACACATCATTTTGGGTTGGACACTTAACCGGTACTCACCAGTATTCATGATTCGACAACTGGCATTCAAGTCATCCGACAGACAAGAGAAACCGATAAACTAGGAACTGGTATATGAGGCCGACATAGGAGATTGATCTGACAGGTTTACATGGCAACAATCAGCCGCATTGATCATGAAGTTTAATGTATTTATTTTTGTCTAGGCCGACATGTAAATAAATTGTAATATCTTTGTAAGCCAACATAAGGCATTCATGTTTATGATTGGGAATGGTATTTAAGTCTATCCGATTAGATTATTTTGGAGATATATATAGAGAGAAGGAATATATAGTGATGTGGTATTGTGCAAGCAATGTTGATCAACTAAATGCGAATATAATATTCTGTAGTCAGTCTTGGTTATTGGTTTAGAGGTTTGGGATGCAAATTAAGTTACCAGTAAAGGAGGACACAGTGAAAACCAGTACAAACAGTGCTTGAACCATAACTCATCCAACATAGTAGATGCATTCTCTGAGCTCAGAATATTGTTTGTAAACCAATATTTGGTGTTTGTAGTCAGTGAGGCTCCTTTTATGATGAGCAGTGTGCTTTAGGTTGTTGGCCTTCCTGCATGTGCATCATGTGCAGGGCCCTAATGTAATATTTATTCATTCAGCCAATGGATAGATATTGTGGGTCACTAATCCCACCTTGGTTTTTTGACTTTGAGGTTTTCCATGTATAAATCTCTATGTTATGGTTTATGTTCTTGTGGTTGCATCATTTCTACTTATTGTTATATTCTTTTATGGTTACTAGTTAATGAATTACTTTGTTAATAAGGTTAAAATTGATCTCACCAGTAGAACATTGATTCACCCCCCTCTCAGTGTTCTTGGATTCCAACAATTGGTATCAGAGCCTGGTAACTTGGAGTAAGTCTAACAACTTAAGGAAGATCTCGAATCTAGAATCCATGGAGATGAGTATGTAGAAACAACTTGAAGTAGCACTTGAAGACTATGATGTTGAAAGGATGAAGAAATTGAAGTTGCAAGATGAGTTGAACTCTGCAAAAGAATTCATTCTTATCCTACAGGAGAGGTTGTCATCTGCTCAAGCTAGAAGGAACTTTTACAAAATCAGGATGATGAAGAAAAGAATGCCCTTAAAGAACAATGTCAGAAGTCGAGTTAGGAGAATAGTGTCATGAAGAATGAAATATAATCCCTAACAATGAGGATATCCAAGGAGATTGAAGACCGGAAGAAGAATGCAAAAAAATTTGGCAAATCTTTGAAAGACAGATCCGAGGAATGCATTAGGATGGCACATGAGAATGATATGTTGAGATATGAACTGGTGCAAACCCAGAATAATGAGTAGGAGTTGGAAAAATTGATAAAATTCCTAAGGGGAGATCTGGATACTGCAAAGCTTGATGAGCTATTGAAGGATCAAAGGCACAAGGGAGACACTAGAGGTCTTGGATTTAAGCATGGAGGAAGCTTTGGTACTACAAATAAAGTTGAAGCAACCGATGAGAAGGAGAACCCACCTGTCAACTGGAACCAAAAATCACTGGTAAGGCAACTCAATACACATAAATTCAATGGTAGATATTTTGTTTACAATAAATTTGGTCATATGACAAGACATTGCAGAAATAGAGGAATTCAAGATAACAATGCAGTTCCCGGTCAGTGTTCAAATTGTAAGAAGTATGGTCATAGGACAAAAGATTGTAGAATGAATGTGAAATGTTATGCATGTAGACAGTTTGGACATATGGATAATCAATGCAAGTCAAGGAATGATCAAGGATATAGTAAAGCAATTTAGAAAAATAATGTCACTTGCTATGCATGCAACAAAATAGGACATATTGCTAAATTATGCAGAAGCAAGAACAATCCGGTAGGAAATGATGAGAAAGGAAAACATAAGGTTGATGGTATCCAGAAGGAGCATGAGAAGAAATAGGTTAGGAAATATGAAGATCAATCAACAGAGACAAACAACCCGATTACTCAACCGACAAAGCAGAATGTTCTTGCACCGACAAGAAACTCATCCAATAACTAAGGCATTAGCCTTAGGGGGAGGCAAATTAATGATTCATCTTGCATTACCCTTGGTAGTGGTATGAAAGCTTGTTTTGGATCTTGGAGAAGTCAGTCTGAAGGTTTTCTGGTACTGAGATTATGGATTTTGAATCTCGTATGATAGGCCGACACACATTTATGTCAATGTGAAATTAGGGTTTTCACAGAATAACACGGAAATGTTGGTTCATTTCTAATCACACAACATTAAGAGTGAAGTAGAGTGAGTTTAATCTAATTCAAGGAAATCAAGAGCATTTTCAAGTGAATTCCAGTGCATTTAGAGTGGATTTTCAAGAACTTTCACCAGAGAAGGTTGTGAGGTATTTAATCAGTTTTCGTGCTATCTTTTGTTTGCAATGGCTTCTGGATCAGCTCATGCTCTGGTAGGTTTGGCTATCCCCATTGTCTTTGACACCAAGGATCGTCCACACCTATTTTTTAAGCAATGCCCTCAGATTGTGAAGATCAATGATTCAGTTGACGCATTTTCTACGGTTGCAGACAAAGTTATGTATATTGAAGATGTCCGTGCATATATCCACTGCATTCTGGAGGATTTAGGTTCTGCTGAAATAAAAACAATGTACATGACAAATCTGTTGGATAGGAAGGGATCGATGAAACTAGAATTCCAAATTCTGAAGGATCAAGGTTTCACAGACATTTTGGAGATGCCAAAATTTGAAGATGAAATGATCTGGTATGTGTTGAGTCATGTCCACGGGGAATTCATGTGGCTAGGCTAACCTTACAAAATTACTAAGGAGGCTATTCGTGCAATCACCATATTGCCCCAGACTGGTCAGACTCCTGGAAAGAATAAAATATCTAACAATGAGGTGGATAAGTTAACTGGTGCAACTTTTGACAACCGGTCAATGAGGATAAGCACTATCAGAGACAAAGTTATTCAATTTACAAGTATGATCATCGATTACAAGGTAACCCAATCAAACTGATTGAACTCTATCTCTAGTTCATGCATTTATTGTGCTCATAAGATGGTCAAGGAAAATGATAGGTATGATCTCTATCAATGGATGTGTGAAGAGCTAATTTTAAACCTAGGGAATATCTAACATGATCGTGAGGATCTCCTTTTCCTCGGTACTTTTCGAACTTGGGTGTTTCAAACCCTCATGGAAAAGGTGACATATGAAGATTCCTATCAAAGGGATAGGGACAAATGTCATTAAGTGAAAACTAATTAGTTTTCACACTACTATGAAGTTGTTGGGCGAGATTTTCGACTTGTTGCTGCAACATGTCTATGTCATTTGGAGGAGGAGGAGGTGGGGGATTATCTTGATGAAGGTTGTAGCTGATGTGATCTTGACCTATTTCATCCTCATTACGAATTTGGCAAACTGATGCTTGCCTTAGTTGTGCAACATCAAAATCAGAGGGTAGTTTGGCTCCGTCTTGAGCAAGTCTTAAAAAGTGAGCATCAACATTGCTCCTGAGTATTTCGTCAAAAAGTCTATTAAAGAGAGGGTTGTGTTGTGCCCTTTCTATTGCCGCAGGAGTAGGAGTACTTGGATTTTCATCATTTGGATTTCCTCCAAGAGCTTCTTGGAATTCATTGATATTTTCCTCCTCTTCTTCCTCAATTTCTTGTTGTTTAGACCTTGATCTGGTTTGAGCCATTTTGTTTACAAGTTTTTGTTGAAGTTTGATGAAAATGATGATAAGTAGGTGATGGAATGAAAGATTTTGGTGAAGTGTTTTGCATACAGATCCCTAGCACTAAAGGTAGATGTTACCAAAGTTCTTCCTTGAATTGCTTGTTGTGTTTTGTTGACAATGTTTGATGTGATAAGGTTTAGAGAGATCTGAGATGTGTTGCAGACCCAACTACCTAGTAATGAGAGGATTTACTCATAGACCAGTTTTAACCTGCGTAGAAATGCCTCTTAGGATGAGTTTATCTTAGATGTAGAGACACTCTAAAAGTGATGTGTTGTGTTTGATTCAAGCAATATCGAAATAGAACTTAGGACAAAAAAACTCTTGATGTTTTGAGAGTTAAAATGGATCTGATGAGATATGAATGTGATAATGGATGAAATGTGAACTTCAATAAAAGCTTTGTGTCACATATGGCACGAATTCTTCTTCTTCTCTCTCGGGGGTTGGTGGTTCTTCCCGAGCTATGTTATATGTGATGCAAACGTCCGAAAAGAAGGCAGGATTGATTTTGCCTCCCTTGCTTTGATGATAACTTAAAGCTCTATATATATTGAGTAAAAGCTCTGCGGTTTAATGACTCTTGATCAAACTCGTTTGATTTCCCTTGAAGATATAGACGCATGTGAGGTAAGAAGGTTATATGAGAGACAAAGATTTGTCTATTAAGATAGAAGAATTTCCTCCTTTTGATAAAAGCCTTTGAGCTCAATGGTCTTTTATTCAAGTTGATATGTTGATGAAGATTCTTCTTTCTCAAGATGTGAAGAATGGTCATATAGTTTGATACTTTGTTTTTGCACTTTGTTTTTTATCTTTGGTTTTTTTGTTTTTGGAACTGATTTTTTATTTTTCTCTTTGACAAGAAAACAAAGCAAGCATGCAAACACAAGAAAAAGGCACAAATAGGTGGGGGTATAGATCAACCCAATCCTTTGGACTTTTATGACCCTTTCCTTCAAATGTATTTTGGGTGTTTTCCAAAGCCTGAAGTCGGCTCAATTTGCACTGGTCTGACACAAAAACGAAGACACTTCAAACACTCATTATCCCTAAGGTCAAATGGCTAGTTGCGATAATTTCAACCCACATCTTGATATTTCTTCAACTTTGGTACTACATACCTTATGAATCCCGTCATGGCAGGTAAGGATGTGATATACTAAGTCTTGCACGAGCATAACAAATAGATGATCCCTATGATGGGGGAGTCACCACTTTTATCAGGCTATAAGTAACCTTTCAAAAAGCTATGTTTCTACTCAAGGAAATATGTATGGTGAGTATCTTAGGAGCAAAACCTTCTATGCTCTTGCACTGAATTTATCACAAATATCCTCAATCAATAGAATGGGTGGGCTACTACATAAAGATGTTTAGTAATTTTTGATGTTTTTGGATATAAGTTCATTTTGCAGTGACTCACTTAAGAGCCTTGTAACTTGTGGTGGGGCCCATTTGTCCTTTTGGCAAGTTACACTGTAGGAACAACTATACCCAAGGCTATAGCTTTCGCTCACACCTGATTTCTATAGTGGCTCGAAGGATTTACCGCGTGAGGTCATTCCCAAGAGTGATGTGTCTCTTGGCAGACCTCTCTTAAAAAGATAAAATTTTGAGTGTTACTAACACTTTTCTCTTGCACCTAGGACCACGAAAGCCAAGGGAGAGGATAGTGTGTGTTAGAAGTAGGACCACTTGACAAACTCTTTTGCACAAGTGTGCCAAATACAAAATACACTTGTTCTTTTTAACTTGTCATTGCAATGGTGATCTAACTATTTGGAGATGTTGCTCCAATAGCCATGGTGTTCTTTTTAGCCTTCAAAGGCAATATATTGAGCAAACTAGGAAAATGAAATCCGAGTCAACTTAATGAAAAACACGTTTGCTTGAAGTAAATCGCTTTAAAAAATGAGACAAGTTGATTGTTCTTTTTATTTGCCCAAAAACCAAGTGTGGATTGTGATTTTTAATTTGAATTGATGTAAGGAAATCAAAAAAATTGTTGATTTTAAGCACCAAAAGAAAATGAATCCAAACTTGCAAGAAATAAAGTTGTTTTTGTTTGACTTTTTGTGGTTCTTTTTAACTTGTAATAATGATGTTCTTTTCAGAGCTCCAAATGAAAGATGTGGTGGATTTTAAAACCCAAATCAAAGTGTAGTTTATTTTTAACCAAAAAGAAAGTGAGTTTATTTTTATCCCAACTTGAAAGACAAAGTGAGCAATAAAAACAAATTTACTTCCTAAGCTAAAAATCACTAAAATTTCTATTGAAGGGGTTAGTCAAAACCTGCACAAAAGAAAACAAGTTAGAAAAATGCGCATCTATGGGGGGCTTCCACAAGCCTAAAATTTTTGGGTTTTCGGTTACAATGTATTTTTCTACAACGTTATGTTACAATAGCGCTACTCTGTGTGAGAACAGAAGCACTACTTAACACAAAAGTGCGACAGTAATTACAAAAGCGCTAAAAGAATTTATTTATACAGAAAGTCAACAACGCTGAAACAGGGACACAAGCGCTACTTAATAATCAAAAGCGCTATACTAGGGACAATAGCACTAAATTTGAGACAATAGCGCTATTGTGAAAACAATAGCCCTAAAAGACCAAATTTTCAATAGTGCTAAAGCGCGAACAAAAGCGCCAAAGCACGACCTGTGTGTCAATTAAAACAATCATGCTCTTCGATTCAAAAATTTGTTCTTCGATTCAGGTCGGTTCACCAAATGATGCTCTGCAAAATGGGATTAATGTTTAGACTAAAACCTGTGGTCGTATAACACATAAGAAACACAAGAAATAAAGAAGAGTTAGTGTTAATCAACCAAAAACTAGTCTAAGCAGACATACCAAGAGAGACACTAAAAACAAAGTAAAGCATTTAACTATGAATATAAATGCAAGAAGACATCTCCAAATGTCTTCTACCATGCTTGTAGCTCCTCCTCCCTTGTTCCTCTCCTCTCCAAGTTCCAAATTAGTGTAGCTCTCAGTAGCTTTTTGCACTATGGATGCCTTATGGAGGTTCAAGATTGATAAATGATTGTTCTCAAAATGATATGCAAATGTGAACAAAAACTAATATTAGATGCTATAAAATGAGAATGATTTATTTTAGACCAAAATAACAATGTATATGATTTATGCTAAATGTTCTTCTCTAAAATTCACTATAATGCATGCAAGTTTTCAGGATTATGACTATGTATGCTAAATGCTTGAGGATTTGAAAATGAGGAATGTGAGCTCTATTTATAGGTAAAATGGAGCAATGGATGGTTGAGATTGAGTAATCTCAACAAGGGTCAGGATTGAATGATATTCAATCCATGAGAGGGCTTTCAACCTAATCCCAGGATGACAAGTGTCAATATGAGATAGGTTGAGAGGAGAGGGAAGAAGCATCAAATGTTTGACATGACCTGAGAGTTAACTTGGGAGTTAAGGTTAAGGTTGGGTTGAGTGAATAAATTCATTATTCAAAGAATAATGCTTTTATCCAATGGATAAACTCTTGTGCAAGAGTTAGTGAGGATAATCATGGTCAAAGCAATAAATGCTTGAGAAGACACATGGGTCACATGAGGGTTAAGTTAGGGGTCAAAGTCCCTAACCATGTGGGTGAGTTGAGTTAACCATTAATGGTCATGTAAGAGCCATAAGTGGTTTGGAAGACATTAGAGGCTAAATTTTTGAACACACAAAGCATTTAATGCTTTTCAAAGACTTTGAAGTCTTTGAGAAGTGACTCCAAGTTGCTTAGGAATGTGACAATATTTAGGGGATGGATTAGGCTAATTAGAAAGGGGTTTAGAAGAATTTAGAAGGGGATTAGGATTGCAAGTGGGTTTGGTGGGTGAGGGAAAATAGGATTTTTATTAAAATAAAATTCATTTATTTCAACAAATAGGTGCAACTTGCATTTTTAGGAGAATGCAAGTTGGGGGGGGGGGGGGGGGGGGTTTAATGATTTAAATAAATGTTTTATTTAATTTATTTAAAAGAGGAAAGTGGATTAAATGAAATAAATAGAATTTATTCATTTAATTGATTGTGATTTTAGTTTAATAAATTAATTTAAATAAATTGAATAATTTATTCAATTAATAGGAGAATGTTTGAAGATGAATTAATTAAATGTTAATTTAATTAACTAGTGGCTAGTGGATTTTTAATCAAATAAATAGCAAATATTCATTTAATTAAAATGGACAGATTTATGTGACTACAATAGGTCTTGTACTAACACCGACAAACTTACAGCTGACCTAGAGGTAAAATTAAAAGCGGCAAAGGCCCGGTTGGAACATCTGGCTAACAATTTTGATGGTACTCAGTCATTGACCAGCGCTATCGATGGTCAAATTTTGGTTACAGAATCTGAGATATCAGCCTTGGAGAAAGATATGGACAGATTAATCTGGCGTGCAAGGGAATTGAGAGGATTGGTTAGTCCCCGGTTGAACACTTTGTTACTCCATAAGCGGGAAAGTATAGAATTGATGAATAAACCCACACTAACAGACCTAACTGAAGAAGAACTTCATGCATACATTCTTAATGGGTTTGTATCTATTTTGGGAACATTGAAAACCGGTTGGGATACTTACTTAGGATTTTTGAAGGGTACTTACCCGGATATATTCACGTACATCTATATCTGGTAAACATATTTTGATTTCATTCTTTCATTCATTTGCCTCAGCCTTTGTCATTGATGTCAAAGGGGGAGTGGTTGTTGTGAAAAATGTTAAGGGACATAAGAAGTAATGTATAGCTCAGGGGGAGCAGGGTCAGTTTTAGTCATCTGTTTTGGGAGGAACCAGGACAACACTTCATCG
This sequence comes from Cryptomeria japonica, assembly GCF_030272615.1. NCBI lineage: Eukaryota > Viridiplantae > Streptophyta > Pinopsida > Cupressales > Cupressaceae > Cryptomeria > Cryptomeria japonica. The sequence continues at coordinate 719,472,601 of NC_081412.1, forward strand.
ATCCTTTTTTTCACATGAGTGTTGCCATCAATGCCAAAGGGGGAGATTGTTGGCAATTGACACTCATCCAGTTTAGTTGTGTTGTCATTGATGGAAACACACATCATTTTGGGTTGGACACTTAACCGATACTCACCGGTATTCATGGTTTGGCAACCGACATTCAAGTCATCCAGCAGACAAGGAAAACCAACAAACTAGAAATAGATATATGAGGCCGACATAGGATATTGATCTGGTAGGTTTACACGGAAGCAATCAGCGACATCGGTCACAAAGTTTAATGTTTTTTTTTTTTGTCTAGGACGACATGTAAATAAATTATAATATCTTTGTAAGCTGACATAAGGCATTCATGTTTATGATTGGGAAGGGTATTTAAGTAAGTCTGGTTAGGTTATTTTGGAGATATATACAGAGAGAAGGACTATATAGTGATGTGATATTGTGTGAGAAATGTTGATCGACTAAATGCGAATATAATATTCTGTAGTTGGTCTTAGTTATTGGTTTAGAGGTTTGGGATGCAAAGTAAGTTACCGGTAAAGGAGGACACAGTGAAAACTGGTATAGATAGTGCTTGAACTGGAACTCATCCAACATAGTAGATGCATTCTCTGAGTTTAGAATTTTGTTTATAAACTAGTATTTGGTGTTTGTAGTTAGTGAGGCTCCTTTTGTGATGAGCAAAGCGCTCTAGGCTGTTGGCCTTCCTGCATGTGCTGGCCCCTATTGTAATATTTATTCATTTGGCCAGTGGATAGATATTGTGGGTCACCAATCCCACCATGGTTTTTCCTCTTTGAGGTTTTCTACATATAAATATATATGTTATGGTGTATGTTCTTGTGGTTGCATCATTTCTACTTACTGTTATATTCTTTTATAGTTACCGGTTATTGAATTACTGTGTTAATAAGGTTAAAATTGATCTCACCGGTAGAAAAATGATTCACCCCCCCTCTCAGTGTTCTTGGATTCCAACAATGAACAACCATGTAGATGATTATATTTTCAATGCATTAGAAACTACCATGTATAGTAAAGAATCATTGCTAATGCATATGAACAACCATGTAGATAAATTTGTCATCATTGCATAAGAACAACAATGTAGAATATGGATGCATATGAACAAGTATATAGATAAATATGTCATCATTGCATCATAACGACCATTTAGACTAAAGAGTCAATATAAACTGTATATGAAATATGACCAAACACCACATCATAGGAAGGATGCAAAATCATAAGTTCATTGGCATGTGTTTGGATAATTTGTTGTCAAACTATGTTTCTGGGAAGGGTTGCCGAATATGGGTAAACAAAGAAGGATGATCGTCTTTTCAGGAAAATCCACATTTTTAAAGTGCTTTGGCCAAAACGTAGTTCATTGAAATAAATGAATTGCCTAACAAATTTATTTAATATGTTTTCTTCTAGAACTATATCCTAATAATATGATAGTGCTTGAGCATATAGTAGATTTGCTTCGAGATGTATTAGGTTGCACCATGAATTCCATCTTGACATTGTTTCCAGGTAGCTAGGATTTTTATTCAAGGTCGGTAGTTCTTTGTGTCAAGAAGAACTCCAGGGAAGTGTAATTGCTTCGTGGTTGGGCAAAAAAGCGCCTAACCCATATTCTCATCCTTAACTTGTAGTTGACTTGTGGTTGGTGACAAGAAAAGGTGATTGTATTATGTATATTTTTATTTATTTCATATTGTAACTCATGATGGTTCATTATCGCTAATGGCATATGTGCTAATGTTGTAATCATACCTTATATATATGTTCTTTCATGGAACAAGCACTAGAAATCCAAGTTGAATTTCTTTATTAATTTTATTATTTATGATATTTTTAATTAAATTATATTTGTGATGTGTTAAATGAGTAATTTATTTTATTTATGGGTAATATTAAGGGTAAATACTGGGAAAGAAACATCATTAGCTGCATTTCTAACTGTGGTAGAAGTTTTAAACGATGATCCGATTGCATGGAAACAATATTCAACAAATTAGGAATATGAAGGGGGGAAACACTAATAAAGGCAAAGTAGAAGGGAATCAATATGGGAGTAATTAGAGGGTGAATTACAACAATAGGAGGGACACATCTGATGGACCCCTCAAGATGGATGTTATGTGTGTAGAGGAGAGCGTTATGTTAATGCATGTCCCAAAAAATCCATTGGGTGGAAGCAATGAGCCCCACAACACCAGATTAATGCAATAGTAGATAACCACCAAGTTGACTTTCAGGTCGCACCAATATAGTTCAATGATTAGCTTTATGGCCATCATGTTTCTATTTTAATTAATATTAGATCTACAAAATGTTTTGTTGATCTAAATGTAGTTTCCAAATTACCAATTAGAGCACGATACATGGCAAATTCATGGATGGTAGAATATAGAAATTAGGTAGAGAGGATGGCAGATACTTGTCTTGCTTGTAGTCAGTTGGACCTTCTAAGTTTTCAAACAGAGGTTAACCTCTATGTAGCACCGCTAGGTTCTTATGATGTGATTTTGGGGATAAATTGGTTGAATAAGCATAAATCCATTATAAATTGCGAAGACAATGTTGTTAAATGTTTAGATGATTGGAATCATGTAGAGACATGGTCCTCAAAAACCCCTTGAGCTTAAAAATATTTCAGCCATGCAACTTAAGAAGGCCTCAAGGAAGGGTTGTTTAATCTATGTCATTCAAGTTAATGATCTTGATAATGAATAACCCTATTTCAATGACTACCCTATCCTAAAGGAGTTTGGGGATTTGTTTTCAAATGAATTGGCTGAGTTACCACCAATGAGGGAGTTTGATTTATTTATAAAATTACTACTAGGAACTGAACCTCAATACAAATCCTTCGTAAGGATGACCACCACAAAGCTATATAAGTTAAAAACATGGTTACAAGAGTTGCTAAAGCAAGGGTTCATTAGACCTAGTGTGTCTCCATGGGATGCACCAATTATATTTGTGAAGAAGGATAGAACCCTACACATGTGAGTTGACAATAGAATGTTGAACAATACAACAATTAATAATGGGTAACCTCTTTTGAAGATAGATGAGGTCTTTGGTCAGATGAGAGGAGCCACAATGTTCTCAAAGATAAATCTTTGATCCGACTATCACTATTTGTTGATTAAGGAGGAGGACATTTCTAAGACAACTTTCAAAACTTGAAATGTTCGCTATGAATTCACTATGGTACCATTCAGAAAGACCAATGCTCCAACTGCATATATGAACTTGATGAACAATGTTTTATGAGATTGTCTATAAGATTGTGTACTGGTATTTCTAGATGACATCTTTGTTTACTCAAGACATTAGAAGAGCATGACAAAAATTTGAGGATAGTCATACAATGCCTAAGATAGTGTCAACCCTTCGGTAAGCTATCCAAGTATAAATTTACCAGAGCAAGGTACCCTACCTAGGTCATGTTATTCTAGAAAATGGGACCAGAGTGGATCCAGAAAAGATTAAGGCTATAGTAGAGTGGTTGACTCTACAAAATTGAGTGAAGTTTGTAGCTTCATGGGGCTTGCAAGATATTATCAGAAGTTTGCAACAGTGCTTTCTAGGATTTCTACACCAATCACCTCTCTACTGAAGAAATGAAAAAAGTTTGAGTGGACATAGAAATGTGAGGAAGCCTTTTATATCTTGAAAGATAAGCTCACCTTGGTACCAAGTCTGACTACAATGATAATTGACACATCGAGAGGAGTAGGAGGAGTGCTTATTCAAGAAGGATAAGTGGTTTCTTATGATTCTAGGAAGCTAAAGCAACATGAGCATAATTATGTGCTACATGATTTGAAACTACAAGCCACAGTATATGCACTTCATATGTGGAGGCATTACCTTTTAGGAAAACCTTTTTAGTTAAAAATTGAGAACTTCATACTTAAGTACATCTTAATCCAACCCAATCTTAATGCTCACTAGAGGAGGTGGTTAGAGTTTCCTAGTGAGTATGACTTTGGTATTGAGTACATTAAAGGGAAAGAGAATAGAGTAGCAGATGCCCTCAGTAGGAGAAGGCACCTAATAGCCATGACAACTAACAAGTTGAACTTGAGACAGTGGGTGCTACAAAATCTTCATGTTGATTAGCATTACTCTACAGTGAAACAATTATTAGAATAAAAAAATATTGATCAATGATTTGACAGGTATGCTTTTGAGACAAATGGAATATTGAGATAGATGGATAGGATGTATATTCCAAACATTGGAGATTTAAGGAAATTGATCTTACAAGTGGTCGATAATGTACCATATTTTGGATACCCCAAAGTGACTAAGATGGTAGAAAAATTGAAAACCTTGTATTTTTTGCCAAAATTTGAGAGAGATGTGACTGATTATGTGGCTCAATGTTTAGAGTGCTAACGAGTCAATGTTGAGCATGTACACCTAGTAGATCTTTTATACCAACATGATATACCTAAGTATAAGTGGTAGGTGATTAGTATAGATTTTATTCAAGGAATGCCAATATCCATGAAAAAGAATGATGTCATCTTGGTGGTAGCATGTAAGTTAACTGTAGATTTCATCTATCGATACCCGAGGTTGAGTTACCATTTTGACACATATTCATTCATTATTTGAGGAGCTCCATGTTGAACACACCACAAGACCGAGAGGGGGGACAAACAACCTTGACCTTAAAACAACTTATTTATACTCCTTTAAACTTATAATCATAACCAAATTATCTCTGTAATTATAAAACATGAAACCATAAAGCACAATACACAAAAACACTAGATTTACATGGAAAAGCCAAGAAGAGAAAAACCGCGAAATGAATCACACTCACAATATAAATAATTGATTACAATGTCTTAGGCTCAAGGCCAAGGTAGCTCACTGCACCTAATTGCACTTGCAAGACTAAGGGGCACAACTTTGGGGAAAGATATAAGGGATTTGCATTATTGAAACACACAATCTCAAGCCAAGATACAAAGGACAAGTGTATTGTTGAAGTGCACTGCTCCAGGACAAGATACAAAGATTGCACAAGCTGCCAAAGGAACTCGTTGTGTTTCGGTAGGTACATAGAAATGATGAATCAAAATGAACAAGATCTTCTAATCATGGAATTATCCTTGAGCCACTGTGTCAAGTGAACAATATCATGGCAAACATATTTCACTTCATTTACTGTCTCAAAAAAACTATCACACTAAAGCTATGATCTTTAAAGATCATCAAAAACTAAAATTCGCTCTTTTTCTTCTTCACATATGCTTGCATATCATTCAAAACCAATTCACAATAACCTACACTATAACTCACACTTAGAGACTTCCATTTATACTAGGTTATTCATTGAAACCCTCAACTAGGTCGACCATAGACAAAATATACATGAATTACATAAAGTTGGCCACCACAAGCAATTATACATAGTGCAGTCCAGTCCAATAGATAAAGGGGACCTAAATACATTACAACACATCTTTCTAAGTTGATTCCAAAAAATTGCACACGCAAGAACATCCTCCAAAGTCAACATCCAACGTAACATGTAGAAAATCAATAAAGTTCATTAAACAGTCAGCACAAAAACAATCTTTTAAGGCAAGTTACTCAATGTGGATCCACACATGCTATGGTAAGACCCATATCAACCTTATAACTTAAAATTAAATGCATATTCAAACCAATAAAGTATAATCGAAATAAGATAAACTAACCAAGTCAACCAGAGACAAATACAATTGAGCATGTCAAACCATAGACCGAAACAAATTTACTTGTCAATCAAACCAACACTTGAAATCTGAATTGGAACATTGCACGAACCATATGCACATGTACTCCAAGACGCAATACATCAAACAACATAGTGAAGCAATGCAAGGCATTCCCTAGACCAGTTCTAATAGACAACTGCACTATCAACAAACTGCAACAACCAATCTTACCATTCGAGCAATTGAAGACCTAACAACATGATAATTCAACATCCACATAATGTAGTGTTGTGTTACACACATACACCCTATTTTCAATAAGAACCCCCTCTCTTTTGCTAGCTTCGGTGATGTTTTTGAAGCAATTTTGTCCTTTGAGAGAAGTATAAGGCCTTGGCCAAAATGCGTCCCCTAAGCATAGAGAGTTAGAGTGGGGCTTAAATTTGATTATCATTGAAGAGGTCATTATGATTTGGGGTATTAGGCTATAAGAAATGGAAAATTTTCATTAATTATTGTGCTACCTTGGGAATAATTTGCATTACACCATAGGGTGAAGCCCAAACACGAGGAAAGAGTGAAGAATGAAAATGGAGAATTTATCCAAGAAGTGAGGAAGTAAGGTCAATACAATCCTATAAGTCTGAAGTCAAGGTCAAATTGCACCCTCTCCCCAAATTTGGTATTAAGGAAAAATTTTGGAATCTCTAAATTTCTACCAAAAACAAAGTTCTCTCCTCAAACTCAGCAATGGGAGACAAAATCAAAACAAGGCTTAGTCGTAAAAGCCTTCCCAACACTGAGGTTCTGACCAAAAGCTCCCCAAACTTGGTACTAGCATTAGAAGTAGGATTATGCCTTAATCCTAAAACCTTCTTGAATCTAAGTTTCAGCCTAAGTTTCACTTTTCCACTCAAAGCTCCAAGTTTGGGAAAATGGTTCCAAATTTGAGTCAAAGGTCTAAGGTAAAATTTGCAACAAACCATTCCAAGATCTAAATTTTTTGATTTCCTCCATGCAAGAGAGACCAGACATGGTCCAAAAGGGAATTTGGGAATCTTAATTTCTACATTGTTCAAGTCTCAAGGAAAAAACTTGGTGTTTGCACTCAAGGTTGGAATAAGACCTTAATCCTCAAATCTTTCCTACTACCAAGTTTTGACTAGGTCTTCATGAAACTCAGTACTTGCACAAAAAATGAGAATTAAGTCTTTGTTCCTAAAATTCTTCCTACTATCAATCTTTGTTCCAAACTTAAGTGCCTCTGCAAGTTCTGTACTAGCATTGTGAATCATATTAGACCTTGTTCCTAAAGGCTTCCCAAGTCTAAGTTTTACTCTACATACTACAAGTTCGGTATTTGGAGTCCAAATCAAAGTAAGCATTGTTCCAAAATTCCTTCTTAAGGCCGAGGTTTTGACTAGGACCCTAAAGTTTGGTGTTTGCATGAGGAAAAGGAACAAGGCCTTAATCCTTTAACATTTCTTAACACCGCATTAATCCCAAATTTTGGGTTTTCACTTAAAAACTCAATACTTGCAATCCAAATAGGAATATTCACTATTCCCAAAAGTCATCCTAACACCGAATTTTCTCCTAAATGTGTATTTTGTAGTAAAAATTAGAATCTAGCATGATCATAGAATTTGTCTTGGGTTCAAGTTGTACAACAACCAATCTCTTAGCAGCATACTAAGATAATGGATTCAAGACTAAAAATAAGAAGGGGCATTTTATGTGTCTTAACTCCTAAATTTGTTCCATAGTCCAAGGTTAGGATGAAATTCATCGAATAGCAGGGTGCAAGTCAATTGGTCCAAGTTCCATGTTCCTTCTCCAATTCTAAGAAGTCAGAGCATCTGATCTTCTTAAGGATAAAGTCAAGTTTGGTACCTAGTCAATTAGCCATCAAGGTGGGATCCTTCCAAGATAAGGTATCCAAGTGGTGAAGACTCATTGAGTATTAGGGGTAAATGAATGCACATGGATCAAATAAGAAGGTTATTTGAAGCGTTAACTCCAAAAACCCTTGAAATAATGAGGCTAATTATCCTAGCAGGTCCATACCACTAATGAAGCAACAAGATAAAGATATAGGGCACAAGATTAAAGGTATGATCACATAGAGGAGCCAAGAGGAAGGGACCGCTCAAGGAACCAAGGATCCAAGTGCTTTAGATAACATTTCCCAAGTGTGTTGAAGGATTCCCAAGACAAAAAAAAAGGAAATCGAGGACAAAACCCTGAAGATGTCAATGACCAGGCTGCAAATGGCCATTACCACAGTGCAAAAAGCTAGATGATGTCATTTCCAAAACCTTGGAAGACAATGAAAAGACACAAGAATGCTACAAGAAGCATACAACAATAGAGAAAGAACAGTTGGAGATGATAGGAATATGAATTTATTGTAATGACAATTAATATATTGTAAAATAACAACTTTTGGGGCCAATTTAATGCATTTCAAGAAAGGGCGAAAAGTTAGTTATTCATCCAACTACCAATTTTGTCTTTTTGTGAAAAAAGTTGTTATTATGCTAGTTTGTCATTTTGTCTTGTAGTGGGGGTAGTTGGGAAGTAGTTGAAAAGCGGTTGAAAGTTGAAAAGATCATTAACTAGAAGTTGTTAAGGTTTCTAGAGGTCAAATCTAGACCATTGAATGGATTGAATCTTGGCCATTGATTCAAAATATAATATCTATAAAAAGCCAGTGCCCCTCTCATTGTGAGGAGTTTGAAAATAGAGGTAGATCGAAAAATTAGGAGTAGAAGTTAGACTTAGGAGTAGAATAGGAATTGTTGAATGAAGATTTTTATAATGGCAGTTGAAGCAAATGAATAAAACATTGAAGAATGGTGTTTTGTCATTTGCCTTCTCTTGTTTGCATGGTTTCTTTTCATCAAATTAGCTAAAGTTTAGTGATTTTAATGGTGAAGTGTGAGGATATTTGATCAGTTTTTAGTTCATACCATTGGGGCTTTGATGAATGTAAGTCTTTATGCATGGTTAGTCTGAGCCTTTTATTGTTGTTAGTTCAATTATGAATGTTTATTTAAGTTGTGTTAGAATTGGGTACTTAATGTATGATCATGGTCTGAAAAAATGTTTTTATTTTCCTTTGGGGATTGCACTATTTCTATGGCATTGTGAGTTTATCTTTGACTAAGAAAGAATTAGTTTTCACTAGTAGAAATATGGAAAATAAATGACCAGGTTATGAAAACCTTTAGTCACGACAAGTAAAAATGACCAAATTCTAGTTATGGGTACCTATATATTAAATTGTTTTTTAGGCTCCCAAGTTATGGGTACCTAATACCATTGTCCCCACCATGGGGTTAATTTTACTTAATCATCTTAATTCCCTGGCTACTTTTTCCAGCCAAAACCTAATGAGTTGAGCATTGATTCTCATCCATTAGATTGCTTTGATTTCCATCGTTGGATCTTAAAGATTCATTGGGAAACCCTAACTTCTATTATGATGGAAAGGAAGGCGCATACTAACCCTATTTTCTCATTTGAACAATTTCTCCAGATTTTCTAACCATAGCCTCTTTCATCGAAGCCATTGATGCAGGTTTTCCAAGGGTGTTTTGGCTTCATCAAATCAGTCGTGAAGATCAAACCAAATCTTCTTTCTTCCTCTTTGATTTTTAATTTATCCTTAGATCTGGTTTTGATTTTATTTTTATTGTTTTGTTTTGTAGATCTCTAAGTGTGGATTGAGGAGGAATGCCATTCTTTGTTATCTCTAGGATTCAAATCCCCATTTATTTGTATTATGCAGGGTTTTTTTTCATAAAATCTATTATTTTTTTATTATTCACTTATTTTTTGTTTTTAAACAAATTATTTGTAGAGAGGGGATTGAAAACCCGCCTGGCCCATGGCATGGAGGCAACTCCCATGGGGGACGTAGCCCCCACGCTGTGGGTACTGCGACCTCCATGGGAATTGCAACCCCCACACCGTGGGTGTTGCGGATCCCATGGGAGTTGCAGCCCCCACTCTGTGGGTGTTGCAGCCCCCATAGTGACGTAGCAACCATGGTGTGGACCTGCGGCCCAATGGCCCCTCAAACCTTTTTTTTTTTATATAATATATATATATATATATATATTCTATACATATATGTACATAAATAATATATATGTATACGCTTATGCATATGCATATACATACACACACACATATATATTATTTTTGTATTATTGAAGTATTTCATTATGTAATTAGTAATTGAATGTGATTTTTACGTATCTTTTATCTAATCTCTTCAGTGTTGTATAAGTGTTGTTATTTTTTTAATCCTTCATACATAATCACTTACATCAGATTATTGACTTCTAGAAATAACTAAATATGACTAAATATATGACCAGTTGACAACAAAATAATGATTAAAATGACTAAATATACTATCTGTATGCGGGAAAAGCGGGTCGATAGAACTCAAAATGTGAAAAATGGAGCTCTATGGAGCCTTGCTCACACACCCACATGACTTCTTGGTGCAAGCTATGGAGTAATGAAGTATCACTCAGCTTCCCAAGGTTGGTCCCATGGTTCTCTATCTTACACGGTCCCTCAAACCAATGTTTTTGCTCTCATATCACTGAGCAAAATGGTTTAGGGATGGCAAATGCAAGAACGAGGGATGCTTTTGATAGATTTTAGAATGAAATGCATCCTAAGCTATGCATGATCTTAAAATGCAATAAACTAGATTATAAGATGACAAGGTTAGTATAAATACTATCCTAACATGATATATTAGAAATGATTGAGCTAAATGATAAAGAAAGTATTCTAAACATGCATATTTAGACTAATTCCTAGTTGAAAGAGAGGCTAAAATGATGAGCATATATGGAATGAAAGCTTGAATGTATTTGAGCATAAGTATGATACTAAAAACTTGGATTCTTTTCATTCTTCTGAATGGAGGAATGAGAGCTCTATTTATAGCAAAAATAGGGCAATGGATGGTCAGGATTGAAAGAGTTGATCAAGGGTTGAGTTTGAAAGTTGGGGATCCATGTTTGCAATTTGCACCAATGAAATGATGACAAGTGTCAACATAGGGTTGGGTTGAGAGAAGAGGTTGGAGGCATTAAATGCCTGAGAAGACCTTATGGTTATCTAGGGGGTAAGGGTTAAGCTTAAGTTAGGCTTACCCATTGGATTAAGTTTTAATCAAAGGATAAACCCTTGTGCAAATGATTAAGAGATAATCATGGTCAAAGCATTAAATGCTTGATGAGACCCTTGGGTTGGATGAAGGTTGAGTTAAAAGAAATTCTTTAACCATGTAAGAGGGTTTGAGTTAACCATTAATGGTTATGAAGACTTTGGGAAATTAAGTGGTTGAAGGCTTGAAGCCTTTAATGGTTATCAAAGACTTTGAGGAATTAAGTGGTTGAAGACTTGAAGCCTTTAATGGTTATCAAAGACTTTGAGGATTTGAGAAGTGACCTCCCCTTGCTTAGGGATGTGACAAAGTTTAGAAGATGGGTTAGGCTAATTAGAAGCGATTAAAAGAGTCTAGAAGGGATTAGAAAGGGTTTAGGAAGGCAAGTGGGAGATGTAGGATTTTGCAAGTGGATGGAGGGATAATAGGATTTAATTGAATTAAATGATTTATTCAATTTGGTTGCAATTTGGGGAAATTAAATAAATTAGATTTATTCAATTTAGGATAACTATTTAATTAAATTTGAATTTAATTAAAAGTGGATAGGGGGAATTTAATTGAATAAAATGATTTATTCATTAAATGGGTATAGTGAATTTAATTTAAATAAATTGAATAATTTACTTAATTAAATAGATGAATGCGGGTAATTTAATTAAATTGGATTTAATTAAATAGAGAAATGAACATAAAATATTCATTTAGGAATATGGTCATTTTTATACGTCTACATTTTGCCCCTCTTTGAAGTGACGTGTGTGCACATGTTATTTCAAAGAAAATGATACGTTATCGTGATTTATGATCAAATGCCATTTTTGTGTCGCTCTTTTGATTTGCAAGTCGTGCCCCAGATTTGATTTGATGCGTGATGCCCCAAATTTTGATATTTGATGGTGATGCCCCCTTGGGAGATGAATCAATATTTTGAAATTTTTTGATTTGATTTGATGAGTTGTGTGTGATGTGTAGGATTTTGTCTATGTGAAAGGTGGGTTAATTGATTCATCTCCCGATAATGTACATTGTGTAAGGTATAGGGGAGACCGCGCCCATATTACATGTCCGTTTGGCTAACCCTAATTTCATTTTCCTCCTATAAAAGGGGAAAATAGCTTTGATTTGATTCATTTGTGCCTTGTTGACTTTGGAGAAAGAGAATTTGGTCTGAAGAGAAAATGCCTATTCCGTATTCCAGACACCGTTTCGAGCACATTCGGAGGTACCGGAGACCTGCAGCGTATGGACCACCAGTAAGTCAACATTTTTGACCCTCTTTTGATTTCTAATTTGCTTGTTTTTAGTCTTTTTTGATTTTTAAAACTCGGTTTTAGCGTTTTAACGCGTCAAAGTCATAGATTAGCGCATATGAAGTTTTAAGTAGCGCATCAAGTCTATTTTAGGGGTGTGTCCGAAATAAAATAGGGTAGCGCATAGGAAATATAGGTTAGCGCATAGACGCAGAATAGCGCATGGCGATAGTCGGGTAGCGCGTCAGGTCAGCAGGTTAGCGCGTAGTGTTAACCTAGCGCATAGGGGTCACAGGGGTTCGCATGGGTAAGGGCGTTTAACACGTAGGGCTAACCTAGCACATAGGGTCAAACAGGTAGCGCCCGGGAGGTATAGATTAGCGTGTGGGTAGGGTTTAGCGCATAGGGTAGATTAGGTGGCGCATGGGAGGAAAAATTTAGCGCGTAGAGTCAGTCTAGCGCATAGGGTGAATAGATTAGCGCATAGGAAAAAGAGCCTAGCACGTGGGTGAATTTTAGCGCAACGGGAGTCTGTTTTAGCACATCTGGAAAAATTTTGCAAGATGAGGTGGTTTGTAAATTTGTTGTGTCGTGCTATCATGATTTTATGGATTTGTCCGATATGAGTGTCGATATAACTTGTTTTGATTTGCGATATTTCAAGTTATGGATAGATATCAATGTGGTGTTTTGATCAAAATATGATTTATTTGCATACCCCGTTTCAAGTTCAATGTGTGAAGCCTGATTTGTGTTACAAGCTGATATGGGTTGGAAACTTGAGTTGTGTTACAAGCTGATATGGGTGGGAAACTTGAGTTGTGTTACAAGTTTATTTGATTGTGGAGACTTGAGTTGTGTTACAAGTTTTGATATGGTTTTTGATAACTTGAGTTGTGTTACAAGTTGATATGAAATGATAGGATTGTGAACTTGATGCAGATGAGCAAATTGTTTCATGTTGTTGATGTGAGTTTGATTTTGATATCTTTGTTTTGATGTGGAAACTAATATTGGATGGTCCTGTTACAAGTATGGTGCTGGGAGCACATTCCAGTGGCGAGGCCACTAGCAAATAGAGACAGGCTCATGGGGTGCGCATATGCGTATGGATACATGGGTCTAGTTGTCCAGCGCAAGCTGGGCAAACTAGAGCATTGAAGGAGAGTGTTAGATGATATTGATACGGTCACATGGCGACCGTATACAGGATGCGAGGTGTGGGCAGAGGACGGGCTGGAGATGCCCTTTATTTTTATGACCAGATACCTAATCGGGAGGACCCCGTTTGTGATAGAGAGGTTTTTGGTAACCCAAGTTTTGAGACAGTTTGGGCACCAGCAGGGTATTCCGCAGGGAGCTTGCCTATATGCACGACGAAGGTAGGATGTAGCTGATTGGGGTCCGACCATTGATAGCGCAGTGGCAGTGGAGGAGTTTATCGGGTTGACAGGGCAGATATGGGATTATGTCCCAGAGATTCTGAATGCGGGCATGACCGATGAGTTTGCCAGATTGTTTGCTGCGTGGGTGGTGGCCAGGATATCTGATCCGGAGGAGATGAGGCCAGCTTTTGATTCTGATGATGAGGAGGGAGAGGGAGATGATGATGATGGAGAGGATGGAGGAGGAGGACGAGGGAGAGGAGTCAGAGGGAGACAGGGAGATAGAGGGAGGAGAGGAGATAGGGGTGTGGAGAGAGCGGTGATACAGGGGGTGATAGACAGGGGGAGAGATGGATTGGCTATTGGAGCCGGTGGAGAGGGGAGAGTGGGGGAGGTGTTAGCTGCAATGGGGGGCACTGATGAAGCAAGGCGACCAGCGCAGAGGAGGAGGACGGATGTGCTCCCACCCCCAGCACCGAGGACAGGCAGGGTTGGAGGGGTTGCCCCCACATAGGTACCACTATGGGTTCGGGTCCCTACACATGTTGAGGATGCTCAGATCCGGACCCTACAGGTGACTGTACAACAGCTGCAGGCACAGATTCTGACATATCAGCGACAGATTGCGCAGTTGACTACGGAGCGAGATACGGAGATAGAGCGAAGGGGGTGAGCGGAGGAGCTGGTATCCAGTATGCAGAGAGCAGCGGCGGGTGGTCCGATGAGAGACACCCTGAGAGAGCTAGCATTGAGAGCTCAGGAGGCAAAGTACTATCAGTGGCACTATGAGGTGGCAGTACCCAGGGATCAGTGAGTATAGAGCTTTACACAGTTGAGATCCAGTCGATCTCGAGATACTGGGTCGCGGTTTGAGAGCCGAGGTGTCACAGGGCCACCGAGACAGGACCCTCCTGGGGATCCAGGGGCGGGTACATCTGGAGCTAGACCATCTCCGTCAGGGGATAGTCATACTTGAGAGACGTGGTCTCTGTTGTATTTTTTATCATTGTATTCTTTGTACTGGACACAGGGTTGATACATTTTGATCATTTTTGAGATATATATATATATACGACACCATTTTCTTTGATCATGTGGTGTGTTTATATGGATGCATGTTATGTGGGTTATTTCGTTTATGATGATGATGTAATGCTTTAAATGTATGATATAATGTATGATGCAGGATGTATGCTTTTATATGCTGTGAGATGTATCTTGAAAATGAGATGTATGATAATGATATGCTGTGAGATGTATCTTGAAAATGAGATGTATGATAATGATATGCAACTAAATGTAAAATGATAAGCAAACATGTTTAAAATGATATGCAATTAATTGTAAAATGATATGTAACTCATTGTAAAATGATATGCAACTAATGGTAAAATGATATGCAACTAATTGTAAAATGATATGCAACTACGGTTTTGGTAGCATCCTCATTCTATATTTGTCATCCGATATAGCCATATGTTGTTTGCTTTCTTTGTAGATATCATCATTGAGCATTGATTTGTTTTGAGGATATGTTGAAAATTTATACAAGCATAATGGTATAATTGAACCATAATGACCTGAGAAAAATTTACATGATGTTTGATTTTGCAAGATAGCACAAGCGTCAAGGTATAATTGAACCAGGATGATCTGAGTGCGGATTGCGTAAACAGACAAGATTAAATCATTTGTATGCGTGAAGTGGAATCAGGCCTTCAGTGATATTTGATGTATCACATCTCGAGGCAAGTATCCACACAATACAAGTGATCGCCTCCCAGACAGAAGACTAAGAAAATATTGGAAGTTCCTCATGATCTCTAGCTTTGAAGCATTTAGTGAGACAAGGAAGAGAATCCAATAATTCAAAAAGTTCAAAATGCAAAACTAGTTAAGATTTTTATGCGATAATGCAACATTTAGTACTTCAGAAAATCATCCATCCTTGGTATATCTGTGAATTGGTTTGTTTTGTTTTGTGATGAAGCGTAGTTTTTGGTTGGTGGATGTCATGCTTTTGAGTTTTGCAAATAGCTTTGATGTCTGGAATGTTTGCAATATTTAGACGATTTGAATGCCCCTAGCTGAGTGTGCCTCTTGATGTGAATATGTACAGTGATTTCCAAGCCATGGTGGATTGTGGTACGAGTATATATATGGATAACCAGGATAGTGACTACACTAAGTATGTCTTGAATGGATATGTGCTAAGTGTCGGGCGATGGCCGATAGTGTTTGTACGGATAAAATGGTATGGAGATAGATAGAGGAGCCATTCTTTCACAAGAGCGCCTATTTACCAGGTTTTCACCATTTGTTTTTATTGTACTTTGTTTTTGCTTTTTCTGAATTTTTTTTTTTTTTTTTGCTTGTTTTGGCTTTTTTCGTGCACTAGGTTACTTAAGTGTAGTATTTCTTCAGATGGATGCTATTAGTTGGTTCATCGAGCACATCTCCTTCTGAAGTTATTAGCTGATAGGCACCTGATCCATAGACTAATATGATAACATAGGGACCCAACCAGTTAGGTTCAAATTTCCCTTTCTTTTCTCGATCTTGCTGATTTCTTGGATTTTCTTTGAAGACTAGGTCACCAACTTTGAAGTTGCGGGGGATGACCTTGTGATTGTAGCTCATGCACATGCATTGCTGATATGCTTTGAGATGAGCATAGGCATGCTAACATCTTTCATCTAATAGTTCAAGTTCTTGGAGTCGGTTAACTCGATACTCTTCATCTGAGATGAATCCTTTCAAAGAGACTCTGAGAGATGAGATTTCTACTTCCAGGGGTAAAATGGCTTCTGATCCATAGACCAATGAGTATGGTGTTGCTCCTATAGGTGTGCGGATGCTGGTTCTGTATGCCCAAAGTGCTGGATTGAGTTGTACGTGCCAATCTTTGCCTGCATCATTCACTATTTTCTTGAGGATTTTCAGTATTGTCTTGTTAGATGCTTCCACTTGACCATTTCCCTGTGGGTAGTATGGTGTAGAGAACCTATGTTGGATTTTGAATTTTTCACATATTTCTTGGACATCTTGGTTTTTGAAAGGTCGACCATTATCTGTGATGATTGAACTTGGAATACCATATCTGCAGATTAGATAATTGAGGATAAAAGAGGCAATCTGTTTCCCAGTCACTGTGGTCATGGGAACTGCTTCTATCCATTTGGTAAAGTATTCTGTTGCTGTTATAATGAACTTGTGTCCATTTGAAGATGAAGGATGAATTTTGCCCACTAAGTCCAGTCCCCACTGACAAAAGGGCCAGGATGTTGTAAATGGCTACAGTTCTTGTGCTGGTGCATGTATCAGATTACCATGGATCTGGCATTTAGGACATTTCTTAGTGAAGTGATATGAGTCTTTCTCCATTGTAGGCCAGTAATATCCCATCCTTAGAATTTTTTTAGCAAGAGTAGTACCACTTGAATGTGTGCCACAAATACCTTCGTGAAGCTTGTGTAAAGCAGAATCAGAATCATTACGATCAAGGCAACGAAGAAGAGTGCCATCTAGACCTCGATGATACAAAGTATCAGCGGTAAGGGTGTAACGAGCAACTTGTCGGATAAAGTTACATTTTTGGTTACGGGATTGGTCAATTGGTAAGATATTGTGCTCGAGGTAGTCGTATATCGGTCCATATAATGGAGAATCTGAACTAGTCAAGGCATAGATAACCTGGGATTCAGAGTGGTCATAGGCGGGGGAGAACAGTTGCTCTACCAGGAACTCGTAACGACTCTGTTGCTCTGGAATTTGTAGTAATGAAGCGATAGTAGCCATTGCATCGGCTGCTTTGTTGTTTAACCTTGGTATTTGTTCAAAGGTGATGTGCACAAAATACTGTTTGAAGTCATCCACCATTCGCTTGTAGGGTAGTAGCTTGTCATCCTTTGTCTAATAGTTGTTGTTGATTTGATGGATGACCAGTTGCGAGTCTCCATAGACTTTTAACTCTATGATTTTCCATTCTACGGCCATTTTGATGCCTATAACCAATGCCTCATATTTAGCCACATTATTTGTGCAGGGAAACATAAGCCTATATGATCTTGTTATAGTGTGTCTTTCAGGAGTGATGAACAGAATGCTAGCACCTGAACCATGTTGTGTATAGGATCCGTCAAAGTATAGGGTCCATTGTTTGGTAGAAAGAGCAAGAACGTCCTTGTCTGGAAATTCAATCTCCATGATGTGTTTGCCTAGTAGCAGTGCTTCAGCCAACTGATCTGCAATTGCTTGTCCTTTGATGGCTCATCTTTCTATGTATTGGATGTCAAATTCACTGAGAATCATGACCCATTTAGCCAATCGACCTGTAAGAGCTGCTTTACTGAGTAGATATTTGAGAGGATCAATTTTTGCAACTAACTTAATGGTGTGTGCTAGCATATAATGTCTGAACTTCTGAGATGCGAAGACCACTATTAGGCAAGCCTTTTCAATGAATGTATAGTTGAGTTCATAGCCATTCAATGTCCTACTGATGTAATATATGGCGCGTTCCTTCCCTTGTTGATCTTCTTGTGCCAACAGTGCCCCCAGTGATATATCTGTTGTTAAGATATATAGGATAAGAGGCTTTCTTGCGACTGGTGGTACCAGAACTGGTGGATTCATCAGGTACTGTTTGATTTGGTAAAAATATTCTGCACACTTGGTCTCCCATTTCAATGGTACATTTTTGTGTAGTAAATGGTTAAATGGTAGAATTTTATCTACTAGCTGAGCGATGAATCGCCTGATTGATTGAAGTCGTCCTTGTAGAGATCTGAGTTGACTGATATTCTTTGGTGGTGGCATGTCCATAATGGCTTGTACCTTTGCTGGGTCTACTTCAATACCTTTAGCTGAGACAATGTAGCCTAGTAACTTGCCTGATGTAACCCCGAAGACACACTTCTTAGGGTTGAGCCGGACTTGGAATTTCTCCATTCGATCAAATATCTTTGTTAGGATGCTGAGATGTTTTGCTCTGGTAAAGGATTTAGTGAGTAAATCATCCACATAGTCTTCCATAAACGTGTGCATCATGTCATGGAATATTGTTGTCATTGCTCTTTGATAAGTGGCCCCTGCATTCTTTAAGCCAAAAGGCATAACATTCCAACAATACGTTCCCCAAGGACAAGTGAACGCGGTTTTATCTTGATCTTCTGGAGCTATTTTGATTTGATTATAGCCTGAGAAACCATCCATTAGTGAGAGCATTGCATGGCCTGCTGTGAGATCTACAATTATGTTGATAATGGGCAGAGGAAAGTCATCTTTTGGACAAGCTTTGTTGACGTCTCTGAAGTCAGTGCATATTTTGATACTACCGTCTAGTTTTGATACTGGAACGATGTTGGAAATCCATTCTGCATAATCAATGGGTCGGATGAATCCGACATCTAATAATTTCTTTAGTTCAGTTTTGACCATGAGTGCCACCTGTGGATTCATCTTTCGTAGCTTTTTCTTGACTGGTTTAACTCCTGAAGAGATGGATAAGTGATGCATGATTAAGTGTGGATCCACTCCAGGCATATCAGCATATGACCAAGCAAAGTTAATTTGTTGTTCTTTAAAGAAAATGATGAATGTTGATCTTTCCTCCTCTGTCAGAGATTCTGCAAGGTGTAGGTTCTGACGGCTTCTGTGGTACCAATATTGATTGATTGAGTGGGCTCAATCAATATGGGTGATCGCTCATGAAAGTGCTCAGGAAGAGTGTCAAGTCTTCCATCGTTAGGTGCCTTAAAAAGGTTTTCACCCTCCGATGCGTCCTTTATTTTTACTTTTTTGTGATCTAGAGCTGCCCTTGACTGGTTTTCAGCATCAGATCCTTTATTTGGTCTATTTTTGCGACTGAGAGACTTGGCACTCCCTGGTTTGCAGACATCGTTACTTTGTTCACTAGTAGAGTCTATTTCCGGATTTACGGTACATAGGTAATGGATAATAGATTCATCATATGGGAAAATTGGTATATCATGGATTTTAGGTTCATCCCAGTCGATGAGGTCAGGAAAGACAAGCGGTAAGGAATCGTTAGGTGGATCCAGTTCGACTACTATGAGTGTTAGGATAGAGTTTTCATCGTGATTGTTCTTGTTTTTAAAGAAGTCCAGGATTTCGTCGAGGTCTTTGATGGTATTATCTTCCACATAGACTTGTTCATAATGTTTCTGTTCGCTTTCCTCGGTGTCATAGATATTTTGAGGTCCAAATTCAAGAGGTCTATCTTCTATGTTATGTTCTTCTTGAGAAAGAGATATAGAATCAATATCATTAGGGATATCTGTAGTAGCATTGGAGCAGGTACCCCATTCATATTCATTGGAATCAGTCTCAGAGGCATCATCCCAGATTCTATCAGTGCTGTAAACTGGGATGTTGTATGGTGAAAACAAATCTTTGATGATAGATACCATTTTGATAGTTTTTGTTGATTCTGTGTCAGATCCGTCTTCTATTTTCTGTATTTGTTCATAGACTGTGCTTCCTCGGGGAGAAACAAAGGTATCCGGAGATAATTTTATTTGTTCTTGAGATATTGGTGTTTGAATATGAGCTACTGCTGCATATATGGCCTTTTTGTGTTTTAGAAGCTTTTCCTGATGTAACTTCTGATCTTGACGTTCCTGTGCCTTGCGGATTGTTTCTGCTGATTCAAAGAGTGCTTCCTGCCAGGATTCTTCTTTGTACTTCGTCTTTACTTTCCATTGAAGTTTTGTAGTTAGGTGGGGTGGCCTTTTTAATAGGAAAGTGAGCTCACAACCCAATCCTTCTTTGTTTCCATTGGGTTGTGAAGGAAGATTTATAGGTTCAGTGACTCCTTCCTTGCGTTTCCCAATAGGTCCTTTACCATCATATCCCATTTGCTACATGATTAAGTATCCTTTTCCATATAGGTGTGTAGGTAGAACAATGTCTAGGGTAGCTGCTCTATTATCTTCTTTCTCATCTTTGTATAACTAGCTAAGAATATCCTTGTCTTCTGATTCATGTGCTAGAGTGCCCAATTGGATAAAGGTACCATCAAATTTGGTGATGGGCTGAGTGACCAGATGTGTTGATGTAGTAGGCAATCCATGAGATCTAGGTGATGTTGGCAATTTGGCCAAACATAAAGGCTCCAAAGAGTATTCTCCTATGCCTTGGTCTTTGATTTGCATTTTCTGTTTGAAGTCTCCCAAGAAGGAGTTAGATTTTGCTGTTTGTAGATCTGATGTTGAAGATCGCTGCTTTTCTCTATTATGAGGAACCAAACTGTCTTGGGCTGCCCCCATTGCGTTGTAATGTTGAAATGGATTGTGATCAGCAGATATGGAAACTTCTTGTCCGTCATAAGGAAATTTGACACACTGGTGATATGTAGAAGGTACTGCTTGCATTTCATGTATCCAAGGTCCCCCTAACAAAATATTGTAGGTGAGATCTATATCTAAGACCTGACATATAGTATCTTTTTGCACTGGTCCTACTTGAATGGGTAATATCAAAGTTCCTTTAGAGGACCTTTCCTCATCATCATACGCCTTTATGGTAATCTTCTTGCAGGGATCAATAGATTCTTCTGAGAAGCCTAATGCATGGATAAGCTTTAAAGTACCTATATTAAGTCCGGCTCCTCCATCTATTAAGACTCTTTTTACTCGGTGTTTGCAAACAATGACTTCGATATGGAGAGGAGTATTATGAGGATGGCTTAAGGAAACATCATCATGTTCTGAGAAGGTGAGGTTATGAGGTCCAGTCATATGGGCGACCATGGCTTGAAATCTGTCTGTATCCAAATTTTGAGGTACATTGGTTTCCAATAGCGCTCATTCTAATATGTCTTTGTGCTTTGGTGATAGTTTCAGCAATTCTAGTATAGATATCTGTGCTGGAGTTTTACGTAGTTGGCTAACCAAGTCATATTGGATTTTTGGTGTGGTAGTTGTAGGTGCAGTATGTCCTTTCAAGACATATTTTTGAGTTCGGGTTGTTACATTGACAGATTCATGATCACGCTTATCTCGGATGGTGATGACATTTACTTGATGATCGTCAGCTAATATGTGATTTATGGTGTTGTTGTAGATATGGTTGACACGAGCTCCGCGTGTATTATCCGAGGTTGAAGCGCCATCTTTGTTGTAATTTGGAAGAGGATTTTTAAAGGCTCCATGATCACCATTCATTTTGAGACCATCTACTGTTAAGTCACCTCGATCAATTATATCTTGCACCACGTGCTTTAACCTCATGCAATCATTCATCTGATGACCCTTGTTACGATGGTAATCACAATAGTGTGAATCATTCCACCAAGGTGGTTTGATTTGAGGTTCATAGTTGCTGATTGGAGGCAAGAAAAGAATCTTGTGTGCCAAAAGTTCTCTGAATGCTGATTCTAGTGATTGCCCCAGTGGTGTGAAGATACGCTTTTGGAAATTGTTTGTGTTGTTGCGTGAATTGTTGTTAGGTCTTGGATTCATGTTTTTGCTTTGAGTATCATTGGTGTTGTTTGTGTTGAGTTGTCCTTGATCAGTGTTTGGTGCATATGTGTTAGCATTTGGATTAGCATTCTTAGGATTTTTTGTGTTTTGAGGATTTCCAGATAATGCGAGCACTGGTTGCTTAGATTTGGGATCATATGATTCATTGTTGCCTTCGTTTTTGTTTCGAGTCCAAAATCAAGATTTGTCAAAGTTGGTGTTGTTCTGGTTATTGTAGTTTGATGAGTTTGTTCCTTCCTTGTAAAATTTGAGTGTTCCCTTTTTGACACATGCTTCCTCTACTTGAATGCCATTCTCAATTAATTTAGCGAAAGATGGTATGCATTGAAGTTTTAGTCTGTAACTCATTTCACTATTCAAGTTATCGATGAAGATTTCCATTTTCTCCTTTTTGGGAATATCTCGAGGATATCTGGAGACCATACGTTGCTAGCGTTGAAGGAATACCATGAATGTTTCGTTGTTCTTTTGTTTGGTGTTGCAAACATCTAGCATGGTTATGACATGTTGGATGTTGTAGGAATATTGAGTTATGAATTTGTTAACCAATTCATCAAATGATCTAATAGGTGGTGTAATTTTGGATAACCATTCCATTGTTTGCCCTCCCAAGCTTCTTGGGAATAACCTCATCAAATAGGTGTCATCATGAGCAAATTCAAGGCTCATGGTGCAAAATTCTTGAACATGATCTCGAGGATCACTTTTCCCATCATATTTATCAAATTTGGGAACGTCTGAGTTGGGAGGAAAAGGCACCATGTTCAATCTTCTGTCAAATGGATAAGGACAGATTTCGTTTAAAGAGTACCACACTGTTGTCCCTTGTTGCATATCCTGTATTTGCCTTTGCAACATTTGCATTTGTTGAGTAAGGGCAGCCAAAGGTATATTGTCTTGTTGAGGGAAAAGTTCTTCCCTTGTATTTGTTCTCAGCTGAAAAGGTGTGGTAAATGGTATATTTTGCTCTGGTGTTTCTAGTTCGGGTATACACATTTCTGGTATGCGTTGTTCTGGAATGTGTTGCTCAGGTATGTGTTGTTCAAAGTTACGAGTTTCTTCTTCTCTTTGTTGTTCTTGATATGCATATTGTCGAGATCTAGTTTTAAAGATGTTTGAGTCTAAATCTTCGGGAAGTTTAATGCCTTTACTTGTAAGCATGAGCAGATATTTTTCTTTGTCATTTTCCATGAGCCTTTCTACAAGCTTTTGGAATGAAGGGTTTTCCTGACATTCCTGAAGAAGTGCTTCAGAAATTTCAGGTTCTTCTAAGTGTGGAACTTCAAAAGGATTTGACAATCTTTGATTCATACTAGACTCGGCGTGTGTCTCGCTTTGTTGGTTTCTTTGAGAGCGAGTAACAGGCATTTTAGTAGAAACTTTCAGTGATGAAAGGGACAAAAGCCTTGTTGATATGTTGCTCGGGGGTGGGTGGTTCTGGTCGAGATGTGTTATAAGTGATACACTCGTCGGGCAAGAATGCTGGATTGATTTTTCCTCTGCGGTTTATGATTTGATTAAAAGCAGACTTTTGACAGTAGGCTCTTGTCTTCAAGGGTTCTTTGTCAAATTCGTTGGATTTGTTTTGGATATAACGTTTGACGTGATGAAGGAATACCCGATGAGATTTGAAGAGTTGACGATTGATGTATAAAAACTTGTTTCTCTTGATGAATTTGGAAAAACTAGGTTGTTGTTTCTTCAACGTGATGTTACGATAAAGGTTCTTTCTTCTCAGAATATGAGGATTAGTCATGCATGAGTGATCAATGGTTTCCTTTGATTTGTTTGGATTTAGTTGATCTTGTTTGAATAATTTCAAATCTTACTTTATCAAAGTGAAGGTTTAGATGCCCCTTCACGACAAAGTGTGTCAAATGATATGGATAAAAGCCTCCCGATATGGAAACTTGATTTGACAACTTGAAAATTTTAAACAAGTGTTTTTGTGAGATAAAATCCATAAGATGGTAAAGGATTCTATTGATACTAATGATGAGGTTTCCCGATTATGATAAGATAGACATGTTTTATCGTGCAATTTGTTTAGGATTTTGCAACGTTTGTTTTGACACAAATTTAGCTCAAGAAATAGTCTTAACGGTTTGTTTTCGCTACTCTGTTTGATGAAAAATGATGTTTGATGGAGAAGGCTTCTGAAAATGTTTTCGAAATTTTTAAAATTCCTCACTGTTTTGCCCTTTGTTTTTGTGTTTTGGATCACGCGCTAAAACAGAGACTATATGCGCTACAAAAATTATTCCACGCGCTAAAATAATGACCACACGCACTAGGCTGCCCCCAGACACGCGTTAAAGTTTTGACTGCTCAAAATTGTTTTCTATTTGTTTTGAAAAATCTATGCGCTACCCTGGGCCTGCAACGCACTAACCTGTGAACCTGATGCGCTAATGTTTAGCCTCCACGCGCTAAGTTGATGCTTCCACGCGCTAGACTATTTTTTTGATACGCTAAATGATTTCACACTATTTTGTTTTGAGATGAAACGCTACTATTTCGAACCGATGCGCTAATTTAAGGGTTGGATGCACTAACAAAAAGTCCGTACACGCTAAGAAGTTTCTCTTATGTGCTAAACTGCCATGATTTTTCTTTTGGTTGATTTTTTGCAGATTTTAAATTTTTGTCGTGAATTTTTCAAGTTTGATGGATGATTTTTTTAAGTAGTAAATGCAAGCACGACACAAAAAGTACAACCATTTTGCCTAATCTAACAAAAAGTGTATGTTCTGTGAGGATGTGTTCAAATCCTCAATGTTTTAACAGGTTTGGATACGAATAATACACTTCAGAAAGACTCTTTAGTCAAGGGTCATAAATAACATCATAGCCCACTAGTCTTGATACTCTGTCAGCTCAAACAGTCGTGTCACCCCCTAGAGGGCGTCCATTTTTTTGCCTTTTGCTAGAAATTAACCCAAAGTGAATCGCTTCACAGTTGAGTAGTTATCTTGGGAGATATATGGTGAGTAATCTTGGGGGTGGATTCTTCCCCACCCTTGCACTATGATGTTATAAATGTCTGGTTACTGACTCGGTTCAAAGCTTCTATTTCTATGGTTCGTAATCAGGCTTCCCATTCGACCGTCAGTGATAAACTCCCTCAGGAGGCTTCCCAACCTTTAGAACAAAGGCTTTACGTATCTCAAGGATACTGGGGGAAGGCTAATCGCTACGCGCAACCGTTGAAAAGGACTTTCATCACTTTCCACGTTTGATTATAGTAAGTTGGAATTCTTGGCATCAAAGCCGTTCCCCACTTAGGTTGTTCCCTTCACACCGGCCATAAATGGCTTTAAGAGTTGATTTCAACTCCTCGGGAAGGCATGCCTACTAAAGGTTTTATTGCTTGAAGTAAAGAAAGCTTTTAAGAGTGGTCTGGATTTTTGATCACCCAGTTAAGGGGAGAGCATATTCCTTCCACTTTCGAGACAAGGCAAACAAAGTTCTTTTTTTATCTTTCAAGGCAATGATTTGCTAAAATCTATATGGAGATGTTGCTCCATGAAAACATGGTGTTTATTTTATCCTTTTAAGGCAATGATTTTTTGATGTATGAAAAAGAATTGGTCAACAAAGTAAATTCGATGTTTTGTCAACAAAAGAAATCGATCAAAAGGGGAAGATCTTCCCTCTTTAGTTGCAAATGACTTTGGACATGTGTGATTCTTTTACTTTGCAAAATTTTTTTGAAGTGAATCCTTTTATGCACCAAAGGATGGTGAAGTTCTTTTTAAACACCTTTGTTTGCAAAAAATGAAAAATTTTACTTGTTCTTTTTAAAGCCCAAAATGAAAATTTTGTCTTCCTAGGAAAAGCAAGAAAAAATTGTTTTTGTGGTTCTTTTTATAGCCCAAATAAGGTGAGTTCAATTTTATTTAACAAGAATTAAAAAGACTTTAAATTCTAACTAACTTAAACAAGCTAGTAAAAATTTAAACAATTTATAATTCTAAAAATAACACTAAGCTCCTCCCTACAATAAGATGTCAGAAATCCTGTAAAATACCCACCACAGTAGTTAGAAAAATATAGGATTTTGTGGACTTCAACAAGTCTAACTTTAAACTCGGTTACAATTTTAATTTTTTCCTTCTGTCTGTGATGCGCTACAAAAAGGACTGTACGTGCTAAAATATAACCTAGATGCGCTAAAATAATGTCTCAATGCGCTACACTGTTTTCTGGATGCGCTACTCTGTGCGTTCAAAGCGCTGCTCTGTTTTTCTCCCGCGCTGAGACCTATAGGAAAATTAGTGATTTGATGCGCTAATATATTAACTGCATGCGCTAGATGATGGACTCTATGCGCTAAACAGTGAACTGGATGCGCTAGGCTGTTAACCGGATGCGCTAAACAGTGAACTTAACGCTCTAATTCATTTTTTCCGCGTGCCTGCAAAAGTGGTTATATTTAAAAACCGATTTGATATATGGGGTTGAGCCCCACGGTGGGTGCCAGAAATGTATGCGGGAAAAGCAGGTCGATAGAACTCAAAATGTGAAAAATGGAGCTCTATGAAGCCTTGCTCACACACCCACAAGACTTCTTGGTGCAAGCTATGAAGTAATGACGTATCACTCAGCTTCCCAAGGTTGGTGCCATGGTTCTCTATCTTACACGGTCCCTCAAACCAATATTTTTGCTCTCAGATCACTGAGCAAAATGGTTTAGGGATGGCAAATGCAAGAACGAGGGATGCTTTTGATAGATTTTAGAATGAAATGCATCCTAAGCTATGCATGATCTTAAAATGCAATAAACTAGATTATAAGATGACAAGGTTAGTATAAATACTATCCTAACATGATATATTAAAAATGATTGAGCTAAATGATAAAGAAAGTATTCTAAACATGCATATTTAGACTAATTCCTAGTTAAAAGAGAGGCTAAAATGATGAGCATATATGGAATGAAAGCTTGAATGTATTTGAGCATAAGTATGATACTAAAAACTTGGATTCTTTTCATTCTTCTGAATGGAGGAATGAGAGTTCTATTTATAGCAAAAACAGGGCAATGGATGGTCAGGATTGAAAGAGTTGATCAAGGGTTGAGTTTGAAAGTTGGGGATCCATGTTTGCAATTTGCACCAATGAAATGATGACAAGTGTCAACATAGGGTTGGGTTGAGAGAAGGGGTTGGAGGCATTAAATGCCTGAGAAGACCTTATGGTTATCTAGAGGGTAAGGGTTAAACTTAAGTTAGGCTTACCCATTGGATTAAGTTTTAATCAAAGGATAAACCCTTGTGCAAATGATTAAGAGATAATCATGGTCAAAGCATTAAATGCTTGATGAGACCCTTGGGTTGGATGAAGGTTGAGTTAAAAGAAATTCTTTAACCATGTAAGAGGGTTTGAGTTAACCATTAATGGTTATGAAGACTTTGGGGAATTAAGTGGTTGAAGGCTTGAAGCCTTTAATGGTTATCAAAGACTTTGAGGAATTAAGTGGTTGAAGGCTTGAAGCCTTTAATGGCTATCAAAGACTTTGAGGATTTGAGAAGTGACCTCCCCTTGCTTAGGGATGTGACAAAGTTTAGAAGATGGGTTAGGCTAATTAGAAGCGATTAGAAGAGTCTAGAAGGGATTAGAAAGGGGTTTAGGAAGGCAAGTGGGAGATGTAGGATTTCGCAAGTGGATGGAGGGATAATAGGATTTGATTGAATTAAATGATTTATTCAATTTGGTTGCAATTTGGGGAATTTAAATAAATTAGATTTATTGAATTTAGGATAACTATTTAATTAAATTTGAATTTAATTAAAAGTGGATAGGGGGAATTTAATTGAATAAAATGATTTATTCATTAAATGGGTATAGTGAATTTAATTTAAATAAATTGAATAATTTACTTAATTAAATAGAGGAATGCGGGTAATTTAATTAAATTGGATTTAATTAAATAGAGAAATGAACATAAAATATTCATTTAGGAATATGGTTATTTTTATACATCTACACTATCAATGGACGAAAATTAGTTAATATAAATGACTAAATATACTACTAATGCACAGAAATCAATGTATAAAAATGACTAAATATACTACCAATTGATGATATTAATGATTGCAATGACTAAATAAATGGCTACCATGACTAAATAAATGATTAGTTAACAATAATCAATGACTAAATAGACTACCAAATTGATCAATAAAAACAACTAATAAATGACTAAAAATGGTTTAGTCATAAATTTGGTCGCGTTATAAATGACTAGCAATAAACTACTAATGGTCATGTGACCAAGATTAGTCATTTATATGCAATTTTTAGTAGTTTTTTTAGTCATTTATTTTTGTTTTTCTACTAGTGCTTTGTGAACTATATCTATCCACAACACCATCCATCACTATCATTGCCCTAGATTCTTTAAACCCTATCCTTTTGCTCTTTCTTTCAACAAGTTTAAGAAGTAAATCATTAATTATATAGCCATATCATATGCAAGCCAACTTGTCAGATGCATAAGTCCCCTTGTGATTACTAGCAATTCACATCAACACTGAGCTATCCAAAGTTTAGTCATGAACTAGTACTAGAAACCTTGGGGTTATCTTTATTGGACAGTTAGAAGGCCTACAAGATTTCCTTATTCAAGAGAGAACAGGATAAACTCTGCGTATTTTATTATTTATTGATGGAGGTACAAACTTTCCCCATCAACATGTACATATTATCTAGAATGACAAGCCATAATATTTAGAAATCAAAGGAATGCAGAACATTCTTCCATAAGGACTTAAAATACTATGTCCTATATATTACAACTTCCACTACTGTTACCTTCTAGAAACACTTCATACTTACTCAACATTACCACTAAACAACATAAAAAAATTTGAACACTCATTTTCAAACCATATACTCCATCTGCACAATTGAACAAATCCAACTTCCTCTTCACTTCTTCTTCATTAAAACACACTATGACATTAATGATAATACTTTTTTTTTTTTACATCAATGACAACGTAAATCAAGTTTCCAACAATCTCCCCCTTTGTCATTGATGATAACACTTGTACCACCAACCAACAATAAGCTCATTCTACTAAACTCTCTCCTCCTTTGACATTAAGGACAAAGGGCAAAATCCTAGAAATAGTAACCTTATGTATTGACTAGTAAACCTCTCCCTTCTAGGTAAAATTTTGATAACTACAACACTCCCTCCAATAGGGATATCTTTCTTCTGCAACAAGGAAACCACAACCCTCATTGCCCCCCCTGGAAGTAGCCACCACATCAAACTAAGAGACAAAAGATGAAATTTGAATCCCCCCTAGAAAGATGCACCGCTTTTATGCATCTAGTTTGAAGGAGGAGCAATAACCCTAATTTCTCACGAAAATACTAAAAAGTATCCTTTGTCTATGCCTTGGTAAATATGTTTGCAATCTAATCCATTGAAGGCACATATTCCAATCTTACTTCCTTCTTTGCAACCTTCTCTCTTAAGAAATGATACCAGATAAAAATGTGTTTAGTCCTTGAGTGCATTACCGAAGTCTTTGAAATATTAATTGCACTTGTTTTGTCACACATAATAGGAATTGCCTCATCATACATCACCTTGATATCTCTAAGAGTTTGCTTCATCCACATGACTTGAGTGCAACAAGATATTGTTGCAATATATTCTACTTTTGTTGTAGATAATGACATTCAATCTTGTTTTTTGCTCAAACAAGAGACCGATTTGTCTCCCAAGAAAAACACACCACCGCATGTACTTCTTCTGTCATCAACACATCCAACCCAATTAGCATCTGCGTAGGATCTTAAAGAGAAATCATCATTCTTCTTATATCATAAACCAAAATTTAGGGTCCCTTTTAAATATCTTAATATCATTTTCACTGCTTAATCATCAAATTCCTTTGGATTAGCTTGATATTTGGTAACCAAATAGACAACATACATAATATTTCACCTTGAAGTACTCAAATACAAGAATCCTCCTATCATAGACCTATATTGTTTCTAATATCCATCATGCTTACTTAACTTGCAACCAATAGCCATAGGAGCTCTAATTGGTTTACAATTATCCATACCAAACTTCTTCAAGATCTCCTTGATATACTTGGTCTGAAAAATGAAAATACCATCTTCTAATTGTGTCACTTGAAGACTAAGGAAAAATGACAACTCATCAATCATTGAAATCTCAGATTATTTTAGTAGTTCTTCCAATATCTTATAAACATCACAATCTCCTCTAAAATGATATCATCAACATACACAACATTTATAAATAGTTTATATCCTTCAACTTTGAAATAAAGATTACTACTATTTGTTGTAACTTTCTTGAAATTTTGTTGTAAGAAATACTTTTCCAACCTTGTGTAGCAAGCTCTAGGAGCTTGCTTGAGTCCATAAAGTGCCTTCTTGAGTCTGTAGACCATATATGGATCTTTTGACAACTGAAAACCATCTGAGTATTCCATATACACCTCTTCTTCGATTTCTCCATTCGATAATGTTGACTTGACATACAATTGATATACCTAAAAAATTGTTGTAAGAAATAAATGCAAGAAACATCCTTAGAGCTTCCATCCTAGTTACCAGAGAAAAAGTCTCGTCAAAGTCTATACCTTCAACTCAAGTGAATAACCTTTACAAACTAGTCATTTCTTATTCCTTGCGACTTCTCCATCTTCATTCAACTTATTCTGAAACACCCACTTTGTTCCTATCACATTCTTGTCCACTAGTGTAGGTACCAATTCTCATGTCTAATTCATTTCTATCTTATTAAACTCTTGCATTTCTTTCATTCAACATTCATCTTTTCTAGCTTCTACAAAAAAAATTGGTTCCACTTGAGATAGAAAAATAAATTTACTTGGTCGCTAGTCTCAACAAGTCTTCTTCTTGTCAAAGGTCCTTTGTCTTTGTCTCTAATCTTATGATCTTTTGTTTGATTCTTCTGCACAAACTTCACATTTGTCTTACATGATTATTTAGGTTCCTTATCTTTTTTATTTGTCTCTTCTTTATATTTTGAAACATCCTTCTCTTCTGTAGCAATAGAGGCATCCTCTATCTTAACCTCAATTTTAGGTGCAACATGATTCCATTCTTCACTCACTTTGGTTTTCATACTTTCCACAATCTTCTTTAGCCTCTTGTTATAGCACCGATATGCTTTTCTCTTTGTAGAGTATCCCAATAATATTCCTTCATCTAATATTGCATCAAAAAATTTCATGTCTTCTTCATTTCTTCTTATGTAGCACTTGCTCCCAAATATCCTGAAATACTTGATGATAGGTGATCTCCCATGCCACAATTCATAAGGTGTCTTTGTGTGATTTACTCTTACTTGTACCCTGTTAAGAATATGAATATATATATATATATATATATATATATATATATATATATATATATATATATATATATATATATATATTGTAGCGTCGTAAATTGTACGCACTTGCTAGGGTGGTACAATTTCACACCTAGTTTAGCACCCGCCTTGGCGCATTTTGCATTTTGCATTGCATTTCCCCTTTAGCACTTAATTAATTAAATTAATTAGGTCTAAGGTCCTATTTTATCATTTCCTACATCATAAAGTTGGGCCCTTTCATTAAAGTGTGCCCTTTTCATTTTATTCCTCCAAAACATCATTTAATCAAAAACCCTAATTAGGTCCTATTTTTGAACTTGGGGGCTTGATTTCGAGGGTCAAAACATCTCGAAATCACCTGTAACTTTGGGATTCTCTCTAAAATCATCATATCCGACAGTCCTGAAAATTTGGTGAAAAGTTGTCGGGACCATGGTGCCCGGAGTGCAACATGGTCCCGGACATTTTTCTCAAAATTTTAGGAGCGCGATCCAATCATAAAATAAAGCTTAACCCCAAGAAATTGGCAGGAGATTCAATCTCTAGGTCGGCCAAAAGATGAAATTACGACCTAGGGTTTCCTACATAAGAGCTCTCTTTCTTCATTTGAAGGGATCCAAATTTTGGCTTTCGAGGACCTTCTATGCAGCGAAAGGGTAGATCTTTGAAGACTTCAATAACATTCAACATCCATCCATCAAGCATTCATCAATTTCATTCATTTAGGGCTTAGGAGACATTGAAAAACAATAGGAGATTACCGACTGAAGATTGGCTTGTACTCCTCCCTTGAGGGTTGGGTATGATTTCATGTTGTTTTCATGTCTTTGCATAAGCTTCAATATATCCTTTATTCATGCTTTAGATCACTTTGCATCTTGATTTAGAGCATTTACATTATCATTTACAAGCAATTAGGGTTTACTTTCTAGGTTGCTCTAGTTTGCTTTCTTGCATTTAAGGACCTTGCACACACACTAGGTCTGCACACACAATACATTTTACAATACAACTTGGCTATTCGTGGAGGTGGAAATCACCGAAGCGGGGGTTTGACTAAGGCAAAACCCTATATAGCCGCCCACCACACCTTTTCAGATATAAGTGCAGGTTTCGGAATCCGGACGACGTCGCAAGTTACAGATCCGGAAGAAGCAGACGGAGACCAAACTTCACACCAAATCTCAAAGCAAAAGACCAGGACAGGGGCGTGGGGCGCCCTGGTCCTACCAGGATAGGGGCGCTGGGCGCCTTGGTCCTCCTGATAGACAGCATTTTCAGCATTTTTGACAGCTTTTCCAGAGTGCAAAACAGCAGTTTCCGAAGCAGTTTCAGGGGCAGAATCAGGACAGTGGCGCCCGCACCCCCGTCCCAAACATTTTCAGTCAGATTTTAACTCCGAGTACGCATTTGCATTCTTGTCTTGTCCTTGTGTTTACAGCTTTCCATCATTTAAGTTCAATTCTGTAATCTTCTTATTAGTTCATACTTGCACTTTGGGGTTAGGGATTGAACTTGCATCATTTTATCTTCCAATTACAACAAAGGAATAGAAATCCTAATAGGTAGCCCGTGGCTCTCTCTTCCACAAAAAGAAGTAGCCAATTGTGTGATACCTCTAGGCTCTTTCGTATTCCACAAATGTGTGATTGAAAGTGAGATTAGGGCATGTTTGCTTAGTGTCACTTTTTCCCCCACACATTTTGGTGAACCCGACGTGAATCTATCATTGCTTCCTCTTGCATTGCATTTGTTAGATCTAGATCTAGATTTAGTGTGTTTTCGTTTCATTTTCATTAAAAAGAAAAAAGAAAAAAAAAAGTGTGTTTCTTTGCATTGTGTGTTTAAAATTTTATGCAATTTCAAAATGTCAGATTTTTATTTGCAAGATATTCATATTTGTGATGATTATGAGTTAGATGAAGCTTTAGATGAATTTTTGAAACCTAAATATACCAAATCTTCATTTTACCAAAAAATCATAAACATTGTTACTATGCCATTTCGTTGTGATGAGAAAGATAAGTCGAATGATTCCTCTCAAGGGTACATTCCTATCAGCTCTTCCACTAAATCTAGTAACATGGTTGTTTTCAATGATCCCCTCTATGAAGAGATATCTCCTTTTGAATCAAAAGATAAACCTTTTAATAGATATGATCATGCTTTGTTAGATGATGCCCTTGATGACTTTGTGGCTCCTAAAAAATGCTCCCTTCATGAGGATCCTTTTGTGCAAGAAGATGACATTATCCCTACATTTCCTAG
Source organism: Cryptomeria japonica (assembly GCF_030272615.1). Taxonomy (NCBI): domain Eukaryota; kingdom Viridiplantae; phylum Streptophyta; class Pinopsida; order Cupressales; family Cupressaceae; genus Cryptomeria; species Cryptomeria japonica. The sequence goes on from NC_081412.1 coordinate 719,506,352, forward strand.
TGATGGCATTTCCTTTTCCAACAAAATTCCCACTAGAGATGATGAATTAATGATAAATGCTTACCCTTCTCCTAAAGTTTGTCTTACCCATAAGCATCCCTTAGAGAAAGAAGATGAAATAATAAGCAATTTCCTTAATTCTCTCTCCCCTATTGAACATATTTTGAGGAAAGAGGATGAGTTTAACACATCTATTGATGCTCTCCCTCCTAAGGATGAGGAATTAATAAACAATGTTATCTCCTCTCCTGAAATTGACAATACTTCAAACATTCCTTTCAACAACCTCACTATTTGGGATGAACCATTAGAAGAAGGTATAGATTATTCTCTACCCCTAGCCAAAGGGGATGAAATCAAGATTGGAAACTCCCTTGATAGTTTCTCCCCTTCCTTGAATCTCAATTATTCTCCCTCTAAAAATAAAGCATCTCCCTCTCCTCAACTTGGTTCTACTCATAAGGATACCCTAGTTCAAAGCAAGGTGGTTAACATCTCTTTCAAAGATCTCCCTCTCAAAAATGAGACTTTAGAGAGTAATGTTGATCCTTCTCCTAGAGAGTTTATTCCCCATGTAGATCCTTTGATGATAGAGGATGATATGACCTTTCCTAGTATTACTCTTCCTACTGGAACATCAATGCCCATCCCTTGTCTCTCTCCTAAAATTGATCTAATCTGTGATAAGATATTAGTGCAAGAGAAGACTGCCAATAATTTTTCCAACACTTTTGTTCATTCTTCTAAACCATCGTCAATCAATTTGATACATGTGAATGAAACACCTAACAAACCTCTCTTCACTGTCCAAGGTGCTTGTCCTTCTCAAAATTCTCAACCTTTAAATAAGCCAATCTTAGTAGTTCAAGGTGGTTATGCTAATGATTCTTTTTGCATGCCTAAGAAACCTATTATTACTGTGCAAGGAGGTTATTCTACTAAGAGCCCTTATGAGTATGCTAAGCAACTGACTAGAGAGAGTTATCATGCGGTTGCCCATACCTATAACACAAGAAATAATACGCAACCTAAGCCTCCTCCAGTTATCCCCACTTCGCTTCCTCCTTCCCAACCTATTCTTCCTCAAGCTCCTCGTATTTCACAAGTTCTTGGTAAGGAATATGATCTCATAGAACAACTTAAAGCTACCCTTGCTAAGATATCCCTTTGGGATTTGATCCAAACTTCTTCCACTCATCATGGAATGTTACAAGATGCCTTGAAAGATTTGAATGTTCCTCCACCTAATACATCTAGTAATATAGTGTCTTTGGTTAACTCTATGATGAATCCTAAAGCTCAAATTGTGTTTACTCAAGATGAGTTGCCTACTAGTGAAATTCAACATCAATATGATCCCTTGATGATTGTGGTTATCATAAATGACACTGCTATAAGACGAACATTAGTAGATAATGGCTTTGGCCTTAATGTGTGTAGCATTAATCTATTGCATAAGATGAATGTGGATACATCCCTTATTGAGCCTGACTCTCGTCCCATTCGAGGCTTTGATAATGTGGCTAAGTCTTCATTAGGTATTATCACCTTACCCATCACAGTGGGACCTGTTACTTTGCCTACTCCTATCCATGTTATGTCGGGAAATTTAACATACAACTTGTTATTAGGGAGACCTTGGATTCACGGTATGCAAGCTGTCCCCTCTACATTGCATAGACAAGTTAAATTCATTTATAACAATAAGACATATACCTTGATAGGTGATACTAATTTTCAAGCTTGTTTGCAAACATCTACTTCCAAAGGGAGTTCTTCTAAGCCTTCCTCTTCTAGTGATGACTTGTTAAACAAGATACCTATGGATGAATCATCACCCTCTGATAATCAAAATTCTTTGGATGAGTTTGAAGCTCCTGAAGAAGATCCTTCTCGACTTGAATATACGCATAAAAAGGATTTTGATCCTGAGAAGGTTCTCGCAGAAGACAATTGGGGATCTCTTGACTTTAATCCCACCTTTGTAGGTGAGTATAGGGTTCCTCCTAGAGAGTTTAAATTTAAAAAGAAGGAAGAAACTAAAAATCAATCAATCTTACCTGAACCTATGAGCAATAATTTTGTGGCCGCTTCTCAAACTTCTTCTCCTCACACCTCTAATTATGAAGAGTTTGATTCTTTGTCTTATGAAAAACCAACTTCTCTTCCTGAAATGGCTGATCGTTATGGTCGTGGTTTTTGCATTTTTGCTAAGCATGGGTATCATGGAAATGGTTGTGGCGCTCATGAACAAGGGATGAAGGTTCCTCTAGAGACTAATTTTCACAATTATGCCTTTGGACTTGGCTACAATCCCTGCAAATGCACTAAAGCATCTAAAAGACCATCTCTCAATGTGAATGCTATATTTAGTAGTGATGATGATCTCACTTCAGCTAAATCATCTTCTACTTCTATCAACTCTCATTCCCCTCATAAGGAAATCTTGGCAATGAACAAATCTCTTTATGAATCCCCTCAAATTTCTAAATCCACTTATGAATCTTTATCTCCTATTCATCATAAAGTCCTTTCCTCGAGGGATAAGGCTCTAACAAATTACACTCATCCCTCTTCTAAGATTTCATGTGACTTTTCTTCTTCAATCTTTATCATTTTATACATGTTCTTGATCTCACTTATAGTTCAGCATTTAACATGTCATATTCAAATACCTCATTTAATCTATCATGTCTTTAAATAACATTAATGGCTATTATGTTGCTCATCATTATGTGACATTGGTAGCTCATTTACTGGGGGCTTATTGTCATTCATGATGGTACAATTTCAAGTGCAATCATATTTTTTGAAGCAACATAATAGCCTAATTTTCTTGTTCCTATGGGGACAAGAATGATTTCATACATCTCTTCTTTTGCTTATGTCCAAATCTCTCCCTAGAAGATTGTGTAAGTCCTCATTAAGGCAATGATCTTTCCTTATTTTTATCTAAGGATCCACTTTTTCCTATTCCGTGGATGGTGTGAACTTTATTATCTGATGTTATTCCTTGTATGCATGTGTTGTTGTTGGTTCAAGGATTCTCTCTTACAAGAGGTGTAAGTCCTTGACTACAACCTCTTTTGCACTTGGTAAAATACATCCATAATGAATTCACTCTCCCAATTGGGTTAAAAAGAGCGTCATCCTTCATTAAGAATCACTTTCACCTCGCAAAAGAAGGAAGTATTGCATTCTTATTCTCTTCTTTGTCTTATTCTAGAAGATGTTATATTTGTCTAAGATAATTCCTCTCGGGGATAGGTGTCTTTTGTACAAAGATCTCTTCTCCTCTAAGGATCTCCTTTACACATACTACAAGATATCCCTTTTCAACTATCTTATCCTTGCTTAAAGAGTACAAAACTCTCTTGCTTGGATCTATGACATTGTTGCATTTTTTGGGTATCTTCTTTTGTAATAAAGGTAGGTATCCTTGTTCTACTTTACTTATGACATAAACATTACACTTTTTGAGAAATGGGTCATTCTCGGAACCAGAGCACAGACTCTTAGAGCGAGATGTCTCCATTTTTTCTTTTATGCAAGGTGATTATTCTCGGAACCAGAGCACAGACTCTTAGAGCGAGATGTCACGTTTTTGTACTATACATATACAGGTTGTAGCATACTCGGGCATAAACTCCTATGAGGTGCTTCTAACCTCCCTTACACACACATGCACGAGGTTGAGTGGAACTAGCGGCATAAGGCTAGACTTTCTCACTCTCCTCCCTTACATGGATCACCTAGACAGACTCTAGGGGCTAGTTTTCCATGTCCTTTTCCCATGGATCACCTAGACAAGATCTAGGGGCGAGAAGTCCATGTTTTCTCTCTCACTATTCTTCTCATGGATCACCAATGTGTGTATTCATGCTTTTTTTCCTTTCTTTTCTTCTCTTTGCATTTTGTTTCCATTTACATCCTTCATCTTGTGTTAGAGAACTCTCAAATCCTCACACTCTTTGTTGTGTTGGAATTGAGATTTAGTCCTCTTTCTTACCAAATGATTCTCCATTAGTTTTTGATCTCATATCAAATCTTCTTGTGAGCATTTGTCATCAATTTTCTTTAACAATTCGAAGTGGTAAACATGATACCCTGTTTCAACTCACTAAAATTAGCAAGCCGAAACAGGGGGGGGCATATAGCTACCCTCGAATTTTCATCACTTTCCTTAGTAAGCATTAGGCGATTTTTATGATCTAACGTGTGTTTTGTAGGGTGCGGTTCCTAACTGTGTACTGCAGATACCGCTGGGGGCTTCGTCCGACAACTTATGGATATATCCTTTTTCAAATAATGTTTACTTTTCTATACTTTAGCTTGCATATGCACGTAGTGTTCATATGACCGCTAAAGTGGGGGCTAAATGTAGCGTCGTAAATTGTACGCACTTGCTAGGGTGGTACAATTTCACACCTAGTTTAGCACCCGCCTTGGCGCATTTTGCATTTTGCATTGCATTTCCCCTTTAGCACTTAATTAATTAAATTAATTAGGTCTAAGGTCCTATTTTATCATTTCCTACATCATAAAGTTGGGCCCTTTCATTAAAGTGTGCCCTTTTCATTTTATTCCTCCAAAACATCATTTAATCAAAAACCCTAATTAGGTCCTATTTTTGAACTTGGGGGCTTGATTTCGGGGGTCAAAACATCTCGAAATCACCTGTAACTTCGGGATTCTCTCTAAAATCATCATATCCGACAGTCCTGAAAATTTGGTGAAAAGTTGTCGGGACCATGGCGCCCGGAGTGCAACATGGTCTCGGACATTTTTCCCGAAATTTTAGGAGCGCGATCCAATCATAAAATAAAGCTTAACCCCAAGAAATTGGCGGGAGATTCAATCTCTAGGTCGGCCAAAAGATGAAATTACGACCTAGGGTTTCCTACATAAGAGCTCTCTTTCTTCATTTGAAGGGATCCGAATTTTGGCTTTCGAGGACCTTCTATGCAGCGAAAGAGTAGATCTTTGAAGACTTCAATAACATTCAACATCCATCCATCAAGCATTCATTAATTTCATTCATTTAGGGCTTAGGAGACATTGAAGAACAATAGGAGATTACCGACTGAAGATTGGCTTGTACTCCTCCCTTGAGGGTTGGGTATGATTTCATGTCTTTGCATAAGCTTCAATATATCCTTTATTCATGCTTTAGATCACTTTGCATCTTGATTTAGAGCATTTACATTATCATTTACAAGCAATTAGGGTTTACTTTCTAGGTTGCTCTAGTTTGCTTTCTTGCATTTAAGGACCTTGCACACACACTAGGTCTGCACACACAATACATTTTACAATACAACTTGGCTATTCATGGAGGTGGAAATCACCGAAGCGGGGGTTTGACTAAGGCAAAACCCTATATAGCCGCCCCACCACACCTTTTCAGATATAAGTGCAAGTTTCAGAATCCGGACGACGCCGCAAGTTACAAATCCGGAAGAAGCAGACGGAGACCGAACTTCACACCAAATCTCAAAGCAAAAGACCAGGACAGGGGCGTGGGGCGCCCTGGTCCTGCCAGGACAGGGGTGCTGGGCACCCTGGTCCCTGGGATAGGGGCGTTGGGCGCCCTGGTCCTCCTGATAGACAACATTTTCAGCATTTTTGACAGCTTTTCCAGAGTGCAAAACAACAGTTTCCGGAGCAGTTTCAGGGGCAGAATCAGGACAGTGGCGCCCGCGCCCCCGTCCCGAACATTTTCAGTCAAATTTTAACTCCGGGTACGCATTTGCATTCTTGTCTTGTCCTTGTGTTTACAGCTTTCCATCATTTAAGTTCAATTCTGTAATCTTGTTATTAGTTCATACTTGCACTTTGGGGTTAGGGATTGAACTTGCATCATTTTATCTTCCAATTACAACAAAGGAATAGAAATCCTAATAGGTAGCCCATGGCTCTCTCTTCCACAAAAAGAAGTAGCCAATTGTGTGATACCTCTAGGCTCTTTCGTATTCCACAAATGTGTGATTGAAAGTGAGATTAGGGCATGTTTGCTTAGTGCCACTTCCCCCCCCCCCCCCCCCCCACACACACACACACACACACACATATATATATATATATATAGCTTCTTCCCAATATACATCAGGAAGATTGACATCTTTAGACATAGTTCTATACATCTCAACAATAGTCATGTTTTACCTTTCAACTACTCCATCTTATTGTGGAGTCCTAGGTGCAGATAATTGTATTTTAATAACATTTTCTTCACAAAATATATCAAATTAATTATATGTAAAATCTCCTCCTCTATCAAACCTCAAACACTTTATTTTAACATCTATTTAATTCTCAGCCATATATTTGAATGCCTTAAATCTATCTAATGCTTTAGACTTTTCTTTGAGAAAAGTAATCCATTTCATTCGAGAATAATCATCAATGAGTAACATAAAATGTCTTTCACCACTTAGTCCTCTTTTCCTTGTAGGTCCACATAGATCTATATGAATCAACTTCAAAGGCTTTGTAGTAGAGTACTCCTTGTTCTTGAATCTATTCATTATTTGCTTTTCCATCTGGCATTCCTTGTGCACCGTATTAGTAGGTTTGATAATCTTTGGTAAAACTATCGTAGCATGAGTAGAATTGATCTTGATCACCATGTTGTCAAAGTTAACATGTCCCAATCTTTGGTTTCATAACCAATATTCACTTCTTTGTGCCAACAAACAACTACTTCCTCTATTTTCCTTCACATAGTAGACATTACTATTTGTTCTTATGCCTTATGTAGCTAAACTTCCAGAATCTCCTTTTCTGATCTCACATCTAAACCCATGAAATATGGGCTTGCAAACTTTAATGCATAACTAACTCGCACTGAAAAGATTATGTATCAAACCTTTAACATAATAAACGTTAGTATTATTACGCTTACCATGAATGGATACGGTTCCTTTACCATAGATAGGTGCAACCTTCTCAGTAGAAGACTTCATTGATCCACCATCATATTTTTCAAAGTTCACGAACTTCCCTTTGTCACTTGTCATGTGATTTGATCATCTAGAATCAATTATTCAATCTTTAATTCCACTTTTACATGTAATGCAATCCTCACAATTACTAATCTTTCACTATTCTTCTCAACGTGGAGATTATTGAACCTTTCATCATGATTCTCTTCTATGGCTAAAAATATCGAGTCATCACCATCTTCATCTTCAAATGAGTAGGTCTTCATTGAACAAAACTCTTTTTAGGCTTATCTTTGTCATCTATCCTATAATTATCCTTTCTCTTATTATCATCATCTAATCTCTTATAGTTATCCTCTCTAAAAGTACATCTAGCAGCATAATGTCCAATTCTTCTTGAATTAAAACATTTGAAGGCAAACTCACCTTTGTATTTTCTATATCCTTTCTTTAGTCTCCTCACAAATTTTGCTTCAATATTATCTAGATCATTGCTTGTTGCAGGTACATCTTCAATCTTCTTGCTGGCTTTGAATGCAACTTGTCATTGTGCAAGTCCTCCAACTTTGAAATCTCAAAGGCAGAGAGAAATTCACAAAGTCGATCCAAGGTATAAGTATCCATGTTATGATTTTCTTCAATAGCATACAACTTAGGTTTGTAAGATCTAGGAAGTTTCCTTTGAATTACTTTTCTCACAACTTCATTTTCCTTCAATTCTCCAACAATATCTTTGATTCCATTTACTATCTCATTCACTCGATGCGGCTAACCTTCAATGTTCTTATCTTTAGACATCCTCAGTGTCTCAAATCTATACTTTAGATTCTGCATCTTGACTTTCTAGGTCTTCTCATCTCCTTCATAAATGTTGGTCAACTTATCCCAAATTCGCTTTGAAATTTTGCATTCATTAACCTTCAAGAAATTTGAGTCACTCATATTACTAACAATTATATTTATTTCCTTGGCATTATTTTCATGATTCTTGATTTCATTTGGAGTAATAGGACCACCGTTTGGAGCAGTATAACCGAACTTAATAATATCCGACCATATTCCAAGTGACAGAGAGTTCAAATGATATTCCATCTACCACTTCCAAGATGAATAATTTATGCCATCGAACTTTGGTGCATTGAAATTGATCTCCTACGTGATCCCAAACCTTCCTCAAGTGGTTAAAATTATCTTAGAGGAATCTTGCTCCGATACCAATTGTTGAACACACCAAAGGACTAAGAGGGGGAGTGAATTAGTTAGAAACTTAAAACAACATATTTATAATCCTTTAGACTTCAAATCACAATTAACTTATCTCTATAATTATAAAAGAGGAAACCATAAAGCAATATACACATGAACGCTATATTTACATGAAAAACCCAATAAGGGAAAAAACCATGGTGATAATCACACTCACGACATGAATAATTGATTAAAATGTTTTAGGCTCAAGGCCAACGTAGCTCACTGCACCTGATTGGAATTGCAAGACTAACACAACTTTAGGGAAAGATACAATGGACTTGCATTACTAAGACACACAATCTTAGGGCAAGATACAAAGGACTTGCATTACTGAAGCGCACTACCTTAGGACAAGATATAGAGATAACACGAGCTGATAAAGGAACACATGGTCTTCTGATAGGTGTAGGAAAATGATGAATTGAAATGAACACGATCTCTTAATCATTAAATTATCCTTGAACCACTGTGTCAAGTGAACAATATCATGGCAAACATATCTCACTTTATTCACTATCTCAAAACATTGTCACATTGAAGATATGATCATCAAAGCTCATCACAAATTGAAAATTTCACTTCGACTTCTTCACATACGCTTGCATATCATTCACATCTAATTCATAACCATCCACACTACAATTCACACATCTTGACTTCCATTTATACTAGGTTATTCATTGAAGCCCTTAACTAGTCATAGACATAATATACATGAATTACATTAAGTTGAACACCACAAAAAACTATACACAATGTAGTCCTCTCTAGGAGATAAAGGGGACCTAAATACATCACACCACATATTTCTAAGTCAATTTCAATGAATCGTAGATGCTAGAACATCCTCCAAAGTCGACATCCAATGTAATGTGTAGAAAATCAATAAAGCTCGTTAAACAATTGACCCAAAAAAAGTCTTTCAAGGCATATTACTCGATTTGAATCTACACATACTATAATAAGACTCATATCAACCTTCTAACTTAACCTCCAATGCATATCCAGACCAAAAGAGTATGATTTGTTGGTTTAAAATTTTATAATCTGGGGAAGTTCATAAAATTATGGTTTCAGCCACAATACGTAAGATTAAATCTCTCCTAACTATAAGGGAAGGTTCCCCCTTTTGCTTATTACTCTTCTCTACTTAGGACAAAACTATGAATCCTAATCTAAACCTGGGTAATTCATCATCTTATTCTCTTTTTTCAAAATAGATGTTATTCTTTTCTCTTTTTTCAAAAAATAAATTACAATTAAGAGCAGCAACGATTTAAACAACTTTCCAAGTTACTAATGAAAATTACAAATAACAAGAAGCAAAGTTTCCATGAAAGCACAAAGTCTTATGTTGCTTCCTTGGGACGAGAAAATAGCACCTGTGCTCAAAGTCTTCAAATACTATAATCCTACCAACCTTTAACCAATAACTTATGTACCTAAAATTAACTTTCCAAGATAACAAGACAAAACACAAAGCCTTTGAATTTATTCCTAAATACAACTTTATAAATTTTCACTTATGATAACAAAGTAAAGATAGAAGTCTTTAAGTGGTTATCTACGTACCAATTCTACTTCACAAATGTTGAAATGTAACACAAATTTTACAAAAAAAGGTTTGTTCTACACTTTAAAAAGACTTCTCCACAATGCTTTTTTCTCAATCAAAACGAGATTCTACAATAAGAATGACGTAAGAACACTCTCACCATAAACCACAATGAATTCAACACAAAGTCCAAATTCCAAAGATGTTCTCTTATTTGATCAAATTTGTAAAATAACAATATGAACTCAAAGTTTCACTTTGCTCTTCACTTTGGTGGAGTTTTGTTGCATAAAATTAAAGATAGATCCCATTTACAATGAGCACCCTCATATATATAGGAGAGAGGCTATGAGCAAAAATAAGAAAAGTACACAACTAAGTATGACTAAGTCAAAAGTAGAGTTCTATTTGACTTAGGACTCGTTCATATTCTAGATGCAAAAACATATATACAAAATGACACTTGAAGTGTCATTTGAAATTACAAAATGCCACTATACTAGAAATGCAATAAAATAAAATAAGTGTATGGAGCCTCATCTTGTTTCCAACATTCTTTAGCAATGGAGTTTTCATGTCCTTGCTTAGCCTGTATTTTAAAATCCTTAGGTCCTGGTATATGGAATCTGATGTTTGAAATGGAGTTGTAGAAATGGATTTAATGAATTCCTAGAGTTAGACAAAAAAAAATCAACAATTGCCTATTGACATTTAAAACCCGATGTGCACAGAAGATGGCTCAACACATGTAAATTGAACTTATACTCTGATTTACACAAGTGTGTGAGTTTGGTGTAAATCGGGGTTATAAGTCTGATTTACAATTAAGTGAACAAGTGTAGTGCAAAGGTGTAGTTTGGACTTGTAAGTTTGAATTGCACTTGTGAGTGGTAGTATTACCAGTGACAAGGTATAGATTAGGTTTATAAATTTGAGTTGCACCCAAGAAATATCATACAAGGAAAGTGTAGTTCGGGTTTATAAACTCGATCTGCACTTGTGCATATGATTGACAAAAACATGCAATGTTGTTGGTTGGGTTTATAAACTCTAACTACACCTCTAATGCAAACAAAGGTAGGACAGGTGTAGGTCGGGTTTATAAACCCAAACTACACCTAAGGTGTGACATCCAAACAATGTAGTTCGGGTTTATAAACTTGATCTACACCTTACATGATTTTTTCACATGGCTATTAAGTGGTGTAAATCGGGGTGACAAACCCAGTTTACACTTGACTATCAAATTTGAAGGGAAGTGTAATTATGAACTCGAATTACACTTGTGTGCTCAAAAAATGGGTAATTCGAGTTTGTGAACCCGAATTACATTAAAACACAAAAACTAACTTAAAAGACCCAAAAAAGGACTAGAACCCCTGAATCGAGAATCAAGGGTCCTAAATCACATATGAGGGGGAATAAAAGCTACCTCAAAAAGTGTGCTTAGAGCACATGAGCTACAAATTGGATAAAATTTGTAAGGTTTAACCCATGTTTTCACCAAAACAAAAATCGAGGATAACATGATCCAAATAAGATAAACTAACTATGTCAGTCAGAGACTAATACAACTAAACATGTTGAACCACAAACCAACATAAATTAATTGCCAATCAAACCAACACTTGAGATCTAAATTGGAAAATTCAACAAACTATATTAACATGTCTTCCAAGCCACAACATGTCAAACAACACAGCGGAGCAATGTAGAGAATTCCCTAAACATATACATTATGTTCAGAATGACAAGCCACAATCTTCAAAAAATGGTGGAATGTAGAGCATTCTTCCATAAGGAGTTTAAATACTCTTTGCTGCATATTGCAACTTCCACTACTATTACATTCCATTTTCACCTCATTCTTACTCAACATCACCACCAAACAACATAACAACATCTAAATACTCATTTTTGAACCATAAACTACATTTGTACAACTAAACAACTCCAATTTCGTCTTCAACTTTTTCTTCATTAACACACATTGTAACATTAATGACAACACGAGACAAGTTTGACATCAATGACAACATAACTCAAATTTTCAACAATTTGTAACCTATATGCTTCATATTGGCCTCATTTTAATAAGTTTGAGAACCTTTTTTCTTTTTGGTGCAAAGTTGGCTACAAAGTATGCCATGTGTCAAAGCAGCACAATTTTTGCGCAATCCGCAAGCTTCTTTCCCATGTGTTGCGTGAGCACACCACGTGGTGGATTCGTGCCCTATAGTTAATGGATTTTAATTTTTTAAGCGTGACATTCCCGCCCACGCCACATGTCAAAATGATGCAATTTCTCTAAGGTTGGAGAAACAAAATAGTGGGCATCTTACATTGTGGTACCACATGTCTAGGGTTGAGGGTTAGCTAAAAATAAAAGCAAAGGGAGTTCAAACCAGCATCAAAGCATGTCATTGGTAGGGTGCAAACCCAAAGATGTTTTGAGCCCAAAGAAGATAAAAGTTTGCCATTGGATCTTCTATAGAAATATGGAAAGTCATAGACCGATGTTGTCTCTTGCATTCTTTCGCATTACAATTTTGTCTATTATAATTTACAACTTGTGTAGGGGAAACTAGGGTTCAACCAACATGTATTACTTTTCATCATTTTTCTCTAGGAACAAAATATGGACTAGAAGGAATAACATAATGTTTGGAGACAATAAGAGAGGAAGGTCCTCTTACAACATATTACTTTACTCTAGGCTCTAAAGAAATAGGAGGAATAAAAAAATCCTTGAAGTACAAGGAGTTCTAGGCTATGTTTAGAATTTGACTCATCTTGAGTAAGATGACAGAGGTGAAAATAGAACATAGACACTAAATGTTAATAACAAGAAAGAATATTTGGTTCAAGCTGTGATTTGTTCACTACTTGTGAAGTACAAAGAACTTTTGTTCCAGCCACAAAAGACTAAGGATCTTCAAGAGTAGCAACCAAAGTGGGACCCAAGGAACTATTAGCAGACAATTAGGTAATTTGGCTAGCTTTTAATTTTTGTTAAGAGAGAAACAAAAATTCCTCATAGGCAAACATGCTCAACTAGTTGTGGCCAAAAGTAGTGTGATAATGGTTGGAACCCACTATGATGAATAATGTGCACTTGTCCTTCAAATGAAAAGTTTAGACATTCATGGATTACATATGAGATCGCCCTCATAGAAGTGAGCCACAAGTGATCCAACTTCACACAAAATTTATTTGAGGTTGGAATTATGGCAAAAGATGCATCCAAGCTTTTGGTTTTGACATGAACATGAAGGGTCAAGGTGCCAATGGTAGGGAAAGTGGAACCATCGGGCACTCTAATTGAGATTTTTTTTAATTTCTTGTACTTGTCTTGGTATAATTCATGCACATAGAGGAACTCTTCTATAATGAAATTCACCATGCATACTATATCAATGAGTACTCCTCGTGAGGGTTTCCCATTAATTTTGACAGTAATGTCAAGAGGTCCATCAGATGCATGAATAAAGACATCGATACAGATGAAGGTAATGCCAGGCTTGAGTTTAGATTATTCTTAGCAAGGGAAAGTATCTATCATGTTAAGAAATTTTTCAAATGGGTTGCTTTGGGGATCAAAATCTATGGGTGCAACCGTTGTATCAATAGATAGTACTACAAGGTTAGCTTATTGGGAAGATAGTGGAGTGATGAAGATTTGCAAGTTTTACTTTAGAGGTACTCCAAATTTTTTTCCTTTGTTGGAGGTGTCAAAGGTTTTGTGGTATCTATTAAGCAAATAGGAGGAACCTAGATCAAGTTACTATTAAGCAGTTGAAGCATAATGAATTGAGAGATTAAGAAAGCTTTGAAAAATTGTCAACTCTTTGATCTAGATTGAAATGGGGCCACAATAGAGGGTGTTGTGGCCGTAACTTGAGATTGAATGTTGTTAGAAAAAGGAGAATTAATTTTAATGAAATTCTTATTTTGTTTCTTGAAAGATTAATAATTTGGAGCAACATCATCAAATTGACTAAAAGGAGCCAATCAAGAAGAACCCTCATACTGGCTAACTAACAATTTGTAATGACAAAAAGTTGTGCAAAGATGTGTAAATTAGGTATATCACATCAATAGTATCTTATCATGAATACAATATTTGAGAGAAGAGGTCTCAATAGTGTCTTATAAAGTCAGCCACTTTATTCTTCACCCCTTTCTTACAATGAATGGATCAGTCAATATAACCCAAGGTCCAATGTTAGATTGAAAATGTTGGAGAAGTTGATTGACAAGTTGTGAAAAAAGAATGGATTGAATTGTTAGGCAATAATCAAAACCAATCCAAGAATATATCTTTTAATGATTGAGGACAGAGCTTAGCTACAAGAGTATCCTCGAAAACTAAATCACTACATAGTGTAGTAAAGGCCGACACATGGTTATTAGGGTCTCATTTCCCATTGTAGTTTTGAAAACAAGTTATCACAATATTTGATCAAATTTGAGTTTTTTGGATGGTATATGAAAATGGGCTTCAAGTGCAATATAATGCAAGGTTAGGTCAAGATTGGCTTTGATTCATATTGGTTAATTGTTGTTATAAAGAGGTCACATTTCACAAGATTTGGTTTATGACAAGATCAGTAGGTGGGGTGTTTTGGGAATGGGTAAAATATGGACTAGATTTAATGATAGGTTGGGAAAGATTGTAGTTGGTATTTTGGAAAGTAAAAAGTGGAGGAGATCGACTAGCAATATGCTTAGAAATTAGGGGGTAGATGTTTTGAGAAGTAAATAGGTAGCTAAAGGAGGGTGGGAAAAAGTTATATTGATTTATAGGGTCCCCACATGTAACCTCAAAACTAATGTGAGCACTATTACTAGACTATGCAAAAATGGTTATAACAGAAGAAGTGAATGTTGTTATGGGAGATGTCAACATGGGTATCGACACCTACGTTCCTATTTAGTTTTAAAAGGAAATGTTAGTTATAATTTCTATGCAACTAATTGACGACATAATGTTTGCATCTATTATGTGAAATAGGCTATGTATAACTTCTACACATTGTGGATAATTAACTAATAATCCTCTAAAGTTCTCTATAGGAGGGGCAACCTCCCTGGTCAACAAGTGTTATGCCCTCAAGAATTGTTGGAAACTAGATAATTATTTTGTCTACATTTTGAATTTGAGCTTCAAGAACCTAAAGCGTGGATTGGTATACCTCAAGAGAATCAAGGGGTATTAAGAGTCAGAAATCATCGGCAAGGTATGAAAGAGATCCAAAGATGATTGCATTCTATAACTTTCTAGGGTGAATAAGTTAACAAATTTGGGCTCAACACCAAAGCTATTTAAAGCATGGCAAGCGGTAATTTGGTAACTTCTCATAAGAATTTCAGTTTTAGAGCACCGAGTCATGAAACTTATAAAACAAGTACAAGTTTCAAGACACACACATGCTCCTAGGAAGTTATAAATAGAAGAAAATGATTACAAGATAGGTATTTTGATAAAATGTTAGAAGAAAGGTGTGTTTAAAAGTTTTTTTTCTAACTAAACACAATATTTTTGTAAATTCTAAATAAGATATCTAATGTGACCAAACGATCATTTAGGCAACTAATCAAATACCAGAAGATATGCAAGTAAATTAAAACTATTTGCAAATGTAAGATACATTGATTTCACCAAAATGATATATGAGAAAAAAGGTCCTAAACTAATTTAGATAAATTCTTTTTTGTCACATCCCCAAATTTTACATAGAATTTATTTTCAATTTTGGAAAGTTTACTTTTAACTATCATAAAAAATGGTTAGTGAATTTGCACTGAGTATGAACATAAGTTTGTTTATGACAAGATGAGATGTCAATTTATATTCTATTATGTTCTTGAAGTTGTGATGGCATAGTGTGGAAACGCTTATTGAATGTATATTTGTTTGTGGATGATGAAATTTTGCTTATCTAACCCTTATGATGAATATAGTCTAATCATGTATTTGAATTGACCAAGTGTTAACTAGGAGAAGGGGACGTCGAGATAGCATCTATGAAGGAAGAAGGATAGTATATGTTAGAAGTATGGCTATCGTTACACCAAAAGATCGACCATTTAATACCTGATACAACCACTAAACTTATAGAGTCCACTGAAGGCGGTTAAGCCATGTCACAAACCTAAGCACTGCGCTGCACAACACAAGGAGACCAAGGGCACACACCTTACAACAATCCCCCCCAACACAAGTGAGGGAGTTTGAGCCTATGAACCAAGCTCTTATACACTTGTTAGAAGTACGGTTGTTGTTGCACCAAAAGTTTGACCTGTTAATGCTCGATTCAACCTCTCGACTTATAGAATCTACAAGAGGTGGTTAAGCCATGTCACAAAACTGAGCGTTGCACTGCACAACACAAGGAGACCAAGGGCGCACACCTTGCAATAGTATCATCTGGGAGAGGATTTTAGACAAGAGGGAATTATGTCAATGCCATCTTGAATCTTTTTGGACACTGAACTGATAAGGGATCGAGTAAGTACTTTGGCCTTTAGTTTTGAGTCTTATCCTTGTTTTGGGTTAAGTCACCATAGAACCCTCATTTTGATCTAGCATTGAGTCAAAATGCATGGACTTGAGATTGTCATTTTATCAACTAATCATACCTATTATAAGAGTAAAATGTATACTTTCATGCATAGAATAAATATGCCTATAGTTGTGTCTATATATTTGATGATTGTGTGATTGCAAACGTGTGTGTGTGTACACACACACACCCACATAGATACATACCTACATACATACATTCGTAGGAATATAGAAATGTATGTGTGCCTATTTTTATATTGTTATGTATTTATGAGTAAATATTTAATAAAATATTAGTTATTATCTAGCTTATCAAATTAATTGTTTATTGTATATGTTGAAGAGGGAAAAAACTAGTCTAGAGGTTAGTTGCATATATTAAAACATGAAAGACAATAAAGCATTCAAAACAAAACAAATAACCTTATACCTTGTCTTCTCTTCTTCCTCCAATTGAGCTAGAAGTAGAAATGTGCTCAATGCTCCACTTGATTTGCTCCTATGAAGGTGGATTGTGGATTGCTCTCCACTACACAACAAAGGGGATTTGGATTGGATGATTATGGATTGGCTTAGATAAGGCAACATTTTGGCATAATAATAATATGATGGATGATTTTGAATCTCAAATGGACAACATAAGAATATAATGGAAGTGGATGATTTGTGAGGAATGTAGACTCCAATTTATAGATTGAAGGGGCCAAAATGGAGGGGTCAAGATTGAAAGAAAGTGGGAGAGGATTGAGAGGACAAAGTGCGAGATCCAAGAGATTTGCCATAAAGGCATTTCTTGTCTCCACACTTCTCAAGTACATGGGGAAGAGTTCCCCAAGTACCTTGGGAAGAGAAGAAGGAATATAAATTCCTTGGGAGAGGACAAGGGAATTAAAAATTCCAAAATAGGGGAATGTGTGGGGAGAACAAATAGATGAAGGAATTAAAAATTCCTTGGGAAGAGGGGGCATGAGGTGGCATGGGGGGATTCAAGGAATTTGAAATTCCTTGGAAGAGCCAAAGTTGGTGCATTTAACGTTTGGAAGGTGAGATTGGAAACCCATTTATGGCAAAGAGTTGACCCATCCCTAATCAAGGTGATTAGGGATGTGCAACTGATTAGGGGGACTAATTAGGTGGGATAATGAGGGATTAGGAGTGCAGCGGGAAATTTAGGAGGATGGGACATGAGGAGAGAGAATGAGTGGATGAATATAAAATTGGAGAAAGTGATAAGCATGATTAGCGTATATTAATTAGGTTGGATGACAGGGATTAGGTGAAGGGTTTGCAAGAATCAAGGTTAGGCATAATTAAATAAATATAAATTCATTTAATTAATGATGAAGGTTGAACTTAATTAAATAAATGTAAATTTAAATTTATTTAATTAAGGGTGAAGGTTAAACTTAATTAAACAATGTAAAATTATTTAGTTAAGTGTGGGGATAAAGATAAAGGATTAATTAAATAAATATATTTAATTGGCTAGAATGGGATAAGGTCAAGTGTGGTTGGGTATGTACAAATTTAGGTGTCTACATTTTGGCCCTCTTTGATATAGCATCATGAAATGATGCTATATCAAAGAAGAATAAAACATAGTGGATGGAAAGGATAAGGACTAGTAGCATGATGCCCCAGTCATTGGTGGGTGAGGAAGGATGACAAGGATGTAGTGGTATGCCCCCTCGAAAGGACATGTGGGTTCTAAGAACATGAGTATTCTCTTGAAATGGATAGGACTAGATAATTAGGGTTGTGAAAAGGATAGGGATGATGAAGGGGTGGATAAATGAATAAATTGGAGACTCAGGATAAATGGATGCAATTGATGAAGGAGATGAATGGATGGATGGGGTTTGTTGTGTAAAATATGGAGAGCAAACATAGTTTTGATATTGCAATGGACTATCTACACCGTTGATTATAAAAATAAAGATGTTGTGAATATCCAAGGCATGGACTAGACTCTTAGACAATAGGTATCTCAATACACACAGATTCACAAACACTGATGATGGTGTAAATGGGAGACTATTGGATCGTATAGGAGAAACCATCAAACACACCATACCATAAAAACGTGCCCCAGTATACACCAACCCAAGACATACCAAGATATAGAATGACCAAGGTAGCTCCCTAGATAGGAGTAGTCATAGGACATAAGAGAAAAATCAAAGCGAAAAGACCAATCAATAAACGACATACACATGCCAACTGATATCTCTTGCCAAGAGTAGTACATGGATCAAAATAGACTGTCGAACATGGGAAGGATACATCTCAATGGGCAGGATGATGGATTTGGATAAACTGCCAGACATGGGCCGGATGTTGATAGATTGGTAGATGGCAAAGACAAGTTGGTTGTGCGGGGTTTGTAGATGAAAAGGGGCAAACTGTTGGGAATAGGGGTTTGCTTAAGTCAAACCTCGATTTAGGAATTAACCTTGAATGAATAAATGCAAATATTGAAATAAATATTGGAAAAGTATACCTCAGATCTAAAATTGTTGACGATGATGCTCTGATCTTTGAACGTAATCACATATATTGTATGAAATGGCATGAACACGAAAAAACCCTAATCACACACACATGCCTTCATATGAATGATGTAATTTTTCTCCACAATTATTGAATGAGGAATGTGTAGCTTTGAAGATGTCTAAAAATGCTTGATAATGAACAATTCACTGATGTATGGATGCTAGGAATTGACTGCTTGGAGTCTTAGATTAGTTGGATGAAATTAGGTTGATCAAATGTCTTTATATAGGGATATATCAGTAAATTACCAATTAGACTGACCTCCAACGGTCATGCGAAGCCACAAGGATAAATTATTGCTGAAGAGATATGACTCCTGCCCAAATTCAAATTTGGGCCCCATCGAGAGGGACCATGGCATTGGGTGCCACGTTCCTTCTCCAAAAGGGACCAAAATAAGCCTCAAGGAAAGGGGGACCTCACCAAGGAATCCATCAATGGGTGTTCATGGCATCAAAATTGGATAATGGACACAAAACGGACCTAGATAGGAGATGAGGTTGTCTTGGTGATAATTTATGACCCTATAATATATATATATATATATATATATATATATATATAATAGAGAGAGAGAGAGAGAGAGAGAGAGAAAATTAAATATGCATCAGTTTCAAGGGGGTCACATAAATTAGTTTGATCATATAAGTACGGGTGGTACAACTAGGAGATCCTTGACCACCATGTAGGTGGTGAGGGTAAGTGCATGTAATACCATGTAGTGGTATGGGGGAAAAGTGTGTGGTGTGAGGGGGGGACAACCACCATAGGTTGTGTATCATGTGTGCCGACCTTTCAAGGGAGTGGGGCATTAAATAAGGAGATAACCACTTTTAAAGTGGTAAAATTATTATGCATGTTATGTGATAACCACTTTTTAAATGGAATTTATTTGCAAACTAATTTATGCAAGGGGGTTGGTGTTAGTTATAGGCAAGTCGCATGGATATTAGTATAACCCACTTTCACTCCCTATTTAATAGGGTAGAAGTTAATCGAATTTATATGTTTACTTTCCTTTTATGGAATATTGAACCCATATTTTGGTTACTTGGTCAAGTTCGTTAACAAACTCAATTTATGGAGGTGGGAATTAATTATTATTTTTGGTTATGTTGTTATAATATGATAACCACTTTTTGGTTAATGGATAATTATGTGAATTAAGTTACCCTCTTTTTTTGAAGGGAAAGGATGAATTCAAATGGAGATATTTTCTCACAAGAAGGCTATATATAGATTAGCTATAGGCTTTTTAAGGGTCTTTTGGGAAAGTTTTTTTCGTTGTGCTTTTGTTTAAGATTTGTCTTGTTCTCAAGAAGTCTTGAAAAGGGGGAGAAGTTTAATTTCTCACCTTTAGAAGAATAGATATAATAGTATTTTCTTCACATATTTGTAGAGGAAAAAGGCGAGGATACACTTGAAGGAGGAGAATTTGAGGAATGAATTAGGACCTCACAATCTTCTACTCTCGATGTTCTTTAAAAGCAATCAGGCATGTTATAAGTTTTTGTTAGAAAGTTTATTATGTGCTTGAAATGTTTTTCTTTGGAAATGTGAATTTAGGAGTGTTTCTGTATGTATAGCTCAAGACATGAAAGACCAAATATATTCTTAAATTGAAGAAAGGAGAAACAAAGAATTTTGCTTTATGATGTTGTGAATCTCTCATTTTGGTCTTTAAGTATATTCGTTCTTCGAGTGTGACTGCAATACACACACACACACACAAATATATATATATATATATATTTGAATGGAAGTAAATGACAGGAAGTCGAGATTGAGTTATTGGTATTAATGTGATACTTATGAGAAATTATTTTATGATTTTGAGTACTATCTTAATAATGGCAAGAGGTTGCCAAAAAGTTGAAACCAGGTAAACATGAAAGACGAGAGGATCATAGGTTTTCTAGTTGGGAAGTGAATCTAATCTTTATTGGCTTAGTAATAGGAACATCAAAGAGAAAGCCTTTTATTGAACGTAGATGACCTAAAGTTAGTAACTCCATACTTCCAAGTTGCAAATGCAAAGGGAAGAGTTTGTACCTATAAAGTGATTACTTAAGACAACTCTATTATGTAATTGGTCTTCTTATCTTTATTTACCAAACCCTTGGAAGTGAGAGTAGTCTCCAAGTCGAGTAAGGGGTGGGTGAGCAAAGACTTTTCTTATTATGAAACTTTGGCCAAAGTGTAGTATTAGTCACTACATACAACAAGTCAAGTTCACAAGTGTAGCTAGAACATAGATTGTTCTAGATTGGTCATACTTAGTTAGAAGAAAGTCTATAGTAGTATGGTCGGAGTGAGATATGTGGCACACGACACCAGTACTTAGATGACACCACATGGGTCCCTTTTTCTATACTCCTTGTGAAGGGTAGGGCCACTTCCAGTAGGAAGGTGTGTGGGGGATTGTTCGTCTGTGGTTGGAGGTATAGCATCCAAATAATCTGCAATTGGCTAGTCGAGGCTTGCGAGACAGATGTATAGAATTTCCGTAGCGGTATAACTGGTAAAACTCATTACTATTATGTTTTGTTTTATGATACTCTGTGCAATGAGAAACGAAAGAAAAGATTTTTTTCATCATGTTATTTTGTTAAGTATAGTTAAAAGTAATTTTTATTAAAAGGAAAAATAAAAAAAGTATACATTTACTGTTGTTATAATATTTCATCTTGTGTAAAAGTAAAATATTTATTTTTCCTAAGAGTTAGGTTTTTGGGTTGTTACATTCTCCCATACAACACTAGAACATGAACGGGCCAAATGCATTGTTATTGGTTGTTGTCCTCAAGGAAGAGCCAAACTACTTGGGTTACGTTCCTTTGTTGTATATGACGAGGATTGTTGAATGATGCAATAGAATAAGCTAATGATGATCAAATTGACTAAAATAACATAATGCAGACAATGCAGAATTGATAAACACAAACATAACGAAGATCAAAAAAGATGACATAGAGAAGAACCTGGTGTTGAAAATTAGGGCAAAATGTTGAGGATGCTAGAGTGATCCAAGAGCTTTTAAACTTAGGGTTCTGAGCCTATATGGCCTCGCTAGGATCTATGAAGTAAGAACAATCCATGAATATACCATAAAAAACACAAGAATAACATTATTTGTGAGATTGACAAAGAATAGGGTTTAAGAATATCCAAATATGTTGTATTGTTGAATCTTCTCTCCAAGGTAGCAACCTAGACACCTGCACAATGAAAAGAGGAGAAAGGGTTGTGTTGTATAGGGGTTTATCTTAGTCAAACTTGGTGTTAGTGTTCCCACTGAGCCATAACAACAATGATGATAAAAGTAGAGTGTGTACTCTTGAGGGAGCAAAGGCAAATAAAATAAGAATAACAAATAATAAACAATGTGATGCTAAGTCTTACTATTCAGATTTGAAACCCTTGTTGGACTAATATTGCCACAAACACCAAATCTCACATAAGAAACACCGATAACCTTCTTCAATATCCTGCAAGTGTTAGTGCATAACATAACAATAACAATAAACATGAAATATTATATTTAATATATCATTGTTGTAACCAATAGAGCCAACTGGATTGTAGATCACAGTGCTTGTATCTATATCACTCTTCTCTTTTCTAATTATTGTTGCTTTTCAATAGTTCTCCCATTGTTGTAGACTTTGTGAAGGAGAAAGAAAGTTCCATGTATATGAACTAAACACCTTTTCAAAATAAACATTCGGGGTTAGGCTAACAAGCAAGGTTGTGTTCGTTGGAGTCACAAGGCTAACACTTGAATTCATAAGTTTTGGTGTGTTTGTATGGGATGATAGCACGGGGCACTAGTGTCCTAGCACATATTGCCCTTCAAAAGGCCCAACATCAAGGGATTTGACCAAGTTTTCTAAGAGGGTGATAAAGCAAGCACATTTAAACATAATCAAACACATACGCTGAAGTGATGCCCAACCTAGTGCGAAATTGTGAGCAACGACAATTTACAACGCTATAGTAATGATGTCATTCTACTAGTCATTTATGTAGATGACATCACTATTACAATTAATGAATCACACATAAGTCAAAAGATCAAATCAAATATGAGTATAAATTTTGACATGACTGATCTAGGCAGGTTTTATATTACTACCTAGGAGTAGAAGTTTGACAAATAAGTGGCAACATTTTTTGCTTCACAATTTAAATATGCCAAGAGTTTGCTCAACAAATTCAAAATGACAAATTGTAAAATATTGTCAATGCCTATAGAGAAAGGGCTAAACTTTCAAGCAAAAACTGACTCACTTACAATCAATGAGTCAACTAACAACAAAAGCAAAAATCCTAGGTTGGTTGGGTTTATAAATTCAAATTGGATAGGTTATGCCAATGATAAAATGTCACTTCTAGTTATATTTTCAACGTTGGCACATATACAATTCCATGGACCAACAAGAAACGACAAACAATAATTCTATATCCTGAACAAAAGCAAAATATCAAAGAGTAGTAAAAACATGTAAGGCAAAATGGTTGAAATGATGGTTTCAAACATGAAGATGGCTTAGATAAAACCTTCACCATTATTTTGTGACAATCAAGGGATGCTAAAAACTTGCTAAGAATTCAATCTTTCATAAGATTACAAAACATGTAGAACTTTATTGTTAACTTGTAGAAGATGGATCGATCATCATGTTATAGTATTGTCCTTTCAAAAATCATAGACATTTTTCAATGATAAAATTGTAAAATTTTAAAATAAGTTTGGTATAGTTAATACAATGACTATTAGATAAAGATATTAAAATAATATTTTATTAACCGATAGACATCATGTTCGGGACGGCTTAAATCTCACACACTAAACTTTGACTTCTAGACTTAAAAATGTAAAAACTCTAAATTGACTGACATTCTCTAGCCTTAATATGTTACTTAGTGTGTGGTTTAAGACTGACCTGCAATGGGCACGCTAAAGGAATTTTAGTATTCTCATGCTGGAGGACTCACTCCAGTCAACAATTTTCATGCACTAAATCAAAATCAAAGCATGGAAATCGTTGGATTTTATTTGCTGGGCATACAATCCGGTTGCTGGTCCAGCTTTATCTCTTTCAATTCTCAAACTTCTTTAAAAAAAGGGTTTTCATTCTTCCTGTCAGAACATTTTTATTGCAGCGAGAGATCCCCCATTTGGCCCTTAAAACGCGTTTGAAATGGCTGCAATTTTTCACTGGGGTTTAATCAAAACTTCTTCCCTGAATCTGCAAGACTTGCGTTTGAGAATTTCTCTGTGTATTCGTAACTATGAAATATGTATTCGAGCTTTTTATTCAGATAAAAAAAAATCTGTATCTCTTTTGCCAATTGCCTCTGCTCTTCTAAATGACAAATCACATAAGGATTTTCTGGTATCGATAAGAGCAAAAAATTTAAAAAATTGTGGAATGTAACATCTTAAATTTTTAGTTTATCAATTTACCACTTACAAACATGAGAGATTGTTGTAAATATAAGTATGGCTGCATTTCAACATGTTAAGTTGTTTGGGAAACATTAGCGACAAAATCTGGTTGCATTTTAAGATCAGTTATTGTTCAATTACAAATGGTCAAAAGGACATGAGAGAAAAGGGAAATTCTCAAACTGTTAGGTTCTCTCTGTATTTAGAGGTTATGTGTATTCTACAAGATGCAGAGGGGGAGCAGATTGTCGCAAAAGATATTGTGTGCAGTATGAGGAAGAGTCTTAAAGAAGGGATCAGTTGCTCCAATGAGAAGGAAGAACAACAGAGATAAGACTTGATCCTTTGACCTAGACGATGAAGATACATCCTTGCTTAATCCTTTACATAGGAAGCAGGGCATTTTAGCTATTAAACTATTGAATTTCTTTGATTTATATGTTATCAATCTTTTGGCTCAAAGCTACGATTAATGAGAGACATTAGATCTCTACAGTTTATTATGATCGTTAAATCTTTTTGAATTCAATTGGATCAATTTTATTTTCATCAATGTTTTGGATTACATTTTATGATCATCATAAAGTATAATTCAAAGTGTTGATGTAAATAAAATTGACACAATTGAATTCAGAAGCACGACTTAACAATAAACATGATTAATGTGTCCCTCATCATGTTTATTTTTCATTTCTATTATGTTTTCAGTTCATTTGTACTGTGCTAATTTTTACTGATCCTTTTGTTATGAGCATCTAAGAAGGCTTTAAAATTATATTGCTGTTTTGCTCATCACAAACTCGAGTGTAGATATACCCTTAATATCAAATTCCTAACTGTACCGTTTCCGAGAGCGAGCTCATTTCTGGTAGTTTCTTAATCTGATCGACAGTGACACTAATTGCCCTCTTAATTTGCTTTATTGTACAAAAACTTATGATTTGTTGTTTCGTTAGGTTTAGTTTATATTTGAGTTTTGTATTGATGTTTTCTCCATTGTTTACTGAAAGCTCTTCAGGCATTTAGTGTCATTGAATTTCTCTGAGTAGATCTGCTGGTCTGTATGTTCTTAAGATTGCTTTTACTTGACAATGCTGTAGAGTGCTGCAATTGCTTTTGCATCAATCATTTCTTTAATATGTATTACCTCCTTTAGTTTGATGATGGATGTAAAAGTATGGCTTGATATTGAAGGTTTCTTATTTCTGTGATATGTACAAGTATGGATTGAATTATGCGAAGGGCCACCTGAGTCTTGAGTAATAGTAATGTATTGCCTCGAAGTGCTTGCATTAAAGCTCAGTTCGAGTTGCTCTTCTGGGAACATTACTGGATCATGAGCTTGCTGCTTCAATCTGTTCACAATAAACAAAGAATAGATCTAAAAAATATCAGAGAAGAATTTTGCAGCCTTCTAAACGAAAATATTGCTTGCAACTTGAATGAAACTTGGAAGACATGCAATGCATTTAGGGACGTGGCTTTCTCTGATAGGCTTGGCCTCTTCAACGTCTGCTTCCTCAGTTTTATTGGTTGCTCTTGCTTTGGTAGGCTCCGTCAAGATAGCTCATCAGGACCTGTATGTTGTAGTAACCATGTGAAACCATGCTATGAGATATTTACATGAAACACACCATGATGGCTCATGGATTGGTTGGGTACAAGGTTACAGTGGTGGCTATTCTTCAAACAAAATGGTAACTGATTAAAAACATAAATTTGCATTATACAATTGTTTTTCAGCAGATATTTTGCATTTTTTTAGCATTGAGAAAGCAGATTAAGAAAATCTGCTATGATTTATAGATTTTGTGTTTTTAATCAGGTGTTGTTTTGTATGGAGAATAGACTTGCGGGTATTGGTACAAAATTTTAAGAAATTTTTGAGATGGAGTATTTGGAGGCACCATTTTTTTATTAAATAATTTTAAAAAAATATCATGATATAAAATTTTGAAAACAAGAACAGTGATAAAGTTGGATTTCCTGCTGGCATGTGGCTGTCGTGATCTTCTACTTGACTTGGGGACCCTCTCTCCCCCTTGTGAGGTTGCCCCACCTTGTGGTTTGTCTTCATATTGTCCCTTGCAAGGAGCCCTTTGATTCGGTGTAGGTTTTGGCCTTGTTGGCCTTGGGGCTGTTGTTGTCTTGTAGTCTCTTTCTCTTTCTACAGCAGTTTGGCTATTGTTGTTTACAGTCTTTTTGACCTCTGTGTTATGAGTGTCCTATGAGCACCCCTGTTTTGCTTCTTTTGTAAAGGGCCCTGTTAATCCCTGCTTTCCTAATAAAAAACATTAACATTAAAATTGAATAAAAATTGAAAAAAATAAAATTGCTTATATTGTTGGGACCATAGCCAATCTAAATGGTTTAGTGAAAGTAAGGTAATATAGCACTCAATATTGTCTGCTAATATAGCTTCTCCTTAGATTATTACAATAATAGGAATCGGTCATACACTTATTTATGTACTTCTTAAAAAGTCTACCATGACTAGGTATCTCCAAGTATAATTCCTACTTCTAAAATAACATTCAAATTTTGAAAACTCTTGAATTGTTTCTCACAAAATTATTTTCTTTCTCCCTTAAAGTCCCCCTCTTCTTTATCATTCATATAAATTAAACCATTTAGTGACTCTTTGTGCCCATTTAGCTTTTCCCATATATCTATTGTTATGAATCATTTTTTAATTTTTTATATTCATTTCATTTGATTATACTTGTTTACAAATTTAATGTTAATAATTAATAAAAATTATAAATATTAATTTATTTATTAAATTATCAAAATATTATTTATTTTTTAATCTATTTTAATATTAAATTCTAATACAAAAATTATGTTAGATATTGTTCTTAGTAGCATATTTGTCAATTTTTTTAAATTTATTTGTCAAAGAGATAATTTCTTTAAAATATTGAAATCTACTATTTGATTGTTTGCTTGATGCCAAAGTAGATAAAATGCATAGAATTAAGATACTAATATGATTGCAATGTCTATCTTTGAAGGTCTTTATACAATTTCAAGTATCGAAAAGTAAAATTAGAAGATTTATGTAGGTCTTGAAGTCCTTTCATTATATTGAAAAATCATTTTTAGTCTTTGGCACAACACATGCTATATCATTATGATTAACATAAGCTTGCATTTATATTATGAAAATTGTAACCACTAACTATATTCTCACTCAGAGCCCACAATGTACAAATGCTGGAAATAAAATATTATTAAAAACTAACAAAAATGCCAATATTTGTAACAATATTCTTTATGAGTGGATTTTAGCATTTAATCCTTTTAAGGGACACAACTCATTGTCATTTATAGATGAAAGACTGAAGTCAATTTTGTCAATAGTATCATTAATAATACATATATGTTTTGGTTTTATTTTTTGGTATATAGATTGGAATGATTTGTAACCACCTCAATTACAAGCAACAAGCCTTCAATCAACAAAACATGATGGATAGAAGGCTTTCAAGAGTCTAATATGGCTCAAAATATTTGATTATATTTTCTGCTTGTGTTTGTGACAAACTAGGTGTTAGAAAAAATAAAACATGACAAAAAATTGATTCAGTTATGTACAAATTTGAAATATACCTAGACTCACTTGTGTCAAGACTCATCACTTGGTGTTGTACTATGCCTTGTCAATGATCACTCATGACAAGATTCACCACTTGATGTTGTATCAGGATTAAATAATTAAATAATGATTAGTTCACCTTTTTCATATTGTATCAAATTATCAATTTTTAATAAAATATTTATAAATTCAGCTATATACCTCTTGTCAAATTTATATAACATTCTGTATAAATTACAAATGACCAAACCATTGCACCTTCTTTTGGTGCAAGTGCTAATTTATAATGAACAATTTACTTTGATGATAGACTAAAAGAATATTCTTCACTTTATTAATTATAAAACTTGTCCTTTTAGTTGTCACTCTTATCCTATCCGAATACAATGTTTGTTTATAATCTTGTGTAATGATGCTTTTGTTCTTTCATTTTATATCAAATATCTTGATAATCATTGTATTTAATCTTTATAATAAAGTGTATGTGGAACACACAAAATCCTATTGATACAATGCTCTATGTGGTTTCACAAGAGTTCACATTGTCTTAACAAAGGCAATAGTCTATGCTTAAGCCTAGATGCCACATATGACACCAATGTCACAACCAATGGTCTTCAAAGTAAAATTTAAACTAGTCAAATTCCCAAATACACAACCAAAATCACCCACCAAAACTCACAGCACACACCTCAAACCAGAACACATCAACTAGTCTAATATGAAGCCTACCAAAAGAAAGAAAAATGAGAAGAAACTGAGTGATGCAAGATTGCTCAACCCCTAAGGATTCTTCTACGTCATAAACTCAAAGGTGGCGTCACTTAATACTGAAAGCAATTAAAATACAAAATAAATAAGCCGCAGGCACACTTTGTTGCATATCTGAAAGATTTAGCTCCAAGATAGCTCGAAGTAACAATTTGTTGCCAGTTCTGTAAGTACTAAAGAAATCCATCAGGTGTGCCAGTTTGCTTCATTGAACTAAAAATGCATGTTAACAATGCTAATATTTTAGTTCTTCATTGTTATCAAATTTAGACAATCGTTAGTTGTTCATTGTCATCAAGTTTAAACAATCATACATAATTTTTACAAGAAAAGGTGTCTTCTTAACCTTGAACAAGTTGACAGTATAGCAGAGCCAACCTTGGGTAGCTGATAAGCTAAGCACACGATACTTGCAGAGTATCCATAATGGAGCAGGAGCAAAAACTTGTTACAACGAACGCAGGGCATACAAATAGAAGTGTGTCTGCAGCTTAAAAGTCATTCCTCGTGTTTACAATCCTTCTAATTTAGCAATACTATGTTATTTTGACAAAATTCTTTAAGGATTTAATTACATTAGAATTATTTTTATTGCGAGGTTTTGGCATCTCATCTTAAGCCTTAAGAGGTTTGTTTACCTGCCTCTATTGGACAAGAACATTGCAATCAGAGCATGCTATTTCAAGGTAAAGAAACTACCCTTAAATTTCAAATTTTCATCTTGAAGATCTATAATACACTTTGGTGTCGGATTCGAGAATATTCAGAGTATTACAAATTGACTATTCATGTTGTGGAACAAAACCTGAACATGTCTCATATACTTGAGTGTATAAGACAAGGGCATATCATATCATCATATAATCCTTGTTTTCTTGTGGCAATATGGTCAATCATTAACCAACATAACTAAAGAATTTATCTTTTAAGTTATGGGACCCCTGGTAGCACTCTAACCTAGGGTCTCTCTTTCCTTTCAGATCACGGTGTTCAAAAATACTATGAAAAGTTTTTGCTTCCTTGTCTAATTCCAGAAGTTTATTGAGGATTTTGTCTTCACAGTGTATGGTCTGCGTGGTACCATTAATTTCTACATCTTCTCCCTTATCTGGAGAAACAAAAACTAATGTTGATAAGCAGTCTTTCCAGACTGTCCTTTGATACTTCTCTTCCTCCATTGTCCCTGATGTGATGAGACGATATATGTACACTTGCTTCTTTTGCCCCAGCCTGAATGCTCGACTAAGAGCTTGTTTAATTATGGCTGGGTTCCAAGCTATATCAAGGAAAACTACTCTCGAAGCCCCAGTCAAAGTAATGCCCTCAGAACATGTCTTAATAGATGCACACAAAATGCGAGCTTCCCCTTTTGGGTCATTGAATTGATCGATAATTGATTGCCGTTCGTCCAAAGGAACACTTCCATCCAGCTGAAAAATTTCCTTTCCTTTAATCCACGAAAAATGAGCCACAAAAATCTCAACTAGAAAAGCTAAAGGTGGGATGTTCTGACTGAACAGCAACACCTTTTCTTTCATCACTTGGGATAAGTTAACGAGGTCAAAAACAAATTTGGTTTTTACTCCTTCACAAGGATCTTTTCTTATGGCTTCCATTCTAGAAATATCAATACCAGAACAGAGCCTCTTGATACCAAAATCCCTACAGAGTGATGGATGGATGGACACGCACGACACCATAGTTTCAAATTCAAAATTGCTGGCTCTGTCACGATTGTTTGCTTCATTTATTTGATCTAAGACAGTCTGCTGTGTAGAAGATGCTCTCAAAATCACAGTGAAATCCTTTAATCCAGGAAGGCTGCTAAGAATCTTCCCATCATAACAATGAACAAAATCATCTGTCATTAACCTGAATTTTGCAAGAGTTTCATCAAATTCTTCTTTTCCACTCTCTTTTCCATTCTGAATTTTATTCCCAATTTCATCCATGAAGAACTTCCTCAGCTTGTACATCCTGCTGTTAGCCATCACTTGACCAGGTGTTGAAGATAGCTTCAAGTTTTTACCCAAGCAGCAATTGACAAAATCTGGCCTTACCAGATACAAAGTGTTGAAAAGCTCTCTGAAGTTATTCTGGAAAAGTGTTCCTGAGAGTATAATGCGTAGTTTTGAATTAAACTTTTTCAATGAATTCCATATATTTGATCTGCTATTTCGAGCTTGATGACCTTCATCAAAAACAAGCAGGCCTGGGCTCTCTAAAAGCAGTTTTCCAATAAGCTTAGCCTCTTCAGGTAGGTTAACATTTTTCTCACAAGTTAGGCATACAAAAAGATTGTAGCTAATAACAAGCACACTTTTTCTTCTATGCCACTCACGTAGCATTGCCAAACGCCTGTAGTTTAATAATTTTTTCCCCCTGATCTGGTTGCTCTTAGCCAGTTCTATAATCTCTTCATATTCACAGTTTGAATGAATTTCATTCCAAAATGTCTTTGATCTGTTTAGCAAAAAAACTGGTATGTCAATACTCCATTTCTTGAACTCTCTTTCCCAAGGGAAAAGCATGTTTTTAGGAGCAATGATCAAAGGCCTGCTTCTGGGAAACAGTTCAAGGTAGGTCTTTAGAAAACTTATAATGAGAAATGTTTTGCCTGTGCCTGGAGCATGAGAAATAACACAACCTCCCACCTCATCTGATGTAGGAAGTTTCATGTTTTCTGGAATCATACCTCCTCCAATATTTCTCCACAAAAATTCAAATGCATCTTGTTGGTGAGCATACATGTTTTCTTTTAAGCTTGGAATAAGATTCCACACAGAATTCTCTGGAGGACAAGGTTCAGGGAAAGTGTTTATACCATGGTCTTCAATGAACAAGTCTGGGGAACATGACAAGTCCACTCCATGAACATAATCCTTTCTGCTTTGATTTCTTCCAGTGTTAAGAATCTGCAAAATTGGACAAAATCACAAGCAAGGTTTCAAAATTTTATTACTTAAAGCTGTGCTTCCCTGGTTTATATAGTTTATTCATATATACAATATATTGGATATAATCTCTCTACTTATTCAATGAAAAAGCAGTTTGTCTTTCTTTTAAGTTCAGAATGCTTACCATTGACGGTAAAATGCTTTCTATTTCTTGTTTTACAAATTTGCAAATTTTGCAAATAATTCCGATCTCTTCATCTAAAACAAACATATGGTCTCCCGTGCAGTACATGTCATGTAAGTCCAATTTGGCTTCAGGAAAGTCCTCGGCGTTTTCACAGTTCATCTGATAATAAATTCACATGGAACATTAGTGTGCCAGTTAACTATTCATCACACATGTATGCATAGACATGAAGATCCAGATTGCGTCATTAGTCAGTTCAAACATAGACATGATAGGACTTCCAAACTTTTGTGATAATGAAGATAGCACCTGGTACAAAACAAAACAAAAAAAAATTGCTCTACGGAAGGCAAATCCTTGTCACAAAAAGATGGATTTTGAAAAATAACTCTAGATTTTGTAACAATGAAAAGTTCCAATTGGATTGATATCCGCAACAAAATTTATATGGCTAGCACCAAAAGATTTAATTGGTTTTCTTGAGTCAGACTCGTGTCTAATCACTAAGCCAGACTATTATAAAACTTAAAAGTGTGGGAATATTACATTGAAGTTATAGACTGAATTAGATTCTAATTAAAAAGATCATTGGAAATAAACATCAGACCTTAAGAACACTGAAATTACTTACCTTGCTGCCTGAATTAAGTGTTTTCCCATTTAAGGCCAGCTCCATGTCCTTCCACATTTCCTCCAAATCTCTGTCTTCCTGTGATTTCTTCTGGTTTTGAAAGATATTTTCAAATGCCAGAGGTATGTTTGCTTCTATCTTAATATCCAACAAGAGACACATGAAAGGTGATTTGGTTTCCTCGGCAACAACAGGTTTCCAACCTTTGCTACGTTTCTTTTGCCTTGTATCACCATTTATGTCACCTTTCCCATTTATGGACTCTTTAATTTCTGTAGAAACACATGAATTCTTACTAGCCTTTCTCAACTTTGCAACTCCTAGACTTGACTCCGATAACTTCTCCTCTGTACCTTGACCTTTCATACAATTTTCAATCTTGGGGCTCTTGCTTTCTTCCATTTCGATGCCATCCTGAACAGCATTCAAGATACAAATTGTGATACATTCATTGAATAGATTTCTAATCCACTGCAATGCTGCCTCTTCTAATAAAAAAAATTTAAAAAAATTGTGAATATATAACTGTGCTCACACAAAAAAAAATTGCCGCTAACAGAAGCTCATTAAATCCTCAGCAGCAGAGGTACATTGCCCCCTCTTTGCTAACAAATTTACTTTTAAAACATAGATCTATACATTTAGAAAATTAAGAACTTCTATAAGCCTGTTATGTCAGATTCTTCTTCACATGTTCATATACATTTATTATTTTTTTTAGCAAAAAGTTCCGGCTGGAAGTTAAATAAATATTACCTTTTTTTTTAAGGCCGAGTCCATTGCCTTCCACATCTCATCTAAATCACCATGTTTTGAAGGTGATTCTAATTGTTCTTCAGTATCCAACGCGAGGTCTTGAAATAGCAGGTCATTCTCCTCAAAAACTGGTGCTGACACTCTGCTATTTTTCTGATTTTTCAAATATTCTTTGACATTGCTTCCCTTTTTTTCTTTGGCAACCTTTTCCAACTTCATGTAAGAGTTGCAACCATAGTTGTGTTGATTCTCGCCAATATTTGCAATGCATTTTTTAGTGACTAACTCTTCTAAGCTTTCAATATCTGATGTATTTTTCTGTGTATTTAAGAATGGATCGGTCTCCAACTCTTCATCTTCTGAGTCTGAAATTTGAAGAGGCCTTCTTCTCCTTCTAGCTTCACTAGTTGTAAATTTTTCCATTCTGGATTTCTGAAAAAGCACGCCGGTCTTTGCATTTTCACAAAATAACTTTGTTATCTGCTTCTTCACCTCTACCTTTACCAATTTCTCAATATCACATGCAATATGGTTTGAATTATTATGATTTTTCAGGCAATCTTGAGACTTTTTGTTCATGTGCTTCATTCCACTTTCTGGAATCTTCAACTGTGGGTCAATTTCACAATTCCTAGCCTTATCTCTTTCAATTTTACTAGGCCTACCCCGTTTTCTTTTTCTTATAGGACTAACAGATCTCTCTATCTTGATTTCCTTATCTGCAGGCATTACAGGCTTTGCACTGTCACTTTCAATGTCAGGAAACTCAATAACGTCTCCTTTTTGATCCTTTAGCCAATCTCGGGACTTTTTGTTAATGTGCTCAATCCCACTTTCTGAAACACTTGACTGCAGGTCTCCTTCACAATTCGTAGCCCTATCTTTTTCACATTTCCTAGGCCTACCTGGTTTTCTTCGTTCCTTAACTTCGGGCGTTACAGGTTTCACAATATTGTTTTCAATGTCATGAAAATCCTTAAAGTCTGCTTCTTGTTTCACAAGCACAGTTTTGTAACTCTGTTGACATATTTTCTGAGCTGTCTTAAAGTCAACTTCAGACATTACGGGCTTCTCACTATCGCTTTCATTGTCATGAACCTCGATAACATCTACTTGTTTCACGGGTTCACTTTTGTAACACTGTTGCCAAATTGCTTTCTGAGCTGACCTTGTTCTCCTGGCTATATGTGCATAATCCATTCTAGGGTCATAAAGCAAAAAACCTTTGCTATGCCCCTAAGCAGACTTTCTAATTGCGATTCTCATTCCAGTAGGTTTCAGTATCCTGTCTTAATCTGTAAACAAATCCAAAAAACGAAATCAGATTTGCATTTAGTGTTTGGAATAACTATGAAAATCTTTTTGAAAATTGATATCCAACACCACTAATATCAGCATTACAAATTAAACAAACAGAGAGACGAAAAAAACTATCTTCCAACATTGGGTGCCTGAAACCCATTTTACATATGATGCCAGTAATGTCCAACACTTACCCAAAACAAAGAACTTCATCTTGGATGCTTAGATCATTCGTGCAAATTACATTTAAAAATTTCTAGCATTGAGCAACTCATACCACTAAGCAAAAACCTCCATTTAAAATCAGACAAAACTAATATCGGCACTGCAAAATAATTAAATTGAAAGGGAAGAAAACCAGAATTTCCCATATTGGGCACTAAATGCACAATTCACATCCAAAGTAATTGATTAAGACCATTTCCCTATAAAAATCAATTCCCCACATTGGTTGATTGACAGCAATCATGTAAACTGCATGAAAAATGCCTTTCTCGCGTTAAGCGACCAATAGCATAAATCAAACATCTCCATGAAAATGCCTTCTACCATTGAGCATTTAAGACCATTCTTAATACAGCTGAAATGAAATCACCAATGCCATTCATAATAAACTCCATAAAAAAATACATTCAGATATAGGACATCTAATGCAATTCAAGTAAAATATTCCATGGCATAGATTATATATAACTGATTGTGTCACAACTGTATTGCAATGACTTCAGGAATTGAACGTATAAACCTATGTGCATGAAAGTAACTTATAAAATTGAAAAACATAATGACCCAAGTGCCTTAGAAGAATACCCAATCATGACATCAATATCACAGAAATACGTGAAATCACAATTGATCTCATGTTAAACTTTATAATAAAATAATGCATTCTGTCATTGAACATCAAGTATCATTCATGTAAGATATCCCATGATATTGGGTGCTTAAAAACTGCATTGCAATAGCTTTCAGGCATTGAACCACTAAACCTACAATGAAACTCGCATTTTTGCAATCCCAGAAACCCAATCTTAATACTATAACAACTGAATGAAATGCCTGATGGGTACCTTATGAAATTATCCAATCCTAATGGTATGACAAGTGAATAACATACTAGCAACTACACTCTAGGGCATATCAAATGCATGAAATACCCAAAAGTATCTGATGTAACAAATGCTTGAAATACCCAAAAGTATCTGTTCTAACAAATGCATGAAATACCCATAAGAACAAACTAAAAACAGCCAACCCTATTACTGTGACAAATAAATGAAATTTCCAAACGTATATTATGTGACTACCCAATACTGAGAAGAGCTTGAATATCCAGTTTTATTGGTATTACAGTTAAAAGAGATACCCACAAGTACATTTTAAAGATCATTTCTATCTTAAAGGCATGAGAAAACAATACACCCAAGTAGATTCCAAGAACGCCCAATTATAATGCCATGGAAAGTGATGAAATTCCCACAAGTGGTTTCTGAAAATATCCAATCCTAACTGTTAAACGAATGAAATATCCACAAATACATTCTGAGAGCACCCAACCTAATGCTACAAAACTATATGTACCGAATACACAGAAGAAGATCCCGCGGACTGTCAATCCTCATGCTACGACGAATGAATGAAATCCACACAAACACCTCCTTAAAAATATACTAATGCTATGACAAATGCATGAAATGCCCATAGGTGTGTTAAACAAAATAATCCAATACTAACACCAAGGAAAATGCATAAAATGCCCAAAAGGGCATTCTGAAAGTATAAAAATACTAATGAAGAAGAAAATATGAAATGCCCATGAGTAACTTCGAGAAATATCAATCCTTGTGCTACATAAAATGCATGCAAACCCTCTATAACTGCATTCTCAGAACCACAGTTCCCAATAACATGACAGCTTTTTCATGATCCAGCTCTCACAGTACCTATGAAAAATGATTGGAAGTCCCTCAAGTACATTTCGAGAACACTCAATATAAACATACAGGACACAAGTAAGAAAAACCCACAAGCACATTCTGAAATTGGCCGATCCTGATGCTATGACAAAAGCATGAAACGCCCACAAAGGGAATATTTAATCCAACTTCTATCGCATATACACGAAATAACGGATTCTGCATGGAGTTTCATACCTTGCCACTTGACTTCGACAAAATTCTCTCTATAACAAACCCAACATTCCTCCTTATTTCTCTGTCCATGTGTTCGAGCTTAAATGATCACCATAGCTGCTGGATTTTCTTTCCCGATAACTGTTGAAAAGGGTTAAAAAATAACAAATAGACACACCAAATGCCTTGAAATGATTGCATGCTTTTAATCAATGCAGAAGCCACTCCGGCAGATTATGAAAGGCCTAGAAATATAACGAAGATAAAGATGAAAAACAGTGTGGGAATGACCGCCCCCACGACAGCCCCCGGCTGAGGTGGATCGTGTGACAATGATTTAAGATGAAAATATTAACCATGACAATGATGATGGTTGTCCATTAAGAATCTATTGGTCTGGGGTCTCATGGGGTCCCATTAAAAATAAATAAAAAATTGTGTTGGGATTATATTTTGAAAATTTAAAAAAAATAGAATCTTTTAAAAAAAAAGAAGTTCCTGTTTTTTAGGGTTGTAAATTTGAGCTGCGTAAATTTGAGCTGGGTGAAAAAGGGGAGGCTAGAAATTGCACTATCAGCTTAGGGATGTTATTCACTCGCCAAAAACAGTCTAAATTTAATTTCTATAAAAAAAATAGTTTAATTTATTTTAGTATTTTATATAATATAAATATTAAATCTATCTTTAAGCAGATGAAGCAGAATTATTGATTGTAAATAAGATAATATTTAATATAAATTATTTTCTATTTATATTTTTATTCTATTTAAATGGATTTATGATAGCTCAAATTTGGATAATAGTAAATTTTGTTATTATGATATTTATCTATAGGTTTACATTAATAAAAAAAAAATTAAATGATTAAAAATTAAAAAAATATGTTTAAATATAATTAATTAGAAAAAAAATGTGTACAAAGAAAAATCTACTATTTTTTGCTTTTAATAATAATATCTTTTAATGGTATTTGTTTTTATTTGAATATTCCATTTTTATTTTTGAAGTTTCAAAAGTGGAAAAGACAAAAATGTTAAAAAAAGAAAGAATTAGCTTTTTTTTTCTACTTTTTTAAATGATTAATCTAAAAATCTTATGTTTAATTATTTATAGTTTTTTATGAAATTACAAATAATAATTCAGAATTATTTAAGTTCATTTAATTTATAGTTATTACTTATTTGTCTTATTAAAATTTTAATTATTGTAGAATACTTATTTTTTGAATTAGAAATCTATCTTTTATTTCGGCATACCCTATGTGAAGTTTTCAACTTCCTTATTGAAATCAATGGTTTGAAGTTGAGAAGAAGGATGCAAGATGATTGAATTGATCTCAATCCTAGGTTTACATTAATATTATTATTTTTTAAATGATTAAAAACTAAAAAAATATATTTTAATATGATTAATTAGAAAAAGAATGTGTACAAAAGAAAAATCTACTATGTTTTGCTTTTAATAATAATATATTTTAATGGTATTTACTTTTACTGGAATATTCTATATTTTTTTGAAGTTTCAAAAGTGGAAAATACAAAAATATTAAAAAAGAAAGAATTGGCTTTTTTTTTCTATTTTTTTATGATTAATTTTTCATTAAGTGAAAATCTAATTTTAATTATTTA
Source organism: Cryptomeria japonica (assembly GCF_030272615.1). Lineage (NCBI taxonomy): Eukaryota > Viridiplantae > Streptophyta > Pinopsida > Cupressales > Cupressaceae > Cryptomeria > Cryptomeria japonica. Next base: position 719,544,577 of record NC_081412.1, read on the forward strand.
TATTTTTTAATGAAATTATAAATGATAATTCAGAATTATTAGAGTTCATTTAATTTATAGTTATTACTTATTTGTCTTATTAAAATTTTAATTATTGTAGAATACTTATTTTTTAAATTAGAAATCTATCTTTTATTTCTATCTTCTTTTGATAAGAATTATCTCTTTATAACTACCTCTCTCTCCCCTTCTCTTCTTGTATATATCTATCTCTCGCTCCTCTTCCAATTTATGCCTATCTCTTCCTCTATCTCCCTATATTTCTCTCCCTCTCCCTTCATATTTATTTGTCTAGCTCTAGTTCTCTCTATATATCTATGTATCAATATTTTTATTTCTCTCTGTTTCTCCCTCTCTCTATGTCTCCTTGTATCTCTATATCTCTATATCTCTATCACTCTATCTCACCATCTATATATCTCTTTATATCCCCATATTTATATCTTTTTATCTCACTCTACATCTCTTTATCTCTCTATCTATTTTATCCTTTTCCTCTCTCACTCTATCTACCTTTCTACCACTATCTTTCTCTCCCCCCTCTATTTATATACATATATCCCTCTATATATCCATCTCTCTCTCCCTCTTTGTCTCTCCTAATCCCTCATTTTAATTTTTTTTTTGAATAAAAGGGGTAAAAACTTTATTGAAGATCAAACCAAAAAATTACAAGGAGGACCAAAGCCCCAAGGTCCTTCAAAAAAGAACCCTAGGCCCAGACCAAGCTCAGTCAACATCACAATTCTCCATGCCCTTAGCAAGAATCTTCTGCAAGACTTGACAATAATCCGGGGAGAGATGTTCCCATCCTTCAAGCTTCCAATCACTATCATGTTCTGAGGCCCACTTAGCCAAACAATCTGTTGCTCTATTCCATTCCCGGGGAATGTGTATGAAGGACACCTGCTCCATTAAAGAACTAATCTGAAGGATCTGATGCACAATCCCTGCCAGCTGCCAATGAGTCCCACTCATCTTCTTCTCAGTCGACAAATTAACAATAATTTGTGAATCCGACTCACAGATAACCTTCCTACAACCCAACTCCCAGGCCCGCTCCAGGGCATAGAGGATAGCAAGACCCTCCATAAAATTATTGGATTGCCTCCCTTTATGCACCAAAAAGAGGAAGACCGCCTCTCCCATACAGTTCCGACCTATCCCACCCACCCCAGCTGGGCCTGGGTTACCCTTGGAGGAGCCATCAGTGTTAATCTTAATAATCTCATCCTGAGGGGGGCTCCACTTCCAACCCTTTGGACCTTCTTCCTAGCACATCTACCTCTTCTGACACAAGCAGAGGCAGGAGACAGCTCATGCCAGCCCAACCTGCTCACAATGTCTGCCTCATCTCTGTTCAAAGGAAGATTAACCTCACACTTCGCTTCCACCGTCTCCCGAATCATAACCATGGTTCTATTCCATACTTGCTGCATTAATAGTCTGGCCTCACGAAAGATCCTTCTATTCCTCTCAAGCCAAATCTGCTAGAGTATGAAGATGGGCCCAATATACCAGACCATCTGGAGGAAGGAGGACAGAATAGGTGGTCTACCCAAACTGCTCCAAAATTCCACCAGAGAGTCAGCACGGACACACGGAGACTTCCACACCCCCCACCAGTAGTGCCAAATAAGCATAGAGAAGGGACATTTGAAGAATAGATGTGAGGAATCTTCTTCCCCGTTACCACACAAAGCACAAATAGAAGGCCCCAAGAATCCCCTCTTGCGAATATTATCCCAAGTTAGACATATATTCAAAGCCAGAGTCCAAGCAAAGCAATTGCACTTTGGCCAAGAGAAACTATTCCAAGCTTGTTTCCACCAATGCACCTCTCTACCCTCCAAACTTTTGTTCAAAAGAACCCAGTAACCACTAGCAACAGTAAAGATGCCTTTAGGATTCGGAGACCAGGCAAGTCCATCCCTACCCTTGAGAGCACTACAGTGTCTACTCGCCAGAATGCCTTGCAGCTCAGCACACTCTTCCTCCATCCCAACCACCGGCCACTCACTAGGAGCCTTCCACCTCTCCATCTCCAACCGCCCACACCAGTAAACCACCTTGAAGTCACTCACCCTTGACCACCCTACCTCCAGGAATCTTTGGCTAAGGTTCCCAAGATTGGGGAACTACACAAGGATGGGGGGGTACCCATCCCAGGAGTCGTTCCAAAAAAGGACCTCCTCCCCCCTCCTCCAGATCCAAAAGAGTCCCTATGAGAGATGCCCCCTTCTTGAGAGTATACCAAATAGTTGAGCCTTTTCCCTCAAGCGGATATCTTGGAACCTCCTGAACTGGGATCCTCTACATATATTTGAAAGCCAAAAGCTTAGCCCACCCACGATCCTGCTCGACGCACCACCTCCAATACAGTTTAGCCGCCAGAGCCTCCCTGAATAAAATAGCCTGTCGTAAACTAAGCCCTCCCGACTGTTTCGGGCTACACACCAGGTCCCAATTAACCAAACTCCATTTGGAGGAGGATAGATTGCATGCCCATAAGAATTTCCTTGCCAAAGAGTCCAATCCCTTCAAGAACCACATAGGAGCCACTTGAAGCATACAACGACAAATCGGAAGAGCCTGAACCACCGACTGAATCAGTTGCACCCTCCCAATGAAAGATAACCATCTGTGCGTCCAATGTTCCACCTTTGAGCGAAATTTATCCAAGATACCCTGCCATGACTCCCGAGGAGGATTACTAGGAGAGATAGGAATACCCAAATTAGTCATGGGAAGAGTACCCACTTGGAACCTCAAGATAAGAGCAATCCTCCTTTGAATAGCTCTAGGAGTGTTGAAGAAAAGAATAGAAGACTTATCTTCATTGATCAACTGACCCGAGGCCGCTAGATAGACATCCAAAACCTTTCGCAGATTAGTAGCTTCTCTGATCTGAGCTAGACCCATCAGGGCCGTGTCATCAACAAACTGCAAATGGGACTGAGGCTGCAGATCATTACCCCAACTCTAGCCCTGAATACTACCCAAACCCACATTATGCTTGATCAGCCTCCCCAGACCCTCAGCTAGGAGAATGAATAAGGGGAGATGGGGTCCCCCTAGCGAAGTCCCCCAGTCGCACCAAATAGCTCTGTGTGATCACCATTAATAAGCATTGAGAAAGAGGTGGACATGACACAGCTCATAACCCATTGGCTCCATTCCTCAGCAAAGCCAAAAGACCTGAGGATCTTCAGAAGGAAGGACCAGCGAACTCTATTGTAAGCCTTAGCCATATCCAACTTCATAAACATAGCTTTTTCCTTGGAGGATGCCATAGAGTGGATGGTCTCCATAGCAATGACCACACCATCCAAAATTTGACACCCTTCCACAAACCCACTTTGTTCCTCTGAGATAATAGCCCCCAGACACTTCTTCAGCCTCTCTGTAATCAACTTAGAAATGATCTTGTATATCACATTGCAAAGAGATATAGGGCGGAATTGGCCTAACCTGTCAGCTCCATCACACTTAGGGATTAGTGCAATAAAGGTCGCATTCAAGGCCCAAAGCATCTGTTTGTTCCTTTGGGACTCTTGGACTACTTCGAGTAAGTCCAATTTGATGATATCCTAGAACTCTTGAAAGAATTCAACCGAAAACCCATCCGGTCCTGGAGCTTTTTCTTTCCTCATGTGAAAAACAATCCGCTCAATTTCTTCCAACAAAATAGGGCACATAAGCTGCTCATTCATCTCCCTAGACACAAGAGGAGGAATGCAAGCGAGGACCTGGTTCTCCTCCACCAATTCCCCCTGACAATCCTCACTGAAGAGGGATCGAAAATACTGAAGAGCCTCCCTAGAAATCTCCTGCAAGGATAATAACATCTCACCTCTATCATTGACTAGAGCAGAAATGGAGTTCCCATGGCGTCTCACCTTCACAGAGTTGAAAAAGAAAGCAGTGTTCTTATCACCCGCTTGAAGCCATTCAATGCGAGCTCTCTGTTTAAATTAAATTTCTTCCCTGAGTTCCCATTCCTCTAAATCCTTGAGAGCCCTGTCCTCCTCCTTAAGCAAGGCTTTAGACAAGCCTTACTCTCTAATTTCGCTGGTGATGCCATTTAACACTGTTTGGGCATCTTTCTTAGCATGAAAAATGTTCCCGAAACCCTGCCTATTCCATTGTTTTAGCTAAAACTTAACAAACTACAGCTGCTTGGCAAAAGTAAACATGGCAGTGCCAAAGGCCAACCTCCCCTTCCTCCACCACTGCTCAACTAGAACGTGTAGAGCGGGATCCCGAAGTCACATAAGTTGGAATTTGAAGGAAGGAGAGCGAGCGACCCTGGTCGAAGAAGAGACCAGCTTGATAGGCCAATGGTTAGACCCTCTCCAATCAAGAATCTCAGAACTTGTGGACCACCCCCCACCAACCCAAGGACTGGAAACCAGGAATCTGTCTAGCCTTTCAGCAATCCCAAACTCCCCCACTCTCCTATTGTTCCAAGTGAACATACCATTGTTGGGCTTAATGTCAACCGGATGCAGGGAAGATATATTATCCCGAAAGAGATAAGAAGAGGGGTCCAGTCGCATGACTCCCCCCTTCTTCTCACTCAACTCAATGATAGCATTAAAATCTCCCGCCATAATCCAAGGATGAAGAGGGGCCAACCTTCGCATACAAGAAATATGAGACCAAAGGTTTTGCTTGCCCATAAAATCAGTGGGAGCATAGATATTAGTAAACAAGATATGGTCTCCAGTCTCAAGACTCGAGGCAACCCCGAATAACGACGATCTGGAAGCCACCCACCAGACAGGGCGAATCTTTGAAGGATTCCACAAACATGCCACTCCCCCCGATGACCCGGCAACTCCAATACACTGACACTCGCCTCGCCCCCATAGCTTCGACACCAGCCCCATCATACTCTCCACCGAAAGTTTAGTTTCTTGTAAAAACAAGACATAAGGTGAATGATTCCTAATCAAATCTCGAACAACTTTTTGTCTAGGGCCGCTATTCAAGCCCCTCACATTCCATGAAAGCACAATCATTTAGGAGGATTGGAAAAGTGAGAATCCAAAGTCTTTACTGACCCCGACTCAACCAAATTCTCTCCCATCAATTTGATTTTATCCAAATCCTTCTTTTTGTCGGCCTTTGAGATTTTCTCTGAAGCACTCTTCTTAATATCTTTTTGATGAAGACCCAAGTGAGCCGAAGACTTTTGAGTTTTAGCTCCAGCCGGTTCCACTTTCAGAGCTATCGGGGAGCTCTCCCCCCCCCCACCAAATTCACCTTTGAAACAGGAGTGAGACCCACCTCAGCCCCTGTAATCTGCTCCATCTCCATTAGATGGCTTCCAGTCACTAGCAAGGCCTGGGTAAAATCCTCCATAACTCTTTCTGGACCCCCCCTGAAGCACCTTGGTCCAACGGGGTTAACCTCGGATTCACTTCCTGTTGACTGAGGTCGTCCAATGCTTCGAATCTGTTGAAGGTATCCTCCTCTTGTCTCTCCTGAAGGGACCTCTTCTGGCCACGATTTCTGTTCCTTGTCTTAACTGGAGCAAAACCATCAGCACCCACAACCTCGACCGATATAGCAGCTTTTCCTTTATCAACCCTATCTTGGCTCTGGGTCGGTTGTTGAGGCTAGCGCACCACTGCTTTATATCTAGGGCACTTACGTTGTAAATAGCCATACTCATGGCACAGACGACAACGGAAAGGTAAGGTCTCATAATCTAACTGTTGAACCCAAGAGTAAGAACCGGCACACATATCTATAGCATCTAGTAAAGGTTTACTAAGATCAATTTCAACACAGATGCGTGCAAAGGTCATTACCTTTCTCCCTAGGGTTTGCGATGAGGATCCCACTGGTTTCCCAAGTAGTGCAGCCAGCATCCGTAACACCTCCTCCCGATAGCACTCCACTGGAAATCGTGGCAAGCGAACCCACACAGGAACCCTGTTTGGGAGCTCCTCCGAAGGGCTAAACCCTGCATGCCAAGGTTTGATAAACAACCCCACCTGGTTGTAAAAATAAGGGCCTCCTTCAAAGACCCTATTGCGATCCTCCATACAGTTGAAAGTAACCATGAAATAGTTGTTCGCCAGCAACATAATCTCCATTTCCCCATCCGGTGCCCAAGTCCTCTGCGCCCAGTTTTCCAAGAACTGCAAGGAGACCCTCATTCCCAGAAATTTGTAGTAAAGCAAGTGTTTTGAAAACTACTCAACATCTTCAACAATCATCTCAAGGGAAATAACCAGCTTCAGCCTTTCACTACATCTCTCAAGACACCCATTAATCTTCATGAGGCGAGAACTACCAGCACTTCCAGACCCCGGTTATGAGGTGATAAGATTATTGGAAAATGTCTTCATATTCTAAAGTGGGGGTTTTGAACCCACCACAACACGGAAGTCCATGGCTGGGGCCCCCTGTGAGGCCTCACCACCAAAGCCCGACATCAGATCGCAAAAAGAGTTAAAAGGCGACAGAAAATAGCCAAAAACCAAACCCGAAGAGCCACTCAAGAAAGTGCAGCCCCCAAGATGCAACCCCTACCAAGCTTCTCCCCCAATGATACCAAACGAGCCCCCCAACCCCATGAGAGACCCACGGGGTACCCACTGCCCGCAACAATCCAACACCCAACACCCCCGCAGCCCAAAACTCCCCCCACCGACCAACAAAGAAGCCTCTCCTCCCCAAGCCACACCCCCCCACCGCTCTCCCCTGACACCCTTCCCTACCCTCCCCCTCTACACCAGCTGTAGCTGCGTGCACAAGCTAGGGCTTCAAAACCCTAGCTCGGTCGTTCGCTCCTCCCTACACGCGAGCCATCCCCGAAAAATCCCTCATTTTAATTTTAAATCTCTATATTCATACCTATTTTCCTCTTTATATCCATCGTTCCATATTTCTTCTTTTCATCTATCCATGAATCTCTCTCTCTCTCTCTCTCACACACACACACACACACACATCTATCTAATCCTATCTCTTCTCTCTCTTTTCTCCATCTTTCTCTCCTCTTTCTCCATCTTCATATTCATATCATCTCCATCTCTATATATATCTTTATATTTATCTCTTTACATCTCTCTCTTTCTCTCTTTCTTCCCCCACCCCCCACCTCTCTCTCCCTCTCACCTGATTGCAAACATAACATGAGCCTATTGGTTATAGAACTTGATTTTCTTTCTAATTGAATTTTTTTGTTTCAGTTATAATTGGAACCTTGTAAGAGAATGCAAAGAGGATTTGAAACTATCACTTCTCCATTGAGACCTTTGTTTCACAAGCAACATTATTTTCTAAATTTGGTCTACCAATTGATCTCATGTAATACTCAAATTTATGCAAAAAATTGACCAAATTTTGCCCTAATTGACCTTCCATACCTCTTCGGCATACCCATTGCACACTAAGGTGCAATTGCTAGTTATTAAGATTTTCTTAGGTGTAATTGAATAAGGGTGAGATTAAGGTGATTTTGAAAAGATCAAATTTTTATGCTGTGATAATTTAGTTAAAAAAAATACTACAAATTAGTAATAGTCGTAATGTTTAAAAAATAACAATAAATAATAATTTTAATTATATTGTAATGAAACTTCTCTCATTTTTTTTTTTGATTTAATTATACTTTGTAAGATATTTTCTATTTTATTATATTATTTATTGTTATTTTAGAAAGAAAAATTATTTAAAAAATTATATTTTTTGAAAAATTAAATAAAAATTATTTTGCAATAAAAAATGAATAGCATATACCAAAATTAAATAATATGTACCATGCAAGTGTTAGTGTTAGGGTTATGTTAATGTTAGCGTTATGAGTTGATAAAAACAAGGTTTTCAGTACAAGATAAAGCTTAGGTTAGCATTATCATTGGGGTCAGGTTGGAATTTGATGTTCTATATGATAAGTTTTGCACTTTTAGACCATATATGACAACGTATGTATTGACATGCTACTTTTTCCAAAAACCATATATATGACGTTTAAAATTATTAATAAACCGTCAAAAATCATAATAGGTAATATATATTATATATTATATATTATTATAATTTATAATATTGATATATATTATTTTATAAAGTTTATTATAAATATATAAATTTATTTAGAATATTTTAAAATGATAGGATTATAGTATAATTATTTCTAATTTTATATTATTTTTATATAATTTTTTAGTATGTTTTTCTTATATAAATTTAGAAACTTTATAAATTTATTTTTTTAATATTTTTTATAAGATTGTTTTAAATATCAATTTAGAAACTTCTCATAATTGAAATGATAAGATATAATCATTTCTAATTTTTTAAAATAATTTAATTAAAAAAAATAGAATAGTTTCTATTTTTATTATAAACAAGATTTTTTTTTTGTGAATTTAGAAACTTACAATTAAATTTAAGATTTTTGAGTGCATTACTAATTTAACATTGTTTTAAAAAAATTTACATTCTTTTTATATCCATGGATTTTTATTAAAATAATATTTTATACATAATTATTATAGCCTGAGTTAGTTTAGTAGTGGAGAATTTATGCTCTTGAAAAAAAGGTCATAAGTTCAAATCACAAGGGGGTAGGATATGTACACCTTATTGGTTTTGGGTCATTGTCAATTCAAGAAAATATATTTTAAACATAATTAATATATTTTACTTAATATGTGTTTAGGTTTTTGTTTTTTATTATTATAATCTCTATTAAAAAATAATTAGCTAGTTTCAATAATATATAATAATATCCTTTAAATTAATAACAAAATTATTCTCAAAATTGACAATTCATATTTTTTCTTAAAACGTAAAATGAAAGACATTAAAATGACTAAACCGTCATGATTGGGGTTAGACTTAATGTTATTTTAAATTTTAGTTTAGAAAAAAATTAATTATAATTTTAAATCTATTGTAACAAAATCTTCTCTCCTATATTATTTGTTGTCATTTTAGAAAACATATTGTATTTAAAAATATTATTAGATCAAAATATATTAAGAAAATAAAAAAATATTAAAGACTTAAATGATTTAAAAACTATTTTATAATAAAAAAAATTAGAAAATGTATAAAGTAATTTTAGGTCAATCTGAAAAGTATCATATTCAATAGATAATTTTTTATTTTATTATATTATTCTATATATATATATATATATATATATATATATATATATATATATATATATATATATATATATATATATATATATATATATATATATATATATTGTAGTCACATAAATCTGCCCAATTTAATTAAATGAATATTCCTTATTTATTTGATTAAAAATTCACTAAGCCATCAGTTAATTAAATTAATATTTAATTAATTCATCTTCAAAACATTCTCCTATTAATCAAATAAATTATTCAATTTATTTTAATTAATTCATTAAACCAAATTCACAATCAATTAAATGAATAAATCATATTTATTTCATTTAAATCCCCTATTCCTCTTTTAAATAAATTAAATCAAACATTTATTTAAATCATTTATCCCCCCCACTTGCATTTTCCTACAAATGCAACTTGCACACATTTATTGAAATAAATAAATTTTTATTTTAATAAAATCCTATTTTTCACTCACCCACCAAACCCACTTGCAAATCTAATCCCCTTCTAGATTCTTCTAAACCCTTCCTAATTAGCCTAATCCATTCCCTAATTATTGTCACATTCCTAAGCAACTTGGAGTCACTTCTCAAAGACTCCAAAGTCTTTGAAAACCACTAAACATTTAATGTTTTGTGTGTTCAACAATTTAACCTCCAAAGTCTTCCAAAACCACTAATGGCTCTTACATGACTCTTACATAACCATTTATATTTATTTCAACTTGCACTCATGTGTCTACTCAAGCATTTATTGCTTTGACCATGGCTACCCCTTTTGCCTTTGCACAAGAATTTATCCATTAGATAAAAGCATTATCCTTTGGATAATAAACTTATTCACTCAACCTAACCTTGACCTTAACTCCCAGGTCATGTTAAGCATTTAATGCTTATTCCCTCTCCTCTCAACCTATCTCACATTGGCACTTGTCATCCTAGGATTGGGTTGAAAGCCCTCACATGGATTGAATATCATTCAATCTTGACCCTTGTTGAGATTACTCAATCTCAACCATCCATTGCTTCATTTTTCCTATAAATAGAGCCCATTTCTTCATAATCCATATCCTGAAAACTTGTATGCATTTAAGCTATAGGCATTTTGAGAGAGCGTTTTAGCATAATCAACTCATATATTGTCATTTTGGTTAAAATAAATCATTTTAGTATCAATAGCATAGTATTAGCTTTTTATTCACATTTAGAGCAAATACTTCAATCTCAAACCTTCATAAGCATCCATAGTGCAAAAAGTTGCTGAGAGCTACACTATTTTGGAATTTGGAGAGGAGTGGAACAAAGGAGAAGGAGCCAAGAGTATGGTAGAAGGCATTTGGAGATGTCTTCTTGCATTTACATTCCTAGTTAAATGTTTTACTTTGTTCTTGGTGTCTCTTTTGATATGCCTGCTTAGGTTGATCTTTGGTTGAATAACACTAACCTTAACACTTGTTTCTTATTGTTTGTGTGTTATACTACCACAGGTTTTTGATCTAACCCTTGCCCTTTTTTGCAGATCATCATTTGGTGAACCCGACGTGAATCCAAACACTTAAACAAACAATTTTTTTGGACAACTAACATGTTTGAATGTTGAACTTGACACACAGGTTGCGCTTTAGCGCTTTGGATCATGTTGTAACACTATTGCAACTTGTTGTTCTAGCGCTATTGTTTTTACAATAGCGCTATTGTACCAAGTTTAGCGCTATTGACCTTGTTTTAGCGCTTTTGAAATTTTTTTGGCACTTTTGACCTTATTTTAGCGCTATTGCTTTCGCTGTCAAAGTTTTACTTTTAGTGCGTTTGTGTTAAATAGCGCTTCTGTTTAAACACGGAGTAGCGCTATTGTAACATAACGTTGTAAAAAAGACCCTGTAACCGAAAAAGTGAAAATTCTTAGGCTTGTAGAAGCTCACCATAGGTTCGGTTTTTACTAACTATTTGTTTCTTGTGCAGGTCTAAAACCAACTTCCTTAAAAATCAAAAATTGTTTTTGGTGTTTTAAAATTGAACAAAACAAAATTTGCTTTCTTGCAAGCTTAGGATCAAATTTTGTATTTGGTGCTCTAAAATTGAACAAAACAACTTTGTTTATTGCAAGTTTAGGCTCAATTTTTCATTTGGTGCTTAAAATCAACAAGACAAAATTAATTTCTAGCATCAAACTTAAGCAAAAATTTACAATCCACACTTCAATTTTTGGTGCAAATAAAACTCACAATCAACTTGTTTCAAAATTTTTGCAAAGCGATTTTCCTTCATACGTGCTTCAAATTAAGTTGACCAGGATTTTCAAAGTTCTAGTTAACTCAAACTTTGCATTTGAAGTTAAAAAGAACACCATGATTGTTGGAGCAACATCTCCAAATAGTTAAAACACATTGCGATGGCAAGTTAAAAAGAGCAAGTGCATTTCATGTTTGGCACACTTGTGCAAAAAGTTGGTCGAGTGGTCCTACTTCTAACACACACTATCCTCTCCCTTGGCTTTCCTGGTCCTAGGTGCAAGAGAAAAGTGTTAGTAACACTCATATTTTTATCTTTTTAAGAGAGGTCTGCCAAGAGACACATCACTCTTGGGAACGACCTAGTGCGGTAAATCTTTCGAGCCGTTATAGAAATCAGGTGAGAGCGAAAGCTGTAGCCTTGGGTATAGTTGTTCCTACAGTGTAACTTGCCGAAAAGACAAATGGGCGCCACCACAAGTTACAAAGCTCTTAAGTGAGTCACTGCAGAATGAACTTATGTCCAAAAACATCGAACATTACTAAACACCTTTAAGTAGTAGCCCACCCGTTCTATTGATTGAGAATATTTGAGATATAATTTAGTGCAAGAGCATAGATGGTTTTGCTCCCAAGATACTCACCATACATATTTCCTTGAGTAGAAACATAACTTTTTGAAAAGTCACTTGTGGCTTGATAAAAGTGGTGACTCCCCCATCATAGGGATCATCTATTTGTTATACTCACGCAAGACTTAGTATATCACATCCTTACCTACCACGGCGGGATTCATAAGGTATGTAGTACCAAAGTCGAAGAAATATCAAGATGTGAGCTGAATTTATCACAACTGGCCATTTGACCTTAGGGATACAAAGTGTTTGAGGTGTCTTCATTTTAGTCAAAAACCAAGTACAAATTGAGCCGACTTCAGGCTTTGGAAAGAAAAGCACCTAAAATACACTTAAAGGAAAGGGTCATAAAAAGTCCAAAGATTGGGTTGATCTAGACCCATACTCATTTATGCCTCTAAGGCAACATTCTTGTGTTTATGTGCTTGCTTTGTTTTCTTGTCAAAGAAGAATAAAAAATCAATTCCAAAAACAAGTATTCATCCAACCAAACATCTTTCAAAAACAACCAAAAGATCAAAAACAAAGAAAAAAGTATCAAACTTTATGACCATTCTTCACATCTTGTGAAAGAAGAATCGTCATCAGAACATCAACTTGAAAAGAAGACCATTGAGCTCAAAGGCTTTGATCAAAAAGAGGAAATTCTTCTATCTAAATAGAGAAATCTTTGTCTCTCATAGAGTTTTTCTACGTCACATGCGTCTCTACCTTCAAGGCAAAACAAACGAATTTGATTCAGAATCATTAAACCGCAGAGCTTTTATGCAATATAGAGCTTTGAGTTATCACAAAAACCAAGGAGGCAAGATTTATCCCAACTTCTTCCCAAACATTTGTATCACATACAACATAACTCGAGAAACGCCACCAACACCCGAAAGGGAAGAGGTAGAATTTGTTCCATTTGTGACACAAAGCTTTTATTGAAGTTAAAACATTTCATCCATTATCTCACTCATACATCATCACTTCATCATCGATCTGTTCCAACTCTCAAAACATTAAGAGGTTCTTGTCCTAAGTTCTCTTTTAGATATTGCTTGAATCAAACACATCCCATCACTTTTAGATTGTTTCTACATCTAGGATAAGCTCATCTTAAGAGACACATCTACATAGGTTAAAACTAATGTATGAGTGAATCCTCTCATTACTAGGTAGTTAAGTTTGTAACACATCTTAGATTTCTCTACACCTTATCACATCAAACCTTATCAAACAAACAAGCAATTCAAAAGAGGAATTTCGGTTACATCTACCTTTAAAAGTGCTAGAGATCCACATGCAACAAAATTCACCAACCATCAATCTTTCATTTCATCAACAACTCATCATCATTTTCACCCAACTTCAACAAAAACTTGTAAACAAAATGGCTCATACTAGATTAAGAACTAGACAAATGGAGATTGAGGAAGAAGAGGAGGAAAAAATCAATGAATTCCAAGAAGCCCTTGGAGGAAATGCGAATGACAAAAACCCAAGTACTCCTACTCCTGCAACAATAGAAAGGGCCCAGCATAACCCTCTCTTTAATAGACTTTTTGACGAAATACTTAGGAGCAATGCGGATGCTCACTTTTTAAAGCTCGCTCAAGAAGGAGCCAAGCTCCCCTCTGACTTTGATCTTGCCCAATTAAGACAAGCATCAGAACGACAAAGTCGTCATGAAGAAGAAAGAGGTAGAGATCCCATCAGATATAACATTCCTCGAGGTAACCCACCACCTCCTCCTCCAAATGAAATGTAGATGTTGCGGCAACAAGTTGAAAATCTCACCCAACAACTTCATAGTGGTGTAAAAACTAACCAATTCTCACTCAATGACATCTGTCCCTATCCCTTTGATAGGAATCTTTATATGCCACCTTTTTCATGAGGATTTGAAACACCCAAATTCAAAAAATATAGAGGAAAGGGAGATCCTCGCGATCATGTCAGAGAATTTCATTCAGCTTGCCTCGAAGTGGCGTATGAGGACACATACCTAATGCGACTTTTTCCCCAAAGCTTGGGAGGAACAACCACATCATGGTTTTCCCGACGACCAGGTGGCTAGTGACAGACCACTTGAGTGAGTCCCGCAAATTCCTTCATGTACCTCTTCCAAAGCCTTTGTTATCTCATCTTGTTCCAGACATCGAAGGAGAGTACCATCAAGACCGCGTCGGTATAGGGTTTCGGCAATAATGGTATATCGAGCAGTTTGGCGAATGAAGGTTTTTCGTTGGTTATTCGATTGGTTGGGAGGAAGCGTATGATCGCGGAGATAGGTGTAGAACTCACCATACCATGGGGATTCAGAACTGACAAGGCGACATATCATTTCAGATTCAGGGATATCATAAGCGGGGATCCAAAGCTGTTCAACCAAGAACTCGTAGCGTGTTGGATTTTGTGGAAGATCTAGGAGAGATGCGATGGTAGCCATGGCATCAGCAGCTCGATTCTGATCTCTTGGTATCTGCTCAAAAGTGATAGTAGTAAATGATGTCTTTAGAGTGTCCACCATTTGCTTATATGGCATGAGATTATCATCTTTGGTCTGATATTCATCTGTTGCTTGTCGAATGACTAGTTGGGAATCGCCATATACTTGTAGTTCTTGTAATTTCCATTGTACGGCTAACTTGAGTCCTGTGATCAAGGCCTCATACTCTGCTATGTTGTTTGTGCATGGAAATGTGAGCCTGTAAGACTTCGGGATGCTATCACCCTGAGGTGTGATAAACAGAATGCCTGCCCCCGAGCCGTGCCTAGTGTATGAACCATCAAAATATAGTTTCCATGGTTGTGCTGTTGTGATCATGAATACCTTCTCATCTGGAAAATTGGAAATAAGAGGATGATCGCCTGTGAGTGGTGCATCGGCCAACTGATCTGCAATAACCTGCCCTTTGATAGTTTTATGATCCATGTACTCGATGTCAAATTCACTTAGAATCATCACCCATTTGGCCAATCGACCTGTCAATGCTGCTTTGCTGAGTAAATACTTGAGTGGATCAATCTTTGCAATGAGTTGTATCTTGTGTGTCAACAGATAGTGCCTCAGTTTAGTGGCTGCTAAGATTATTGCTAGGCAAGCTCGCTCAATAGGCGTGTAATTGAGTTCATAGCCCACCAGTGTGCGAGAGATGTAGTAAACAGCACACTCTTTTCCTTCTGCATTATGTTGTGCCAGTAGTACACCCAATGCTGTACTGGTTGCTGAGATATAGAGTGACAACGGTCTACTTGGATCTGGTGGCATTAGCAATGGTGGATTCATGAGATAGTCTTTAAGCGTCTGAAATGCTTGTTGGCATCGGGCATCCCACTGAAAGCGGATATTCTTGTGTAGCAGGTGTGTGAATGGGTGACATTTATCAGCCAATTGTGCAATGAATCTTCGGATGGATTGAAGTCGTCCTTGTAATGTCCTTAGCTGACTGATATTCTTTGGAGGTGGCATGTCCATGATTGCTTTTACCTTTGCTGAGTCGACCTCAATACCTTTGCTTGAGACAATGTATCCTAGAAGCTTCCCGGAGGTCACTCCAAAGACACATTTCTTTGGGTTGAGTCGAACATGGTATTGTTCCAGTCTATCAAAGATTTTATCTAAGATGTGGAGATGCCCTTCTCTGGTGAGTGATTTTGCTAGTAAGTCATCCACATAATCTTCCATCATGGTATGCATCATGTCATGGAAGATGGTGGTCATTGCTCTTTGATAGGTTGCTCCTGCATTCTTGAGGCCGAAAGGCATTACATTCCAGCAATATGTGCCCCATGGACATGTGAAGGTTGTCTTATGTTGATCTTCTGGTGCGATCTTTATCTGATTGTATCCTGAAAAGCCATCCATGAGTGAAAGCATGGCATGTCCTGCTGTTAGATCCACTATGATGTCGATATTTGGTAGGGGGAAGTCATCCTTAGGACAGGCCTTATTTAGATCTCTGAAGTCAGTACAAATGCGGATGCCCCCTTTTGGTTTGCCAACTGGCACAATATTGGAGATCCATTCTGCATAATCAATTGGTCTAATGAAACCAACATCTAGGAGTTTCTTGAGTTCTGTTTTGACTAGCACTGCAATTTGGGGATGCATCTTACGAAGCTTCTGCTTGACAGGTTTGGCTCCTTCTGTGATGGTGAGGTGATGCATGACTAAATCAGGATCAAGCCCAGGCATGTCTGCATATGACCATGCGAAGTTGATCTGACGCTTCTGGAAGAACTCTATAAATTTAGGCTGTTCCTCTGGAGTGAGAAGAGATGCCAGATGTATGATATGAGGATTTTCAGGAGTCTCCACATTGTACTCTTTGGTTTCCTCGATGAGAATTGTTGATCGTTCCTGTTGTGTATTATTAGGGAGAATGTCAAACCCTTCATCCTCAGGCGCCTCAGAGAGGTTTTCACCATTGGATACGCTCTTTCTTTTTACTTTTGTCGGATCAAATAGTGCCATAGTGTGGTTTTCACTGGAAGATCCATGTTTTAGTGTTATATTTTTGCAGCTGAAAGGTTTGGCATCCGCCCCGAAGTATGCTGCGCTATTAAGTTCAATGGCGAATCCAGCTTTGTGATTCCCACTTGGTAGGTTATCCCTTAATTCCAAAAATTCAATGATAGCCTCATCGTTTTGGAAGAAGTCAAGACATGGGGGATTTGGTTGGTTCCATTCAATGACTTCAGGGTGGATAATGGGCATTACTTCATCGATTAGGTTAAGTGCGTTAGATGTATCAGTGAGGGTTAAGATGTTATGGTGAAGGTCATTAATGATACTCTCCTTGTCAGAATCAGGCGTAGGATGAGACGTAGGGTCTGTGGAAGACGTTTCCAGTTCAGGAACCCAAGTGGTCTTTATCTGTGCTTCTTCGTAAACAGGGATGTCTTTGCATGGTGGAGGTGGTGATGTGTCTTCCTCATCTGAAGTATTAAGTTGTACCGAATCAAATTCCCACTCATGTGAGTCGGTCTCTGAATCACTTTCCAGCATCCGATTACTATACCATATTGGGATGTCCTTTGAGTTAAATACTGCAGGTGTGATTGGTTGATGTATCTTTGTAATGATCGGTGCTGTAGGGCGGTTGATGGAGATTAAAGAATCTGATACGGGAAGTATTGGTAGTATTGACTCAGTGGTTTCTGCTGGAACTGCGGGTGCCATAGATACTGCTGCAGGTTCCGATACAGTTGCTGCTGCTAATGGTGTCGCTGATGAGACTACTGGTTCGCTTGATGGGATGGTTGGTATTACAGATGGTTGTGTTGGGGTTGTGAGCCTCAGTGGGGCAGTTGGGATGGTGCTTGATGCCGCTTTGATAGTGAAAGGCGTCCGCTTTACAGTAGGTGGACAAAATGGTTTGTTGGGTTTTCCTTTGAACTTGAGTTTAGGAAAGATCTCTTTCTCAAAGCCTAGGCCTGTGTTACCTTTGGGCTTGAATTCTGGTAGTAGAGGTTCATGTCGTCCTTGTTTGCAATATCCCAAGGCACTCTGACCATCATACCCCATTCGTTGCATAATAAGGAGACCTTTGCCATACTGCTCCGTAGGAAGTGTAACTCGCGGTATGTCAGTGGTGATGGGATCCTTATAGATCCATTCCGCCAGGTCCTCATCTTGTGTTTCTTCTTCTTGACTCTTTCCAAGAATGAAAGGCGTCAAAGCACACGCTGGTATGTTTAGTGGTTGCTGGAGTACCTGCTGTGGTTTACCATGAGTTCTAGGAGAAGTGGGCATTTGCCCTACACAAAAGAGTTGACTCAAGTTGTATTCCCCAGGACCCTCCTCTGCGATCTTCATCTTAAGCTTTTCTTGCTTGGGTATAGTGGTGTTTGAACAGGCAAGAGAGGCGGGACTGATATATGATGTGGAAGAAATGGCTTCTCTATTATTAGGAACGGTAATCTCTGGTTGATGGTTGATATTATGGCAATATGCAAAGGGATTTGCGTCACCCAGAATTGTGATCTCCACACCGTTATGTGGGAACTTGATACATTGATGGTAGGTAGATGGAACGGCTTGCATGGCATGTATCCAAGGTCTTCCTAACAATAGATTGTATGGCAGAGGAAGGTCCAAAACCTGACAAATGATGTGCTTTACCACGGGGCCCACTCGGATTGGTAGTACCACAGCTCCTTTGGATGAACGCTCCGCATCGTCATAGGCTTTGATTGTGATCTTCTGACGAGGATCCACTGATTCTACCGCATATCCCAATGCTGTGACCAACTGCAGTGTGCAAATATTCAGGCCTGCTCCATTATCGATCAAGACTCGCTTGATCCTATGCTGGTTAATAAATCCTTCGATGTGGAGTGAGGCATTATGTGGTTGTTGGAAGGAAGAGTTGTCACTTTCAGAAAAAGTGAGACAAGGTGATGACTTTAGACTTCCAACCATGGCTTGAAATTGGTCCGTATTTAGATTTGCGGGGACTGACGCTTCTTGGAGTGCTTGATCCAAGATAGTTTTATGAGATGGTGATAGACACAAAAGCTCTAAAATGGATATAAGCGCAGGGGTTTTGTCTAATTGTTCCACAAGATTGTACTGCTTTGGGATGGAGGTGGTGCCTTGTGGAGCTGCCTTTATGGTAACTTTGTCGTGGCGTGTAACAACATTGCAATTTGAGTTGGGATTTTTGAAGGTTATAGTTGCAACTTGTTCATTGGAATCATACAGATGATTTGCAGTGTAATTATATGCAGCCTGTGTATAATCAGTGGTATCAGTGCCTCGCCTAGAAGTGGAAGGACCCCTTTGATCTTGTGATGGAAGTGGATTTTTGAACATCAGATGATCATTATTGGTTGTTTTTGGGTCATGTCCTTCAATTTCAATTTCTCCTCGATCAATAAGATCCTGAATAAGATCTTTTAATCGGTGACAATTACTTGTCTTGTGCCCTCTTCCTTGATGGAATTCACAGTGTTCAGTATCTCTCCACCATGCTGGTTTGACCTGAGGCTCATAGTTTGATAGCTTAGGCAGAGTGACCAAATTTTGAGAAATGAGTTGTCGCAATACTGTTTCAATGGGTTCCCCTAAGGGAGTGTATGTGCGTTTCTGTTTTTGCTGACGAGGTCTTGGTTCATCGTGAGATGTGATGCGACCTTGATTTGTAGGACCATTTGTGTTGTTCTGAGGTGGAGGATTCTGTCCTGCAAACCGAACCACAGGTTGTGCATTTTGTATAGTCCTAGCATCCACAACCCCATCATTGACGATATTCTTGTTTTTATTCCAGAAGCTTGGTTTATCACTATTGAAGCGTGGGCGAGGACCATCTTTTGGTTCATTAAAGATTTTGATGAGTCCTTTCTTGATAAGTGCCCTTTCACATTTCAAACCCTTGGTGATCATATCATTAAAAGAGTCTGTGTCTTTGACATCCAGGTGAAATTCCATTTCTTCGTTTAAGTTGGAAATGAATATTTCCACTAGTTCTCATTCAGGTAACTGAAGAGAACGTCTGCTAGACATTTGGCACCATCGTTGTAGGAATACTGAGAATAGTTCACCTGGTTTTTGTTTAGTGTTGCACAGATCAGCCATGGTGACATCGCGTTTAATGTTATGAGAGTAATGAGCTAGGAACTTCTGGATGAGTTCCTCAAATGTTCTAATGCCACCTGGTAGTCGGGAAAACCATGATGTGGTTGTTCCTCCCAAGCTTTGGGGAAAAAGGCACATTAGGTAGGTGTCTTCATATGCCACTTCAAGACAAGTGGAATCAAATTCTCTGACATGATCACGAGGATCTCCCTTTCCTCTATATTTTTCGAATTTGGGTGTTTCGAATCCTCGAGGAAATGGTGGCATGTAAAGATTCCTATCAAAAGGATAGGGACAGATGTCATTGAGTGAGAATTGGTTAGTCTTGACACCACTATGAAGCTGTTGGGCGAGATTCTCAACTTGTTGCCGCAACATCTCCATTTCATTTGGAGGAGGAGGTGGTGGGTTACCTCGAGGAATGTTATATCTAATGGGATCTCTACCTCTTTCCTCTTCATGGCGACTTTGTCTTTCTGATGCTTGTCTTAATTGGGCAAGATCAAAGTCAGAGGGGAGTTTTGCTCCTTCTTGAGCGAGTCTTAAGAAGTGAGCATCTGCATTGCTCCTGAGTATTTCGTCAAAAAGCCTGTTAAAGAGAGGGTTATGCTGAGCCCTTTCTATTGTTGCAGGAGTGGGAGTACTTGGGTTTTCGTCATCTGCATTTCCTCCAAGTGCTTCTTGAAATTCATTGAGATTTTCCTCTTCTTCTTCTTCCCTTTCTATTTCTCGTTGCCTTGACTGTGATCGGGTTTGAGCCATTTTGCTTGCAAGCTGTTGTTAAAGTTGTGTGAAAATAATGATGAGTTTTTGATGAAATGAAAGGTTGATGGTTGGTGAATTGTGTTGCACGTGGATCTCTAGCACTTTTAAGGTGGATGTAACCAAAATTCCTTCTTTGAATTGCTTGTTTGTTTGATAAGTTTTGATGTGATAAGGTGTAGAGAAATCTGAGATGTGTTACAGATTTAACTACCTAGTAATGAGAGGATTCACTCATGAACTAGTTTTAACCTGCGTAGATGTGTCTCTTAGGATGAGCTTATCCTAGATGTAGAAACAATCTAAAAAGTGATGTGATGTGTTTGATTTCAAGCAATATCTAAAAGAGAACTTGGGACAAGAACCTCTTAATGTTTTGAGAGTTGGGACGGATTGATGATGAAGTGATGATGTATGAGTGAGATGATGGATGAAAATGTTTTCAACTTCAATAAAAACTTTGTGTTATAAATGGGACAAACTCTATCTCTTCCCTTTCGAGTGTTGGTGGTATTTCTCGAGCTGTGTTGTATGTGATATAGACGTTTGGGAAGAAGTTGGGATTAATCTTTCCTCCTTGGTTTTTGTGATAACTCAGAGCTCTATATTGCATAAAAGCTTTGCGGTTCAATGATTCGGAATCAAATTCGTTTGTTTTGCCTTGAAGATAGAGACACATGTGACGCAAGAAAACTCTATGGGAGACAAAGATTTGTCTATTGATATAGAAGAATTTCCTTCGTTTGACCAAAGCCTTTGAGCTTAATTGTCTTCTTTTCAAGTTGATATTTTGATGATGCTTCTTCTTTCGCAAGATGTGAAGAATGGTCATAAAATTTTTGACTCTTTTGTTGTTTGCACTTTGTTTTTGATGTTTTTGGTTGTTTTTGAAAGATGTTTGGTTGGATGAATACTTTGTTTTTGGGATTGATTTTCTGATTTGATGTTTCTTTGACAAGAAAACAAAGCAAGCACACAAACACCAAAATGTTGCCTCAAAGGCACAAATGAGTATGGGTCTAGATCAACCCAATCTTTGGACTTGTATATGACCCTTCCTTTAGATGTATTTTAAGGTGTATTTCCAAAGCCTGAAGTCGGCTCAATTTGCACTTGGTCTTAAAAACGAACACACTTCAAACACTTTTTATCCCTAAGGTCAAATGGCCAGTTGTGATAAATTTAGCCCACATCTTGATATTTCTTCGACTTTGGTACTACATACCTTATGAATCCCGCCGTGGCAGGTAAGGATGTGATATACTAAGTCTTGCACGAGCATAACAAATAGATGATCCCTATGATGGGGAGTCACCACTTTTATCAAGCCACAAGTGACTTTTCAAAAAGCTATGTTTCTGCTCAAGGAAATATGTATGGTGAGTATCTTGGGAGCAAAACCATCTATGCTCTTGCACTAAATTATATCACAAATATCCTCAATCAATAGAACGGGTGGGCTACTACTTAAAGGTGTTTAGTCATGTTCGATGTTTTTGGACATAAGTTCATTCTGCAGTGACTCACTTAAGAGCCTTGTAACTGGTGGTGGGGCCCATTTGTCCTTTCGGCCAGTTACACTGTAGGAACAACTATACCCAAGGCTACAGTTTTTGCTCACACCTGATTTCTATAGCGGCTCGAAGGATTTACCGCTCGAGGTCATTCCCAAGAGTATCGATCCCTTGGCAGGCCTCTCTTAAAAAGATAAAATTTTGAGTGTTACTAACACTTTTCTCTTGCACCTAGGACCACGAAAGCCAAGGGAGAGGATAGTGTGTGTTAGAAGTAGGACCACTCGACCAACTCTTTGCACAAGTGTGCCAAGCACGAAAAACACTTGTTCTTTTTAATCTGTCATTGCAATGTGATCTAACTATTTGGAGATGTTGCTCCAACAGTCATGGTGTTCTTTTTAACTTCAAAGGCAAAATATTTTGTAAACTAGGAACTTTGAAATCCTAGTCAACTGAATTGAAAACACGTCTTTCTTGAAGTAAAATTGTTTTTGAGCTTGAAGGAAAAATGACTTGTTCTTTTTAGATTGCCCAAAACAAAGTGTTGATTGTAAATTTCTTTTAAGTTGATGCAAGAAAATAAATTTTGTTTTGTTGATTTTAAGCACCAAAACGAAGTTTGTTTCCTAACTTGCAAGAAATAAAGTTGTTTTGTATAAGTTTGTGGTTCTTTTTACCTTGGAACAATGAAATTCTTTTTAAAAGCCCCAAACAAATGTGTGATTCTTTTTTTTAAAAGCTCAAATTTGAAATGTGAAGTTAATTTTAAACCAAAATAAAAAGTGAATTCATTTTTAAAACCAACTTCAAAAACAAGTTAGTAAAAAATATAAATCTACTTTTTAATCTAATTTAAATCTGCACAAAAGAGAAAAATAGTTAGTAAAATCCGTCTATTTGGTGGGCTTCTACAAGCCTAATTTTTTTTATTTTTTTGGGGTTATAAGGTGATTTGTACAATGTTCTGTTACAATAGCGCTAGTCTGCGTTTGAACATAGGCGCTATTTAACACAAACGCACTAAAAGAAAGGGAAAGACAAGAGAAGGCAAAAGCACTGAAACATGGTGAATAGAGCCAAAATAATGTCAAACGCGCCAAAACAGTGTAAAAAACGCAACCTGTGTGACATTTTCAACATTCAAACATGTTATTGGTTAAAAAAAAAAAGTTGATCTTTTTGGTGTTTGGATTCACGTCGGGTTCACCAAATGATGCTCTGCAAAAAGGATTAGAAAATCTGTTTGATGGCAACACACACAAGAGCACAAGAAACAAACGTTAGTGTTAGCAACAAAAGATTATCCTAAACAGGCATATCAAGAGAGATATTAAGCATGAAATAGAAAGCATATAAACATAGAATAAAATAGCTAATCAAGATGCTCATAGTTGCTCCTCCCTTGTTCCTCTCCTCTCCAAGTCCCAAATGAGTGTAGCTCTCAGCTTTTAGCACTAGCCATGGATGCCATATGGAGATTCAAGATGGTTGAATATGATAAGCAAATGCTATGCAAGTGTAGATAGTGATGCTATGAGAAAGCTCTATGCTAATGCCAGTATAACAACAATACTCTAATGCTTCTTTCATTTTGCTTGAGGAGAAGGGTTCTATTTATAGAAGAAATGGGGAAATGAAGGGTTAAGATTGAATGGTTTAATCAAGGGCCAAGTTTGAAAGTTGGGGATCCATGTGCACAATTGGCACCAATAAAATGGTGACAAGTGTCAACATAGGATTGGGTTGAGAGAAGAGGTTGGAGGCATTAAAGGCCTGAGAAGACCTCATGGTTATCTAGAGGCTAAGGGTCAAGTCCAAATTAAGATTACCCACTGGATTAAGAGTTAATCCAAGGATAAACCTTTGTGCAAATGTTTAAGAGATAATCATGGTCAAAGCATTAATGGCCTGATGAGACCTTTGGGTTGGGTAGAGGTTGAGTCAAAACAAATGTTTTAACCATGTGGGAGGGTTTGAGGTAACCATTAATGGTTATTGGAGACTTTTGGGATTAAGTGGTTGAAGGTTGAAAGCCTTCAATGGTTATCAAAGACTTTGAGCCATTTAGTGGTTGAAGGTTGAAAGCCTTTAATGGTTATCAAAGACTTTGAGCCATTTAGTGGTTGAAGGTTGAAAGCCTTCAATGGTTATCAAAGACTTTGAGGGTTTGAGAAGTGACTTCCCTTTTGCTTAGGAATGTGACAAAGTTTAGAGAAGGGGTTAGGTTATTTAGAAGTGATTAGAAAATTCTAGAAGGGGTTTAGGCATGCAAATGGATTTTGTAGGAAAATGCAAGTGGGAGAAATTTTGGTATTTTTCAATTAAAATAAAATCATTTATTTCAATTAAATGATGTAATTTGCATTTGGATAAATATTCAAATAAATATTAATTTATTTAAATGAGAAAAATGAAGATAAAGCATTAAAATGCTTGAAGACTTTGACGGAAACCATTAAAGGTTTGAAGACTTTAAGGAAAACCATTAAAGTCTTAAGAAGACTATAGAAGGAAGCCATCAAGTTTGAAGACTTTAAAGCCATCAAGTTTTGAAGACTTTAAGGGAAACCATTAAAGGTTTCAAGTGGGTGAGGATAAATAGGATTTTAAATAAATAATTTATTTAAAATAGTTGTGCAACTTGCATTTGTAGGAAAATGCAAGTGGGTGAGGATAAATAGGATTTTAAATAAATAATTTATTTAAAATAGTTGTGCAACTTGCATTTGTAGGAAAATGCAAGTGGGTGGAGGATAAAGGTGATTTAAATAAATGATTTATTTAAAATAGTTGTGCAACTTGCATTTGTAGGAAAATGCAAGTGGGTAGAGGATAAAGGTGATTTAAATAAATGTTAATTTATTTAAATGTGAGAGGTGGGATTTTGGGGGATTTAAATAAATATTAATTTATTTAAATGTGAGAGAAGATTTAATTAAACAAATATGATTTATTTATTTAATTAATGGTCTGAATTTGGTTAAGTGAATTAAATCAAATAAATTGAATAATTTATTTAATTAATAGGAGAAGAGGGTTAAGATGAATTAATTAAATATTAATTTAATTAATTATTAATTGATGGTTAAATAATTAAATAAATACTAAGTATTCATTTAATTAAGTGGACAGATTTATGTGACTACAGTGACATTTAAGCTTCTGGAACAAAAACAAAAATATCATCAACGATGGGGTTGTGGATGCCAGAACTATCAAAAGTGCACAACCTGTGGTTCGATTTGCAGGACAAAATCCCCCTCCTCAGACTAACACAATTGTTCCTTCAAATCAAGGTTGCATCACATCTCACAACGAACCCAGACTTCGTCAACAAAAACAAAAACGATCATACACTCCCTTAGGGGAACCCATCGAAACAGTGTTGCGACAACTGGTTTCTCAAAATTTGGTAACTCTACCTAAAACATCAAACTATGAACCTCAAGTCAAACCTGCATAGTGGAGGGATACTGAACATTGTGATTTCCATCAAGGGAGAGGACACAATACAAGTAATTGTCATAGATTGAAAGATTTTATTTAGGATCTTATTGACCGAGGTGAAATTGAAATCGAAGGGCATGACCCAAAAACAACAAACAAGGATCATCTGATGTTCAAAAATCCACTTCCATCACAAGATCAAAGGGGTCCTTCCACTTCCAGGAGAGGCATTGATACCACTGATTATATGCAGGCTGCGTATAATTATACTGTAAATCACCTGTATGATGCTAGTGAACAGATTGCAACTATAACCATCAAAAATCCCAACTCCAATTGCAATGTTGTTACACGTCGCGGCAAGGTTACCATAAAGGCAACTCCACAAGGCACCACCTCCATACCAAAGCAGTACAATCTTGTGGAACAATTAGACAAAATGCTTGTGCTTATATCCATTTTAGAGCTCTTGCGCCTATCTCCATCTCATAAAACAATCTTGGACCAAGCTCTCCAAGAGGCGTCAGTCCCTACAAACCTGAATACAGACCAATTTCAAGCCATGGTTGGAAGTCTAAAGTCATCACCTTGTCTCACTTTTTTCGAAAGTGTCAACTCTTCCTTCCAGCAACCTCATAATGCTTTGCTACACATTGAAGGCTTTATCAACCAACATAGGATCAAGCGAGTCTTGATCGACAATGGAGCACGCTTAAATATTTGTACATTGTAGTTGGTCACCGCTTTGGGATATGCAATAGAATCAGTGGATCCCCGTAAGAAGATCACAATCAAAGCCTATGATGATGCAGAGCGTTTATCCAAAGGAGTTGTGGTGCTACCAATTCGAGTGGGCCCTATGGTAAAACACATCATCTATCAGGTTCTGGACCTTCCTCTGCCATACAATCTATTGTTAGGAAGACCTTAGATACATGCCATGAAAGCCGTTCCATCTACCTACCATCAATGTATCAAGTTCCCACATAACGGTGTAGAGATCACAATCTTGGGCGATGCAAATCCCTTTGCATATTGTCATAATATCAGTCATCAACCAAAGATTACAGTTCCTAACAATAGAGAAGCCATTTTCTCCACATCATATATAAGTCCAGCCTCTCTTGCTAGTTCAAACACCACTATACCCAAGCAAGAAAAGCTTAAGATGAAAATAATAGAGGAAGGTCCTGGGGAATACAACTTAAGTCAACTCTTTTGTGTAGGACAAATGCCCACTTCTCCTAGAACACATGGCAAACCGCAACAATTACTTCATCAACCACTGATCATGCCAGCATGTGCTTTAACGCCTTTCATCCTTGGGAAGAGTCAAGAAGAAGAAACCAAAGATGAGGACTTAGCAGAATGGATCTACAAAGATCCCATCACCACTGATATGCCGCAAGCTACACTTCCCATGGATCAGTATGGCAAAGGCCTCCTCATTATGCAAAGAATGGGTTATGATGGTCAGAGTGCTTTGGGACCTTGCAAACAAGGAAGACATGAACCATTGCTACCGGAATTAAAGCCCAAAGATAATACAGGCCTAGGCTTTGAAAAAGAAATCTTTCCTAAGCTCAAATTCAAAGGAAAACCCAACAAACCACTATATCAATCTATTGCAAAGAGGACACATTTCATTATCAAAGCAGCATCAAACACCATCGCAACTGCCCCACCAAGGCTCAAAATCCCAACACAACCATCTACAATGCCAAACATCCCACCAATCAAACCAGTAATCCCATCAGCAGCAGCAATAACATCAATAGCACCATTAGCAGCAGCAACTGTATCAGAACTCGCAGCAACATCTACAACATCAGTAGTTCCAGCAGAAGCAACTGAGTCAACACTACCGATACTCCCCATATCGGATTCTTTGATCCCCATCATCCTTCCTGCAGCACCGATCATTTCATCTACAAAGGTACATCAACCAATCACACCTGCAGTGTTTAACACAAAGGGCATCCCAGTATGGTATAGTAATCGGATGCTGGAAAGTGATTCAGAGACCGACTCACATGAATGAGAATTTGATTCCATACAGCTTAACACTTCAGATGAGGAAGACACATCACCACCTCCACCCCGCAAAGACATCCCTATTTACGGAGAAGCACATATAAAGACTTCTTGGGTTCCTGAACTGGAAGCTTCTTCCACAGACCCTACGTCACATCCTACGTCTGATTCTGACAGCGAGAGTACCATCAATGACCTTCACCATAACGTCTTAACCCTCACTGATACATCTAACGAACTTAACCTAATCAATGAAGTTATGCCCATTATCCATCCTGAACTCATTGAATGGAACCAACCAAATCCCCCATGTCTTGACCTCTTCCAAAACAATGAGGCCATCATTGACTTTTTGGAATTAAGGGATAACCTGCCAAGTAGGGATCACAAAGCTGGATTCGCCATAGAACTTAATAGCACAACATACTTCGGGGCGGATGCCAAACCTTTCAACTGCAAAAATATAACAATAAAACATGGATCTTCCAGTGAAAACCACACCGTGGCACTGTTTGATTTAACAAAAGTAAAAAGAAAGAGCGTATCCAATGGTGAAAACCTCTCTGAGGTGCCTGAGGATGAAAGGTTTGACATCCCTCCCTATAGCACACAATGGGAATGATCAATGATTCTCATTGAAGAAACCAAAGAATACAATGTGGGGACTCCTGAAACTCCTCACCTCATACATCTGGCATCTCTTCTAACTCCAGAGGAACAACCCAAGTTTGTCGAATTCTTCCAAAAGCGCCAGATTAACTTCACATGGTCATATGCAGACATGCCCGGTCTTGATCCAGATTTAGTCATGCATCACCTCACCGTAACAGAAGGAGCCAAACCTGTCAAGCAGAAGCTTCGCAAGATGCATCCTCAAATTGCAGTACTAGTCAAAACAGAACTCAAGAAACTCCTAGATGTTGGTTTCATTAGACCAATTGATTATGTAGACTGGATCTCCAACATTGTTCCTGTTGGCAAACCAAAAGGGGGCATCCGCATTTGTACTGACTTCAAAGATCTGAATAAGGCATGTCCTAAGGATGACTTCCCCCTACCAAATATCGACATCATAGTAGATCTGACAGCAGGACATGCCATGCTTTCACTCATGGATGACTTTTCAGGATACAATCAGATAAAAATCGCACCAGAGGATCAACATAAGACAGCCTTCACATGTCCATGGGGCACATATTGCTGGAATGTAATGCCTTTCGGTCTAAAAAATGCAGGAGTGACCTATCAACGAGCAATGACCACAATCTTCCATGACATGATGCATACTATTATGGAAGATTATGTTGATGACTTACTAGCAAAATCACTCACCAGAGAAGGGCATCTCAACACATTAGATAAAATCTTTGATAGAATGGAACAATATCATGTTCGACTCAACCCAAAGAAATGTGTCTTTAGAGTAACCTCCGGGAAGCTTCTAGGATACATTGTCTCAAGCAAAGGTATTTAGGTCGACCCAGCAAAGGTCAAAGCAATCATGGACATGCCACCACCAAAGAATATCAGTCAGCTAAGGACATTACAAGGACGCCTTCAATCCATCCGAAGATTCATTGCACAATTGGCTGATAAGTGTCACCCATTCACACACTTGCTGCACAAGAACATCCACTTTCAGTGGGATGCTAGATGCCAGCAAGCATTCCAAATGCTTAAAGACTATCTCATAAATACACCATTGCTGATCCCACCAGATCCAAGTAGACCGTTATTACTCTATATCTCAACAACAAGTACAGCATTGGGTGTACTACTGGCACAACATAATGCAGAAGGGAAAGAATGTGTTGTTTACTACATCTGTCGCACACTAGTTGGCTATGAACTCAATTACACACCTATTGAGTGAGCTTGCCTAGTAGTAATCTTGGCAGCCACTAAATTGAGGCACTATCTATTAACACACAAGGTACAACTCATTGCAAAGATTGATCCACTTAAGTATTTACTCAGCAAAGCAGCATTGACAGGTCGCTTGGCCAAATGGGTGATGATTCTAACTGAATTTGACATCGAGTATGTGGACCGTAAAGCTATCAAAGGGCAAGTTATTGCAGATCAGTTGGCTGATGCACCACTCATAGGCGATCATCCTCTCATTTCCAATTTTCCAGATGAAGAGATATTTATGATCACAACAGCACAACCATGGAAACTATACTTTGATGGTTTGTACACTAGGCATGGCTCGGGGGCAGACATTCTGTTTATCACACCTCAAGGTGATAGCATCCCAAAGTCTTACAGGCTTACATTTCCATGCACAAATAACATAGCAGAGTATGAGGCCTTGATCACAAGACTCAAGCTAGTCATACAATGGAAATTACAAGAACTACAAGTAAATGGCGACTCCCAATTGGTCATTCGACAAGCAACAGATGAATATCAGACCAAGGATGATTAACTCATGCCATACAAATAAATGGTGGACAAATTAAAGGCATCATTTACTACCATCACTTTTGAACAGATACCAAGAGATCAGAATCGAGCTGCTGATGCTATGGCTACTATCGCATCTCTCCTAGATCTTCCGCAGAATTCAACACGCTACGAGTTCTTGGTAGAACAGCTTTGGATCCCTGCTTATGATACCCCTGAATCTGAGATGATATGTCACCTTGTATGTTCTGAATCCCCATGGTACGGTGAGTTCTACACCTATCTCCGCGATCACACCCTTCCTCCTAACCAATCGAATAACCAACATAAAACCTTCATTTGCCAAATTGCTCGATATACCATTATTGCCGAAGCCCTATACCGGTGCAGTCTTGATGGTACTCTCCTTTGATGTCTGGAACAATATGAGATAACAAAGGCCTTGGAAGAGGTACATGAAGGAATTTGTGGAGCTCATGCAAGTGGTCCGTCACTAGCCAAGAAACTCCTGCGTACTAGATACTATTGGCCATCAATGGGAAAAGACTCCTACTACTTTGTCAGAAAGTGCAAGAAATGCCAAGTTCATGGAGACCTAATACATGCACCAACACAAGAATTGCAACCAATCACAACACCATGGCCTTTTTGTCAATGGGGCCTTGACCTTGTGGCTAAAATCCATCCATCTTCATCCAACGGCCATAAATTCATTATTACCGCCACCGAATATTTCACAAAGTGGATTGAAGCTGTTCCACTTACCCAAGTTACCGGGAAGCAGATTGCCTCATTCATCCTCAATTACATCATCTGCTAGTATGGTGTACCCATGTCCATCATCACAGATAACGGACTTCCTTTCAAGAATCAAGATGGCCGTGAACTCTATGAGAAATTTCACATCCAACACCGCTTTTCCACTCCCTATTACCCACAAGGCAATGGTCAGGCCGAAGCGTCAAACAAGAACATATTAAGAATCCTAAAGAAGACAGTCAATGATGCCGGTCGTGATTGGCATGTTCAATTGAATCCAGCACTATGGGCATATCGAGCTAGCATTTGAACCCCTATAGGCGCAACTCCCTACTCATTAGTCTATGGTGCAGAAGCTATTTTACCTATTCAGGTTGAGATCCCATCACTACGGGTTTCCTTGCACAATCCCATCGATGATGAAGCACACATAGTATCCCATCTTCAAGACTTAGAGCTACTTGATGAGAAGCGACAAGCTGCATACAACCACCTCAAAGCCTATCAGCAGTGCATGAGAAAAAGTTATAATCATCGAGTTAAGCCTCGTACATTTGAGGTAGGTGATCTTGTTCTCCAAGAAAATCCTCGTAACCAACCCGACCGAGAACATCAGGGAAAGTTTGAATCAAATTGGCTGGGTCCATATGTTGTCACTGCTGTATTTGGATCTGGGGCATATCAGTTGGCTACATCAGAAGGAGAACCGCTAGCAGATCCAATCAACAACATGCACCTCAAACAGTTTTATACCTAAAAAGCTGTACAGAGCATCAGGCTCTCATATATACTGGCAAAAATACCAAAAACATCCAGATAAAATGACCTGAAGAAAATACAAAACCACCAAAAAAAATAAAGAGAAAAATCATGCATCCAAACGGTGAACAACCACTCCGATGGCATCTTGGGTAAGTACGATGGTGAAAACCTAGCAAACAGGTGCCACTCGTAATGGCTATGGCTCCATTGTCTTTCAGACTTGTTGCAATCACATCTACTACATACATACATCCCTCCGTCCAAAACCATGGCTTGTTATAAATCTGCAATCAAGAAAGTACTTCATGCATCTTGCATCCCGCTTTTTCATAGTCATGTCTAAACTGGGGGCAATGCCCTTAACCTATTGATGGAAGTGGATTCTACATTGTCTTGTGATTCATTGGTTCTTCATTCAAAACTATCTCACAAAATACCAAAAAAATTCAAAACTATCTCACAAAATCCAAAAACATTCAAACAATCATCACAAACTCCAAAAACATAAAAAAATCAAAACAAAAACATGGCAACACATTGTACATACTCATCCGGGTAGATACCAAACAAGCAGTGCAAAATACTCACACAATGATCACTTCTCAAATTGACCAAACAATCAACATCAACAATCAAACTGTCTTCAACAAGGATAAATCCTTCCTTGCCAAAACAAAGACAAAATGACGTTTTCTTTGACAAGAAAATTGTGTTAAGCTATCAAATACTTGGTTGATTTATAGAGTAATTCATTCATTTATCTATATCAGGATCTTACAGTATTGTTTGTGTATCATCTGCACATTATTTCGATGAAGTTCTGGGGCATGTCCTAATGGTGTCTACGTGGGAAGTTCACTAAGCTACGTGATCTTATGCAAAATGCAGTCATAGATCATTACGGCTTGCTGACTACAGTGTATACCTCGATCATATGAGCATGAACCATTACCAAGGATCCATATTCTTTATTCTTTATGTATATCCTGTCTGCTTACAAGAACAATGCTCTTTCTTTGGTTCCTCCCACCTCATCCATTTGGATAAAGGTTTTTGTCCCTTATTAAGGTGTGAACTTGTCTCAGGATATGATCAATTCAAGATCAAGGAGGATGATTCAAGTCATGCATAAACGGAGATGATCCTTGTCTGTTCCACAAGCAATACTCTGGTCGACTTGACCCATTATATCAATTCGTTTGTATTAACTTGCTATATCAAAATCCATGTAAGAACTACTCTGGTCATCTTGAATCATTATGTCAAGATGCTTGTATTTTCTTACAACATTTTAAAGCTCAATGATGAAAATAGAGTACTATGGATCGTCATTTCATCTCATCTGTTTATATATTGCATTTTGTTGCATATCACCCATCCATTCACTCATTCATATGTATGATTTATATGCAAATATAAACAAGGTTAATATGGACAGTTATGTAAGAATTGAGCTGGTCTTGGATACAATTGCGACCGAGTACTCTGATACATCATCAATGCATCATGCAAAATCTCAAAAACCTTGCATTCATCATGGTCATATCATCATTACATTTAGTTGCATTTTGCATCAAGTACATTCATGTCATTTTTAATTAAAATGCATATAGTTCATTTAATTTATTGACGTTAGTCTTCATTAATCATTTGCATCATTGCATAATCATGATGATTAGATTCATTCATATGATCAAATTGTCCTTGATTGTATTAACCATTTACTATGCATTCATTTAGGGTCAGTTATCAATTATCATTTTATCATCCTTTATCATCCTTTATTATTTATCATTGCATACATTCGTTTATCTATTCATTAGTTGAAAGATGCATTCATTCATCCATTATTAAAGTATCTTATTATGCTCATTTTAGGATTCATTTAAATAACATTCATTATCCTTTTTTAATTGCATTAAAGTACAGTTATTAAACCATAAAATGCATTATCATCACATTATCATTTTTACTTAATCATATTTAGGCATTTAAAATCATCAAACCAGTTGCCTCCAAAACATTGGTTCATACCATTTTATATATATGCATTCATTTAGACATCATCATATAAACATTTGTACTTTACATTTATCCATATTACATTCATCTAAAAAACATCTAGATGCATATCCATACATAAACCATTCATTCTTTGCATTAACATCATTGCATATCATTATCTAAACCATTCATTCAAAAAATTGCATGCATCATTTCGAATATATCAAACAGGAAACACCAAAATCTTGTTCATAAATCATCATACGCATACATCATCATCATGGCATTACATACATAAAGCATTACATCAGATAAAACATGCACATATGTATAAACCTGCATTCATATGTCAGTATCCAACATCATAAATCATCATAAAAACATGCATATAGGAATCATCTCATAAATGCATACATATACACATATCCATCTAAGCATAAACTCATAAAACACCATCCTACATAGCATCCATACATCACAATATGCATATAATCAAAAAATGGGATCTCCTCATATATATCATCTCATGTATCAGAGTACAATGAAGTCTACAAAACCGGCTACCAAGAGTCATCCAAGACATAGTCCAATATAACAATACACATACATGCATACAAAATGCTCTCTCAGATGCCACTCTGACTAGATGCTGCACTACCATTGCCACTTGCTCCCCCACTAGTCCCCACA
The DNA here is from genome assembly GCF_030272615.1 of Cryptomeria japonica. Taxonomy (NCBI): domain Eukaryota; kingdom Viridiplantae; phylum Streptophyta; class Pinopsida; order Cupressales; family Cupressaceae; genus Cryptomeria; species Cryptomeria japonica. The sequence goes on from NC_081412.1 coordinate 719,578,521, forward strand.
CCATTCGATCTATCTCTCCGTGGAGGCCCCATCAAACCCCCACTAGCTCCTGCACCCCCTGACCTGTCTCTCCGTAGAGGACCCATCACACCCCCACTGCTCTACATCCTCTGGGATCGCTTTGATCTGGCTTGTCGCATCTGTGAATAGCTCAGTGCTCGCTGACTGGATGGTACCACCTGCTCATATAAACCTCGCCAATAATCAACCTCTCCACCTGCTCTCCACACCTCCCTCGCCAATGCCTCCACAGATGGCCCCTGTCCCTGTACTCCCTCCAAAACCCTCACTCTCTCCTGTAACTGGACCACCCTGTCAACAGCTTGATCTCTCTCCCGCAGCACCACAGTCAGCTCCAACTCTCGTGCAAATAGCTACATATCTCTCGCTGCAACCTCTACCTCCAGATCCTCCACCCATGTCTCAGCTGCTGTCAATCGAGTATGCAAATGAGCTAGCATATGCTCCCGAGGATCACCACCCCCTGTCGCTCCCTCCCCTGTCTCCATAGGTACCTCTCTAGTATCTCCCTCCCCTTTGTCCATCGGGATCTCCCTCTCCATACCACGACCACCTAATCTGACTCCTCCCGGCACCAACGGCCCTTGTGATATCCGCAGTGGCAATTCGCCTCTCCCTCTCCACTGAACCCGACCACCTAAGCCACCTTAACCACCACCTCCACTACCTCCACCATCTCCTCCTCCTCCTCCCCCCCTCCACCGTCTCCTCCTCCACCCCCACCATCTCCTCTCCCTGCTATCGGTCCTTGACCTCCTCCCCTCCTCTGTCTCCGTCCCCTCTCATCCTCAAAAGAAGGAATTGGCTTTGTTGGATCAGATATTCGTAGAATTGGATGCGCTGCCATATACTATGTATACTCATCTACCACCCCAGCATCCACCACCCTCAGCTGTATATCCCATGGCCTCACCTGAAGCATCCAGAACTCTACCAATGCCTGATCATATGGAAGTACTGGCCCCCATGCATACCTCTCTCGGACCACTCTAGCATACTCTCTTGATCCCCTAGGCAGTCCTTGCTGCCGTCCAAACTGCCTCAGCACCCTACCTGACACCTATCTCTCTACATGATAAGATGTCCTCCCAATGAGGAATTGAGTCATGAAAACATATGGTAGTGCCTCCGCATCATCCTCCCATGGCTCACACTCCAGATATGGTCTCCAGATCATGACATCCAGATCATCCAATGTCCACCGCCACCACTCTAACTTCCCCAGGTGGGGCTGACTCATCATACCACTGTACATAAACATATAGGGTTGGTCGACTGCCCAGAATCTCAAACTCATTGGTCAGGTCACTGGTAAGTGCTCCCACGCCCAAATGTGCAGCATCGTCACTCCCACTGCTAATAAACCCCTCCCACGGTATACCACCTCATGCAGCTCCTGATATAAGTGCGCCAGCATGCACGATCCCCAGGCAAATTGAGTCCCCTCCGTCATCATCTGCTCTATAACCTGTCCCCATCCAATGACCAGACCATGCGAGCGCCTATCAGGACATAGTAGTCCTCCCACAATGCCTGCCAAAACTGCTGGTAGAGGCTCATATAATGCAGCGATATCCTCCTAGGCGATCGAGCCATCATCAATGTACATGTCCTCATCAAAGACTCGCTGAACTGCTACAGTCCCCCATGCTTTGTCATAGGTGACTAGCTCACCCCAGATGGGAATATGAAGGATACGCCACACATCCTCCAAAGTCACTGTCATCTCCCCCTGTGCAAGGTGAAATGTGCACGTCTCACTGTGTCAGCACTCTGCTAAAGCTATAATCAATCCATGATTCATGTGAATCACGGGCATATGCATCACATCGTATAACCCAGTCACTGCAATACAATCGATCTCGACCTCTGTCAGCCGATCCCGCAACCCTTGTATTGCTGGATGTCTCTTGCATAACTGTAACACACGTAGATCCTCCTGCACACGAGCATCAATCAATCATCATCAGTTGTTTTATTTTCAAACTTTCTTAAATTTAAACCTAAGACTATCAACAGATACTTTGATCAAGTATCTTCGGGTCTCAATAGGTAAGCAATCATGACACACCTAGACTTCAACAGACATTTATTCTAATGACCTAAGTCTCATCAAGCTGTTATGGTTCAAAACAACTCCCACTTTGCCTCCCTATCCATCCATCCTTGGCATTGGGAGATTTCTTCACACAAACTGGGGCATCCATTATCTTGCAAACAAAAGCGCTACGTCTCTATAATAGCGTTAAAACCCTAACAAAAGCGCTTAATCAGCTATGCAAAAACGCTAAAACTACAAACGTGCTACAACAACTATACAATAGCGCTGCTTAAACACAACAACATTCAATTGACCCCTCAATAGTGCTCATCAAACAATAGCGCCTAAACAAGTCTACAATAGTGCTACAATTTTCAAAAGCGCTCAAACAACACCACAATAGCGCTAGTTAATTGGACAATAGCGCCAAAACATAGTTTCAGCACTATTGTCCCGACTCAACTTAGACTCAGCAAAAAACATATAAAAAATGCATGAAATCCAAAATTTTAAATTTGCGTACTGCTGGTCCGTAGTCGTCTGGCCGCTGGAACCGACGGGCTCGCTCAATACGGTGCTCTGCAATAGGTACCGGCATCCTGACTACTGCTCGCTCCTCTCAAAAGTCAATCTTAGAGCTCTGGTTTCACACTGGTCGTGGTAACAAATGATCCTATTTTCACCCCTTTCTCCCCATTTAAACCCTTCGTCGTCACCGTAACTTTCCCTCGCTCACCGCCGTGGTCCCCGTAAACTTCCCGAGCCTCCCATTTCTCCATTTTACCCTCGGTTTCTTCTATTTTTCACCCGCGTTGCTAACTTCTTCTCTTCTACCACCCTGCCAATTTTCATTTCTTTTCGAGAGATCGCCCAATTTTTCAAAAAAAATTTTGGCCCATCTCTCGAGGGGTCATACCACCCATTAAATTTATATTTTATGGGGCATTTCTTCACACCAGTTTTTCTTTCTTTGAAACGACGCGATAAAACCGCACCGTCTCAAAGAGGGGCAAATGTAGTCACATAAATCTGTCCAATTTAATTAAATGAATATTCCCTATTTATTTGATTAAAAATCCATTAAGCCATTAGTTAATTAAATTAATATTTAATTAATTCATCTTCAAAACATTATCCTATTAATCAAATAAATTATTCAATTTATTTTAATTAATTCATTAAACCAAATTCACAATCAATTAAATGAATAAATCATATTTATTTCATTTAAATCCCATATTCCTCTTTTAAATAAATTAAATCAAACATTTATTTAAATCATTTATCCCCCCCCCACTTGCATTTTCCTACAAATGCAACTTGCACACATTTATTGAAATAAATGAATTTTTATTTTAATAAAATCCTAATTTTCCCTCACCCACCAAACCCACTTGCAAATCTAATCCCTTTCTAGATTCTTCTAAACTCTTCCTAATTAGCCTAATCCATTCCCTAATTATTGTCACATTCCTAAGCAACTTGGAGTCACTTCTCAAAGACTTCAAAGTCTTTGAAAAATATTTAATGCTTTGTGTGTTCAACAATTTAACCTCTAAAGTCTTCCAAAACCACTAATGGCTCTTACATGACCATTAATGACTCTTACATAACCATTTATGGTTATTTCGACTTGCACTCATGTGTCTCCTCAAGTATTTATTGCTTTGACCATGGTTATCCCTTTTACTTTTGCACAAGAATTTATCCATTGGATAAAAGCATTATCCTTTGGATAATAAACTTATTCACTCAACCTAACCTTGACCTTAACTCCTAGGTCATGTCAAACATTTAATGCTTATTCCCTCTCCTCTCAACCTATCTCACATTGACACTTGTCATCCTAGGATTGGGTTGAAAGCCCTCACATGGATTGAATATCATTCAATCCTGACCCTTGTTGAGATTACTCAATCTCAAACATCCATTGCTCCATTTTTCCTATAAATAGAGCCCATTTCTTCATAATCTAGATCCTGAAAACTTGTATGCATTTAAGCTATATGCATTTTGAGAGAACATTTTAGCATAATCAACTCATATATTGTCATTTTGGTTAAAATAAATCATTTTAGTATCGATAGCATAGTATTAGTTTTTTATTCACATTTAGAGCAAATACTTCAATCTCAAACCTCCATAAGCATCCATAGTGCAAAAAGCTGCTGAGAGCTACACTATTTTGGAACTTGGAGAGGAGAGGAACAAAGGAGAAGGAGCCAAGAGTATGGTAGAAGGCATTTGGAGATGTCTTCTTGTATTTACATTCCTAGTTAAATGTTTTACTTTGTTCTTGGTGTCTCTTTTGATAATTAGATTAATTTTTTTACAAAGAAAATTATATGTATTAAACTGAATTTTTAAAAACTGATAATTATTTTAAATGAAAATTAGTCTAGGCATAATTTCCAAAGTGGACCAACATAGAATACAATAATTACATGCAATTATTGATTGATAGAAAATTTTGATTGAATGTCATGTTGATTTTCTTGAAAAAAATGAGTGTAGTTAGTGAGATAAATTCCAATTTCCAAAAATCAAGATTTGTTTCTATTAATTGTAACATTCAATGTCACAATTTATTTATTAATCTAAATATTATCATAACTTTTTAGTGTTGATTGTATGAATACTTTAATATGGTTAAAATTTCACTAATGTAAATTAATTCTATTTTTTCAATTTTTTTTGAAAAGTGATATTACATTTGTAGGCTTTGAACAAAATTATGTGACTTATTCTAATTTTAAAACTGAATAGTTTTGAAAGTTGACATCATCTAAGAATTTTTATGTATCTCAGAGAAATTATAGATTTACTTTTTAATTCTTTCAATTCTTCTAAATGTGATTAAATATGTGTCATATAATTTTTTTTTTTACATGTATATATGAACTTTAACTTATTTTTTTGCTAATGCAATTGTGTAGATGAGATAAGAATTTCTATGCTTTTAGCTTAGAAAACCCAAAAAGATTTTGGAGGACAAGAGAGAGGATGAATAAGAGTACATATGAACTTTAACTTCTCTTTTTGCCAATGTAATTGTGTAGATTAAATAAGAATTTCTATGCTTTAACATTAGAAAACCCAAAAAGATTTTGGAAGATAAGAGAGAGGATGAATAAAAGTACATATGAACTTTAACTTCTGTTTTAGCTTAAAAAACCCAAAAAGATTTTGGAGAACAAGAGAGAGGATGAATAAGAGTATATATCATTGAAGTTAACGCATGTATTTTAAACAAATTTTTGTATTGCAAAAACAATTTTTGCAACTCAACATTGTAATTTAACTTGCATTCATTATTATTGGCATTGACACATTTCAAAATCAATTCATTTACATTATAAATAATCACAATTCATTCTCTTCAATATATTATTTAAAGTATATTTTACTCGGCATAACCATTGCACCTTTTTTTGGGTGCAAGTGCTAGTTTTTCTCATTTTTTTTAATGTTTTTTAATTGTGATTTATGTTTGAGAGATGATCTATGATACACAAGGAAAAAAAATTTAAGTAGGTAGGGTGTTGGTTTTTCTTTGTGAGTTTTTTTGTGCTTAACCCAGTGTTATTAAAAGTCATTCATTTAGAATGATGTTTTTACTCATTGAATCCTCCTCTTTTCAATTTTTTTTTGAGATGAGTTTTTTTTCCATGAAGTGTATGCGAGGTTGAATCCTCTTCTTTTTATTTTTTGTAAAGATCTTTTTAATTGTACATGGTACCTCATCACATGTGATTGTCCAAACCCGTCCTTTGTTATGCATTTGATTTACTTAATTAAAGAGGTTGTTAGTGTAAAAAGATATTTACTTAATTAGGTATTTAGGTGTATTTTCATACTAACTACTTAATCTTACATAAATTATGAGTTTTTTTTGTCTCGACTCAACGACATATGTCATAATCTATTTTTATCTTGACTTAAGATTTCCTTTAGAATTTCTTCTTTATTTGTTTCTTTTTTTTTCTTTTTATAAAGATTCTTCACTCATAAAAATGACTTCTAAGTTAAATAAATATTTAATGTTTATTTAATTCACTAACAATTTTTCTATTAATTAATTTAATATTTAATTAATTCACCCCTTTCTCTATTAATTAAATAAATTATTCAATTTATTTCATTTAATTCATTTAGCCAAATTCTAGCTTTTAATTAAATAGATTATTTTTTATTTAATTAAATTCTCTTTTTTAAATTTAATTAAATTCACATTTAATTAAAATCCATCTCTCATTTAAATAAATCAATATTTATTTAAATATCTATTCAATGCAAGTTGCAACCCATAAAGTGAAATAAATCAATTTTATTTCAATAAAATCCTAAAAATCCTCCCACTTGCATTCTCCTGCAAATCCACTTGCATGTCTAAACCCCCCCTTCTAGATTCTTCTAATCTATGTTAATTAGCCTAATTACCCCGTAAACATTTGCACATTCCTTAAGAAGAGGTCACTTCTAAAAAATATGCAAAAGTCTTCATAAATCATTAAAGGCTTTGTCCCTTCAACAAGTTAACCTCTAAAGCCTTCAATAACCATTAATGGCTAACTCAAACTCAACTAACTCAAACTCAACCCTTGGTTAAAGACTTTCTTTCTAACTTAACCATCCTTTAATCTATGGGTCTCTTCAAGCATTCATTGCTTTGACCATGGTTATCCCTTTAACCCTTGCACATTCTTTTATCCTTTGAATAAAAGGATTATCCACTAACTCAACCCTAACCATACCCCCTAGGGTAACCACCATGTCTTCTCAGGCATTTAATGCCTCTTCTCTCTCCTCTTAAGCCATCTCATATTGACAATTGTCACCATTTCATAGGTGAAAATTATAAACATGGATTGAGGATCATTCAATCCTAGCCCTTGTTAAGATTAGTCAATCTTAACCATCCAATTGCCCATTTATTCTATAAATAGGCCTCATTTCCTTCATTATCAATCATCACAAGGTTTATGCATCCAAGTTATAGTCTATCAAAGTCTTAAGTTTTGCCTCTCTTTGTTGCAAATCATCATCTTAATCATTTAGAAGCATTGTTAGTGTAGACACCTAAAATTGTCATGTCTAATTAAATAAATATTTTATTTATTTAATTACTTTAGCTTAATTCTTCTATTAATTAAATAAATCTTTATTTATTTAATTAATTCATTTATCCTCTTCTAGCCTTATTTCTCATTTAAATAAATACATTTATTTATTTAAATTATCCCTTTCCTAAATTAAATAAATATTTTATTTATTTAATTGCCCTACTTCTTCTATTAATTAAATAAATCTTTATTTATTTAATTAATTCATTAACCTTTTCTACACATGACACATGTCATTCATCTCTTATTTCCTACACTACCTACCCCTTTCATTATTTTGGTATTTCTTATACCTACCCTCTAATCCTAGCCGACCTCTCTTTTTACACCTCTCAATCTTAACCCTCCATTTTCTATTGTGTCTTCTATTTAAGGAGATGCTTTCTTCATTACCAAATCCTAATGACTAATGACTAATTTTGGAGGACTTGGCTACACTACGATCCTACTTGCAACCACATTCCGTTCTTTGTTGAGCTCTTGTGCATACAAAAATCTGAGAGCAAGCATATCAAACAAGATCAATGGAGATAGGAAGAATGGAGATCAAAACCCTAGTGGACATGTGATGGTATAATCTTTGTGATTTTTTGAGTTATTTTGCATTGTCTTAGGTTATCTTCATATGTTATGGTGGATCTTTGTTCATTGTTAGGCTAGGGTTTTGTGGTTGAATCCATTTTAGTCTTTCAATATTGTTGTTTATTGCTATCCATTTTCACCATATACATTTTGGCACGCCCGGTGGGACTCTTGTCCCTTTGCATTTAACATTTTGTTGCAGATTTTGCATTTTTGAAGTTGCAGATCGGACGATTTCGACGACATTTTAGGTTTTTTCGCGTCTGCGAGTGTTCGGATCGCGTTTTTGTATTTCAGAGGCGTCTGTGACATCTTTTATCGCGTCTGTGTTTCTGTCATTTTCTATTTTTGCAGGTTTCCGAAAGTCGCGTCTGTGATCCCGAATCGCGTCTGTGAACCCTCTGATCGCGTCTGCAGAATAAAAAGGCGTCTGTGTTCTGAAATCACGTCTGCGAATCACAGAGCCGCGTCTGTGTCGGACAGACGCGTCTGTGTCTGGTATAACAGCGTCTGTGCATTCTGTTTTGCAAAATTTTTTTCAAGTTTTTCGATTCGGGTTTTCGGATTTTGTACTTAGGGTTTCAGATCTGGTTTATTTTTGGCTAACCTTTGCAGATCTAGCTAACCTGGTTTGTGCAGCTTGCTTTGGAGACAAATACGTTTTTGTTGAAGGCCCCTTTTCACAAAGTCTTTTTGGGTTTTCTTAAAATTTACCTAACTTGTGTGCTTGCAGGAAGGGGTTATCATTTGAAACAACCCAAACTACTAACAATTTTGTTGCAGGGCCTTAGCTAGGGTTTTGTAATTTTATTTGTGTGCCTTGTCTTCATAGCTTAGCAAACACTTCAATTGGTGCACTAAAATTGAACCATTGTCTTTTGTGTCTTGAGCAATAGGCTCTTTGTGTTTATTCTTTAGAGGGCCTGTCTTCCCGTGTGGTCATTAGGACTACTAGTGAGAAGAGAACGACCCAAGTGGTAGCAAAAGAAAAGCCATCTTCTTCCAAGCCACTATAATCAAATGTATTCATGGTGAAAACTATGAATAACGTGTGCTGATTAGTTCATACCGACACTATGTCTCCCCATAAACCCGTTTGATCAAATTTATTTGATCATTTGTAGGGCGTAACCCCTACCGGCTGGGAGCCTTCTGTATTTACAGAGCTGAAAGTGCCGCATGTATGGCCACACGAGCGGATGCCCTTACTAGCACCTCATTGTTTTAGATGCCCAAATCCTTCTAGTTGTTGAGGCAGGAGGTCGGACCTCTGATAGCGGCCCACACACATACGGTTCTTAGTAGAGATACAAAGTTCGCCATGGGGAGTTTTCATGGGGACTGATGCTTGGCTGACCCGAGAAGTGAGTGCCGAGGGTGGAGCCAGTGAGGTCAAGCATCTAAGTATCCGCTCTGAATAGCGTAGCCTCGGGGGTAAAACCCCATGTGGGATCAACAATTATTGTCCTGGCCAGCCATAAGAATTGTGCTTGACTTATGATAAACACTCAAACAATCAAGACAAAACAGCAAAACATTGTGTCTTTTGTGTCTTCAAGTGTATGCAAAAACTTTTTACATCAAACAACACACTTTTTGGAGTCTAAACAGTCTGCAAACATTGGGTCATCAACACTGTGTCCTCTTGTCACGAAAAACAGTCGAAAAATCAGATTTGGTCACAGCAAAACAAATTCACAGATAGGAAAGATTGCACTAAGGTTACAGAAACGCGTCTGTGTCTGTTAAAACCGCGTCTGTGTCGGATAAACGCGTCTGTGAAGTACAGAATAGCGTCTGTGTTTTTATCAGCGTCTGTGTCGAACAGAGACACGTCTGTGTCTGGAAATAGCGTCTGTGAAGTATACAGGCGCGTCTGTGTCCACAATTGCAAAAATCTGTCAGTCTTAGCAAACATCAACAGGAAATCTCAGAATCACGTTTGTGTCAAACAGAATAGCGTTTGTGTCTTAAAACCGCGTCTGTGAAGTATACAGAGGCGTCTGTGTCAGGATTTGAAATAAGTTTAACAGTCAAGCAAACAAAGAAATCAGTTTCGGCACACTTGAGCTTCCTAGGTTATCTCTTCAGGTTCATCTAGCATTCAGCCTGTTCTAAGGTCTTACACAGTCCATCATTGCTTCATACCTCATTTTACAGTCATGCTTGTCTAAACTTGAGTCAAAAAGGTCACTTGCTTGTCCTCACTATACTTTGTCAACACACTACATACTACAACACTTTGCTAAGTGATCCCTCATCAAGGTTTCTTACCTTTGGGTCTCATTTGGTCTTACCTAGAGTCAAGGTCAGCTTACCTCATCAAGAGAAACTATCCTCTCTTTGGAAGTCACACCTACTCTACAACATACATACTTGGTCTTACACTTTGGACATTGCAAGTAAACTTCAGATTCATTTACACTCCATACAACTCTTGGTCTTACATACTCTTGTCATTTTCGTCTAAGTCTCTCACATATTGGTCTAACACCTAGTTCATGGTTGAAACCCGTCTTCAAAAATCTAGGAGAAAAGCTAAAGAAGCTCAAGGACCCGTAAACATGAGTTCTTATGAGTATGACAATGATGTCTTCTACAATCCTGAGCACACTACATTACCAGACATGAATGTTTATAGACACAATCCAAATATGGAAAGCGCAAACGCTATACACAACGCTACACACAATGATAATGTGGACAATTCTTCAATACTATCAGCAGACATACAAGAATCTATAATGGATCCTCAATTCAATAGATTGGTTGAAGAGATAATGAGGAGAGATCGTCAATACTTTCTAAACATGATGGCACAAAGTGGAGCTAAGATACCACATGATTTTGACTTATCTCAACTTATGGAAAGTAGACCTTCACAACAAACTCAACCAAATAGTGGAGGACCAAATAATATGATGCCGGAGTCACCATCAGTTTTGCTTCAGAAACCAGCAATCCCACATACACAAGCTCAAATGCACGATACTTACACTCAAAGACCATCATGGAGGCCTTATGTTCAAACACATGCTCAAGATATGGGTCAACCAAGACAAATGGATACTCAAGGACTTCCTCAAAATTTTGACACAAGGAGACCTCATGCCAAAATTGGGGGCAACACAATGGAAAATGAAAGGCCCATTGAATATGGTTTATACACACAAAACAGATATGGGGTTCCTCAACAAGAAATTATGCCAAGTGCTCCATACATGTCGCAACAATATAGACCTCCATATGGACATGTCTACGATCAGTATCATCCATACATGCAACAAGCTCCTCCTCAAATGGGTGTTTCAAAAATGGGATATGCTACAAGAAATCCATCTCCTCCCAAAAATAATTTGGAGCAACAAATTAGAGATCTACAAAAGAAAGTGGAAGACATGGGCACATCAAAACCCACATATACTATGAGAGATATATGCCCTTATCCCTTTGATAAGAGCATTCCAATGCCTCCGTTTCCTCCGCACTTTGCAACACCGAAATTTGACAAATATAGAGGGAGAGGAGATCCCAAGGCACACATAAGACAATTCTTCACAGCTTGCATTGAGGTAGCGGCAGAAGAAACATACTTAATGAGGTTGTTCCCACAGAGCTTAGGAGATCAAGCGATGGAATGGTTTTCTCAATTACCTCCTGGTATTAAGTCATGGGGTGACTTGGCAGAGGCATTCATTCAACATTTCTCTTACAACATTGAAACAGATGTCTCAGTTACTACCTTGTGCAATACGAAACAAAAAGAAGGAGAATCTTTTGCGTCATTTTTGCAAAGATGGAGGAACTTAGCTAGCAGATGCTCTTGTGAAATCCCGCAAAAACAAATGGTGGAAATGTTCACACAAAATGTTAACAAGGCTATTGGTTATGATCTCAGAAAAGCTTGTTTGTCTACATTCAAGGATGTCATTGAAAAGGGCCTAGCAACAGAAAGAGTCTTAATTGAACAAGGAGTTATCAAACTATTCAAAGAAAACAAAGAGGACTTTAAGGGAAAAGACAAACCAAAGTTTTGGAACAAGAACAAGAACACAGTTAATGATGGTGTTGTTGATGCTAACACAGTGAGACCAAAGTTCATCTTTTCTGGATCAAATTCTACCAACAATCAAGTGAACAATCAAACGGCTGCTAGACCACGAAGGAAGTACACTCCATTGGGAGAACCACTTGAATCAGTATTCAAAAAGCTTGTAGCAAACAAAGTGATCACGGTCCCAGATTTTCCTCCATATGAACCAAAGGTAAAACCGAATTGGTGGAATGATGATGAATATTGTGAATTTCATAAGAGCAAGGGTCACAAGACAAGTAATTGCCATCGATTGAAAAACATTGTACAAGATCTCATTGACAGAGGAGATATTGAGATTGAGGGACATTCATCTAACCAAGAGCATGAGGTGTTTAAGGAACCATTCCCAAAACATGACAAGGGAAAAGGCAAAGTCACAGATGATCAAGCCAATTACACCAGAACATCTTACAATTATGATTCCACTATTAATCACATCTCAATGGACAATCATATTTCTACCATTACTATCAAAAATAAAAATCCTGAGAATCCTCCTCAGCGACCTAAAATTGTCCTAAAAGGTGTGGGATCTTCATCCGAAGCTACCTCTGAATGTCATGTTACAACCCGTCGAGGTAAGATCACATTGCCAGGAACCTCTTCTAAGAATACCAATCTTCCGTCAACTAAGCCTGAGTACGATCTTGTAGAGCAATTAGGGAAAACACCCGCACTCATCTCTATTCTTGAGCTCTTACGTATATCTCCTGCACATAAAGCTGTCCTTGACAAAACCTTGAGAGATACTGCTGTCCCTACGGATCTAAACGTGGATCAGTTTCAAGCCATGGTGGGATACCTATCCGTTCCACACTCCCTCACATTTACAGAAGCCGATGACGCCTCCATAAGTCAGCCTCACAATGCACCTCTACATATTGAAGCCTTCATACATAAACACCAAATAAAACGAGTCCTGATAGATGGAGGAGCAGGTCTTAATATTTGTACATTGAGCACCATCAGACAATTGGGATATTCTGACAAAGCTGTGAATGCTACAAACCAAATCACTATTAAGGCTTATGATGATGAAGAGCGCTCGTCCAAGGGCACGGTCATCTTACCACTCAGAATAGGGCCAGTAACAAAGGACGTGATTTGTCAAGTCCTGGATCTAGACCTCACGTATAACATATTGCTAGGACGTCCATGGATACATGAAATGAGAGCGGTCCCATCAACATACCATCAGTGCATAAAATTTCCTCATAATGGAGTCGAGGTAACGGTCAATGGTGATCCAAATCCATTCATATATTGCAATAACTTGAGATCACATACTGAGATTATCATTCCCAGCAATCGTGAGGCTACTCCTTCTTCAGCATATATTGATCCTGAGTCATTAAAGCCCTCGACATCCAAACAAGGTGAACTTAGAGCCAAGTTTCAAGACAAAGGCATGGGAGAATACACTCTGAATCAAACAATGTTCTTACGACAAGTCATGAACTCCCCCAAGGAATATGGGAGACCACATCCAAATAAGCAAATCTCCATCATGCTCCTCAAATGGGATCCTACCGTCTTTCAAAAATGGGGCGAACTAGAGGAAGAAAGTTTATATAAAATGCTATATAAGGACGCTGAAGATGATACACATGATCAAATTATAATACCCTGTGAAAACTATGGTAAAGGTTTCAAAATTCTGCAGAGATTCGGGTATGATGGAAAAAGTCCTCTCGGACTACGCAAAGAAGGTGTCATGGAGCCTCTACAACCTGAGCTAACTACAAGAAGGGAACGCTCTAAGGGGCTTGGTTTTCTAAACCCCAAGATTCAACACAAGAGAACAAAACAGATATGGCGAGTCAAAGTGGCTGAAGTTCAACAAGAGGATAATTATTCCACAGACTCCAATGAGTGGGAATGGGGTTCAGACAAATCCTCCAGCGATTATGAACTTAATGAGACATTTAGAGAGCCAGATGAACCTACAGAGGAGGAGGAGTTTTACAAGAAATTCAGAGTTGGTCAAGAACCGACCCATAAGGATCCCGCACAAGCTTCGTTTCAGGGCCCTAGGTCAGGATCACATAGGATGAGGACACCTGTCCCTGAGGGTGCTACTAGTGATGATAATTTGGACTCACTCACGATCGACACTGATGAGGAGAGTGCCATTGACGACCTCGATGACTACCTTGACATACCTGAATATAACCACATCTTCACTATTAGCCTTGCGGATTCTAAAAACACTAAAGACCTTCCCCTCGTTCACCCCCAACTCATTGACTGGGATCAGGATGGACCACCACAGATCGATACATTTCAAAATGACGAAGCTATTGTGGATTATCTTGGCATTCGCCATGATCTTCCTCTTGGAGACCATAAAGCAGGATACGCCATAGAGCTAAATAACATGGCATACTTTGGTGAGGGTGTCGGGCCTTCTAGTCGCAAAAATGTGAAAATAAAGACAAAACAAGGGTCTTATGGCGAAAACCACACTGTGGCGCTCTCTGACTCTAAAAAAGTAAAAAGAAAGGACGTATCTGAGGGTGAAAACCTCTCTGAGGCGCCCGAAGATGGAAGGCTTGACATTCTCCCCGCATCATACGAGGAAAAATCATCCATGTTGGTAGAGGAGACTATAAAGACAAACATTGGTACAGCAGAGGTTCCACACAACATATTTTTGGCTCAATCATTGACAGAGGCCGAGAAAGCAAGGTTCATAAGCTTCTTTAAGGAACGACAAGTCAACTTCGCATGGTCTTATGCTGATATGCCTAGACTAGACCCCGACTTAGTAATGCATCATTTAACAGTCAAACCGGGGGCAAAACCAGTAAAACAGAAATTGAGAAAAATGCATCCACAGGTGGCATTATTAGTCAAGGCAGAGCTGGAGAAATTACTAGATGTCGGATTCATACGCCCAATTGATTATCCTGAATGGATCTCCAATTTAGTACCTGTCAGCAAACCAGATCGCAGCATCCGAATATGCACAGACTTCAGGGATATCAACAAGGCTTGTCCGAAGGATGATTTCCCATTACCAAACATTGATTTAATTGTTGATCTCACAGCAGGCCATGAGATGTTATCTTTAATGGACGGATTCTCTGGATATAATCAGATCAGGATTGCACCTGAAGATCAACATAAAACATCATTCACTTGTCCATGGGGAACCTTCTGCTGGAATGTCATGCCCTTTGGGCTGAAAAATGCAGGTGCCACGTATCAACGAGCCATGACGACTATCTTCCATGATCTCATGCATGTAAAGGTGGAAGATTATGTCGACGACCTTTTGGTTAAATCAATAGACAGAAATACACACTTGGACATACTTTCAGTTGCTTTTGATAGGCTGGAAAAATACAAGGTAATATTAAATCCAAAGAAATGTGTCTTTGGAGTAACCTCCGGGAAGCTCCTAGGATTCATTGTGTCTAAAAGAGGAATAGAAGCGGATCCAGCAAAAGTCAAGGCTATCTTGGACATGCCGCCACCCAAGAATATCAGTCAACTTCGGTCTTTACAAGGGAGACTCCAGTCCATACGAAGATTCATAGCACAACTTGCAGATAAGTGTAATCCTTTCCAGCACCTGCTACACAAAAACATTAAGTTCAAATGGGACGAGAACTGTCAACAGGCTTTTCAGGCACTTAAAGACTATCTTTTGAACCCGCCAGTTTTGATGCCACCAATTCCGAATCAACCATTGCTACTTTACATATCAGCTACTCCAACAGCACTGGGGGCACTACTAGCACAGCAAATACCTGACGGCAAGGAAAAAGCAGTCTACTATATCAGTCGCACATTGGTGGGATATGAGCTCAACTACACACCAATTGAGCGTGCATGTCTCGCTGTGGTCTTCGCTTCACAAAAATTACGACATTATATGCTCACTCACAAGACCAAGTTGATTGCCAGAATTGATCCACTAAAATATCTGCTCAACAAAGCTACACTTACTGGGCGACTGGCCAAGTGGGTAATGATTTTGAGTGAATTCGACATTGAATACGTGGACAGAAAAGCAATCAAAGGACAAGCCATTGCAGATCAACTGGCAGATGCTCCCATGATAGATGATGTTCCTCTACAGTCAGAATTTCCAGATGAGTCCATTCTAACAATATCACCTGCAAAGCCATGGCAACTATACTTTGATGGCTCATACACACAGCACGGGGCAGGAGCGGGTATACTCTTTATAACTCCCCAAGGCGATTCTATACCAAAGTCATACCGCTTATCATTTCCTTGCACCAACAATATAGCGGAATACGAGGCATTAACAACGGGGTTAAGAATTGCAGTTCAGTGGAAGATCCAGGAACTTCGTGTTTTTGGCGATTCTCAACTTGTCATCCGTCAAGCAACTGATGATTATCAAACAAAAGATGAAAAGCTAATGCCTTACAAACAACTGGTAGATGATCTGAAACAACACTTTGCAAAGATAGAGTTTGAGCAGATACCAAGAGAACAGAATCGCGCTGCTGATGCCATGGCTACAATTGCTTCACTCATTGACCTACCACAAAATGAGACCTGTTATGAGTTCCTGGTTGACAACCTGCTGATTCCGTCATATGAGACCACTCTCACGGAAATGATATGTGTTGTTGGTCCTGAATCCCAGTTATATGGTTCCATATTCACATACCTTCGCGACAACATCTTACCTCCCGATTTATCGAACAACCAACGCCGCACTTTCATCCGCCAATCCTCCCGATACGTTATCCTAGCTGATATCCTATACCGACGAGGTCTAGATGGCACCCTCCTTAGATGTTTAGAGAGTGACGAAGCTCAGATTGCGTTACGAGAAGTGCACGAAGGGATATGTGGTCCGCATACTAGTGGTCCTACCTTGGCCAAGAAACTCATCAGGACTGGATACTACTGGCCTACTATGGAAAAAGATGCATATCAGTTTGTCAAGAGGTGTAAGCAGTGTCAAATTCATGGAGACCTCATACACGCACCAGCACAAGAACTACAGCCACTTGCATCTCCTTGGCCCTTTTGTCAGTGGGGACTCGATCTCATAGGCAAGATTCACCCTCCTTCTTCCAACGGACATAAATTCATTATCACAGCCACAGAGTATTTCACAAAGTGGATTGAAGCCGTGCCTCTCACGCAAGTTACTGGGAAACAAATCGCTACTTTCATCCTGAACTACATCATTTGCCGATACGGGATTCCTACTTCCATTATTACCGACAACGGGCGTCCTTTCAAGAATCAGGATGTTCGTGAACTCTGTGAGCGATTCCATATCTCTCATCGTTTCTCCACACCATATTACCCCCAAGGTAATGGCCAAGCTGAGGCGTCTAACAAAACAATTCTCAAAATACTTAAAAAGACAGTCGACGACGCTGGCCGTAACTGGCATGTCCAACTCAATCCCGCACTTTGGGCCTATCGTACCAGTGTCCGCACACCTACAGGAGCTACACCTTACTCACTTGTCTATGGTGCTGAAGCCATCTTGCCTATTGAGGTCGAGTTACCTTCTTTACGGGTCTCCTTGAGAAACATAATCAACGACGAAGACTACAGGGTCTCTCGCTTACAAGAACTAGAACTACTGGAGGAACGACGACACACTGCTTTTAATCATCTCAAGGCTTACCAACAACGAATGAGTCGCAGTTACAATCACAAGGTCAAGCCTCGCACATTTGAGGTAGGTGACTTAGTCCTCAGAGAGAACCCCAAGAATCAGCAAGATAGAGAAAAGAAGGGCAAATTTGAACCCAACTGGCTTGGTCCTTACATCATCACAGCAGCATATGGATCTGGGGCATATCAGCTCTCAACTACAGAAGGTGAATCTTTGGAGGATCCTATCAACAGCATGCACCTTCGCAGGTTCTACACATAAGCTCTTTTTGAGTATCCTAATGCAAAAACACAAAAAAAAATCAAAAAAAAAAATTGCAAAATCCAAAAAAAAAGTAAAGAGAAATAATTTCGTCCAACGGTGAAAACCACTTCGGTGGCGCCCTGGGCAAGTACCATGGTGAAAACTGGGTCACCAGCGCCATGCGTAGGGACTTTGCTCCTCCCTCTTTCAGGATTCCCTTTCATTCTTTCACTTCGCACACAATCACGACCAATTCACTCACAATAAACTTACCCATTCCCATCATGGCTTGTTATTGATCTACCCAAGATTGGTCAGCCATTCATAATAAACCCTCCCTTTTCACTCTCTTTCCATCCATAATAAATCAGATCCTATCTGTGACTACGGCCAATTCCTGCGTCTAGTAATGGGTGTGGAACTGAGAACATCACATGTTTCGAGGAATACAGTTTCTTTCAGCTCTCTTCAGTCTATCCGCGCACAATTCGCAATAAAGCAACATTTTGCATCGCAGATCCGCAATAAAGTTCCATCTTCTCCACAATAAGGTATCAGTTTCATGGATTCAGTCAGTTTCCAAGGAGACACAGCAGCAACAATGGGCTTCAACAAAATCAAATCTTTTAACAGACTCAGACAACATATGGTTCAGTGCTATCTATCCCTTTTGTGAAAGTGAACATTGTGACCACGATCAAAATTTGACTTAAACAAGTGACAAGAGACACAAACTTGAGGACTACAGTGGATGTGGGTGTCGAGTCTTGGTTTTCTTTTGGTTTTATCTTTTTGGTGACATGTCTTTTAGCTTTTCCGGGATGTCTTTGACTAGAGATTCTATCTCCAGGATGTCTTTGACTAGAAAGGCGAGGATGGGGTATCGTCACTTATTTGCATTTGCTGTCTGTGGATTGTCTTTTAGTAATACTATGACTTGTCCAAGGATATGAGGACACTGTGAGTCTAGTGTGAACTGGGGCATTCCTTGTTTGTGACTGTCTTATCTCCATGCAAACAGGTACAATGACTTTCTGGGCCGAACATATGCCTCGATTGTCATAACCTATTCTGCCATAATAAAGCTCAATGATGATAACGCACAAGAAGCTCTTTCACGTTCATATCTTCTGTCTTCCATCCCCCTTTCTTGATTGACTTCCATTGTCCTTCTCGAGTCCGCGTAGCCCGCTATCACATGACTGAGTATAATGACACACCAAAAACATTTGCATTTCATATAGTTGCACCTGCATCACCACATATAAGCATTTCATACATATAGATATTATAATGGCATCACATCCTGCATACAACACATGTTAGCACATTTCACATTTTCATTATGTAAATAATCATTTGCATCACATACATTTTCATTCGCATCATGCATCACATATACAACATAAAAGAACAAAAATATATGGCCTTGCATCATATAAGCATCCATATCATAAAACATGCATCACATAAGAACATCTCATCACATAAGGTACACATGCATATAGCTGCCGCAAAAGATGAATCATCTCATATATATAATCAATCAAATGTGTCATAATACAATGATGTCAAAAGAATCATATGGCTACAAAAGAATCACCCGCAGGTGTCTACAATACAACAATGATACATCTACTGATACAATGGGAGCCCACTATAGCTATGAGGAACTCCCTCCCTCGGAGCCACCTCGCCTCGACGGAGTCTGAGCTGTAGATGGCCCTGCCCCTGGATCCCCCTGTCCCTCTGGTGGTGGTGGAGGCCCCATAACCCCACCGCTGGATGCCTGTCTCCTGCGGCTCCCTCCCGTAGCCGTCGCTGTGCGCGACGACCTCTGGAAGCTCCTAGCCCGCTGCTCTGCTGGCACGGCTGCATAATATAGATCCCTCCAGTAGGCGATCTCCTCTCCCGCTCGCAAAACATAGGCGTAGCCTGCCCCTGCATCCTCTGCTACCCGCCTACCTGCCCTCAGAGCCGTCTCGGCCTCGGTATATCTCTGGATGGCCTGATCCCTCTCCCGCTCTGTATCTCGGACCCTGATCCTGAGGTGGTTCCTCTCTCGAACCAAATCCTCAATCTCATCTGCCTGGCCCTGGCAGATCTCCCGCAGCCTCACCACCTCATCCTCCTCGGAGTCTCCGCTCTCCGCCCCTGCCTGTGGCTCCTCCTCTACAGGTGCCTGTCCCTGTGCCTCTGCCTGCACCTGTCCCTGTGCCTGTATAGGTACCTGTGGCTGTACCTGTCTCTGTCCCTCTGGCTGTACCTGTCTCTGTCCCTCTCTGGGACCCTGTGCTGCTGGCACCTGTAGGGGCAGTCCACCCCGTCCTCTCACCACTGGAGCTGCTCTCTCCTGACCTCCCTCCCTCCGAGGTGCTACCCGTCTCTCTCCCACCACTCCCCTCCCATCCTGGGGCAACTCTGTATCAGTTCATCTTATCTTCTTTGAAACAACGCGACAAGCCGCATTGTCTCAAAGAGGGGCAAAATGTAGACACCTAAAATTGTCATGTCTAATTAAATAAATATTTTATTTATTTAATTACTTTAGCTTAATTCTTCTATTAATTAAATAAATCTTTATTTATTTAATTAATTCATTTATCCTCTTCTAGCCTTATTTCTCATTTAAATAAATACATTTATTTATTTAAATTATCCCTTTCCTAAATTAAATAAATATTTTATTTATTTAATTGCCCTACTTCTTCTATTAATTAAATAAATCTTTATTTATTTAATTAATTCATTAACCTTTTCTACACATGACACATGTCATTCATCTCTTATTTCCTACACTACCTACCCCTTTCATTATTTTGGTATTTCTTATACCTACCCTCTAATCCTAGCCGACCTCTCTTTTTACACCTCTCAATCTTAACCCTCCATTTTCTATTGTGTCTTCTATTTAAGGAGATGCTTTCTTCATTACCAAATCCTAATGACTAATGACTAATTTTGGAGGACTTGGCTACACTACGATCCTACTTGCAACCACATTCCGTTCTTTGTTGAGCTCTTGTGCATACAAAAATCTGAGAGCAAGCATATCAAACAAGATCAATGGAGATAGGAAGAATGGAGATCAAAACCCTAGTGGACATGTGATGGTATAATCTTTGTGATTTTTTGAGTTATTTTGCATTGTCTTAGGTTATCTTCATATGTTATGGTGGATCTTTGTTCATTGTTAGGCTAGGGTTTTGTGGTTGAATCCATTTTAGTCTTTCAATATTGTTGTTTATTGCTATCCATTTTCACCATATACAGTTAGTATAGCATTTTATCATGTTAGCATATATCATGTTAGGCTAGCATGTTATCATTACCATAACATAATCCTCATCTTAGTAAGTTTATTGTATAGATCTTAGTTGCATATTGCATATAGATCATTTTTATCATATATCACTTGTTTTTGGAGTTGTCATTCCAAAGGTCAGTTGCTCAATGATCTGAGAGCAACCATTGACTTGAGGAATCGTATGAGATAGAGAACAATGAGACACCATTTGAAAGACTTGTTTGTTTAACTAGTTTACCAAGTTAGTATTTATATCTAATGTTTCATTGGTATGTTAGTTTCTTGTCTTTTTGATTGATTGACTGACACAACTATTCTGGTATACACTTTGTATTTATTATTTTCATAGCAAATCATTTATTTTTTTCTCTTTATCTTGTGGTAGGTGTTTGGTGTAACACTATATTTTTAAATGGTACATAATATAAATATTATTCATAAAAAATATATAGTAAGAATAGTTCTTCCTTGAAATCCGACAGAGTGTGGACATTTTTTTGGTTTTAGATAGTATATAACTTTAAGATTTAAAAGATCATATAATTTGACTTGTATAATTTTATATAATGTATAAATGATATTTTAAAATTATTAAAAAATTATAAAAATAATAATATCATATTTTAATTTATTAGCAATGTCTATATTTAGAAAAATCTATGTAAAATATGTTGAGATACATATTGAAAAGAATTGTTTTTTGAATGATAATTGAGCTCTTAAGCTATAGTGTTCTTTTCACAGTCATCTCAAGTGTTGGCAAATATATACTATTGTTAAAATAAATTCATGTTGCAACAAATAACATACAGACAATCATTTTGAACGATATTTTTTCAATATAATTAGGAAGAGAAGAAAATAACAAATGACATACACATTTGCTCACATCATTTCAAAAAGGCAAAGCATTTTACAATCAAACCTCCAATTGAATGGCTGATAAAAATCACTTTCTTCTCTCTAAAAGTTTTATGTATGCATTTCATCTTCAATTGTAAATGGTTCATGGTTATTGGGAGCCTAAAAATTAGGCATTAATTTACCATTCACAATAATCCATCTTAATCTTAATCTTGGTATCAAAAAAAATATGCAAAAATTTATACGTAAAAGTATATTGAGGAGTTGCATTATTCACTAAAAACCAACAAAGAAGAATCGAGATCTATATGTGTGTTCAAATTCATCCAAAATCAATCTTCATGATATAAATCTACAAAATATCCTCCACCAAAAATTTGCAACAGCGTAATGTTGGCCTAAATTTAACACTCAAACAACCACATGAAAATATCCACCATGTCATTCTCTTTCTTGAAAAAAAACCTTTTAGTAGTTTAGTCAGTGAGTTACAAATCCAAGGTTACACATACATATATCTATTCATAACCAATTTTACAGAAGGACATCAAAATTAACAATCATTTGAAACTAAAAAATTTGGTTAACAAACCACATAAAATTCTCAATTTTTAGTATGGGTATTCAAAGGACTTTCAAAACAATTTGACACCATAGAGTAAAAATGACACAATCATGCGGGTTGAACAAGACAAATCTTATTCATAGTAAGTTATACCTAAGCCATTGCTCTTTGTACTCTCAAAAGCCATGAAATTTATGAATAATAAGTTCAAGAAATAATATTTTAATATTTGTACATGACTTTTTGAAAGGGGGCTTTGTTAGTGTTGAAAGCAACCTGACATATATGTATGCAGAATAATGTAGAAGTGTCTCAATAAAACTATCTTAGAACTAACTCATTGATAGGTCTTCGCAATGAAACAACATAGAATTAACAATAGCTATCTTGTATGAGGGCATTTGATTTAAGAATCATCTACCTTGCCTTTACTTGTATATCAAGAATAGGGGATTATACAATAGGCTTTAAATCCCACACCTCAAGCTATCAATGGAATCAACCATCTATAAGTGTATAAAATTGCCCATAACCATAGTCATTCATAGCAAAACACAACCAAGGCCTCACTAAAGAAAATCTACCAATTGGTAAGTGATAAATGCATAACCAGTGAGGATTAAAGATAGAAACGTTTTTTTATTTAAAAAATATTTTTTTAAAAATATCATAAATATTTTTTTAAATACAAATTTAAAAAATTACTTTAATAATTTTGGGAGGTTGTGACATCTCACTTCTTCTAACATGAAAAGTAACTAAATATAACTTACAAGATAAAGTAAAAAGTTGCAAGTAAAATTTGCATATGAAAATTTTCTACATTTGAAATAACTTTTCAAACATGTAATGATAATGTACACTGTATTACATAAAAGTAACTCTAAATGCTATGATAATTTCTTGATAAGAATCTAACATTAATTTATCTAATTAACAACATACATTCAAATTAAGTAACGTAATAACATAGCATGTAGTAGAGAGGACTAGAATTTGGTCTGAGTGATCAATATCACAAGTGTCGTTGTAAAACTGCAAGAGAAAGAGCATCACTCAAGCACTTTTCTTCCAGCCATAGACTTGACGGTCCCCCTCACACCTTTCGATTGGAAGTGGCCCTATTGTTCATGAGGGTACAAACATGGGAATTGGTCAATGTTTGCAATCTGAGTCCAGTGCAGTATCCTACATAGTTTCGGTCGATCATACAACCATAGACACTCGCAAACTATGCATGACCAACTAACTAGACTATGCATCTAGACATAGTGAACTGATTGAATGCATGTAGACCTTTGTGTCACTTTGGCCGAAGTTTTTTTTATACAATAATACTTAACATGAAGTGCAATCATCTATTCACCCACCCTTACTCGACTTGGGTACTTAACATGAAGTTGTTTTTTTACAATTATTTATGCTTTTTCTTTCTTTCTTTGCTTAAGTTCACTTAGGAATGCTTGCTTCTAGTTGATTTAGTTGTGTATCTAGTCTAGCTAGAGTTGAACTTTTTTAAGCTCCTCATGCTTGCACTTCAGTTCTCCTATTTTTGGCTTAGGGCATATTTGTGCTTTCTTTATAAGCACCTCATTGTACAATTGTAATTAATTTTATATCTTTGCTTTTGAGTAATACATCATTCATTTGTGTAGCTCTCTCTTGTGAAAGGTGTTTTTGTTTGTTGTTTGATCTTGCAAATGCTTCTGTTGCAAAATTCAATATTTAAGACTGAACTATAGATTAGAGTTGAAGGTAAAAAACCGCATCTCAAAGGGGATTCTCTCCTCGTGAGACAAAATACAAATCCTAATTGGAAACTACATAAATGGCTAGATCTGATTTGGGAGGCGAGTGGTTTGTTTGATGACTTTAAGATTACCCATATTTATCGAGAGGGGAATGACTTAGTTGATTCTTTGGCCAGCTCAACACTTCATTAATTCATCCATGGTGACCAAGCACGGAGGACAAATGCATCATTGTTTATAATGGTGATTCCAAGAGTATTATTTCTCGATGCTGGTGGTAAAGTTGATTTGATGGGATAATTAATATTCTTAATGATTGCTCGCGAGTCTCAAGAAGCATTCCCATGAAGTGTTTGGCACGCCATTTGTGACTTAACAAATAGAGGAAAGTGGTGGTGAGAAGACATGTCATTTATTTCAGTCTGGAAAGTGGTGAATTAGAATATGTCCCTAACAATGTGAACGCAGAGAAGGGTTCTCTTTTACCAAAGGATTATTATGTGTTTCGATGTTACCAGAGGGAAGTTGAAAAATACCACTTATTCATTCCCAAAGCCTTCCTTTCTATCCAGAAGGAAGATTGTTGTGGAGAGGAGTTTCCTTTTCTTGAAACAAATGCTATAATTAGTGTTGAAAGGTGGAGTTGGGTGGGTTCAAAAGTATATGAAAGAAGAAGACTTTTTGGGTTAGGAGAGGGAGGAAGATGAAGAAGAGGAAGCTGGGATGGAGATTAAAGAAGAGGAGGAGGCAAAGTTCAACAAGAGCATGGAGGACCATTAAGAGTGTGGTATTGAATGCTTGGTGAAGGCTCGTATGGAGGCGCATATGGCTTGTCACCTTGCTATCTAATCTGGGTCTTAATTTTTGTTTCATTGTTTTTCGCAAAGCTTTTTGTTTTGTCAACTTATGTCTAGATGAAATGTAGTAGTTTCTTGTCATTCTCCATCGTCATGTTGGAGAAATTATGTGATGGCAAGTCTAGTATGTCTTGGTTGGATGTATTGATAAATGCTAGGAAATAGGCCAAGTATATGGTTAGGTTGTGGTTTGATTGTTGTTTTGATGTTGATCTCATACATGGAAAGTTAGTTGAAAGCTATAGTTGTAAAAATCTTTTTAATTAATACAAGTGTAGGCCTTTAGCTGCATTTAATTATCAAAAAAATATTATAAATTATAATATTATATTATTTAAGTGGAACAGTGGGAAATTAAATTATTCAATTATTAATTTTTAATAAAAAATCTTTTTTGAAATTTGAAAAATAAAAAAGAATATCCTCATAGTTGTCATCAATCAAATTAAATATTTCATCAATATCTCTTTATCACTTCAAAATGATATTTTTTATTTTTCAACTCAAATATGTGATCTCATCCTCATCTTTCATTTGATTTTCCCTAAAAAAATCTATAAATTACTGTCATTATTCAACATTTTCATATAATCACATTTATGCAAATCTAGTCTATTGAAATCAATCATCAATAAAATCAAAGTGCACCGATTTTGAGGTTCGCATCTTAGATTAGGATTTTAATTTGATTTTCATATTCTGCCTTCAAATTGTTTATATATTTCTTGTTTGTATTTTAATTAATGCATACAATTAGATTTGGGTCAAAATATGGATGCACAATTATATTTGGTAGGAATATTGTATTCAATATACATGGGACTAGGGAGAAATGAATATGAAGTCTTCAATTCATAGTCAACAAATTCCTCACTTGAATTTTCAAAGGAAGCACTACAAGTAAGTGTAGGTGAGAATGTTTTTTTCTCTCTATTGAGCATATCTATGGCATTGAGTTTGGTTATAGATGGAGCAAAGGGCACAATACTAGACCAATTTTGCACTTGTCTTAGGTTCAAAGATGCCCATCAATTGCATGGACTTTCTTCTCATCTTATCAATGTAATTTGTCAAATGAAAATGTTAGGGGAGGTCTCCTTTTGTCATTTGTGAATGGAGTATGTGTCGATCAATCTATGACCTTGAAGCCCAATTATAGAGATGTTGTGAAGATTCAATATACTATTGAAATTAGATTGGTAGATTTTATTAATTAGGTACTTTTTTTTACTTTCATCCCAAAATTTGATAACATGAGAGGTAGATTTAAGTGATTTTAGTCCACTTTGGCAATTTGAGTTTTTTTTAATCCCCAATTCATGAAAATTTATGTTGCCTATTACATAATACTTAATTTAATTGTCACTTTTTCTAATAAAAAAAATTAAGCCTAGATTTAAAAAAAAAAATTAATATATTACAAAAATCAACGTTTTTAAATATCTAATTTAGATTATTTTTTCGATCAATAAATAATACTTTTTTTTTTTAATTTATCAAAAAGTTACAAACTTCAAAATTCAATTATAGTTCAAAAAAAAAAGAAACCAACCATCCCACCACCCAATATATAACTCAGAACATCATAAGTTTGTTACAAACATACAGAGTCTATCCAAGAAAGCAAAAACAACATTAAAAAGAAACTATTGTGGTGCACTGACCACCACGATCTCCTTGCCTTTATCGCTTCCATCCAAGTCGAGTGCTCGGTGTTCCTCTTCATCAACATGGTCATCATGAGCTTTTGAGGGGAAGCCAATCCACAGTGACCTGCCAACCGGGTTTTTCTTGGATCCTCAAGGTCGCCCTCTCTTCTTTTTTAGTGAAGAGCCCGAGCTAGAATCCCCCCCCCCCCCCCCCCCACTCTCCTTACAATGGAGGGACTCCATTTCTCCAATTCCTTTCGAATTTCTATCCTTTCCCATGCACAGATATACTCCTGCACCCCATGCATTCCAATTTGGGCTGAAGCTCTACGTACTTCCTTGCTGCAATTCACGCTCCATAGAAGAAAAGGGCACAAGGGGGGAAGAAACTCACTGGAATGCAACCACACTCCATTTGGGCACACAAAGCCTTCACCATCTCTCGCCATCCGGATGAAACCTTCCAAACCACCTCTCTAGTCCTCCTTCACACTGTTGGAAACCACCCAATGGACTCTATCTACCCCAACCAGCTCAAAATCCCATGCAACAAACAAAGATGCAATATCCACGTTTGTGCGATATTTGAACTCCCCCCGCATATACTCATCTCCAAGAATAATTTTGACTCTATTAAGGAATTCTTGGTCTTCAAACCTGAAGATGTTAGAGAGGCACTCGTCATAAATGGCACCCCAAAATGACACCATTGGATGCGATGCCTTAAGGGAAAAGTTCGGCTCCATGTCTGCACTAAAACGTCCACAACATGCACTCCCTGGATTGCCATTCAAAAGACTCACTAAGCACCGCCTGATAACCAAGAGCAATCTTAACTTCCCAGACACGATATCAAACACTTTAAATGCATATCTACGCCTGATAATCTTTGAAGCATGCACCTGCAACACAACTTAAATGCATGTACCACCTTTCTTACCATCTCCACATTTGGCCTAAGATCAAAATCTACCACCCTGGCCAAGAAAGATAACAGCTACACAGAGGAATGAAGAGATCCACTAATTGCCACCCTGTACCGTCGCCAAGTTCATACAGCCACCTTCATTAAATGCTCGTCACCTCAAGGATAACAGGTATCTTTGGCCAAAAAAGCTCAAGTATACCACTCTTATTCATACACTACTATTCTCATAGCTTCTGTTGGCATTATGTGAACCGGCATGAAGACATAATGACATTGTATGTTGTCATTGATGTCAATATGTGTTATGAAGTGAACCGGCATATGTGATATGTGAAGAGAGGGAACCGGCATATGTATGAACCGGTTTATATGCCAAAGTGAAGCGGCATAATTGTTCAAGATGAACCAGCATGTAGTTATGGGAACTGGCACATGGAAGCATTGTATGACTATCGGTTGGTAGGTAGTTTCCACTTCAGGATTTCTGGTTGGAGTACCTCAAGTCTGTGTGACTCAATCAGTGATCTTTGTGTGATGAGTTAGCAGTATAATGAAGGACAGATCATGTTGCCATGTAAGCTCTGTGCGCGTGAAGGATCTTGCATGAAGAAGACTATTCCTATCTACCTCGGGAATGTGCGAAGTCTGTCAAACGGTGATAACGCGTGATGGGTTATCAGCCGCCATGAAATCGGTGGAAAATAGATGATGGAGAATGTCTTGAGATTGATTCAAGACTGTTGCATTTAATGCAGTATGATTCAACAGTCAGGATTGGACCGCTTGAATTGCTTAACCTAATAGGTTTAGGGTTTAGGGTTTTTGCTACTGACCTGTCTGTTTCCTATGAGGTCGATGTTGTGTTTCTTTCTAGGGTTGTTGGCAAAAGTTGTGAATGTGTATCCAAGAGAAGTGATACGTGATTCTTGCTAGACCAAAGGAGAGAAGAGATACCTGCAAAGTGAATGTGCAGAAGGAGAAGAGGAGCCTAAACAGATCTGTATTAGCATTGAGTGCTGTTAATAGATCATTGTAATTCCTGTTGATCTCTAACCACTTCAACAGTTGTAAAATCCCCTAACAGGGTAGCCTTAACTGGCTTGCTGCAAAATCCCCTAACAGGGTGGTCTTAATAGGCTTGATTCAAATCCCTTAACCGGGTAACTCGAGGTTAATGAGTTCTGAGAAGCTATAGAGCTCTGGAGATCCGTTAGCTATTGAGTTCTTGAAATCCTCTAACAAGGTGACCCTACCGGGTTTAACCCTTAACCAGGTATTATTGCTATCCCTTAACTGGGTGATCCCTAACAGGATCGGTTCCTAGCATAACCTATTGTAATGTCTTTAACCGGACAAGGCTCCTAACATAGCGGACTTCTAAAGAGTTCAAAAGCAACTTGTGGGTATTCATCCCCACCATGGTTTTTCCTAGTTGGGTTTCCACGTGAAAAATATGTGTGTCATGTGAAATGCTTTGATCTTGTGATGCTTTGTTTTACCTGTTGAGCATATGAAGGTTCTATGTTTTATGCCTGTCTATAAAACATATTGAACTCATTGTTGTGAAGAGCTGATGATTAAGTTTACCTATTTATGCATGAGAGTATAATGATACTGTAGTATTGAGCTAAGAGGAAAGCTTATTGAGTAACCGATTCATGACTGATTGAGCAGTATTGGATGTTACCGGTTGCACTCTATTTTTACCAGTATCCCTGTTTGTCAATCACTTGGAGTATTTGCAGTCAAACCGGTTTTGGACTATATTTGTGTTTGTACTAATTCACCCCCCCTCTCAGTACCGGTTTGGTACTAGTGGTTCATCATTGAGTTATCAGCTCCAACCCCCAATTCCAACACCTCATTCGCACATCTATCAGCCTCTGCATTGCCACTTCGAAAAATGTGAGATATCTTGAAATCTTCAAAATGTGCCATGATCGTTTCAATGCCATAATTAATTCTCCAACTAAGCGAGATGCCACTGATGATAGCATTGACTATCACTTGGGAATCCCCTTCCAAGTGGATCTTGGTCACCCCTAACCTTCATGCGAGCTGGATAGCTAGTACAACCTCTTTGGCCTCAACTTTGTTGTTAGGTCCATCTGACAATCTTTGCCAACGTGCACCCACTCTAACCCCTAGGGAATCCTTTGCTACACACCCAACACTCGACGGTCCCGGGTTACTCTTGGATGCACCGTCAGAGTTAATCTTCGTCCATCCAAATTCGGGGGGTAGGGGGGGGGGGGGGCACTCTACCTCTCTCTTCCCTTCGTCTACCATATTAACTCGATCAAGCCCATTAATGGGCTCTAATTTGGATTTCCATTCATTAATATATGTTTAAATTTGATTATTTTAATAGATATATTTTATTTATAATATTCACAAAATTATTCCTATGTTGTAATTTGTATTTCTTTCTCGAGCTATAACCAGAGGTTTTCTTGCTGGTTTTTTCCTCCTGGTATGCTCTTTGAACCAGTTTTTGTAACCTTTTAAATATATTAATATATATATCAGTGGTTTACCATTTTTACCAAAAAAATAAAGAAAAAAAATATTCCAAAAATTATAATTAAATTTATTTAAAAATTTTCATATTTGCAATAGTTAAATTTATTTTCAATTTTTTTGCTCTTTTAATTTTCTCCAATTTAATTTAATTTTTTTTGTGATGGAAAATTTATTAATAGGATTTATATTTAGTATTAGTATTCTTTTTTTTACGCCTCTCACACATATATTGGGGTATTCTACATAGATTTTCAGTGTAATTATACTTATAGAAAAATGCCAAAACCTCCGTCAATAAAAACAAGTCATTTAATTTTGACAAGTTGTATAGGAATTCTTAGGATTTTTGTTTATATTGGATCAAGCCCTAAACATTACAAATATATAGGAATTCTATATTCAAGTTATTGTAGGGTAAGCTACTACATAGTAGTAGAGAACTTCTCCAAGTGACAGTTTAGGTAATAAGCTTTGCAAATGAGTTGATAATTGTAATCTAGGTGTTTAGGAGTCTAATCAGTCAAGGATATCTAGAATTAGTTATTATAGACGTATAAATCTGATCGTCTAAATTAAATAAATATTTAATGTTTATTTAATCCATTAAAATAATTATTCTATTGATTAAATCACATTTAATTAATTCACCCCCTTTCCTCAATTAATTAAATAAATTATTCAATTTATTTAATATAATTCATTTAACCACATTCTAGCCTTTAATTAAATAAATCACCCTCTACCCGTTAATGAGTCTTGGAGGGTTAGTCCCCTTTCAGAACCAACAAAAGACGAGGTTAAATGGGAACCGCCAACAAAGGAGTGGATTAAAATTAATTTTGATGGGGCCTATAGGGGGAATCCGGGTATCTCAAGAGTGGGAGTAGTTGCAAGAGATGATAAAGGGGTTATCCTATTTAAGGGGGCTCGTCAACTACATAATGGGACAAATAACGAAGCGGAAGCACAGGCGACACTAATGGCTACAGAATTGGCCATAAACATGAAAGTGTCAAAATTACATTTGGAAGGGGATTCCCAAGTGGTTATCAACGCAATAGCGAAAGGTAACACCCCTTCATGGAAACCATCTCATTGGGTGGAGATAATACATGAAAAACTCACCTCTTTTGAGGCTTTTCGGGTCTCCCATGCCAGGAGAAGTGCTAACGCAGTGGCAGACCTCCTCTCAAATGTTGGATGTGATATGACATGCCAAGTGGCCAAGTGGTGGAAGGGTAATGGTAGTGTATGGAAGTGGTATTAATGCAGTTCATGAAGCTCCAAACCATTAAGCACGCTAGATGGCTTGCAAGGACGAGTACTCACTATCACTGGCATTGTAATTAATGTGGTATTTCAAAAGCACAGAGTCTTGGTTCGAGACAATGGCGGTGGGCAGGAAATCTGTCGTGAAATCTCTTTCCATTTATTTCACAGATCATGCATTTATATCCCACAGCAAACGATGACGGATTTATAACTAATTTGAAATTTGTGCAATGTATTCGCCAAAACTGGATTAATGAAGGTTGTTTGTGTCTTTGCAGTTTAATTTTTTTGGTTTAACAGGTTGCGAGCAGGGTCAATGGAGGCTAATTTCATGCTCCGAACAGAGAAGAAATTGGTCCCTTTCCTGAGAATGGTTTCGGACAAACGTTTGCAAGGTCTTTTCAAATACAAGGAAGATAAGTTGCGGAGTGCTGCTCGGTTAATGTTGGGGGAGGAATTGGTGCATATCCATTTCCGGTATAGAACAAATATGGAAGTCTACTCTTTGATAATGGCCTGGGCTTGCGAATTCAAACCCGAAGTGGAGAAAGTCAAGCTAACAATGAAAAAGCTTATTGATGGGGATTACTTAATTAATCTTGATTCCATCCTGGAATGGGTGATCCCCCAGACAGGAATTCACATCCGGGAAGGAGAAGCAAAGGAGGAGATATTACCGTTTGTCAGGGGACCACAGAGTCATTTGAAGGAGCAATGTAGGGAACGAGCTCGCATTGGTTGGGAAGCCATGAAGCTTTGTGTCAAGTTGATACGAACAGATGAGATTCTTAAGGCACTTAAGGTGGTGGCGCACATGGAGGTGGGAAGAGAGCTCCGGGACCGATTCGAGGAGGGGGGAGCAGTTCAGTTCCTAGCTAGCCTGGAAGGTGACCTAGACTTTGGGAACTTGGACTGTATTTCGAAGATGAAGTCTGAAGCGGCCAAAGGGAAAGCTTTGGCGGATATCGATGATGAGGAGATGAAGAAGCCGAACCAGAGCGACTCGGATTGAGCGGTCACGGTGCAAAAATCTGTGTTTTTTGCTTTCTGCCTTTGTTGGTTTTTAAAACAAAAACTTTTATGGATTACTGTAATATTTCGTGCATGAATGCACAGTACTGTGATACTTCCTTTTCTGTTTTAGCTAGAACTCTGCATAGTAGGTTTGAACTAAATTTGGGCTGATGTTGAAATCCGTTTGGCCCTTGTACATTGTAGCTATTTTCTTGAAAATCAATATATCCAAAATTACTGATCAAAAAAAAATAAAAATAACCCTCTTCTCATTTAATTAAAAATCCAATTATATATAAGTAAATTAATATTTATTTAAATATCCTTCCAATGCAAGTTGTAATCCACATTTTTGAAATAAATTATTTTATTTCAATTAAATCCAAAAATCCTCCCACTTGCATCCTCCTAACAAATCCACTTGCATGTCTAAACCCCCTTCTAGAATATTCTAATTCATTCTAATTAAGCATAATTCACTCTTAAGCATTTGCACAATCCTTAAGAAAAGGGTCACTTCTCAAAAACCCTCAAAGTCTTCATAAACCATTAAAGGCTTTATGTCTTCAACAAGCTAACCTCCAAAGTCTTCAATAACCATTAATGGTTAACTCAAACTTGACCCTTGGTTAGAGACTTTCTCTCTAACTTAACCCTTCTTTAACCCATGGGTCTCTTCAAGCATTCATTGCTTTGACCATGATTATCCATTAACCCTTGCACAAGAGTTTATCCTTTGGACAAAAGGATTATCCCATAACTCAACCCTAACCTTACCCCCTAGGGTAACCACCTTGTCTTCTTAGGCATTTAATGCCTCTTCTCTCTCCTTTCAAGCCATCTCATGTTGACAATTGTCACCATTTCATTGGTGAAAATTGTAAACATAGATTGAGTATACTTCATTCCTAGCCCCTGTTAAGATTACTCAAGCTTAACCATCCAATTGTCCATTTCTTCTATAAATAGGCCTCATTTCCTTCATTATAAAGGATCCAAGTTTCATGAATCCAGATTATAGTCTACTCAATCAAGCATTGCCTCTCTTTGCCTCTCTTTGTTAATCATCATTTTAATCATCTAGAAGCATATTAGTATAGCATTTTATCACGTTTAGCATATATCATATTAGTATAGCTTGTTAGTTTGTTTATCATAGCATCAGTTTCATCATAACTAATCTTAATCCTAATAAGCTTACCATTTTCATATAGATCTTAGGTGCATATTGCATATAGATCATTTTCATCCATTATCACTTGTTCTTGGAGTTGTCATTCCAAAGGTCAGTTGCTCAATGATTTGAGAGCAACCTGTAGACGTATAAATCTGACCATCTAAATTAAATAAATATTTAATTTTTATTTAATCCATTAAAACAAATATTCTATTAATTAAATCATATTTAATTAATTCACCCCCTTTCCTCAATTAATTAAATAAATTTAATTTAATTTATTTAATATAATTCATTTAACAACATTCTAGCCTTTAATTAAATAAATCACATTTATTTAATTAAACCACCCTCTTCTCATTTAATTAAATTTACATTTAATTAAAAATCCAATTATATTTAAATAAATTAATATTTATTTAAATATCCTTCCAATGCAAGTTATAATCCACATTTTTGAAATAAATCATTTTATTTCAATTAAATCCAAAAATCCTCCCACTTGCATCCTCCTAATAAATACACTTGCATGTCTAACCCCCCTTCTAGAATATTCTAATTCATTCTAACTAAGCATGATCCCCTCTTAAGCATTTGCACAATCCTTAAGAAAAGGGTCACTTCTCAAAAACCCTTAAAGTCTTCATAAACCATTAAAGGCTTTATGTCTTCAACAAGCTAACCTCCAAAGTCTTCAATAACCATTAATGGTTAACTCAAACTTGACCCTTGGTTAGAGACTTTCTCTCTAAATTAACCCTTCTTTAATCCATGGGTCTCTTAAAGCATTCATTACTTTGACCATGGTTATCCATTAACCCTTGCACAAGAGTTTATCATTTGAACAAAAAGATTATCCCATAACTCAACCCTGACCTTACCCCCTAGTCTTCTTAGGCATTTAATGCCTCTTCTCTCTCCTTTCAAGCCATCTCATATTGACAATTGTTACCATCACATTGGTCACAATTGTAAACATATATTGAGTATCCTTTAATCCTAGCCCTATTAAGATTACTCAATCTTAACCATCCAATTGCCCATATCTTCTATAAATAGGCCTCATTTCCTTCATTATAAATGATCCAAGTTTCATGCATCCATATTATAGTCTACTTCATCAAGAATTGCCTCTCTTTGTTAATCATCATTTTAATCATCTAGAAGCATATGAGTATAGCATTTTATCATGTTTAGCATATATCATGTTAGCATAGCTTGTTAGTTTCTTTATCATAGCATCATTTTCATCATAACTAATCTTAATCCTAATAACCTTACCATTTTCATATAGATCTTAGGTGCATCTTGCATATAGATCATTTTCATCCATTATCACTCGATATTGGAGTTGTCATTCCAAAGGTCAGTTGCTCAATGAAATGAGAGCAACCATTGACTTGAGGAATCCTGTGAGATAGAGAACAATGAGACACACTTTGGAAGATTCGCTTGTTTAACTAGTTTAGCTTATTTAGTCTTTATATCCAAAAGTTTCATTGGTATGTTAGTTTCTAGTTTTCAAATTGATTGACTGATTACACTAAAATCTTGCATATAGTTATATGTATTGATTTTTTTCAAATAATTTTTCCTTGCACATGTAATCAACATGGGGTAGGACATGACATATGGATATGGGTGGGTTAGGAGGCAATAAAGGAAAATTTGAAGGAGGAAATATATGATAAAGAATCAAATATGAAAAGAGAGAGTAGTTGTAAGGTGACAGTGGTAGGAGACAGAATGTGCGAGTTAGGGATAAGGAGAGGAGGGCTAATGGAATAATCTATGTATGAGAAAATGGTGGAGAGAATAGGCTTATATTCGAGGAAGAATAGATTCATTCATAATTTGGTTAATCCCTTTAAGAATATCCATAATGTATAGTGTGATCAAGAGAAGGGTGTGGAGTTACAAATTAATACATAGGTGTGGCCCCAAAAAGAGACATTAACTGATAAAAAAAAAAGAAAAAAGGGTGTGGAAGAAATTCACAAGGGGGAGGGATTATATCCCCCATCCAGTTTACCAACATCAAATCCATATAGTTGTAGTTTTATATGATTTTGAAATATGTTCATCATGAGCATCATGGTAGAAAAATTCTCACTATCAAGAATCAATGATGGATTATGATTTTTAATGATGGGAATGTTGTTATTTTTCATGATGAGAAAACACTTGACACACTACACCTAGGAGGGAAGGTAGGTCATGGAAGAAGCTTTTCCTTACGACTCAACAGAAACACACAAGACAAAAAATACAATTTATAGATTTAGAATGAAAATCACATAATTAAAATGCATATTTATAAAGTGCATTCAACATTTATATTCACTAGAATGTAAAGATTAAATTAGATTTTAGTTTCTATATTTTCTTTGATATAAAAATTAGGGCAATTCCCCATGCATTGTTGTTAAGGTACCTCCGAATCCTTTCACCTCGTGTGATCATTTTCCTTCTTGTGGTTTGTGTCAAGGTCAGAGCTTGTTGACTCATCACTCATGATATCCCAAATCCCAAGCTCCTTGTTACCACTTTGGCAGCCATAGTGGCTCATCTCAAACAATTTAGTGGTGTTTTACCTCTCCCCTGTTGGGGATGTGACTACCAAGTGGCCTTTTGGGGGGATGAGATTATTGACCGATGGCGCCTCTAGTTGGCCAACTCCTAATTCTTCGAAATGGTTCCCTTGATAGGCTATAGCGATTTCCTCTACTTGAATTGAAGACAAGGACAAAGATAAAGAAGATGAGGGGTGGTCTATTCTTGACATCACCCCAAACCCACTAATTTATGGGGCAAACCAGATAATCGAGATCCTCCTCCTCCTCTTGTTGGTGCTTCTCTCGCCACTTAGGTGACTTTATTTTATGATGTCATAAGCTCTTCAAAGTTTTCTTATTTGTCATTAAGAGTGCGATCTTGTATCCACCCAACTTTTTTTTTGTGAATATGCATATTTTATTTCTATGTTAATAGAATTTTAATGCACTTATTCATCAAAAATATTTAATATGTTGTTAAATTCTAAATTAAAGAGGGAGGGGAGGTTTCTCATAGAAAATAAAAGGATGGGGATAAGAGAAGCTTGTTTGTTTGGAAATGTTGTGAAAGATGCCAACTAGATATTGGCCCAATCTGATAGGTTTTTCCAATTGAATTTCATTGACCGGCGAGAGATTGTTTCTAGTGTTTGATGAATTTTGGAGGTTTTGATGTTTTAGGGTTTTGGAAGATGCAATAATGAACAAAATTGCAAATAGCAAACTAAACAAATACTAGAAAGAAACTTCATAATTCTGATTTTATTACAACAACTAATGAATTCATAAGATTGACAAATTGTAACAATCAAAGCCAAAATCTGGCCTACCAAGAGTCCCACTCCTGTCTAGTTGAGCTCCGTTTATTAGCTGAATTTGAAGAAATACTGATACTGGAGTTTCCAATGTGCAACGATAGCTTCAATAAACTTTATTTGTATTAAGAAGAATTATCAAAACATTTTATTGAAAAGATTTGCAGATCAGGTACAAACTCCACAATGTTGGAAGGCTAGACCCTTAGAATATGACTATTTTTTCTAATGAAATGCTCGTATAGCTCATGATAGGGAGAAGCCCAAAGGAGGACCAATTAAAGCTAAGTACAATATTCTTGTTAAGAGACTCCTTCAAATGAGAGTGGAAAGGTTTTGGTTTTCTTGATAAGGCCCACTTTCAATGTTCACAAGCTTCACTCAAACCCAAAACTTCCTCCTTGAGCTCTTCCCATCATTTGTTAATACATTTGCTTAACTCAAACTACCATGCTCTCATTCCTCAACCCATCAACTTCAACATATGGATACCCTTGCTCACCACACATTATTCATGTTGTTTCTTGGTAGCATTTAGCTTCTTCAAAAGGTTTAGACAAGGAGTTGAAGACTTGCTTTTGGTTTTGTTCTCAAAGACCTAGTTCAAGCTCACTTGCTCATGACTTACTCAAACCCTTACTATAGGTCTAAACCCCAAATATAGAAACTCTGATCATACTGCGGTGTTGGGAGGTTTCCTTGAGTGTTTTCAAATGGATTCCAATGGTTCTTCAAGACCATTCAACCTTGCACAAATCGGGTTCACACTTTTTGCAAAACAGGGCTAAAAAGGGCTGCTAGCCGAGTGGGGCTAATTTAGGTGAAATTTGTTCATACTGTCCAATGATGGCAAAAGAAACCATGGATCTTGATTGGGATGGTCTATTTAAGGTCCTAGCTCATAGATTTTTCAAGTTTTAAGCCTTGAGATGGTCAAATAGTAACTGTCCACATTTATAGATATAAAAGTAGGGTTTCAAGAGGGTTTTCAAGCTTGCATTGGTAGTTACACAACTCCTTCACAAACCAAGGCCTAAAACTGACCATTAGGCTCTGCCACACCTTGGAGATCACTGTTCAAACAATTTCCACTTATCGTTTTGCCAAACACTTGGCAAACAAACTCTAAATGAGCAAAATACATTGTCAAATCACTGTTTTTTTAAATTTTTCACAGTTGTCCTTACATAATAGCTGATTAGGAGTACACCTATAACATCACCATTGAAAATAGATGCTACCAAACAAGTTTTCAACTCTTCTGCAACATCAAGAATCATTTGCCAATACAAAAGCGTTCATAGAGAAATTTTTGTAACAAAAACCATTATATTTCCCAAAACAGGGAGTTCACTGCCCTTCACAAACAGTGACACTTTATAATGAAAAATGGATAAATTTTGGTGCTCCAATCCCTTCATGGACAGAGGTGCAGACCTCTGTCCATGTCTTGTTTCAATATCTGGTGCTTAGAACCCAAAATTTGAGCATAAAGGAAGAATACTAGCCAAGTTAGACAACTTGCCTAATAAGTGCCTAAACTCATCTTTTCCATCACGACTAACAAAAAAAACTTAAAATACAATATGTACAAAGGTCCAAATTGGTCTCCAAGGTTCATTTTTTCTTGGTTACCCATGGAGACCAAGTATTTCAACCCATTTTCCTCAAAACCCCAATTCAAGGCAGTCAACTGGTAAAAACTAAAAGATTTTTTTTGATAAACCAAAACACAGTAAAAACCCTAACACAAAGAATGAAAAAACTTCATACAACCATGACACAAACTCCCATGGAAGAACAATATGGAAATATTGCTTTGTACGGACTGTTACAACAGATTAAGCTTAAAAAGCATGAAAAAGCAGTCATATTTCATTAATTTCCTCTTGCTAATACAAAGCCAACCTATTTACAATGTTTGACGTGTCCTTATATAGGCAAACTCAAACCATTCCAACCATTATGGAATCCATAACTACCTTGTAGAGTGATTTTACAACTTTTCTCACTTTTTGTCAAAATGTTGCTTGACAACATTAGCAATTTTTGACTCTTAGTGCATTTTTGGCCTACAAGACAAATATCTTCCACCTAACCATTTGAGATGGTGTCAAATCAATAAATACACCTACTATAATGCCATTTTTGGCTTACAAGGCACTATGGGCCAAAACTGGAAAGGAAACTTGAGAAAACTATCTAAACAACTCTAAGATAAACCTAAACCATAATGAAACCTAAAACACCCACTTGGACTCTTACAATAGTCCTTTATTAAATTCTTGATCCCATCAGGATCAAACAAGCCAAAAGTGTGAAGGTGCTCCTGCACCAGCTCACATGTGTGCTAACCTAGTTGAGATATCAAGTGATTTGTTGTTATTAATAATCAACAATGAAGTCTGAAACAACTAGAGAGATTAGAAACCCTCAAACAATTTATTTTGGCTCCCCGGGCAAAGTAGATGGTACGACCCAACTGACAATGGTACGACTTGCCAAAATAATAATCAAATGCCTTG
Source organism: Cryptomeria japonica (assembly GCF_030272615.1). Taxonomy (NCBI): domain Eukaryota; kingdom Viridiplantae; phylum Streptophyta; class Pinopsida; order Cupressales; family Cupressaceae; genus Cryptomeria; species Cryptomeria japonica. The sequence goes on from NC_081412.1 coordinate 719,618,052, forward strand.
GAAAATGATTGTATTCTACCTAGATTAGAAAGTTAGCCAATGATTTTGCTGTTACTATCAAAATACTCCTGAATTTGGCCCTTAATGACCTGATATACAATTCCCTTGTATGCCAATATGTTGTATGGTGAGAGGGGCTACGTCCTAACACCTAAAATAATAGAGGTTTTCGTCTCCAATTTATTCTCAGACCTTTGCCTTGTCATTGCAGACCTGCTGATGAAGATACAATCTCAAAAAAAAAAAAAAACTGGATGCAAAATGCCACGCCTTTATTTGCTTTATGCCTCCAAACCCTAAATCGAACCTCCCTTGGCAAGATTCTAAGATTTCAAAGGAATATTCTTCCTCCTTAGCTACGCCTAGGCTTGAGGGTGATCTCTTCATGACAATTGGACCGCCTTTAAAAAAAGTCTTATTCACCTAGGAGGCGTACCATGGTAACTTTATAATAAAGTTACTTATTAAATCACTTTATTAACATTTCTAATTTTAGAAAAAAGTAACTTTATAATACAATATTATAAAGTTTTCATAAGTAAAGCTCACCAAGGCCAAAACTTAACTAAGTATAAGTCCCCCTTGGCTATCCAATCATCTCCTAACCTCCAAATGTGCCTACAGAGATGGCTAACAGGCAAATCCATGCTCCTGAGAGGCAATTAGCAAAGAGGGGACATTACAATCCTCCCTTCCTGGTATTGCTTGCCCTCAAGCAACTGTAGAGATGGATGCTGAAGAATCACTTTCCCTTCCCAAGTAGCATCCTTAATAGGCAAGTGTTTCCACCTCATCAAATATTCTCTGATAGTCCTACTCAATTTCCTTTCACGAACATCCAAGACCTCAACTAGAACCAATATCAATCTACCATCTTCGTCCAAAGGTGGTAACTATGGTGAAGATATTGCATGCTGACCAAGTGCTTTCTTCAAACATGATGCATGAAACATTATATGAATCCTGCTCTCAGGGGGAAGCTCAATCTCATAGGCACCTTCGCCAACTCTCCTCAAAACACGATATGTACCATAGAAATGAGGCTGGAGCTTTTTTGCCCCACTCTTCTTCAAGGTACTCTGCTAGTAAGGTTGGAGGTGCAGGAACACCATGTCACCAATCTCAAATGATCTCTCAACTCTATGGTGATCAACATATATCTTTTGTTGATTCTGGGCCCACTGAATGTTCTCCTTAAGTGATTTAAGGATATCTTGGCCTTCCAAAAGCCACTCCTATACCAAAGGTGATTTATTATCCCCTAGTGCCAAATCCATAAAGGTCAGAGCATCATATCCATACAGAGCAAGAAAAGGTGTCATATAAATGGATGTATGATGTGTCGTATCGTAGCGAAACTCCCCCAGATACAACCAAAACCCAAGCACGTTGTTGCCCTGACACATAATTATGTAAGTATCCCTTTATCCACTTATTCACAATCTTGATCCGCCCATCTATTTGGGGATGATAGCTAGTGTTGGGAGTCAACTCTGTGCTTGTGAGTCTGAACAACTCCTGCCAAAAAGTACTCATAAATCTGTTGTCCCTATCACTAACTGTAGACACCTAAAATTGTCCTGTCTAATTAAATAAATATTTCTATTTATTTAATTATTTTATCCTAATTATTCTGTTAATTGAATAAATCTTTAGCTGTTTAATTAATTCATTTATCCTCTTTTAGCATTTTCCCTCATTTAAATTAATACATTTTTTTATTTAAATTGTCCTTCTCCCAAATTGAATAAATATTTTTATTTATATAATTGATCCCATTTCCTCTATTAATTAAATAAATATTTATTTATTTAATTAATTCATTAGCCTTTTCTACCTATGACACATGTCATTCATCTCTTAATTCCTACAATACCTCCCCCCTTTATCATTTTATTATTTTCTCTACCTACCCTCTAATCCTAGCCGACCATCTATCTTTTACACCTCTTAATCTCATCCCTCCATTTCTTACAGTGTCTTCTATATAAGAGGATACTCTCCTTCATTATCAACCCTAAGCATTCTAATCATCTACTAAGCATTCCATTTTGTCTAATCAATCGTATGCAATCAAGTCTTTTTTGCGATCAAGCTATCAACCACATTTCCGTTCTTTGTTGAGCTCTTGTGCACACACAAAATCTAAGAGCAAATATATCAAACAAGATCAATGGAGATAGGAAGAATGGAGATTCAAACCCTAGTGGACATGTGATGGTATAATCTTTGTGATTTTGTTGATTTACATTGTCTTAGGTAATTTTCATATGTTATGGTGGATCTTTGTTGTTGTTATGCTAGGGTTTTGTGGTTGAATTCATTTAGTCTTTCAATATTATTGTTTCCATTATTTGCTTTTCACCATACACATTTTGGCACGCCTGGTGGGACTCTTGTCCTTTTTCATTTAACATTTTTGGTTGCAGATTTTGTGTTTTTAAAGTTGCAGATTTGACATTTTCCGACAATATTTTGATTTTTCGCGTCTGCACCTTCTGGAGCCACGTTTTTAATTTTCTACCACATCTGTGTACCCCTGAATGGCGTCTATATTTTTTGATAATATTTTCATTTTCTAGATTATAGGTGCATTTGTGAGAAATATAATCGCGTATGTGATATATAACCGCATCTGTGATAGTTTTAATCGCGTCTGTATACTGCAAGATTTTTTGTTATGTATTTTGTAGAAAAGCATCTGTGAGGTGTTAAAACGCGTCTCTGTTCCACATACGGGCATGTGCTTGGCAGAATCACGTCTGTGTTTGGTTTGCATTTTTTAATTTTTGTTTCTTCATTTGGGGTTTCATTTCGCCATTTTGTCTTGCATTTAGTGTTTCGGATCTAGTTTATTTGAGCTAATATCTTGTGATCTAGCTAACAAAGTGGTGCAGCTTGTCTTTGAAAGTGAATCATGTGTCGAAGGCCCCTACTTTTCACAAAGTGTTTTGGGATTTTGTTAAAATAAACGTAACTTGTTTTCTTGCAGGAAGGGGTAATCATTTGAAACAACCTAATCTACTAACAAATCTTTGTTGCAGGACCTTGGCAAGGGTTTTCTTTTGATTTTTATTGTATGCTTTGTCTTCATAGATTAGAAAACACCTCAATTGGTGCACTAAAATTGAACCGATATCTTTTTTGTCTTGAGCAATAGGCTCTTTGTGTTTTATCTTTAGAGGGCCTGCCTCCCCGTGTGATCACTAGGACTACTAGTGAGGAGGGAACAACCCAAGTGGTCGTGAGGCAAACCCACCTCTTCCGAACCACTATAAATAACCATATCCATGGTGAAAGCCATGGGTAACATGTGTTGATTAGTCCATATTGGCACTATGTCTCCCCATAAACCCATTTGATCAATAGTAGGGCGTAACCCCTACCGGGTGGGAGTCTTCTGTATTTACAGAGCTGAAAGTGCCGCATGTATGGCCACACGAGTGGATGCCCTTACTAGCACCTTTTTTTTTTTAGAAAGCCAAAATCCTTTTAGTTATTGGGGTAGGAGGTCGGACCTCTGGAGCAGCCCACACACATACGGTTCTTAGTAGAGGTACAAAGTTCACCACGGGGAGTTTTCGTGGGGACTGGTGCTTGGCTACCCCAAAGAAGTTAGTACCGAGGGTGGAGCCAGTGGGGTCAAGCACCTAAGTATCCGCTTTGAATAGCGCAGCCTCGAGGGAACCCCATGTGGGATCAACAACTATTGTCTTGGCCAACCATAGGAATTGTGCTTGTCTTCTTTTAAACGTTCAAACATTCAAGACCAAACATCAAAACATTGTGTCTTTTGTGTCTTCAAGTGTATGCAAAACATTTTTATATCAAACAACACACTTTCTTTTGAGTCATTTTTGAGTCCAAACACCTGCAAACATAGAGTCCTCATCAACATTGTGTCCTCTTGTCACAAAAAAAGGGTCACAAATTCAGATTTAGTCACAACAACAACTTCAAAAATTGGAAAAAAAATTACACTCGTGTTTTATAAATGTTTTTGTGTCTGACAGAAACACGTATGTGTACTGTAACCATGTCTGTGTAGAACAGACATGTGTTTGTGCCATCATAGGAAACTGTATTCACAAGATTCTCATAAACATGTTTGTACAGTCACTAGTCACATCTATGTTGGGTAACCGCGTCTGTGAAGTATACATGCACTTCTATGTTCAGTATTGGGGAAAATTTCCAATCCAGCAAACAAGAGCAATCAGTTTTAGATTTCTTGAGCTTCCTAAGTTATTTCTCCGGGTTTTCATCTAGCATTCAACCTATTTTTGGGTCTCACAAAGTTCATCATTGCTTTACACCTTTCATTACATTCACATTTGTCTAAACTTGAGTCAAAAGGTCACTTTCTTGTCCCCATCTTACTTTGTCAGCACAATACATACAACAACATTTTGCTAAGTGGTCCCTCATCAAGGTCTATCACCTTTGGGTCTCATTTGGTCCTACTTAGAGTCAAGGTCAACTTACCTCATCAAGAGATCTATCATCTCTTTGGAAGTCACACCTACTCTAATACATACATACTTGGTCTTACACTTGCGACATTGCTAGTACACCTCAGATTTATTTACATTCCATCCAATTCTTGGTCTTCCATACTCTTTCTATTTTCATCTAGTCTCACACATCTTGGTCAAGACCTAGTTCATGGTTGAAACCCATTCCCAAAAATCTAGGAGGGAAGCTAAAGAGGCTCAAGAGTCCACAAACATGAGTGGCTATGAGTATGACAACAATATATTTTTCAATTATGATCATACCACATTACCTGACATGGACATCTATAGAAACATTCAGAATGTTGAGAACATGGATGATACAAACAACAATTATGCACAAGATGATAATGTCAACAACATTTCAGTACATTCAGTAGAAGTGGAAGAAACTATCATGGATCCCCATTTTAATCGATTGGTTGAAGAGATCATGAGGAGAGATAGACAATATATCCTACAAGTGATGGTACAAAGTGGAGCTAAGATACCTCATGATTTTGACATGTCCCAAATAGTGGAAATCGACCTACTCAAGAAAGTCAACTCAACATGGATCAAAGGAGACCTAATAGTGGAGGTAATAGAAGACCACATTTCGTGCCTGAGTCACCATCATCCTTGTTTCAAACACCTGAGATCCCAAATACACATGGTCAAGCTTACAATACTCACAAAAGACTATCTCATGAACAACTTCGTCCATGCAGACCTTTATGGAAATCTTATGCAGATAAATACATTTAATCACATATTAACACTAAGGACCCAATTCAAAAGCAATTGGATATCCAGAGGCATGCTCAAAATTTTGACACAAGGAAACCCTGTGTCAAATTTGGGGGCAACACACAAGAGCAAACTCATGATATGCCTTATGATCCTATATCAAGTGGTCCCTACACGCATTATCATTATAGACCTCCTCCATATGAACATGTTTATGATCAATACCATCCATATATGCATTATCCTCCTCCTCCATCCCGTGGCTCAGGCATGGGATATGGTCCAAGAAGTCGGTCTCCACCCAAATACAATTTGGAACAGTAGATAAAGGACTTACAAAAGAAAATGGAGGACATCAATACACCAAAACCAACCTATATAATGAGAGATATATGTCCCTATCCATTTGATAGAAACATTCCAATGCCTCCATTTCCTACACATTTCATAACACCAAAGTTTGATAAATATAGAGGCAAAGGGGACCCTAAGGCACATATAAGACAATTTTTCACAGCTTGCATTGAGGTAGCAGCAGAAGAAACATACTTGATGTGATTGTTCCCACAAAGTTTAGGTGAACAAGCTATGGAATGGTTCTCCCAACTTCCACCTGGAATTAACTCATGGGGTGATCTAGTAGAAGCTTTCATACAACATTTCTCATATAACATAGAGACAGATATATCAATTGCCACTTTGAGCAATACCAAATAGAAAGATGGGGAGTCATTTTCATCAATCTTACAAAGATGGAGGAATTTAGCCAGAAGATGCTCTTGCAAAATTCCACAAAAACAAATGGTAGAGATGTTTACACAAAATGTCAACAAAAAAATTGGTTATGACTTAAGGAAAGCTTGTTTATCCACTTTCAAGGACGTCATTGAGAGAAGCTTAGCAACAGAGAAGGTCTTAATTGAGCAAGGAATCATCAAGATATTCAAAGAAAATAAAGAAGATTTTAAAGGAAAAGACAAGCCATGATTTTGGAACAAGAACAAGAACACAGTAAATGATGGCGTTGTTGATGCTAACATAGTGAGACCAAAAATCATTCTTTCAGCATCAAGTTCTTCTACAAACAACCAAGTAAATACTCAAGGAACTCCAAAACCACCAAGGAAATACACCCCATTGGGAGAACCACTTGAGTAAGCTTTTAGGAAGCTAGTGGCAAACAAGATAATAACAATTCCAGACAATCCTCCATACGAGCCAAAAGTCAAACCAAATTGGTGGAATGATGATGAGTACTGCGAATATCACAAGAGCAAGGGACATAAAATAGGAAATTGCCATCACTTGAAGAACATTACACAGGATCTTATTGATAGAGGTGACATTAAGATCGAGGGACATACATCCAATCAAGAACATGAGATGTTTAAGGAACCATTCCCTAAACATGACAAGGGAAAATCCAAAGCCACAGATGATCACACTAACTATACCCAAAGACCCAAAGTTGTCCTAAAAGGCATTGGAACTTCTTCTGAATCTACCTCTGAATGTAATGTCACAACTCATCGAGGTAAAGTCACCTTGCAAGGTGCTCCAGCTGAAACCATTGCTTCCTCATCGGCCAAACCTGACTACGACCTAGTAGAATAGTTAGGGAAGACACCCATGCTTATCTCAATCCTAGAACTATTGTGTATCTCTCCTTCACATAGAACCATACTTGACAAAGTAGTAAGAGAAACCTCTATACCCACTAATCTGAATGTGAACTAGTTTCAAGCCATGATGGGATACCTTTCTATTCCACATTCTCTTACCTTCACTGAAGCTGACGATGCCTCTGTAGGCCAACCGCATAATGCACCTTTACACATTGAAGCCTTCCTACACAAACACCGAATAAAATGAGCCCCGATAGATGGAGGAGTTGGTCTCAATATATGTACTTTGAACATAATAATACAATTGGGATATTCGAATAAAGATGTGAATGCTACAAACAAAATTACCAGCAAGGCATATGATAACAAAGAGCGTTCATCTAAAGGTATAGTCACCTTACCTCTCCGAGTTGGGCCAGTAACTAAGGATGTGGTTTGTCAAGTCCTAGACCTCAATCTCACATACAACATATTGCTAGGATGTCCATGGATTCATGAGATGAGAGCATTCCCATCTACGTACCATCAATGCATTAAGTTTCCTCATAATGGAGTTGAAGTGACAGTTAATGGTGATCCTAATCCATTTATATACTGCAATAATTTGAGGCCAAAAGTTGAGACAATAACTCCAATTAATAGAGAGGCAATCCCATCATCAGCATATATTGATCCTAAGTCACTAAAACCTTCAACATCAAAGCAAGGTGAGCTTAAAGGGAAATATCAGGATAAAGGCATGGGTGAATACATTCTGAATCAAACCATGTGCTTGAGGCAAGTCATGAATTCACCGAAAGAATATGGATGACCACATCCTTCTAAATGGGTATCTATCATTACACTAAAATGGGATCCTACTATATTCCAAAAGGGGTGAGATGGAAGAAGAAGACTTATACAAAATGCTTCACAAAGACCCTAAAGATAATACACAAGAACACATCAAGATACCATGTGAAAAATATGGAAGAGGATTCAAAATCCTACAAAAGTTTGGGTACGATGGTAAAAGTCCTATTGGCTTAAGAAAAGAAGGTATCACTCAACCTTTGCAACCAAAATTGACATTTAAAAATCAGCGCTCGAAAGGGCTTGGTTTCATAGCTTTCAGGGTAAACACTCGAAAATTAGAAGAAGCATTGCAATTAAAAAATTCCAATGATCAACAAGAAAGTCGCTATTCCACTGACTCCAATGAATGGAAATGGGGTTCAGACAAATCATCCAGTGATTATGAGCTCACCGAAACATTCAGAGAACCAGGCGAACCCACAGAAGAAGAGGAATTTTATAGAAAATTCAGAGTTGGTCAAGAAAAAACCCCTGAGGATCCCAAACAATCTTTTTTTTAGGTTCTAAGTTGAAATCAAGAAGAGTGAGGACTCCCATTGTTGAATGTGCTTTTAGTAATGACAATTTGGAGTCATTCACAATCAAGATAGATGAGGAGAGTGATAGCGACGACCTTGACAATGGCCTCGATATAACTATATCTTCACCCTTACTCTTGTTGACTTTGAAAATATTGATGGCCTTCCCCTTGATCACCAACAACTTATTGATTGGGACCATGAAGGACCTTTACAACTCGACACATTTCAAAACGATGAGGCTTTCATAGAATATTTGAGCATACGAGATGAGCTTCCACTTGGGGACCATAAGGTGGGATACACTATAGAACTCAATTGTGTGGCATATTTCGGTGAGGGTGTTGGGTCTTCTAGTCGTAAAAATGTAAAAAGAAAAACAAATCATAGGTTTTACGGTGAAAACCACATAATGGCACTATCTGACTCTAAAAAAGTAAAAAGAAAGGATGTATCTGAGGGTGAAAACCTCTCTGAGGTTCTTGAAGATGGAAGACTCAACATTCTCCTGACATCATACAAAGAAAAATCATCCATGTTGGTAGAGGAGACTATCAAAATGAACATTGGTACAAAAGAGATTCCACATAACATATTCTTGGCACAATCTCTGACAGAAAGAGAAAGACCGAAGTTCATAAGTTTCTTCACAGAGCGAAAAATGAATTTCGCATGGTCATATGCAGATATGCTCGGACTAGATCCCAATGTAGTAATGCATCATTTGATAGTTAAACCAGGAGCAAAGCCAGTAAAACAGAAATTGAGGAAAATGCATCCATAGGTGGCATTATTAGTTAAGGTGGAACTTGAAAAACTATTGGATGTAGGATTTGTTGGCATTATGTGAACCGGCATGAAGAAATAATGATATTGTATGTTGTCATTGATGTCAATATGGGACATAGTGTGAACTGGCACATGTGATAAGTGAAGAAAGAGGAACCGGCACATGTGATAAGTGAAGAGAGAGGAACCAACATATGTATGAACCGGTTTATATGCCAAAGTGAAGCTGCATATTTGTTCAAGGAAAGTGAAGCGGTGAAGCGACATATTTGTTCGTGGTGAACCGGCATGTAGTTATGGGAACCGACACATGGAAGCATTGTATGACTACCGGTTGGTAGGTAGCTTCCACTTCAGGGTTTCCAGTTGGAGTACCTCAAGTCTGTGTGACTCAATCGGTGATCTTTGTGTGATGAGTTAGCAGTATGATGGAGGACAAATCATGTTGCCACGTAAGCTCTGTGTGCGTGAATGATCTTGCATGAAGACGACTATTCCTATCTACCTCAGGAATGTGCGAAGTCTGTCAAATGGTGATAACGCGTGATGGGTTATCAGCCACCATGAAAATGATGGATAATGGACAATGGAGAATGTCTTGAGATCGATTCAAGATTGTTGCATTTATTGTAGTAGAATTCAATAGTTAGGATCGAACCGTTTGAATTGCTTAACCTAACAGGTTTAGGGTTTAGGGTTTTTGCTACCGACTTGTATGTTTCCTATTAGGTCAATGTTGGGTTTCTTTCTGAGGTTGTTGGCAAAAGTTGTGAGTGTGTATCCAAGGGAAGTGATACGTGATTCTTGCCAGACCAAAGGAGAGAAGAGATACCTGCAAAGTGAATGTGCAGAAGGAAAAGAGGAGCCTAAACGGATCTGCATTAGCATTAAGTGCTGTTAACATATCATTGTATACTTGTTGATCTCTAACCACTTCAACAATTGTAAAATCCTCTAACAGGGTAGCCTTAACTGGCTTGATTCAAAATCCCTTAAATTGGGTGGTCTTAACCGGCTTGTTTCAAATCCCTTAACCGGGTAACTTGAGGCTAATGAGTTCTGAGAAGCTAGAGAGCTTAGGAGATCCTTTCAGCTATTGAGTTCTTGAAATCCTCTAACAAGGTGACCCTACCGGGTTTAACCCTTAACCAGGTGATCCCTAACAGGATCGGTTCCTAGCAGAACCTATTGTAATGTCCTTAACCGGACAAGGCTCCTAACAAAGCGGCTTCTAAAGAGTTCAAAAAGCAACTTGTGGATATTCATCCCCACCGTGGTTCTTCCCAGTTGGGTTTCCACGTGAAAAATATGTGTGTCATGTGAAATGCTTCTATCTTGTGATGCTTTGTTTTACCTGTTAAGCACATGAAGGTTCTATGTTTTATGCCTGTCTATAAAAAATATTGAACTCTTGTGAAGATCTGATGGTTAAGTTTACTTGTTTATGCATGAGAATATAATGATACTGTAGTATTGAGCTAAGAGGAAAGCTTATTGAGTGACTTGTTCATGACTGATTGAGCTATACTGGATGTTACCGGTTGCACTCTGTTTTACTGGTATCCTTGTTTATCAGTCATTTGGAGTATTTGCTGTCAAACCAGTTTTTGACTATATTTGTGTTTGTACTGATTCACCCCCCAACTCTCAGTACCGGTTTGGTATTAGTGGTTCATCATTGAGTTATCAGGATTCATTAGACCAATTGATTATCCTGAATGGATCTCCAACTTAGTACCAGTCAGTAAGCCAGATCGCAGCATCAGAATATGTACAGATTTCAGAGACGTCAAAAAAGATTGTCCTAAAGATGACTTTCTGTTGCCAAACATAGACCTGATAGTGGATCTCACAATGGGTCATGCAATGTTATCTTTGATGGATGGATTTTATGGCTATAACCAAATAAAAATTGCACTTGAGGATCAACACAAAACATAATTTACTTGTCCTTGGGGAACTTTCTGCTGGAATGTCATGCCCTTCGGACTAAACAATGCAGGTGCTACATACCAAAGAGCTATGACTACTATCTTTCATGATCTTATGCATGTAACTATAGAAGACTATGTTGATGACCTCTTGGGAAAATCATTGGACAGAGACACACATTTAGACATCCTTTCAATGGTCTTTGATCGGTTAGAAAAATACAAGGTAAGATTAAATCCCAAGAAGTGTGTCTTTGGAGTAACCTTCGGGAAGCTCCTTGGATACATTGTTTCTAAAAGAGGAATTGAAGTCGATCCAAAAAAATTCAGAGCTATATTAGAAATGCCACTGCCAAGGAATATCAATCAACTTAGATCTTTACAAGGAAGACTCCAGTCCATACGAAGATTCATAGCCCAACTTGCGGATAAATGTCATCCTTTTCAACACCTGCTACACAAAAACATCAAATTAAAATGGCTTGATATCTGTCAACAGGCTTTTCAGATACTCAAAGATTATCTTCTGAATCCACCAATCTTGATGCCACCAATTCTAGAACAACCGTTGTTACTATACATATCACCTACACAAACAACACTGGGGGCACTCTTGGTGCAACAAGACAATGAAGGCAAAGAAAAGACAATATACTACATCAATCGTACTTTGGTTGGTTATGAGCTTAACTACACACCAATTGAGTGTGCATTTCTTGCTGTGGTTTTTGCCTCGTAGAAATTACAACATTACATGCTAACTCATAAAAACTAAGCTTGTTGCAAGGATAGATCCATTGAAGTATCTCCTCAATAAGGCAACGCTCACTGGCAGACTAGCTAAATGGGTTATGATCTTAGGTGAATTCAACATCGAATATGTGGATAGAAAAGCAATCAAAGGACAAGCTATCGCAGATCAGTTGGCAGATGCACCCATTATTGATGATACTCCTCTAACTTCATAGTTTCTAGATGAATCCATTATGATGGTATCACCCACGAACCCTTGGAAACTATACTTTGATGGCTCGTATACGCATCATGGTGCAGGGGTTGGCATCCTCTTTATCACACCTCAAGGGGATTCCATTCCTAAATCATATCGATTGTCATTTCCTTGCACTAATAATATAGCAAAATATGAGGCATTAACAACTGGATTATGAATTGCAGTTCAATGGAAGATCCGAGAACTTCATGTTTTTGGGGTCTCTCAACTTGTAATTCATCAAGCAAATGATGACTACCAAACAAAAGATGAAAAAATACTGCCTTTCAAGAAAATGGTAGATGATTTTAACCAATATTTTGTAAGGATAACTTTTGAGCAGATACCAAGAGAACATAATCGAGTTGCAGATGCCATTGCTACTATTGCCTCGTTGATTGATCTACCGCAGAATGAAACCCGCTATGAGTTCTTGGTGGACAACCTTTTAGTCCCCTCATATGAGATTACTCTTGTCGAGATGATATGTGTCGTTGGTCCTGATTCACATTTATATGGTTCCATTTTCACATACCTTCATAACAATACCCTTCCTCTCGACCTATCCAACAACCAGAGTCATACTTTCATTCTCCAATCTTTCTGATATGTCATTTTAGCCGATACCCTTTACCGTCGAGGTCTAGATGGCACTCTTCTTAGATGTCTAGAAGGGGACGAAACTCATATTGCGTTACTAGAAGTTCATGAAGGTATATGTGGTCCATATTCTAGTGGTCCCAGCTTGGCCAAGAAACTCATCAGGACTGGATATTACTGGCCTAGTATGGAAAAAGATTCATATCCGTTTGTCAGGAGATGTAAGCAATGTCAAATTCATGGAGACCTTATTCATGCGCCAACTGAAGAACTTCAACCGATCGCGACTCCTTGGCCTTTTTGTCAGTGGGGACTCGATCTCATAGGCAAGATTCACCCTCCTTCTTCCAATGGCCACAAATTCCTTATCACTGCCACAAAATATTTTACAAAATGGATCGAAGTCATTCCTCTTACCCAAGTCACTGGAAAATAAATTGCTACTTTCGTTCTTAACTATATCATTTGTCGTTATGGTATCCCTCTTTCCATCATCACAGATAACAGACGTCCCTTCAAGAACCATAATGTTCATGAACTTTGTGATCACTTCCATATTAACCATTTCTTCTCCACTTCATACTACCCCCAAGGTAATGGTCAAGCTTGGGCATCTAATAAAACCATTCTTAAAATCCTTAGAAAGACAGTCGATGACATTGGCCGAAATTACCACATCCAACTTAATCTCGCACTTTGGGCTTATCGCACAAGTGTTCACACACCTACAAGAGCCACACCTTATTCACTTGTCTATGGTGCCAAAGCTATCTTTCCTATTGAGGTCAAGTTACCATCTTTTCGAGTCTCTTTGTGCAACATTATCAGTGATGAAGACTACATGGTCTCTCGCTTACAAGAGCTAGAGCTATTGGATGAAAGATGACAAACTGCTTTTAATCACCTTAAGGCTTATCAACAAAGAATGAGTTTCAACTACAATCATAAGGTTAAGCCTCGTACTTTGAGGTAGGTGACTTAGTTCTCAACGAAAATTCTAAAAATCAGCAAGATAAAGAGAATAAGGGCAAGTTCGAACCAAATTGGCTTGGTCCTTATGTCATCACAGTAGTTTATGGGTTAGGTGCATATTAGCTTTCGACAACAGAGGGAGAACCTTTGGAGGATTCTATCAACAACATGCACCTTCGCAGGTTTTACACATAGCTCTTCAGAATATCCTAATTCAAAAATACAAAAAAATCAAAACATATCAAAAATATAAAAAAAATCATTAAAAAAAAATCGTTACTTGGTGAATACTTGGCAAACAGGTGCCTTGTGACACAAAAAAATTGAAAAAATTGAAAAAATTGAAAAAAGTAAAGAGAAATAAACTCGTCCAACGGTGAAAACCATTTCGGTGGCACCCTGGGCAAGTATCATGGTGAAAACTAGGTTACTGGCACCATGCGTAGAGACATTGCTACTCCCTCCTTCAGGATTTAATCTCATCCTTTCACTTTGCACACACTCACAACCTATCCATCCATAATAAACTTATCCATTCCCATCATGGATTGTTATTGATCTACCTAAGATTGGTTAGCCAGTCATAATAATCCCTCCTTTTCACCCCTTTCCATCAATAATAAATCAGCTCTTATCTGTAGCTAAGGCAAATCCTAAGTCTAGTGATGGGCGTGGAACTAAGAGCATCACACGTTCTGAGGAGTACAGTTTCTTCCATTTTTCTTCAGTCTCTTCGTGCATGATCCACAATAAAGCAACACTTGTATCATGGGTCTGCAATAAAGTTTTGTCTTCTCCACAATAAAGTATCAGTTTCATGGTTTCAATCAGTTTCAGATGAGACACGACAATAATGGGCTTCAACAAATCAATTCTTTCAACAGACTTAGACAACATTATGGTTCAATGACATCTATCCTTTTTCTGAAAGTAAACATTGTGACCACAATCAAATAGACTTATACAAGTGAAAAGCGACACTTAAACTTGAGGACTATGGTGGATGTTGGTGTCGAGTCTTGGTTTTCTTTTGATTTCATCTTTTGGTGACATGTCTTTTAGCTTTTCCAGGATGTCTCTGACTAGAGATTATATCTCTAGGATGTCTTTGACTAGAAAGGCGAGGATGGGATATGTTCACCTATTGTTTTGTTGTTTGTAGATTGTCTCTTAGTAATGCTATGACTTGTCCAAGGATAAGAGGACACTTTGAGTCTAGTATGAACTGGGGCATTCCTTGTTTGTGACTGTCTGATCTCCATGCAGATGGGTATAATGACTTTTTGGATGGAACCTATACCTCAATTGTCATAACTTATTTGCCATAATAAAGCTCAATGATGATAAAGCACAAGAAGCCCTTTCACTTCCATATCTTCTACCTTCCATCCCCCTTTCGTGATTGACCTCCGTCGTCCTTCCTTGAGTCCATGTAGCCCACTATCACATGACTGAGTATAATGACATGCAAAAAGTATATGTATTTCATGTAGTTTCCACCTGCATCATCACATGATAGCATATCTCATTTCATACATACATATAGATATCACAATCGCATCACATCTTGCATATATCATTGGCTAGTATTTGCATCTGCATATAAACCCAAAAAAAGAACAAAAAATATATTACATTTTAACATGTACATATTTGCATCCATATCATAAGCATCATATAGAAACATACATCACATAGAAGCAACATCACTTAAGTACACATGCATATAGCTGCCGCAAGGATGAATCATCTCATATATATATATATATATATCTCAAAAATCATTAGTGTCATGATACAATGATGTCAAAATACATATGGCTACAAAATCACCCGAAGGTGTCTACATCATCATACAAAATGGTACAACACTGATACATAGGGATCCCTCTAAGGCTATGATAAACTCCCTCCCTCAGAGCCAAGTGACCTCGATGGAGTCTAAGCCTTGGAAGTCCCTTCCCTAGGATCATCTCTTCTGCCCCCTCTATCTGGTGGTGGTGGAGGACCCATGACCCCACCACTAGATGCCTGTCTCCCATCTCTCCCTCTAGTGGTCGTCGTAGTCCATGATGGTCTCCGGAATCTCCTAGCCCATTGATCAGGTGGCACAACTCCATAATACAAGTCTCTCCAATAGGGTATCTCCTCCCCCGCTCGTAGAACATAGGCATATCTAGCCCTAATGTCCTTTGCTGCTCATCTCCCTACCCTTAGTGCCTCCTTATCCTCTATGTAACTCTGAATTGTCTGATCTCTCTCTCGCTCAGTGTCCCTCAGTTGTCTCCTGAGCCTAGCCCCATCCCTCTCTAGGCCCTGAATCTCATCTGCCTTTCCCTAGCAGATCTCTCTCAAGGATAGTATCTCATCCTCCTCCTCTCCTCCCTCCTGCCCCTATCCTTGTGGCTGCTCCTATGGTTGTCCATGTCCCTATACCTGTCCTAGAACCTGTGCTGCTTGCACCTGTAAAGGCAGTGCACCTCTACCCCTGACTACATGATATTGTCTCTCCTCTCCTCCGTCTCTCCTCCGAGCTACCCTCCTCTCTGCTACTACACCCTGCCTCCGTCATTTGCCTCTACCCACATATCCCAAGGCATGGGAACCATCTCAAGCATCTGTGCCAATGCTCGATGATAAGACAATAATGGACCTAAATGAGCCTAATTTCTCACTGTCTGCGCATACATCCCTGGACCCCATGGCATCCACTGTATCTTGCCAAACTATCTGCACACTCTGTCAATCAACTGCCACTCAATAACATATGGTGTCCTCCCAATCAAATACCTACTCCTGAACACATATGGCAGCTCGACCATGTCATCCTCCCACTCCTTACAATCTTGATAAGGCCTCCATCCACACTGTCTACCTCATCAATCACTCGACGACAATACTCTATCCTCCCAATTTGTGGCTGGGAAGTAATTGTAGACACCTAAAACTGTCCAGTCTAATTAAATAAATATCTTTATTTATTTAATTATTTAAGCCTAATTCTTTTATTAATTAAATAAATCTTTATTTATTTAATTAATTCATTTATCCTCTTCTAGCCATATTTCTCATTTAAATACCTTTATTTATTTAAATTATCCCTTTTCTTAAATTAAATAAATATCTTATTTATTTAATTGATCCCACTTCTTCTATTAATTAAATAAATCTTTATTTATTTAATTAATTCATTAACCTTTTCTACCCATGACACATGTCATTCATCTCTTAATTCATACACTACCTACCCTCTCATTATTTTATTATTTTCTTTACCTACCCTTTAATCATAGCCGACCATTTATCTTTTACACCTCTCAATCTTATCCCTCTATTTCATATAGTGTCTTCTATATAAGGAGATGCTTCCTTCATTATCAACCCTAACTGACTACTTGATCAATTGATGAAACTACCCTTTTTATATGCGATCCTACTTGCAACCACATTTCCGTTCTTTGTTGAGCTCTTGTGCACATATAAAATCTGAGAGCAAATATATCAAGCAAGATCAATGGAGATAGGAAGAATGGAGATCCAAACCCTATTGGACATGTGATGGTATAATCTTTGTGATTTCATTGGATTTGCATTGTCTTAGGTAATCTTCATATGTTATGGTGGATCTTTGTTGTTGTTAGGATAAGGTTTTGTGGTTGAATCCATTTAGTCTTTCAACATTGTTGTATCCATTTTCACCATATACAGTAATCGTATCATACAAATGTACATAACTGCGCCCATGTCTCCTGCCTCTAAATTGTATCGGTCATGTAACCGGAAGATGCTCATATGCCCATACCTGCAGTAATGTCACTCCACATCCCAATCCCACCGATTCGTGATACACAAACTGATGCATCTCATAATACAAGTGTGCCAACAAGCACAACCCCCATGCAAACCTGGTGTGCTCTGTCACCAATGTCTCTAGAGTCCTCCCCCATCCCACAACCAACCCTCATGTTGCCCTGTCTAGACAGAGGAACTCACTTATCACTTTCGCCAACACCGCCAATAGAGCCAATCTTGTAGCTGTCATGGTGTCCTAGGCCACATGTCCCGCCCTCATCTCCAATCCTGGATCCTGGAACACTCATCTCAATGCCTCCCGATCTCCCTCTTGATCGTAAGGAACTAACTCCCCATCGATTGGTATCCGTAGTATCCTATGCACATCCTCTAAGGTGACTATTATCTCACCCATCGGTAAATGAAATGTGCATGTCTCTAAGTGCCATCTCTCAGCTAATGCAGTCAGCAACCCCATGTTCACCCAAAATTCAGGCATATACATAATATATCGTAAGCCCATGGCCTCAACTATTGCTCTATCCTCCAAAGTCAACTCTGGTCGTAATCCCTGAGTTGAAGAGAATCTCTCCCGTGACTCTAGCATCGGTAGGTCCTCTTGTAGTCAAGCCAATCAACTGTGTCAATCCTAGTAGTACTCCTTGTTCATAATAAAGTGTTGCTTTTCTCTTTTAGTGCACCTACTTGAGTGTATCCTCTTGAGTAGCTTATCCAATTGACAACGTATGTTCTATCATAGAATTGTCAATTTCAGCCTAATCCAATTGACAACGTATGTTCTATCACAAAATTGTTAATTTCTATTGTACTCCCTGTTCATCACAAAGTGCCTCGCTCTATCCTATCCTAGGGCCTCTTCTTGAGTGTATCCTCTTGAGTAGTTTCCTAATTGGAAATGCATGTTCTATCACAAAATGGTCCATCCTAGCCCTATCTATTATGCTAGTCCTCCCTAGAGGACCTGTCTGAGTGTATCCTCTCAGTAGCTTATCCAATCGACAACGTATGTTTATCAAAGAACTGTCAATTTGACCTTGAAGACATAAACACGCATTCATGACACAAACATGCTTACATACTACACAAATGTTCCTACATTTCACATACATGCCTGAACTACATAGACATGCCTTTGTCATGCATATATGTGTCTGCCTTGCATAGATGTTTCTGCATTTCACAAATGCGCTCGCCTTTCTCATAGATGCTTTTCCAATCATAGATGTGTTTAAACCACACACAGATGCGCCTAACCTACCTAGACGCGCCTTAACATTTTTCCACCCTGCTTGGCATTTTCTAGCCCTACCTCACATGCATTTATGACAACAATTAATGCAATAAAGTACAAGGAGGTTTTGTGGTACTCACCGACTCTCTTGCATCTGCTGGCCTCTGATAACGGTGAACGTGATCAAATCTATGCACCAATGCCATCGTTGCTGACTACTGACTGCTCTCTGCTCTTTCTGCACTCTGATCTCTTAGGTGTGTGGATGACAATGAGGATGTTTTCCCTCGTAGTTTATCTTATAGACTACCCTATCCCTAGTCTCCTGAGTCTGTCTTCTTTATCTCGTGACTCTGTCACTCTATCCTATCTTGTCAATCCTTTCTAGCCTTTCTTTCTTATTGAGAGATTGTTTGCGATCTTTTCAGACATTTTCATCCAATCTCTTGAGGGGGCATATCATTCCCGTCTTGGGGAAACTTTGTATCAGTTTATCTTATCTTCTTTGAAACAACGTGACAAGTTGCATTGTCTCAAAGAGGGGCAAAATGTAGACACCTAAAATTGTCACGTCTAATTAAATAAATATTTTTATTTAATTAATTATTTTATCCTAATTCTTCTATTAATTGAATAAATCTTTAGTTATTTAATTAATTCATTTATCCTCTTCTAGCCTTTTTCCCCATTTAAATAAATACATTTATTTATTTATATTGTCCTTCTCCTAAATTAAATAAATACTTTTATTTATTTAATCGATCCCATTTCCTCTATTAATTAAATAAATCTTTCTTTATTCAATTAATTCATTAGCCTTTTCTACCTTTGACACATGCCATTCATCTCTTAATTCCTACAATATCTCCCCCCTTTATCATTTTATTATTTTCTCTACCTTCCCTCTAATGCTAGCCGACCATCTATCTTTTACACCTCTTAATCTCATCCCTCCATTTCTTACAGTGTCTTCTATATAAGAGGATACTCTCCTTCATTATCAACCCTCAACATTCTAATCATCTACTAAGCATTTCATTTTGTCTAATCAATCTTATGCAATCAAGCCTTTTTTGCGATCAAGATATCAACCATATTTCCGTTCTTTGTTGAGCTCTTGTGCACACACAAAATATAAGAGCAAATATATCAAGCAAGAATAATGGAGATAGGAATAATGGAGATTCAAACCCTAGTGGACATGTGATGGTATAATCTTTGTGATTTTGTTGATTTGCATTGTCTTAGGTAACTTCATATGTTATGGTGGATCTTTGTTGTTGTTTTTTTATGGTTTTGTGGTTGAATTCATTTAGTCTTTCAATATTGTTGTTTCCATTATTCACTTTTCACCATACACACTAACAATGGTCTTAGGCAGACCATGTAAGTGAAATATCTCCCTAAAAAATACATCAGCTACCTGTGGTGCCATATAGTATGCTGTTGTGGGAAGGAAATGAGTGTATTTTGTCAATAATCCACTACAACATATATATAGTACTTCCCTTGCACCCCAGGGAGTCTTGTGATGAAATCCATAGAAATTCCTGTCCACTTATGCTTCAGATTTTGTAGTCGTTGCAGCAGACCAACAGGAAAATAATTTACAGACTTGTTCTGTTGAAAAGTCATACAGTCAAAAACATACTACAAAACATCATCTTTGAGGCCCTTCCAAGAGAACCTCTCCCGAATCTGTCTATAAGTCTTACCATACCCTGGATGCCCTGCTACAGGTGTGTCATGGAATGTCTATAAAATCTATTTTTTCAATTTAAATTCTGGAAGTAAATAAATTCTGCCCTTGTAATAGATTTCATCATCCACAATAGTATAAATGTCACCCTGAATAATTCCATCCATAATTTTACATGCTTGCTAGTTTTTTGAATATTCAACAAAGAGTGGAGATTTCCAATTAGCTGAAATCTCACTCAATGAGCATGGGGTAGCAACTGAAGGTTTCTGAGACAATGCATCAACCACTATATTCCTCTTCCCTTTGTCATATTCAATGTCAAAGTCACAAGCTTGGATCTTACTCACCTATTTTTGTTGCCTCTCACTAAGTTTCTTTTATTCTAGAAATTACTTAAGGTTGTTATGATCCATTCTCACCACAAATTTGCTACCAAGGACTGTCTAAATTTTGTTAATGCATGCATGATTGCAAGCATTTCCTTGTCTCTCATTGTCCTTAATATTTCAGCTCTCATATGCAATAGGATAGTGATTTTGCACAAGGACTACATCCACGCCTTCACCTAAAGCATCACACTCAAGTGCAAAAGGTTGGGTGAAATCAAATAGTGCTAACACAAGTCAAGTACTCATCACCTGCTTAAGTCTATCAAATAAACCTTGGGCCTCCTCAGTCCATTTGAAGGCTCCCTTCTTGGTAAGATCTATCAAAGGTGCTGCAAGTTGAGAATACCCTCTATCAAACCTCCTGTAATAAGCACAAAGCCCAAGGAAAACACGTAACTTTGAAATGTTCTAGGGAGGTGGCCAATCGAGTATGGCTTGGATCTTTTTCTAATGCACTTATACCCCATCCTCACCAATCACGTGACCCAAGTATATAATTTTAGTAAGTCCAAATTTGCACTTGGACATCTTAGCATACAAAGATTGTGACTCCATAATGCTCAACACCTTATCTAAGTGCCTCAAATGTTCCTCCCATAATATGTTGTAAATCAGGATATCATCAAGAAACACTAAAACAAATTTTTGCA
Organism: Cryptomeria japonica; assembly: GCF_030272615.1. Taxonomy (NCBI): domain Eukaryota; kingdom Viridiplantae; phylum Streptophyta; class Pinopsida; order Cupressales; family Cupressaceae; genus Cryptomeria; species Cryptomeria japonica. The sequence continues at coordinate 719,639,361 of NC_081412.1, forward strand.
GATGCTTATTGAATATGTGGTTCATACATGGCTAGAATGTGGCTGGGGCATTAGTGACACCAAAAGGCATCACTAGAAACTCGTAGTGACCATAGTGGCACTTGAATATTATTTTGTGGATGTTTGAATCTCACACCTTAATTCGGTGGTACCTCGATCGAAGATCTATCTTTGAAAATTAAACTGCCCCATGTAACTCATCTAATAACTCATCAATACGCATGATAGGATACTTGTTTTTTATTGTCTTTTTATTCAAAGCTTAGTAGTATATACACATGTGTAGAGTGTTGTCTTTCATCTTCACTAGAACTATCGAAGAAGTAAAAGGACTGGAGCTAGGTCTAATAAATCCCATGTCTAAGAGCTCTCTGATAGTCTTCTCTATTTCATCTTTGTATGCCTTAGGGTGCCCATATGGTGTATTCATGACTGGTTTTGCACCCTCCTCTAATTCGATGACATGCTCAAAGCCTCTATTTGGGGGTACTCTAGGGGGAAGTCACCAAATACCACCCCATGCTTATCCAAAACCATCTGAATATCTATGTGGAAAGATCTCTCCCCTTGTGGGGATGGTTTCTTGGATGAAATGTAACACCGGGCCACCCAAATAATATCCTGGTGCTATCTTTTCAAAAGTTCAGGAATTGCTATCTTTTCATCATTGCTATCTTGGGTAAAATAAACACCATGTCTTTTGGAACAAAATTTCCAAGTGATATTTAGATAACATTGCAATATTGGTTAAAAAGAAAGATTGTTCATTATGAATTAAAGGTGATAGGTATATTCTCTCTCCTTTATTGGGTGATCAAAAAGACAAACTCACCATTTATTTGCTTTCTTTAAATCTTTTCAATTAAGATAAATCCTTTAGCAAGTCTTCCCTCCCAAGAAGCCCATAAGGTCGGTGAGAGGGGAAAGACCTAAGTGGGGAACAACTAATGCCAAGTATTCCAACCCACTATAATCAAATGTGGATGCGATGAAAATCATGTTCAACAATTTTTCTTAGTGATTAGCCTTCCCCCAATATCCTTGAGATACATAAAGCCTTCTTTCTAAAGGTTGGGAAGCCTCCCGAGGGATTTTATCACTAAACATCGAACAAAAGCCTTACTAAAAATTTTAAAAGTAGAAACCTCGTCAAGTCAGTTAGCCAAAAATTTCTAATATCATAGTGCAAGACACTCACCATATATATCCCAAGAAAATGATCCAATTGAGAAGCAATTCTCTTTGGTTCAAAATCTGGCAAAAGGAAAAAAATGGGCGCACCTTAGGGTGTGACAGGGTTGTTTAAACTGACAGAGTATCAAGTGTGGGCTATGGTATTATTAATGACCCTTGAGAATAAATAGTCTATTTGATGTAATTCTCTTGTTCAAACCAGTGAAAACAAACAAGGATTCAAAAAGATCCTATTGAACATACACTCATTGTTTAGACTATAGACAAATACAAAACTATCTTATTACTTGATGTTGTATTTTCAAATCCTTTTCAAAAGATCATCCATCAAAACAAACAAATTTTTTCACAAAAACGTAAGTCAAAGTAATTTTTTTTAACTCCAGGGCAGCTTAGTGCATAAACATTTTAGATTAGCGCATTGAATCATCATTGTAGCACATACTAATAATTAGTTAGCGCTTAAGAAGTAAACATTAGCACATTCAGTGCATAAAATAGTGCGTGAACCCTAAGAAAATTTGTAAAACTTAAATATACCAGTCAACACATAAGAAGAGAACTTTAACACTTACATCAGATAGCTTAGCGCATACGAAGATCAGATTAGTGCATTTGACCCATACTTTAGTGCATACTCTGCATATTTTAGCACATAATCAGAATTCCTGTGTCAGACAAAGAACAGGTTTTTGACTTTTTCAAAAAATTGAGATCATCTTGAGATACCCTTTTAGGTCTTCTCTTAGATTCAATTGTCACGGAAAAGGTTTCTTCAAACAAAATCAGAGGATATCAACTAGTGATCGAAGTTTCACAAATTTAATTAACATCAAATACTTAGCTAGTTATCCAAGTTAGTCAAATCAATCTAGTTTCCAATATCAGGATAAATCATCCTTCATCGGGGAACTTCATTACATCATTTGACGCACTTAGTCATATCAATAGAGGAATATCGAACCCTCTACTCGACTTTGTAAGCTTGGGTATCGAAACAAGGCATTTTGTCTCAAATCAACCTATTCAAAACTGAAACTTTGATCACTTGTATTACCACCCCTAGACACTTAAAGAAAAATCTTCGTCAAAAGACTAATTTAAAAAAGGAAAGAGCCTAATCAATAGAAGATCTTGAAGAAAAGGAAGTTTCTCTACATAAACCACCAAATTTTGCTTAAACATCGAACATTCCTACACCGATTCCAGAATTATTCACGTGGTCGTGGAACTGAATTTGATGAAGAGTCTCTAAAAACTCATGCTTTTGAACAAATATTTGCATTATCACAACGTCTCAATAAAGGAGGAAAGATCAACTTGGCTTATTTACCTCAACAAATAATTACTTATTGAGCTACGAACTAATCCTTCACATGCTAGTTGTAACTCGAGCTCAAAAGCATAGAGAACAAGAAATACAATCACAACTTTTCATGGGACATAGAAGACCAAACCCCTTATTTGATGCTAGTGAAGATGAAATAACTAGGGACCTAATTCAATAAGCCCAAGAAAACCTATAGAATCTGACAAGGAAAAATACTTTCTCATGCTAGCAAGCAAAGGCGTTAAGATCCCTATGGATTTTGATATGGATCAGCTAACACAACAAAATCATGAAACAAGAGAAGAGCCAAGAACACACAACTATAATACCAATGACCAGGATAATAATGAGGAACCAAGAACACATCACGGAACAAGAGAAGAGCCAAGAAAACATCACCATAATAACCGAGATGAAAATGAGCCCTTGGACACATTAACACAACAAATCCAAACTCTTAGACAACATATGCAAGACATGTGACAAGGGACAATAAAAAGATATTCCTTAGAGGATATTTACCACTACCCATTCGATAGAAGCTTGAACATGATACCATTTCCACCCAATTGTGAAATTCCCAAATATGACAAGTATAATGGTACAATTGATCCCCAAGATCATGTAAGAGAGTTTTGTGCCATGAGTTTGGAATTCACACATAATGACACCTATATGATGAGATTGTTTCCAAGAAGTTTAGGTGTACAAACTATGGAATGGCTCTCAAAACTCTCTCCGACCCTAAGATCATTTGAAGAGTTAGTAAACAAATTTGTGTCAAAATACTCTTACAATATCCAACATGAGATAACCATGCTCGATCTTTGTAATACCAAATAGAAAAATAATGATACATTCATGACATTCCTACAAAGATGGAGATGATTGATTTCTAGATACCCCGTCCTGTACTTGAAAAGGAAATGATGGATATATTTATGGACAATCTTAGTAGAGAAATGTGTTATCGGATCCAATTGCAATGTCCACCTAGCTTCCAGAAGTTGATCGATAACGGTATCAAAATAGAAGAAACCTTGATTAAAAGGGGAATCTTAAAATTCTCTAAGGAAGGTGCCAATTTTTCAAACAACTATAACTACAATAACAATAACACCAACAACAACGCCGACAAGTCCAAATTTTGGACAAGAAACAAGAACATCGTCAATGATGGTGTAGTCAACATTCATAATGTAAAACCAAAACAACTAGTGTTGAACTTATCATGAACTACACTGGTCAACAATTATGAAAACAACAAACCAAAACCATCCCCTACACCATATTGAAGGAAATTCACACCTTTGGGGAAATCACTTGAATCAACGTTCAAGGAAATTTTGGCAAACGAACTCATCACATTGCGAAACACAGAATATTTGAACCAGAAATAAAACCACCATGGTGGAATGACGCATATTATTGTGAATATCATCGAAGCAAAGGTCATCGGACTAGTGATTGCCAAAGATTTAAGAACTTGGTTCAAGATTTACTAGACAAAGGTGATATAATAGTGGATGGACATAAAACAAATGATGATAATGAAGCATTCAAGAATCCACTCCCCAATTATGACAAGGGAGCATCATCATCCTAAAACAACAAGGGGCCCCATATAAATCTTGTGCACAACAACATCATCAATCACATATCAATATGTGACAATCAAGTCAATGTTATTAAGATCAAGGACAAGAAAGAGAAAGTCCTGGTAAATGTGACTACACGGGCCCAATCCAAGTATGTTTTAAAAGGAAACACTTCCAAAGTGTCCACTCCTCCAAAAAATCAATACAACTTGGTAGATCAATTACAAAAAACACTAGCCCACATACCAATTCTAGAGATTATAAAGATCTCACCAGTACACAAAGATATTATAGAGAAGGATCTTGTTGACACTACAATTCCAAACAACCTGGATATTGATCAATTCCAAGCCATGGTGGGGCTTTTAACCATGCCTCATAATTTATCCTTTTCTGACTATGATAACATCTCTTTGATTCATCCGCATAATACTCCACTCCATATTGAAGTCCTTGTCTATAACATTGAGTGAAATGTGTACTAATCGATGGAGGAGCCAACCTAAATATTTGTAATTTGAAACTTATCCATGCTTTGGGTTCTCAGAAAAAACCATTGATCCTAGGAAAAAGATAACAATAAAAGTTGTTGATGACGAAGAAAGATCGTCAAAAGGGCTAGTGGTATTACCCATTCAAGTAGGACCAGTTCAGAGGGACACTCTCTATCAAGTCTTGGACTTAAACTTGTCTTACAACATACTCTTGGGTCATCCTTGGATCCATAAAATATAAGTGGTGCCATCTACATACCACCAATGCCTAAAATTCCCATATGATGGACATGAAATTTCCATCTCAACAGACACTAATCCTTTTCAACACTGCAACAATATCAAGGCAACTCAGAATGTTCTTGTACCACAAAACAGGGAAGCTCTCACTTCCACATCATCAAGTAGTGAAAACCAACTCAAATCTCTATCCATATATTTTGAGAAAAATATGCAGTGAAAGGACAAAGGCATGGGATAATACACTTTTGAACCATCCTTATGTCTATCAAAATTGCCAATTTCACCAAGGTCTCATGGAAAACCATCGACATCCAAGAAAAAATCTTCACAACCCATCAAACTCTTTGATGGTATTTTTATCCAAGCAGGAACGTTAGCGGATGAAACAGAGGACAAAGATGTCTTGAACTGGTTATACAAGGACAAAGATGACACACAAGCAACAATGGTAAGTGTCACAATCCCAATAGAACAATATGGCAACCAATTTAGGATAATGCAAAGGATGGGATACACAAGAAAAGTTCATATTGGCAAAAGAAAAGAAGGTATTATAGAACCCATATGCCTTCCTACTAAAAATACTAAAGACAAATTAGGAATAGGCTTTGGTCAGAATATACCAGTTCACAGTCAACGCATAAATCAACAACAACATCAATAACAAAAATCCACATGGCAAAAAAATCAACAACAAGAATCTACATGATGACAACAATAAAAACAAGGAATAACACAACAACAAGAAGAAAAAAACAATCTAAAAGTGGAAAGAGGAGGAATGTTCACAACTGCAAAAGGAATTTGCCATCAGGAAGGCAAAAGCAACTCAAAATTTCTATGAGCAATTCTATAAACTACAGGCTAGGTCTCACATGGACTCAAATGAGTGGGAATGGGATTCTTGTTCTGATGTAACCGAGGACTTTGATATAGATTTGGTTCATACCTATACACCCATACTCTGTGAAGGAGAATGCTTAGGGTCTCGATCATTTGAATTTGGACCACAACATATCTATGATGCTAGTGAGAACGAGCGAATTTGATACGAGTCGGACAATCCTGAGGAGAGTACAATCATAGGCCTTGATCTTATTAATAACTTTGACAATGTCTCTATCATGAACCTTACAACATCAGACCTTAATTCACCTAACAATTCCTTATCCCTTTTGCATCTTGAACTCATAGACTGGGAACAACCTGAACAACTCAATATACCTATCTTCCCAGATGATGACACTATTGTCCATTACCTCTATGCAGTGAACCCTAAAAAAATATCCACCAATGAATCTCATAAAATATCTTCAACTAGGGGAGTGCCAAGTCTTTTAGTCACAAAACAAATAAAACACAAAAAACATCTAATGGCAAAAATCATCTAATAGCAGTATTAGATCACAAAAAAGTAAAAACAAAGGATGTATCCAACGGTAAAAACCTCTTTGAGGCACTGATGGATGAAAGACTTGACACTCTTCCTAAGAAATATCAAGAGAGATCACAAATATTGATTGAGCCAACACAATCAATAAATATCGACACTACAGAACAATAAAGACATTGCATCTGACAACATCTTTAACAAATCAAGAGAAACCAACTTTCACAAGGTTTTTTAAAGAAAATCAAATCAACTTTGCTTGGTCATATGCAGATATGACAGGGATAGATCCAGACTTGATCATACACCATTTATCCATAACCCCAGGAGCTAAGCCTATCAAACAGAAGTTGAGAAAAATGAATCCAGATGTGGCACTGCTAGTCAAAGAAGAACTAAAGAAACTACTGGATGTCGGTTTTATTCGACCAATCGATTATGTAGAGTGGATCTCCAACATAGTACCTATTTCAAAACTAGACAAAAGTATCAAGATATTTACCAACTTCAGGGATCTGAACAAGGCTTTCCCTAAGGATGATTTTCCTCTACGCAACATCGACACAATTGTAGATTTAATAGCAGGACATGCCATGTTATCGGTTATGGACAATTTCTCGGGCTATAATCAAATCAAAATAACACTATAAGACCAAGATAAAACAATATTTACATGTTCGTGGGGTACTTGCTGCTGGAATGTCATGCCTTTTGGCTTAAAGAATGCAGGAGCGACTTATCAACGGGTAATGACCACAATCTTTCATGATAGATGCACACATTAATGGAAGACTATATAGATGACCTGTTAGCCAAATCATTTACAAGAGAAGGACATCTGGAAATTCTTGACAAAATATTTCAGAGGCTAGAACAATTCAATGTACAAATAAACCCCCAAAAATGTGTCTTCGGTGTAACATCCAACAAGCCATTAGGATATATAGTATTAGTAAAGGGCATCGAGGTGGATCCCACAAAATTAAGGCAATCATGGAGATGCCACCTCCTAGAAATATCAGTCAATTAAGATCTCTACAGGGATGCCTACAATCCATCAAAATATTCATCGCTCAACTAGCCGACAAATGCCTCCCTTTCACTCACCTACTCCCTATGAATGTTCCTTTCAGATGGGAGGACAGATGTGCAGAATCATTCCACAAATTAAAACAGTACCTGATGAATCCACCTATATTAGTGTCATCAATAGCAGACAAACCTCTACTTCTCTACATATCAGCCATAAAGGTATCTTTAGGAGCTTTATTAGCACAAGAGGATTCAATAGGCAAAGAAAGAGCGATCTATTGCATCAACAAAATATTGAATGGATATGAGCTCAACTATACCTTCATTGAAAAATCTTGTTTAGCTGTGGTGTTCGCTTCCCAAAAGTTTTGACACTATATGCTAGCTCACACAATCAAGCTTATAGCAAAAATAGACCCATTAAAGTATTTACTCAGCAAAGATGCTTTAATAGGAAGACTAGCTAAATGGGTGATGATTTTGAGTGAGTTTGACATTCAGTACACAAGCATAAGAGCAATTGAAGGTCAAGATATAGTAGATTAGTTAGGAAAGGCACCATTACAAGACCATCATCGTATGCATGTTGAATTTTTAGACACAAATGTCTTGGCAATCACAACACAATGATGGGTCTTGTACTTTGATGGATCATACACACAACATGGATCGGGTGTCGGCATCCTATTAATCACTCCACAAGGACATACCATCCTAAGATCTTATAAATTAATGTTTCCTTGCACAAACAATATAGTTGAGTATGAAGCCTCGGTTACTGGAATCAAGGTCATAGTAGAATGGAAGATCACATAGTTACAGGTCTATGGAGATTCCCAATTAGTCATCAAACAGGTCAATGATGACTATCAAACCAAGGATGACAAATTGATGCCATATAAAAGGATGGTGGACGACTTCAAGAAATACTTTGTGGAAATCAAATTCGAACATATCCCCAAGCTAGATAACAAAGTTGCAGATGCCATGACAACCATTGCCTCACTCCTACAAATACCAAAAAAATAGAGTCGTTATGCATTCCTGGTGGAGCAATTGTTTTTCCCTACCCACGAAAATCCTAAATCCCAAGTCATATGCCATCTAGTAGGTTTTGACTCACCACACTATGGGAAGATCTATTCCTACCTAAAAGATAATACTCTTCCACCAGATCTATCTAGAAACTAGAAATACAACTTGATACATCAAGCAACCCGTTATACCCTAACTGTTGGTACACTTTATAGATGAGGTCTTGATGGTACTCTCCTTCGGCGTCTTGATCATAATAAATCTGAAATCGCCTTGCAAGAACTTCACGAAGGTATCTATGGCACACATTCAAGTGGTCCTACTCTCACTAAGAAACTTCTAAGAATGGGGTATTATTGGCCGACCATGGAAAAGGAATCCTACCAATTTGCTAGAAAATTCCCAAAATGCGAAATCAATGGCAATCTTATACATGCACCGACACATGAGCTGCAAGCATTCACTACATCATGTCCTTTCTATCAGTGGGGACTTGACCTCATGGGTAAGATTCATCCTTCCTCATCCAATGGACACAAGTTCATAATCACAACAATTGATTATTTTACAAAATGGATTGAAGTTGTGCCATTGATTACTGTTACCGGCAAGCAAATATCTTCCTTCCTCCTAAATTATCTCATTTGTTGGTATGACATCCCCAGCTCCATTATCACTGATAATGGTAGACCTTTTAAAAATCAAGATGTGCAGGAACTTTGCAAAAGATTCTATATTCAACATCGCTTCTCCACACCTTATTATCCTCGGGGGAATGGCCAAGCAGAGGCTTCAAACAAAACCATTCTGAAAATCTTAAAGAAAATAATGAATGATGTTGGCCATGATTGGCATATTTAGTTGAATCCCGCCTTATGGGCATACTGAACTAGCATCCACACACCTACAGGAGCCACACAAAAATCACTTATATATGGCTTAGAAGCTATTTGACCCATTGAGGTCGAAATTCCATCACTCAGAGTATCACTGAAATGACTCATTCCAGATGATGAATACATGGTAAACTGACTACAAGAATTAGAGTTGCTAGATGAACATCATCAACATGCTTTTCATCACCTCAAAGCATACTAGCAATGAATGTGTAGGAGCTACAACCAAAGAGTAAAATCAAGGGAATTTCAAATTGGTGACTTAGTACTGAAGGAAAATCCCCGCAATCAACAAGATTGAGAAAAGAAAGGCAAATTTGAACCAAATTGTCCCAGTCCTTTTGTCATCATATCAGCCTATGGATCAGAGGAATATCAGCTATCTACATCAAAAGGAGACATATTGGATGAGCCGATCAACAAAATACATCTCTAGAAGTTTTACACCTGATTCATCCAATGCATGGAAAAGCAAAAAAAGAAAAAAGAAAAAAGAAAAATCAAGAAAAATACAAAAAAATCATAAAAATAAAAAAGTGCAATAAAAGCAAGTAGTGAAAACCTGTCAACATACGCTATTTGTGATAGATTGTCTCTTCTATCTATCAGTATATATATCATACCTTTTTGCATCCATCTCATCTACACCATCGAAAAGTATGCACAACTGGTAAAGCTCTTTAAACACAATACAATGTTGAACACACTTAGCATAGTCACTATCCTTCATTGTCTACAATAGTTTATATGTATAATATCTCACCATGGCTTGGTAATTAGTGTATATATCCATATAGATAGTTGTGGATAGGATTGGGGGCAAAATCCTGATCTCGTTGGGGGCAATTCACCTTTTTGGGTTTAAACAAACACTTAACCGCGCAAACAAAGATATATCTTGCAAAAAAAATATCATGAAACTTAATGATGAATATCAAAACATTCAAATCCAAAAATCAATTCACCATTGAATAAATGAATGCACATTTCAAACCAATCATCAGACTCAACTTCAGGATTGGTACAAAACAAAACACGATGGATGATCTATTCTGAATCATGGTTTCATTACTTTAGCATGAGATTTGACTATTTGTATCTTTCTTTTGGTTGTCAAATCTCTGGAGAAACTCAAGGATGTCTTGAACTAGAGAAGCAAGGAAGGAGTCTGATATTTTCTTTGTCTGCTATCTATGAGTGGATCATTTGTACCATACCAATTAGTCACAAGACATGATTGGAAACATATCATGGAAGACATTTCGGATTGGCATATACTGATGATTCACTCCTGCCTATATTTTTTCATAAACAACACTCAAGTCGTCTTGGTTTAATTATACCTCAATGCTTGTGTCATTTTGCAATATCACAATCCATGTAAGTGGTACTTAGGTCATCATGGTTCAATTATACCATTGATGTTTGTACTAACTTCCAATATTTTATAATCTCAATGATGAGAAAAAAGAGCACAAACAATTAGTTGATGGAATGACAACATTTCATAATTAGATTGCATGACCGCATTAGATTTCATATCAATTACATTACATTCATATGCAGTTGCATTATCATCATAGTATCATTTCATTTAGTTTCATAATTACATCATTTTACATTTAAAGTAACATATCAGTATCATCACCATCCCTATCAATAGTTTATAAATTTGCATTCCTTTATCCCATTAGCTGCATTTATCATTACCATCATTTACATCTAGTTTGCGTTTCAACAAATAAGTACATTTACCAAGTAATTATCATTATATTGTATTTAGTTGCATTTACATCACCGAAGCATAAGCATGAAACATAAACACATCATCATATAGGTATATATCACCTTCAAAACATATAGAATCCATCACCATATATACACCATCATTTGCATCCATAACCATAGAATCATGTAAACATCCACATAACACATCTAGATCATTTATAAAATCGTCATAATCATGTATCAACATATGCATCAAATAGTGCATCATCATACATATAGTAAGAAGACCATATAAGCTCATCATAAAATCATTCATAACATCATATGCATTCATAAACATGAATCATCACATATAGACATCTGTAAGCATATAAGATAGAAATCATGGCATCCATATATAAACACATCATCATGTCTTAGAAGCATCACATATGGGACCAAGGATAATCGTTGTCACATCTCATATAAAATCTCAAAAGTCATGTCACAAATACAAATGATATCAAGTCTGTATAAGAGATACATAAAAAAGAATGGTACACATGTCCATGTCTATACAAACATCAAGGTACAAAAGATCAGGAATGACTACCTCCTGATACTGATGGTCTTGCCACACCTGTACCACCTCCAGATTCTCCTGCCCCAAGATCTCTACTAGGTGGATCCCATCGTAATGGTCTTGTCACACCCCTAATCTTGATCTGAGAGTGACTCCATCTTGATCTAGTGGCAACCACAACTACGTAGCTCGACGCTCTCTGCTCTCGAGGGACCAGATCCTCATATAACTACCTATATTACTCGACCTCTTTGGTTGAGTACTGGATCTATCTCAAGGTATCTCTGAATGGGGTTCCTGCTACTACTTTGTCTAAATTGTCGGCCAATGCCTCTGCTCGTCTCTGCCACTCTATTTTTGTATCTCTCTCAGTCTGCACCTAAGTGATCTATCTCTATTGCTCAATGATTTGTCTCTATTGTTGTGCAACCTGTTCCTATAGTTGTTGCACTGAGGCTTGTAGTGCCCTAATCCGAGCATCCTGCTGATGCAACGACACACAGATCTATACCTATCTTGATGGTTGTCTTGTGACCTATGGAATCTATACTTGAGAGGAAGTACCTTCTACCTCTATCCATGTGACCTATGGAGGAGGCATCCCTGATCTCCTCCGTTGTACTACCCTGCTCCATGTATCTTGTCTAGCCCTGCTGGCCCCTGCACCACCTACTCCACCATCATCCCCATCTTCATCATCATCATTCCTATGCCCGTGTCTCCCTCTAGCCTATGGCCTGTCCTCATCCTCATCATCAAAGGCTCGCACTAGCTCAGTTGGATCAGACAACCATTGCACTGCGTGTGATATCCAAAACTATGAATACTCAATTGTCATACCAGTATCAATGACCTCCGCAACATAATCACAAGTTTGTGCACCCAGGCTCAGATACTCTTTCACAACTCTGTCACTTGAGATGGTAGCACCCCACTCCTGCACATCTTGCTAGCGAGGGGCATATAAATAGGCTCCCTGTGGTATACCCTATTGTCAACCATACTGTCTATATACCCCAATGTGTAAGAACCTTTAAATAATGAAAGGTGTCTGACCGATCAAATATCGTGAAGCAAAAGCATAGGGAATCTCTTGCGCATCCTCAGGCCAGGCCTCACAATCAAGATACAACCTCCAGATGACCATATCCAAATCATCTAACACACGACACTAGTACTCTAGTTTTCCTAGCTTGCATTGGAAAACTACACCTATGTACCCATATTCATATGGGTATCCGACCAGTCTATCTCTGTCTGTTAGCAGACGAGTAACCGCTATGTGCTACCAGGCCCACACTTGTAGCAATGTCACCCCTGCTAATAGACTCGTGTATCCTTGATACACCACCTGATGAAGCTTCCTTATATAGATGGGCTAGCATACACAATCCCTAGGTGAATCTCTTGCCCTCAGTAACCATGTCCTTGAGAACTAACCCCCAGCCCACTGCTAGTCCCTTCGACCTATGATCGAGAAATAGAAAACCTCCAATGAATCCTATGATAATAGATGGGAGTGGCGCATAACTATCAGCTATCTCCTTCCAGGAGATCTCATATCCCCTGATGTGCTCATCCTGAAAAACTCATCGTAATGCCTATGTCCCACCCTCCTCTGTATGCTCATATGGCAACAAGTCTCAAACCATAGGGATATGAAGAATCCTATAGATATCCTTGGGCGTCACTGTCATCTCTCCACTCGCTAGATGGAAGGTGTTAGTGTTGCTATGCCATCACTCTACCAAAGTCGTCAGTAGACCCCGGTTAATTGTATACCGGACATGTCAAGCAGAGAGGATAATCCACACCTCTCGATAATATCTCTATCAGCCTGTGACAATTGAGGAATCAGTCTCCATGTCTTTGGGAATCGCTCCCGAGACTGAAGGACACCTAACCTATCATGCATATTGAAACCATATCAAGTCAAATCATATCAATAATCAATCATCGTTCAAATCAAATCTATCAATCAAGTTCATCTCAATCACATCGAAGAAATCAAAGCACACAATATCCACATCAAACAATCAATCCTCAAGATTAGACCCATAACGAAAAAAACCATTTCAGAACCATATCGAGCTCAAATCCATATCAAAATCAAGTTAATCCATATCAAAAATCATATCAAAAATAAAAAATATCAAGTTGACCCATATCAAAGATCACAACAAATCAAGTTACTCCATATCGAAAATCAAAACTATCAAGTTGACCCATATTAAATATCAAAACAATCACATTAACCCATATCAACAATCATTTAAGATCAAATGACCCATATCGAGACCCATAACGAGATCCATATCAAACCCATATCCACACCAATCAAATCAACATAAATCATATCAAAGTTAAAAATCAACCAAATAATGCAAAAAATTTGTCTTAACACTTCAACGCGCTAAAACACACCTAAAAAGCGTTAAACTGCCCCTAATGCACTAAAATTCAATGCCAAAGCGCTAAAAAAAACATATGCACTAATCTTTCTATCCAAAGCACTAACCTGATGATCAAACGTGCAAATTTGGTCACATGCGCTAATATACCAGGCCAATGCGCTAACCTACCATGCCCATGCGCTAATATACTGGGCCAATGCGCTAACCTACCATGCACATGTGCTAACTTATCATGCCTAAGCGCTACCCTAATCTGCCTATGCACTAATGTGATGCCCTACCTAACCTATGCGCTAAAATATATTGCGTATGCACTAAAATTCAGCCCTAATGCACTAAAACGTGAAAAATGGGGCAAAAACTATGAAAAACGTGATAAAAATTAACAAAAAATTGTACAAAAAGGCATGGATTTCGAACATTTATTGGTGGTCCATACGCAGTGGGTTGGTGGTATTGCCTAACATGTTCAAATTGATGAGTATGGTACGAAATCGACATCTTCTCATTAGAACCCTATTCATCAATCACAAGAAGACAAGTGTGCAAATGAATTTTCTTTTTTACTTTTTAGCTTTTTAAGGGGATAAAAAGGAGGGTTAATAAGTGGGAATGTATTTTTCCACTTTTTCATGATTATTAACCTAACCAACATCAATTTTTTTTTCGGGAGATGAATCAATCTGCAAATTTTCGAAAATCTCAACATCATCAAATTAATCCAAGAATAAAAAATTTGAAATTTTTTCGAAACTCAAAAAATCCCCGATTCATCTCCCAAAGGGGACATTATCATCATCATTTATCAAATCAATGTCTGTGGCAAAATTCAAATTTTTTTTTATCAACATCATCAGGCGATTTTTCTTTGAACCAACGTGTTCACACACATCACTTCAAAGAGGGGCAAAATGTAGATGTAAAAATCTGAACATCTAAATTAAATAAATATTTAATGTTTATTTAATCTGATGCTCTGCAAAATGGACAAGGTTAGCAAATGACAAACAACACAAGACACAAGAAATCGTTAGTGTTAGTTAACCAAAAGCTAATTTAAACAGACATATCAAAAGAGATGCTAAGAACATGAAAGAATATTTAACTAAATAAGCAAATATGATGAGGCATCTCCAAATGCCTCCTAACACGCTCTTGGCTCCTTCTCCTTTGTTCCTCTCCTCTCCAAGTTCCAAAATAGTGTAGCTCTCAACAACTTTTTGCACTATGGATGCTTATGGAGGATTGAGTTTTTAGTATTTTGCTCCAAATGTAAAATGAAAAGCTAAAATACTAGATGCTATAAAATGATTGATTTTAACCAAAATAACAAGATTTTAGTTTGCTATGCTGAATGCTCTCTAAAATGCCTATAGGTTAAATGCATACAAGTTTTTAGGATCTGGATTATGAAGAAATGGGCTCTATTTATAGGAAAAATGGAGTAATGGATGGTTGAGATTGAGTAATCTCAACAAAGGTCAGGATTGAATGGTATTCAATCCATGTGAGGACTTTCAACCCAATCCCATGTTGACAAGTGTGACCGTGAGGAGGCTTGAGAGGAGAGATAAGGAGCATTAAATGCTTGAGGGGACATGATGGTTACCCTAGTCAAAGAAATAAATGCTTTGAAGAGACAAATGAATTACATGAGGGTTAAGTTAGGGTTCAAAGTCCTTAACCATGGGTGCAAGTGGAATTAACCAGTAATGGTCATGTAAGAGCCATAAGTGGTTTGGAAGACTTTAGAGGTTAATTTGTTGAACACACAAAACATTAATTGCTTTTCAAAGACTTTGGAGTCTTTGAGAAGTGACTCCAATTTGCTTAGGAATGTGACAATATTTAGGGGATGGATTAGGTTAATTAGGAAGGGTTTAGAAGAATCTAGAAGGGGTTTAGGCATGCAAGTGGATTTTGTAGGAAAATGCAAGTGGGAGGAATTTGGGTATTTTCAATTAAAATAAAATCATTTATTTCAATTAAATGGTGTAAGTTGCATTTGGATAAATATTTAAATAAATATTAATTTATTTACATGAGAAAAAGGAAGATAAAGCATTAAATGCTTGAAGACTTTGAGGGAAACCATTAAAGGCTTAAGAAGACTCTAGAAGGAAGCCATTAAGTTTGAAGACTTTAAGAGAAACCATTAAAGGCTTAAGAAGACTCTAGAAGGAAGCCATTAAGTTTTGAAGACTTTAAGGGAAACCATTAAAGGTTTCAAGTGGGTGAGGATAAATAGGATTTTAAATAAATAATTTATTTAAAATAGTTGTGCAACTTGCATTTGTAGGAAAATGCAAGTGGGTGGAGGATAAAGGTGATTTAAATAAATAATTTATTTAAATTAGTTGTGCAACTTGCATTTGTAGGAAAATACAAGTGGGTGGAGGATAAAGGTGATTTAAATAAATGTTAATTTATTTAAATGTGAGAGGTGGGATTTTGGGGGAATTTAAATAAATATTAATTTATTTAAATGTGAGAGAAAATTTAATTAAATAAATATGATTTATTTATTTAATTAATGGTCTGAATTTGGTTAAGTGAATTAAATCAAATAAATTGAATATTTTATTTAATTAATAGGAGAAGAGGGTTATGATGAATTAATTAAATATATTAATTTAATTAATTATTGATTGATGATTAAATAATCAAATAAATACTAAATATTCATTTAATTAAGTGGACAGATTTATGTGAATACATAATCCATTAAAATAATTATTCTTTTAATTAATTTACCCCTTTCCTCAATTAATTAAAAAAATTATTCAATTTCTTTAATATACTTTATTTAACCACATTCTAGCCTTTAATTAAATGAATCACATTTATTTAATTTAATCACCATCTTCTCATTCATTTAAATTTACATTTAATTAAAAATCCTATTATATTAAAATAAATCAATATTTATTTAAAATCTTTCCAATGCAAATTGTAATCCACATTTTTGAAATAAATCATTTTATTTCAATTAAATCCAAAAATCTTCCCACTTGCATCCTCCTAATAAATCCACTTGCATGTCCAATCCTGCTTCTAGAATATTTTAATTCATTCTAATTAAGCATAATCCCCTCTTAAGCATTTGCACAATCCTTAAGAAAAGGGTCACTTCTCAAAAACCCTCAAAGTATTCATAAACTATTAAAGGCTTTATGTCTTCAAAAAGATAACCTCCAAAGTCTTAAATAACCATTAATGGTTAACTCGGACTTGACCTTTGGTTATAGACTTTCTCTCTAACTTAAACCTTGTTTAACCCATGGGTCTCTTCAAGTATTTATTGCTTTGACCATGGTTATCCATTAACCCTTGCACAAGAGTTTATCCTTTGGACAAAAGGATTATCCCATAACTCAACCCTAACCTTACTGTTGGTGTAAATAATTATTCCTCTTAGATATTATTACACCTTACTTAAGTTTACTTAGGTACATGCATTTCATAGTAGTTTGGGTATGAGACACTTGGGTGTTTGTGCCACATTGGGATAGTGTGTGTAGGAGAATTTCCACCTTTTATGGTGTTGATCTTATCTTGTTGTTACATTCCACCTCATGTGGAATATTATATTATTTCTCTTACCTACCCACACCTATTTCCTACCTACCCTTGTTTCTTATTGAGCCACATGTCATATTTGTGTGCTCGCATATCCCTAGCCTTGCCTATATAAGTAGGCTCATCTACTTTATTTGGAACGGACAATAATGGGCAATCAATCAACATCTTGTAATGATCCAGTTGATCATATTTTGCATCTTGATAGAATACAATTTATTCCTATCATATATTTTGTCTCTCTTATTTGTGCTTTCCATTGCCTCTAGATCTTGGCAAAATATCACATGGTATCAGAGCTAGTCTATGTCTCACATGGTATCAGAGCTGGTCCATGTCTCAAATGGTATCAGAGCCATTAGAGTGTCATTGGTTTGCCAATTGAGAGAAATTTGATGCTATCTGAGGTTTGCATTTTGGAGTTTTCTATTGCAGGTTATTATTGAAGCTTGATGGGTCAAATCTAAGGTCATCATTGGATTGAGGAGGTCCAAGAAAGTTAGTTTTGTCTTTTGTTTCATCCAAATCGGACTTCGGAGGCCAAATCTAGAGACATTTGAAGTTTGATTCTACAGTGGAAATTTTCCAGAAATTATAATTTTGGAGAAAATTTTCAAATAGCGATATCTCACTCATCCAGACTCGTTTTTTCGAGAATTTTTTTTGGTTTTGGGGTATAATTTTGTGATCTGTACAATGCTGTAGGATTTTTCTAATTTGCGGATACATGTTTTTCAGAAATCGTGAAATCCCGAGTTTTACAACTTTGGAGGCTTCGTTTGGGCTCATATGGACTCCTTTTCAAGTATCGTTTTTTTTAAAGTGCATATTTTTTCATCTACTTTCATAATCTGCCATTTGTTTGCAATGATTTTGAGTAGAAATTGTACTTTCAGTATTTGGCCATTCTTGGCATATTTGGTACTTGCATTTTGCTTGGATATCAGTTTAGATCACTAGCATTATTTGTTGAAGTCTCTTAGATCTCATTTTGAGAAGTTGTAAATTGAAATCAGAAGTCCACTTTTCCTTGTTTTGCAAGTGGCCCATTGTATATGCACTAAGTATAAAGTGCCAACATGATCTTTTTATGGGGGGTCAGTTGTTCATTTATATCTCTTGGTGAAATTCCATTCAAAGGCATCTTCATTTGCAGTATTTTACAGGGCTTCTTTGTTGGTGGCATCATTTTCATGTTTCCACATTTGAATATTTTATCATGATGTATGCTCTTGCTTGAGTAATGTTGTACTCGCATTATCATAAAGTGCCACACCTCTTTGTATCTTGTCATTGTTGACATATTTGATGTAATCCTCTTGTACACGTAGATTAGGAATATCTTGTGAGACTTGGTGCATGGCTCCAGTTGAGACTTAGATTGTACAAATTTGTGCATGGCTCCCATGAGACTTAGATTGTACCAATATTTCTGCTATTTTTGAGTATCCAGATGATGCTCACAACAGGTTGTCTCCATGCCTAATCCTCATTTTTGTGCAGTGAGTGATTCATTGTCATCGACTTGGTACCTGGTTTTGTCACACTTTGACATTATTGGTGCATCATTGGCTCTCTTTCTTCATCTCTCTTTTGGGGGAGGGTTTTTTCCCATTTTTTTTTCTCTCTTTCCTCGTTTATGGGAGATTGCATTTGCATTTATACATGGGTACCTAACATAGCCTAGTAGTCGGGACCCATCTTGCATTGCTTAGTTGCATTGTAGAGTTAAGTGCATTCCCCTAAGTTGCACTTAAGGGGGGGTGTTGGTGTAAATAATTATTCATCTTGGATATTATTACACCTTACTTAAGTTTACTTAGGTACATGCATTTCATAGTAGTTTGGGTATGAGACACTTGGTGTTTGTGCCACGTTGGGTTAGTGTGTGTAGGAGAATTTCCACCTTTTATGGTGTTGATCTTATGTTGTTGTTATATTCCACCTCATGTAGAATATTATATTATTTCTCCTACCTACCCACACCTATTTCCTACCTACCCTTGTTTTCTTATTGAGCCACATGTCATGTTTGTGTGCTTGCATATCCCTAGCCTTGCCTATATAAGCAAGCTCATCCACTTTATTTGGAACGGACAATAATGGGCAATCAATCAACATCTTGTAATGATCCAGTTGATCATATTTTGCATCTTGATAGAATACAATTTATTCCTATCATATATTTTGTCTCTCTTATTTGTACTTTCCATTGCCTCTAGATCTTGGCAAAATCTCACACTTACCCCCTAGGGTAACCACCATATAATCTAAGACATTTAATGTCTCTTCTCTCTCCTCTCAAGCCATCTCATGTTGACAATTGTCACCATTTCATTGGTGAAAATTGTAAACATAGATTGAGTATCCTTCAATCCTAGCCCTTGTTAAGATTACTTAATCTTAACCATCCAATTGCCCATTTCTTCTATAAATAGGCCTCATTTCCTTCAATATAAAGGATCCAAGTTTCATGCATCCAGATTATAGTCGACTTCATCAAGCATTGCCTCTCTTTGATAATCATTATTTTAATAATCTAGAAGCATATAAGTATAGCATTATATCATGTTTAGCATATATCATGTTAGCATATCTTGTTAGTGTTGGCATGATGATGACTTTTGTATCTGATGACTTTATGTGTTGTCATTGATGGCACACATATGTTTTGATTGTCATAGTTAAGATAAATCGGTACTATTAAGTCATATGTATTGTTAACAGGTATCATTTGTATAGAGTAAGTCTAACCGTTATGAAGATGTCTAAACTGGTATATGTAGACAACCGATATATGCAGTTTAAACAATCAGTTTTGGTCAGTTCCACTGTTACCAGTTTCGAGATGCAGCAGAGAGAGATAAGGAGGCGCATGGAGACAATCGGTCTATGAGTTTGATGCGGTAAACACTCAACCGGTATCGATGTTCCAACCGGTTTCCTAGTTTGTGTGATGAGTTATCACCGGTCGTGATGTGTTACTACCAACCGACACTTTGGCGGATATTTGTGTCATGTTAAGGAAGATTGTCTAGATTCACTAAACCTAGGAAATTGTGTCAAGGTTCAGGAGCCGACATGAGATCGAATGTCTATAAAAAGACATTGTGATGAGTTATTTCATAATAGAAGATATGAGTGATGTTATGAGTTGAAGTAGATGCGATTTGTTGAAGGAGTTACAAAGTATGGCAGTGATGCAGTAATGTGTGAGCAGAAAAGGATCTAAATAGGCATAATGTGCTATTCTTAGATTATACCACCTATTGTTTTCTAATCACTACAACGGTTAAATCCCCTAACCAGGTAAGCTCTAACAAGCTTCATTGTAGAAATCCTCTAACAAGGTGATTCATTAACTTGGATCTAAATCCTCCACTGAGGTTACCTTTAACCAGGTATAGCTCCTAACAGGGCTTGGGATCTTTAACAAGATCTTCTCTTAATAGAGCATTTGTAGACCTTAACTGGTCAGTTACCTATTCTGCAGATAGTTAACTTGTGAGTTCTATCTCATCGTGGTTTTTCCCAGTTGGGTTTTCCACGTATAAATATTTGTGTTTTGGTGAATGTTCTGATATGGTGAATGATTTTATGGCACTTTGGATTACATTCAAAGTCATTAGTAAATTGATTAAGTGTTTTTACCGGTTTGCAATTAAAGTGTTA
Organism: Cryptomeria japonica; assembly: GCF_030272615.1. Classification (NCBI taxonomy): domain Eukaryota; kingdom Viridiplantae; phylum Streptophyta; class Pinopsida; order Cupressales; family Cupressaceae; genus Cryptomeria; species Cryptomeria japonica. Next base: position 719,660,528 of record NC_081412.1, read on the forward strand.
TTGATTTTGCTATCATTGATTCACCCTCCCCTCTTAGTGCTTTATAAGTTTATCAATTGGTATCAGAGCCTAACTTCCTTAAGGCTTAACCACTTGGAAGGAAACCCTAAAGACATTATGGGGGATATGAGTTATAGAGAGATGGCTAGAAAACTTGTTGAAACTAGGGATGAGCTTGAAACACTGAGAGGTAGATTCAAGGCTTCACAAGCAAAAAGCAAAGAACTAACTAAGTAATTATTAGAGATCTCTGATAACAACGTTTTAGATGAGGCGAACATTGATGCACTGGTTGAAGAAGTGGAGAAAATGAATGGTGAGAAACTTAACCTAAGGAGAGAACTTGAAGCCCTTAAAATCCGCATGAGTCAAGAACTTGAAGCTAGGAGGGCAGCTAAAGACCTGATCAAAGAGAAAGATCATGAAATCCTTAAGGTCAAGCGGGAGAAGGCTAATTTGCATGAACACTGACATGAGGAGAAAGAAGAAAAAGAAGCATTACAGTCAGATCTTGAAATAGAAATGTCTCTTAGAGAGAACCCAATGAAAAGGAATGAAGATATTACTAAAGAGCTTACTGAAGCTAATGAGAACCTTGACAAATTCAACAAGAGCTCCTCTATATTGGATGAACAGATTCAATCTCAAAGAATGAAAGGTGATACATTTGGGTTAGGATATAATACATCTGAGAAAGGTGAATCTTCTGGTACCAAGAGCGACATGCATGAAGGTAAAACTGCTCCTAAGGCTAAGAAGCCTACCGGTAAGAAAGATTACAAACCTATTTGCTTTATCTGTCATAAACCAGGATATACTGCTAATGTTTGTAGAAGCAAATCTGATGGTAATACTGGTTATAGACCTAATACTAGGTATGTGCCTAGAAGATTTGAAGGTTATTGTTATACATGCAATATGTATGGACATAGATTAGTTGAATGCAAATATGGAGCAAACAATTTGGCACCTCACATGAATCCAAGACCTGTTAGTGACTGGAGAAGGAATATCACTGACCAAAGGAACACAAATTGGCAAAGACCCTATGTTAACCAGTCTAGTTCTTATGAGATGGAAAAGAGAGTCAATGTGACTTGCTTAATTTGCAATAACTTTGGACATGTGGCTATGAACTGTAGAAGAAGAACTGGAAGAGGTAATGCAGGACCTTGGAGAGCATCTGGAATGGCTTGCTATCATTGTCACAAACCGGGACACATTGCCAAGTTTTGCAAAACAAAGAAGAACCAACTGGTAAGTCACAATGCGGATCAGAAAGGAAAGCAAAAGGTTCATGTTGAAGGGACTAGAGTAGAGATGAATAGAATTTGGAAGAAGAAAAGTGAGGACAAGCCATTAGAAGAATCAAATAATTCACCTAGTGTGGAGAATCCTTCACCGAAAACTGATCTTTTCAATAATTCTAAGGGGAGAATATCAGTAAATCTATTTCCGAACCCCTTGAAGAATGTATAGTAAGTAAATTCTGCATTTTTAATTGGGATATGAGAATTTTTGATATTGTTATCTATCAGTCTTCTAAAGGATTATCAATCGGTTAGTATACCTACCGGTAAAGGCGAGTTTGTTAAGTGGTAATTAGGGTTTTTCACCCTATCGGTAGTGCATTAAATGCAGTCAGTAAAGTTAATAAAAAGCAATTTCACTAAGTCATTTTTACCCTATTTGCATTTGAATAACATTTTGTGAGCTCTTGCAGAGCAAAACAAAGCATTCTTAGTAGATTGTGAATGAATTTGCGCTACGGATTGAGAAGTTGATTTGGATTTGAAGCTAAGAAAGGCGAATCGGGTGTGCAAGCGAGAGAGCAACCAAAAACCCTAGTGGCGCGAAGGGAACAAGGTATTTGGTCGATCTCCTCTCTCACATCAAAGTTATTAGAATGGCATCTTCATCTTTTGCCCCGTCAAAGAGTCTTTTTATCACTATCGAAGCTAATGAGTGAATGGAGTCAAACAAGATAGAGTCGTACAATGCATTATCACAGGTACCCCAGGGAGGTTTGATTAAGGGTGATTTGTCCAGTTACATAGATTGTAAGATATAAGATTTAGGATCTTTGGCAATCTATTCCCAGTTGAAATCTTTGTGTGACAAGAACGGGAAGATCAAACCCGAACACATTAGGGTTTATGAGAAGGGTTTTCACAATGTAGTCTATTTTCTTGAAGATTTTGAGGAAGAACATGTCAGGATTATCCTCAGTCATGTCCATGGAGGAAACATGTACTTAGATAGGTCACACACTATTACAAAGGAGGCTATCCATGCTGTGACCAGTTTTTGTCAAACAAGTGAAGTTCCTAAATTGAGGAAAATCTTGCAAAATATTGTCATTGAACTGATGAAGACCACTTGTGACGGTCGTGCCATGTTTGTTAGCAACATTCAAGATGAAGTAGTTAGATATGCTACAATGATTATTGGTTATAAAATGTTCCATTCGAGCAGAATGAACAGTGTACCATCGGCTGTTGTACACGCCGCCTACTAGATGATTAAAGAAAATGTAGATTATGATCTGTGTGAGGCTATGCGAAGTAAGCTTATGCTGAAGTTTGAATCGTTCAAGAAGGAAAACAATCAAAAGTTTAAGTTTGGACAACTTTTGATCGGTTTGTTTTTTTATATTTCCAGAATTTTATTTCAGGTATTGGTGATATACAATGGTCTAATGATACACCTGTCTCAGCCCAGGTTAAGAATAGTATAAAGGTTGTAAAGAACATATTTTCAGTTGCCATGAACAGGTATTTCAATGAATTCCAGAAGAAGATGAGCATGAGACTAAGGTTATTAGATGAAGTGGTGAAACACTTTGAAAAAGACATCTATTTCACTGTGACCACAGATTTCTGTCTTATGGAGGCTGTTGAACCAAGAGAAGAAGAAATGGAGAAAATGGGATATGAAGTTAGTTATGACTTGTTGATTGGTTATGCCAACAACCTTTTGGCATCTCCTAAGGACATAAACAAGAAGAGACTTGGTACTTATCAAGGAAGGATTTCATCAGCACAACCCAGTAGTGTGAAAGGCAAAAAGAAGAAAGATGAGCAAGCAACTTCTGTGTCAACTGATACTAGAGTAATAAGGAGTTTTCAAATCAAGAAGGAACCGGTACCTAAGGTGTATACAAAGAAGCCAATTTCCACTAGAAAGAGAGGCAAACATCCCATCCTACAAGAATAATCCGAGGATACTGATTTTGAGGAAGAGAAGAAGAAGCTAAAGGCAATCGGTAAGAAATCTAAATCAGTAGGGGAAATCCCTAAGCAAAATATTTCTATCGATGTTACATCTTTCAAACCAATGAGTCATTTTGAGAGGATTCTGAAACTATTAAAGAGAAAGAAATTTAGTAATGTAAAAGAATATTTTGATTCTTTTGATGAAGTTTAGAAACAAGAAGTGGTACAAGAGGTAATCAATTACCTATGTCAATATAACTAGTTACCACATGAGATTCATAAGGAAATCTTTGATTCTTTAAATTCAATTTTAGAAAATAAATGGAAGTTGATTATTGATCAGGAACAAGAGATGACTGATAGAATTTTTGTTCAATATTTTCTTGGATTACCTCATGAAGAATTATTAGCAATGCTTGCTAAAAAATAAGGGACAATTTCATACAAGATCAAGGAGAATGAAACTATTGGCAGGAAAAATTTAGGAAGTTGAAGATGATACTCATCGGGAAACTAAAGCTATTCAGGGAATGAATGATCAGTTAAAGAACTATCACAATAAGCCTGATCAAACTAATACTGGAGCTCCACCAGAGCTAGAGACTGAAGAAATTATTCCACTGGATGTAGTCTACCCTGTCAAGGATAAAGATGATACTATTTCACCACCTGTCATATTCTTTGTGGATGAAACTGAAGATGTTTAGGATACTGTTGATACAACCGGTACCTATATTGAACTGGTTAAAGGTAAAGAACAGGAACTAGAGATGGTTAAAGAACAAAAATCAGAAGAAGCATCGACTATTGAACAAAGTATGGACATACCACATCCAGAAAAAAGAACATAATGTTGAAATTCAACTGCCACCGGTCATAACACCAACACAGGAGGAACATACAAAGATAGGGAGAGAGAAACCAGAGAAGAAGGCTGGAGAGAAAAAGGATGAAGAGAAGAAAATAGAGAAGAAGGAGGATCCAATTGCTGATGATTATGATGACTTTATCAACATTAAAGGTCCTATAGATATGGATAATTTGAGTGCCTCTGAATTAATGGAGATTGCTACTGCTATGTAATCCAGTGCACAAAAGAAGAGGTTGAAAGAGAAGAAATGAGAAGAAAAGACCATTCAAATTGTTGTTAACATTTGTCAAGTCTCCTACCAAAGACTAATACAGGTAATCTATCCACCCCTATTGCTAAGCTTGGATAGTTTTTTGTTGATGCCAGTGAACAACTAAAATCACTTGAAGAGGCAGCTCATGCCCTAGCAGAAAAAGATTACAGGAAGAAAAGGGGAGAGCAACTGATTTCAAAATTTGATAAAGGCAAGATTGCTTTAACAGTAAACAAAGATTTGTTAAAAATCGGTATAGAAATTGGAAGTAAGATTTTGGCCACTATATCTAAAGTTTCATTATTTTGTTCTGATTTGAAGAAAAAGAAAGAAGATATAGAGAAGGAACTTGAGAGGATAAGTGATGCATACCTATAGATATAGGATTCCGCTTTGAATTTTGGTAAATCTATTGATACCTTATAACACCTATTAGAAGTTTATAATTTTGAATAGGTGAAGCGGATAAAATCCTTGAAGGAGCTAAAGAATCAGTTAATTCTGAAAGTTGAAATCTTACATAGGGCATACAAGGATTTTGAAGCAATTTTGGCTACCCCGGAGATGAGCACTATTGATGCTATGGAAGAATTTGCTGCACAAATTTTGACACATGTTGAGATCACTCAGACACTGTTAGAAACATGGGATAATGACCTTACGCAGTTAAAGTTTCATTTCAGTGATATTTTCTTGAGAATTTCATTGTAAAGACTTCAAAACTCTTATATTTATCTATATATACATTTTTTGATGACAAATTTTGATGTAATGTATGTATTTTACCTTTCTGTTTGGCATTGTTGTCAAAGGGGGAGTACAATTAGTTTAAGAGTCAAAATTTTGTATGTACTGTTAAGGGGGAGTCTGTACATTTTTGTAAGCACACTTAGTTATCAAAATTTTCCTAAGTGTTGCCATCAATGTCAAAGGGGGAGAATGTTGGCATGATGATGATTTTTGTATTTGATGATTTTTATATCTAATGACTTTATGTGTTGTCATTGATGGCACACATATGTTTTGATTGTCATAGTTAAAATAAACCAGTACTGTTAAGTCATATGTACTATTAATTGGTATCATTTGTATAGAGTAAGTCTAACCGGTATGAAGATGTCTAAACTGATATATGTAGACAACTAGTATATGCAGTTTAGACAATCAATTTTGGTCAGTTCCACTATTACCAATTTCAAGATGCAGCAGAGAGAGACAAGGAGGCACATGTAGACAATCAGCCTGTAAGTTTGATGTAGTCAACACTCAACCGGTATCGGTGTTCCGACCAGTTTCCCAGTTTGTGTGATGAGTTATCACCAGTTGTGATGTGTTACCACCAACCGACACTTTGGCGAAGATTTGTGTCATGTTAAGGAAGATTGTCTAGATTCACTAAACCTAGGAAATTGTGTCAAGGTTCAGGAGCCGACATGAGATCTAACATCTATAAAAAGACATTGTGATGAGTTATTTCATAATAGAAGATACGAGTGATGTTATGAGTTGAAGTAGATGTGATTTATTGAAGGATTTGTAGAGTATGTCGGTGATGCAGTAATGTGTGAGTAGAAAAGGATCTAAATAGGTAGAATGTGCTATGCTTAGATCATACCACCTATTGTTTTCTAATCACTACATCAGTTAAATCCCCTAGCTAGGTAAGCTCTAACAAGCTTCGTTGTAGAAATCCTGTAACAAAGTGATTCATTAAATTGGATTTAAATCCTCCACTGAGGTTACCTTTAACCAGGTATAGCTCCTAATAGTGCTTGGGATCTTTAATAGGATCTTCTCCTAACAGAGCATTTGTAGACCTTAATTGGTCAATTACCTATTCTGTGGATAGTTAACTTGTGAGTTCCATCTCACTGTGGTTTTTCCCAGTTGCGTTTTCCACATATAAATATTCGTGTTAAAGTGAATGTTTTGATTGCGGTGAATGCTTTTATAACACTTTGGATTACATGCAAAGTCATTAGTAAATTGATTAAGTGTTTTTACCGGTATGCAATTAAAGTGTTATTGATTTTTCTATCACTGATTCACCCCCCCTTCTCAGTGCTTTACAATTTTATCAGTTAGTTTCTTTATCATAGCATCATTTTCATCACAACTAATCTTAATCCTAATAAGCTTACCATTTTCATATAGATCTTAGGTGCATCTTTCATATAGACCATTTTCATCTATTATCACTCATTCTTGGAGTTGTCATTCCAAAGGTTAGTTGCTCAATGATCTGAAAGCAACCATAGACTCGAGGAATCCCGTGAGATAGTGAACAATCAGACACACTTTGGAAGATTAGCTTGTTTAACTAGTTTAGCTTAGTTAATTTTTATATCCAAACGTTTCATTGGTATGTTAGTTTCTAGTTTTTCAAATTGATTGACTAATTACACTAAAATCTTGTATACAGTTATATGTATTGATTGTTTTTAAAATAATTTTTCCTTGCACATGTTATTGACATGGGGTAGGTCATAACATATGGATATGGGTGGGTTAGGAGGCAATATAGGAAAATTTGAAGGAGGAAATATAGGAGAAAGAATCAAATATCTAAAGAGAGAGTAGTTGTAAGGGGATGGGGGCATGAGATAGAATTTGCGAGGTAGGGATAAGAAGGGGGGGACTAATGGAATAATCTTTGTGTGAGAAAATGGTGGAGAGAATATGCTTAGATTTGAGGAAGAATATATTCATTCATAATTTAGTTAATCCATTTAAGAATATCCATAATGTATAGTGTGATCAAGAGAAGGGCGTGGAGTTAAAAATTAATAGGCAGGTGTGGCCCCAAAGAGATACATTAACTGATAAAAAAAAGAAAAAAAGGGTGTGGAAGAAATTCACAAGGGGGAGGGATTATATCCCCCATCCAGTTTACCAACATCAAATCCATATAGTTTTAGTTTTATATGATATTTTTTGAAATAGGTTAATCATGAGCATCATGGTAAAAAAAATCTCACTATCAAGAATCAATGATGGATTATGATTTTTAATAATAAGAATGTTGTTATTTTTCATGATGAGAAAACACTTAACACATTGCACCTAGGAGGGAAGGTAGGTTATGGAAGAAGCTTTTCCTTACGACTCAACAGAAACACACAAGACAAAAAATACAATTTATAGATTTAGAATGAAAATCACATAATTAAAATGTATCTTTATAAAGTGCATTCAACATTTATGTTCAACAAAATGTAAAAATTAAATTATATTTTAGTTTCTATCTTTTTTTTGATATAAAAATTAGGGCAATGCCCCATGCATTGTCGTTAAGGTACCTCCAAATCCTTTCACCTCCCATGATCATTCTCCTTCTTATGGTTGGTGTCAAGGTCAGAGATTCTTGACTCGTCACTCATGATCTCCCAAATTCCAAGCTCCTTGTTTCCCCCTTTTCAGCCATGGTGGGTCATCTCAAACTATTTGGTGGTATTTTACCTCTCCCCCATTGGGGATACGACTGCCAAGTGGCCTTCTGGGGTGATGGGATTATTGATCGATGGTGCCTCTAGTTGGCTAGCTCTTAATTCTTCGAAATGGTTCCCTTGATAGGCTCTAGTGATTTCCTCTACTTGCATTGAAGACAATGACAAAGGTGAAGAAGATGAGGGGTGGTCTATTCTTGACATCACCCCAAACCCCACTAATTTATGGGGTAAACTAGATGATCGGGATCCTCCTCTTCCTCTTGTTGGTGCTTCTCTTGCCACTTAGGTGACTTTATTTTATAATGTCATAAGCTCTTCAAAATTTTCTCATTTGACATTAGGAGTGTGATCTTTTATCCACCCAACTTTTTTTTGCGAATATGCATATTTTGTTTCTATGTTAATAGAATGCTAGTGCACTTATTCATCAAAATTATTTAATATGTTGTTAAATTCTAAATTAAAGAGGGAGGGGAGGTTTCTCATAGAAAATAAAAGGATGGGGATTAGAGAAGCTTGTTTGTTTGGAAATATTGTGAAACATGCCTACTAAATATTGGCCCTATCTGATAGGTTTTTCCAATTGAATTTATTTGACCAATGAGAGATTGTTCTGGGTTTTTGATGAATTTTTGAGGTTTTGATGTTTTAGGGTTTTGGAAGATGCAATAATGAACAAAACTGAAAAATAGAGAACTAAACAAGTACTAAAAAGAAACTTCATAATCCTGATTTTATTACAACAACTAATGAATTCATAAGATTGACAAATTGAAACAATCAAAGCCAAAATTTGGCCTACCAGGAGTCCCACGCCTGTTTGGTTGAGCTCCATTTATTAGCTGAATTTGAAGAAATACTAATACTGGAGTTTCCAATGTGCAAAAACAACTTCAATGAACTTTATTTGTATAAGGAATAATTATCAAAACATTTTATTGAAAATATTTGCAAATCAGGTACAAACTCCACAATGTTGCCAGGCTGGACCCTCAGAATATGACTATTTTACCTAATGAAATGCTTGTATACCTCACATGTGTGTCAACCTAGCTGAGATATCAAGTGATTTATTGTTATTAATAATCGACAATGAAGTCTGAAACAACTAGAGGGATTAAAAACCCTCAAATTATTTATTTTGTCTCCCGAGGTAAAGTAGATGGCACGACTTGCCAAAATAATCATCAAACTTGTTGGAAAATGCTCTTATTCTACCGAAATTAGAAATTTAGCAAGTGACTTTGTTGTTACGATCAAAATACTCCTAAATTTGGCCTTCAATGACCTGATATAATCTTCCCTTTTATGCCAATATGTTATATGGTGAGAGGGGCTATGTCCTAACACTTGAAATAATGTACGTTTTCGTCTCCTATCTATTTTTAGACCTTTGCCTTGTCATTCCAGACCTGTTGACGAAGATACAATCTCAAAAAAAGAATAATCTGGATGCAAAATGCCACGCCTTCCTTTGCTTTATGCCTCCAAACCCTAAATTGAACCTCCCTTGGCAAGATTCTAAGATTCCAAAGGAATATTCTTCCTCCTTAGCTATGTCTAGGCTTGAGGATGATCTCTTCATGACAATTGGACCACCTTTTTAAAAAGTCTTATTCACCTAGGGAGCATACCATGGTAAGTTTATAATAAAGTTACTTATTAAATCACTTTATTGTTACTACTTATCAAATTGCCATTAGTTTTATGTCAAAGTTATACTATATACTCTAGTCGGTTATCTATTACCGAAATATTTAGTCGGTATGTACAGTCTAGTCGGTTACAGAAGAAAGCAGTCACATAACATAGTATACACCGAGTTGTCTACCGAGTATCTTTACATGTTTACCGAGCAGCAAGAAGACACACCAAGTGAAATGTGTTACCAGATTCATTGAACCTGGACATGCATATGAAAATGTGTTACAAGATTGAGGCACATCTAACCGTTATCACATTGGAAATTTCACTTAAAGATTGTGTATGATTTTGAGGTTATCTAACCAATGAAATATTCTATATGATTATTCATTCAATAAATCGTGTTTGTAAGATCGAAGCAATGAATTGGATCGCCGTCATAAGAGATCTATTTATATAGCATGAGTTAAGAGTTAAAGGTGTGTGCATGAGTGTAAGTAGACTGTTACAGAGACATAGAGGTCACCGAGAAGGTTTTTAGAGAACAGTCGAAGAACAAAGTAAACAGAAGGGTTTACCGAGTTACTATATGGGTTACCGAGGTATGCTATAAGCAAGGTAATCTATTCTGAGCACATAGAATCTACTATAACATTTCAGATGTAAAGTTGCAGATATTTGTAATGATTTTATTGTAATATTGTGAAGTTGAAAGAGAAACCTTTAACAGGGTAAAAGACTCTAATCAAGTCTATAAATTGTAAAGCCTCTAACCAGGTGCAACATTTAGATGAAGTGTTGTAAAATCCTTTAGCAAGGTAGATCTAACAGATCTTGTTACTCCTAACAGGGTAAGCTATCAGAAATAGCTAAACATGTAGCTCTAATCGAGCACTCTTTATTATTGCAGTAGTGAAGTTGTGGGTGCCATCCCCACTGCAGTTTTTCTCTCTAACCAAGAGTTTTTGCGTAACCAAAATATGTGTTATGGACTGAATCATGTATGATTGTTATCTATTTGTTTTAGTTTTATATTATGTTACTGCACTATTCGGTTTATGCATAACAGTAAAGATATTGTTGAAGAAATGTTTTGAAGTACTGATTCACCCCTCCCCTCTCAGTACATTAGCTTTCCATATTGGGCCTAACATATTAACATTTTTAATTTTAGAAAAAGTAACTTTATAATATAATATTATAAAGTTTTAATAAGTAAATCTCACCATGGCCAAAAATTAACTAAGTATAAGTCCCACTTGGTTAGCCAATCATCTCCTAACCTCTAAATTTGTCTGCAGAGATGGCTAACAAGAAAATCCATGCTCTTGAGAGGCAACTACGAAGAGAGGACATTAGAGTCCTCCCTTCCTGGGATTGCTTGTCCTCAAGCAAAAGTAGAGTTGGATGCTGAAGAATCACTTCCCCTTCCCAAGTAGCATCGTCAATAGGCAATTCTTTCCACCTCACCAAATATTCTCTGATAGTCCCGCTCCTCAATTTCCTTTCGGGAACATCTAAGACCTCATCTAGAACTAATATCAATTTGCCATCTTTGTCCAAACGTGGTAACCGTGGTGAAGATAATGCATGCTGACCAAGGGCCTTCTTCAAACATGATACATGAAACATGTTATGAATCCTTCTCTCAGAGGGAAGCTCAATCTCATAAGCAACTTCACCAAGTCTCCTCAAAACACGATATGGACCATAGAAACAAGATTGGATCTTTTTTGCCCCTCTTCTTCAAGGTACTTTGTTGGTAAGGTTGGAGGTGCAAGAACACCATATCACCAATCTCAAATGATCTCTCAAATCTATGCCGATGAGAATATATCTTTTGATGATTCTGGGCCCTTTGAATATTCTCCTTAAGTGATTGAAGGATATCTTGGCCTTCCTGAAGCCAATCCTATGCCAAAGGTGCTCTATTATCCCCTAGTGCCAAATCCACAAAGGTTATAGCATCATATCTATACAGAGCATGAAAAGGTGTCATATCAATGGACATATAATGTGTCATATTGTAGCAAAACTTCCCCAAATACAACCAACGAACCCAAGCATGATGTTGCCCTGACACATAATTGCGCAAGTATCTCTTTATCCACTTATTCACAATCTCGGTATGCCCGTCTGTTTGGGGATGATAGATAGAGTTGGTAGTCAACTCTATGCCTGTGAGTTTGAACAACTCCTACCAAAAATTACTCATAAACCTGTTGTCCCTGTCATTAACAATGGTCTTAGGCATACCAAATAAGTGAAATATCTGCCTAAAAAATACATCAGTAACCTGTGATGCCATATAGTATGTTGTTGTAGGAAAGAAATGAGCATATTTTGTCAATCTATCCACTACAACATATATACAACCCTTCCCTTGCACCCTAGGGAGTCTTGTGATGAAATCCATGGAAATTCCTATCCACTTATGCTTTGAAATTGGTAGTGGTTGCAACAGACTAGCACGAAAAGAATTTTCAGACTTGTTTTGTTGACAGGTCATACACTCATGAACATACTACAAAATATCATCTTTGAGGCCCATCAAAGAGAACCTCTCCTGAATTTGTCTATAAGTCTTGCCATACCCTGGATGCCTTACTACAGGTGTGTCATGGAATGCCTATAAAATCTAATTTTTCAATTTAGATTCTGGAACTAAATAAATTTAGCTTTTATAGTATTTTACATTATCCACAACAGTATACCTATCATCCTGAATAATTCCATCCATAATTTCACATGCTTTCTAATTTTTTGAATACTCAACCAAGAGTTGAGATTTCCAATCAGCTGAAATCTCACTCAATGAGCATAGGACAACAACTGAAGGTTTTCGAGACAATGCATCAACCACTATATTCCTCTTCCCTTTGATATATTCAATGTCAAAGTCACAAGCTTGGATCTTACTCAGCCATTTTTTCTACCTTTCACTATGTTCCTTTTATTATAGAAAGTACTTAAGGCTTTTATGATCCGTTCTCACCACAAATTTGGCACCAATTACTATCTAAATTTTGCTAGTGTATGCATGATTGCAAGCATTTCCTTGTCAAATGTAGAGTATAATCTCTCATTGTACTTAAGTTTCTGGCTCTCATATGCAATAGGATGGTGATTTTGCATAGGGACTACACCCACACCTTCACCTGAAGCATCACACTCAAGTGCAAAAGGTTGGGTGAAATTAGGTAGTGCTAACACATGACAAGTACTCATCACCTGCTTAAGTCTATCAAACATCCCTTGGGCCTCCTCAGTCCATTTGAAGGCTCCCTTCCTGGTAAGATCTATCAAAGTTGCCGCAAGCTCATAATACCCTCTAACAAACCTCCTGTAATAAGCACAAAGCTGAAGGAAACCACATAACTTTGGAATGTTCTGGGGAGGTGGCCAATCAAGTATGGCTTGGATATTTTCATAATGTACTTTTACTCTATCCGCACCAATCAAGTAACCCAAGTACAAAATTTATGTAAGTCCAAATTTGCACTTGGACATCTTAGCATACAAAGATTGTGACTCCATAATGCTCAACACCTCATCTAAGTGCCTCAAATGTTCCTCATGACTGATATTCTCAATTGTTCAACAACTAGACTTTGAATTCATACCTTAGGGATTGGACATCCAACTAAGTAGTTATCTTTCATCATGAAGGTTTATTTAGTTATCAACTTGGGGCGTATACTTGAAATGGGTCTGCAAATTATATGCACTAGAAAGACTAAAATAGTGACCTTTCCTATTGTTCGAAATGAAATGTTACTGAAGGAAAATATTGAAAGCAAGTAACTAAAATGCTTGAAAGGAAAACTAACTAACTTCTAAGCAAAAACTAGGAAAGAGAAGAATTTATCCATGATCGATAAACGGGGTTCTACTCAGTTTGCAGTGGCTGCAGGAACAGTCACAAGAAGTATTCCAATGGCTGGAGGAACAGTCTGTGATCAAGATAATCCTAATTATAGAATGAAAAGTAACTGATAAAAGAAATCAAAGGAATACTCACTAAGTGGACCCCCTTAGTAAGCATCCAAACAACTGAATCAAATGCCTGGAACTTAAAGTATCATCTTTATTAATCTAAAAGTACTTGATAACATAACAACATATTGTTGGAATTCTGTCTCTTCAACTAAATCAGAATTGTATTACAAAACCTGAAACTATTCTTTTCTCAACCACCATACAAGAGAAGGTGAGAGATTATTTAAAGCATTAAATTCCTAACTAACTAGCATACCACTCCCAAAGTTCAAGGAGGATGCTTTTATTGAAAAAGGAGAAAAAGAAGGTAAAGTTACAAGTGCTAAGAATCAGTCTAAGTTTGTTGGAACAACAAAGAGAATATAGCATAACCTCTAACTTAGATTTACTCCTATAGCAAAGAAAATCATTTAAGTCTTCAGATAAGTCATAATGAACCATCTTCAACCGCTATTTGACTCTTTTAATGACAATCCTTGATTTTTCTTTTACCAGCTAGCAACTCCATGTTCCTTCTTGTTGAGCATCTTGGACTGGTTCAACATTCATGTTTAGTCCTGCATAAAATTGTTAACGTGCACAAATATAGGCCTAATTATTCCTATTAGAGTAACATTCAAAATATACGTGCAACATTACCATGGATATTCCTCATAGCATAATTACCTATTTTATTGCATCAAAAAGGAACATATATCAAACGAGTTCATGTCATATGACCACACCATCAAAACATATAAAGTCTTATCACGTAGCAAAGCTTCTGAACTCAAAAGACATATCTAGACTCCTAATGTCCCAGTAATGACACACAAACATAGATAAAATAGAGCCATTATTTTGGTTCATCATTCCCCCCAACCTAAAGTCTTGCGGGTCCTCCAAAAGAAGATGAAGATGCTGCATTCCTTCCTTTTTCCTGAATCATATAATCAATGACTTAAGTTTGTCTCGAGCCTCCTGTAGCAAGGCTCCAATAAAATCCCTTATTCTTTTTAAGTTTGTCCCATCTAGATTTTTCTGTTGTTTCATCAAATGAATTGACATATCTGTTGTAGTTTGGTATTGGCCATAGAAGCATAGGTGGCTGAAAGAGTAATGAAAGCCAATTATTCATTTTTGTTTGGCCCAACTGAAGGTACCACAAAGTTCTCTTCAAGGCTGCATAGTAATTTTGTAAAGAGTGTGGTTCTGCCCTCTTTGATTCCTCTATAAGACTATTCCACCTTCTTGCTACATGACCCATAGCTAACGGTGCCTCAGAGGACCTCATTTCTTAAAACTCCTTGTATGCTTCTTACCTTAAGGCCAACATTTTGGTTTTAAAGTCAGGATTATACAACACTCTCTGCCAATCATAATAAAGTTTCCTGGGATTATCACTCTTTTCTCTTATTGGCAAAGAAATTTCGAGTTCTTCCTCTTGATAGGTCTTAGCTTCTTCACTTCTTGCATGTTCATTTTGAATCTAGGACATTAGTGCTCTCAGATTTATGTAACCAATATATAATAGAGGGTTCCATTCTTTATCATGAGGCACTACATAGTTGTGTAAATAAAACTCACAAAGTAAGTTTCTAATTACAGCAGGAGAGTCTTGATAAACCTGATAAAATTCTTATGCAATTTCCAGGGAATGATCCCGATATGAAAGAATCCTGGACATATTGAAAGTGAGAAAACATTCCTTTAAATACATTGCATATACCCTAGGTGGTGATCTACACTCAAGGATTTTAGGCACTATGGTCACCACAGTGTCTATTTTCCCCTTAAGAGAAACAATCTCCTCATCCCTCTTTTTGATTTCTTTTTCTAGTTAACACTTCTCATTTTCCCATTCTGCTTCCTTGTCCAACATATCCTGATATAAATCAAATGCAACTAACATCAAATAAAAAGGAGTAGGCCTATGTCTAACTACCCAAAGTTTCCCTTTTCCTTTCCTTTTCCTCTATTCCTCAGTTAACTGTCCTTTCTCTACTACTTGTGCATTCATTGGCTCTTGTGAAGGAGTTTCTTTTTGTCCTATTTCATCTCCTTGCTCTCTTGCAGAAGTTGGTTCTTGTTATATTCCAGGAGTCTGTTGTATTCCTTCCTGTTGTGGTTCCTCTTCAACGACAGGAGCTTTCTTTTCTGTTGCAGGAAATTTCTCTCATTCCATCATGGAAGTATTTGTTGAGGGACCTGTGCCTTTTTCCCATTCAATTACTCTCTCTACTGTTTTCACCAAATTATCTAACCCACCCAGCCTTACTTCATCATAATATTGCCCTTCCTAAACTTCTTGTTGTTCTTCAGTGCTCTGCTCCTCCTCAGAAGTCTTCTCCTTTTCAGAGCTTCCACTCATCTCTTCCTCCCACTCAACTTCCTCCTCTTTTCCCCCAGGCTCAGGGGTTTTAAAAGTTGAGTTTGAAGAATCAATTTGGATAGGTCCTCCAGATTTCACATTTGAATTTTTCCTAGGCTTTCCTCTAAGCCTATGGCTTCTTCTTTGAGGCATAATAGATCACTCCTATGGGTTTTGGTAGGTTTATATTTCTTTGTAGTTTCCGTTAACCGAAAATCTGTGTTAGGAGATTTTGTGACAACAACCTCCTTTATGTTTTTAGGAGATTTTGCAATTTCCTGGTTTCTCCTTCCAAGGGTTGAAGTTTATTCTTCTTATTCATCCTCAAGTTTCCTTTTTACACCCTTAACACTTGAGGACCCCTTTTATTTATATGCTTAAACTTCTACCTCTACTTCAATCTCTCAGGGATTTTTTCCTCTTTGCTTGTTTAGGGCTTGGGGTTTCTTCTTCTATCTTAGCCTCAGTTGACTCAACTACCTTACCCTTTTCCCTACAAGTAGAATCCCTAGTTTTTCTAGAAATTTTCGTTGGAAGATTTCCACCAGTGGCTATAGGAGTCGGCTCAACATTGCTAGGAGTTACCTCCGCAACAGGAAATTCTACAGCAGAAACACCCTTAGAGCTTGAGGCCCCAGGAGCAGTTTTTCTTTTCTTTTTATTAACCCTAGTCTCTCTTTTAGAAGCCCTTTGCTAACCCCTATAATCTTCTACCCTAAATTCTCAAAGTGAGACAAATTCCTCCCAGGATAACTAAGAAACATCCCTTAATGACTGTTCAACTAACAATTTAATTAAACAATGGTGAGAGATCGAATTTGACCTACCTTTTTGAGTTTCAACGACCATGATCATCTTAAGATTATACAACATATTCAGGATGTTCATCCTAATTCTATGGCTGAGATGGTTGAGCAACTTAAAGTGAAGTGAGTGCAAAAATGACTGCCTCCCCTCACAGGTCAAATATTTAATTATGTGAACAATTGCTGCCATCCATTTGTTTGGTAAAGAGATTCTTCAGGCCCCTTGCTTTTTAACAATCAATGCACGATTTTCAGGTCTTGTGAATTCTTCTCCGGCACTCCTAGAATCCTTCAATTTTGGGTACTTCTCTCTGTCAACCTGTAAACTTGTCACTTCTGCAATCCTTTCTTTAGTGGCCAGAACTCTCAGACCTTTAACATTTGCTTCACCATTAGAGAATGTCATGGCAAACTCAGTGGCTATATCTTCATTAAAATCATCCAGCTTCAAAAAATAATTCAACCAACCAATTAGAAAAAATTCTTGACCACATATTTGGTCTTGCAAAATGGAGGTATGGACTGTAGGTTTGTGTCTTATCAAAGAGCCTCCCATTATGCTCCTTCAGCTCAAGTTCTGCAATACTCTACAACCCTTTGTTTCAACGTCTCACCAACATCTCCTGTAGCTCATAATCTTTGTCTTTCAAAGAAAACCTTGTTTTCGCTTCTCAATCTTGAGTGTTTCCTACCTTTCTAGACAAAAATGGCAACTAAAAGGTGACAAGACAGTGTAATTATGGCTCATAAAGGCAAAAGGACAACCCAGAAAGGCAACTCATGCAAAGTTTCAAAAATAAAAAATGTGTCTGCTTCTTGTATTTCTCATGAATTAAAATGTCACAATCACTTTATTCGCTTAACTCAGATCTGATTTTTATTAAAAGCAACACAAGGTATTGATGATGTGGGAAAGTCAAATTACACGTGGGAATATCAAATCACAGTACACTCCCCCCAACCAAAAGTGTGCCAAGTGTCCTTACATGGCAAAAGAGAAATTATAGGAATGTTATGAGGAATATACATTGAAATGATGATGCAGCTAATGAATGATTCTAATAAGAAATAATTTAAGCATTAATTTGTGACGTACCTGGAGTGATGTGGCATCATGCAAGTTGTAGTCCTCTTGAGCTCACCTACAGTTAACTTAATGAAAGTGTTGGAAAAGCGGCTGCATGTGAAGTGAAGTGGAGTGAAAAAAAGATATGAAGGTGAAATGGAGTGGAGTATGAAAATTATTATGGAGAAATGACTTGCAAAATTATGGAAGTGTTTATTATGAATTTTCATGGTTGACTAGTCAGAAGGAAGGGCTGAGAGCTCACTTGTGTCGACTGCAGGAAACTCAAAGGTTGAAGCTGCAGGCAAAAAGGAGGTTAAAACAAACTTATGTAGGAACTCTTCTTTGGATGAGGGATTTTGATACAAATTCAACCTATGCTTGTTGACTAGCAATTTGAATCTTACAGGATCAATTATTGTGAGTTGGACAACTCCATTCTCAAATACCTGTGATACCTCATATGGGCCTAACCATCTTGTGTGAAGTTTTCCCAGATTATCTTTGTACCTGGAATCATATAGGAGAGCCCAATCTTATGATTGAAATTTCTTGTCCTTAATGTACTTATCATGCCATTTGATTCGTTGGTTTTGCAAGATTTCTGTGTTTTGCAGGGTTGTTGTCTTGATTTCATCTAACTCATTCAGCTGCATGAGCCTTGCTTGTTGTGCGACAACGATATTCATACCCAATTAAACTATTGTTCTGAGAGTTTAATGCTCAAATTCAAGGAGCTTCATTTCTTTCTTCCCATATAGCATCTCAAAAGGAGTGAACCCTGTTGTTGTCTTCCAAGATGTCCTATATTCCCAGAATGCTTCCGATAGTCTAGTTGCCCAATCTTTTCTATGGAGATCTATAGTTTTGGTTAGGATGCTTTCAATATCCCTATCGGTTATCTCTGTTTGACCATTATCTTGAGGATGGTATGGTGTATATTTCTAATGCCTGATATTGTATTCATTTACTAATGTTGTAACAAGTGTAGACGTGAACTGTGCTCCTTGGTTTGTGACAATTTCTTTGTGAACTCCATATCTTGTGAAGATTTATTCATACAAAAACTCGACAATCTTGTTATCTCTTGCATGTGTCATTGCCTTAGCTTCTACCCATTTAGTGACATAATCAGTACAAACTAGAATGTAAGACTTACCGTTAGAAGGTGGATCAATTAGTCCTACAAAATCAAGGCCCCACTTGTCAAATGGTGTTACCACTACTTGAGGATGCAAGGGAATTTCATTTGATCTGGTTGGTCTTCCCATCTACTGGCACCTATCACATTTACTTGTATACCTGGCTGCATCTTTATGAAGTGTTGGCCAATAATATCATGTGTTAAGTATTTTGATAGTTATTCTTTTTGCTGCAAAATGTCCACCACAGGGTTTATCATGGCAAGCATGCAATATGTCATAAGTCTCATCTTATCTCACATATCTTCTCATGACTTGGTCTAGACCTATGTAGAATAAGCATCCTACTATCCATGTGAATTTGAAACTCTTCTCAACAAGTAGTTTTCTTTCTTTTGGAGAAAAATGAGAGGGTACCTTTTGAGCTACTAAATAGTTGGCTATATCAACATACCATGGTGTTTGAACAATAATGGAGAATAGAAGCTCATCTGGGAATGAATCATCCATAATTGGTGAATCCTGATTTGTTGTTAATCATAAAAAAAATCTACAACTACATTTGCCTTTCTCGGTTTGTCTATAATTGTGATACCAAACTCTTGCATCAAAAGAATCCATCTGGCCAACCTTCCTAAGATTGAAGATTTGTTCATGAGATATCTGATTGTTGCATGGTCGATATGAAAAAAGACTTTATACCCAGTTATATAATGTTTGAACTTATTGAAAGCATAGATGACTGCTAACATTTCCTTTTAACAAAATAAATTGCATGTTCCACCATCGTTTCATTTTTTCCTAAGACAACTCCAATTGCATAATCAGATGCATCAGTGTGTATATATAATAGAAGTTACCAATCAAGACCTTGAAGCATTGGTACATGAGTTAATTCTTCCTTCAACTCAGAGAATTCTTTGTTGCATTAGTCTATCCACTGGAATTCTGCATCTTTAGTGAGGAGTGTTTACAGTGGTGATGCAATTTTACTGAAATCTTTGATGAATCTCTTATAATAGCCTGCATGGCCTAGAAAACTCCTTACATCTTTATGTTTTGTAGGTATAGGAAAGTTAGAAATAACTTCAATTTTGGTTGGGTCCAGTTGAATTCCTTTGTGAGAAATATAGTGGCCAAGGATAACACCTTCTTGCATCATCATGAAACATTTCTCATTGTTTAAAGACAAGTTATGGTCTTCACACCTTTGCAAAGTCTTCTCTAGGTTATTTAACGCTTCTTCAAAAGTGCCACCATAAGTAGTGAATTCGTCCATGTATATCTCTATACAATCATGAGAAATATCTGAAAACATACTTATGACTACCCTTTGGAAAGTAGTTGGGGCATTATATAAGCCAAATGGAAGCACATAGTAGGCATAAGTCCCCCATGGGCATGTGAATGTTGTCTTCTCCTGGTCCTCAGGTGCTATTCTTATTTGGTTGTATCCACTAAAACCATCTAAGAATGAGAAATATTTATTTCTTGCTAAGGAGTCCAACACTTGGTCAATGAAAGGGAGAGGAAAGTTATCTTTCTTGGTTGCATCATTAAGCTCCCTATAATCTACACAAAACTGCCACTTTCCATTTTTCTTAGGAACAATAACCAGAGGTGATACCCATTCATTGTCAGAAACAGGATATATGAATCCCGCATTTAGTAATTTATGTAGTTCTTGCTTAACTATTTCCCTTAATGCAGGGTTGACTCTTCTCTGAGGTTGCCTCACTAGTTTACAGTCTTCTTTGATGTAGATTTAGTGTATGCACAACTTAGGATGTAAAACTTTTATATCTATGTAGTCCCATGCAAATGATTCCTTGTGAGACACTAGTACTTTTGTTAGAGACATAGTTTGATCTTAAGTGAGGCTATTATTAACATTCAACCATTTATCTGGAGCCACTTAAACTTGCTTAATCAGTTCTATTATAGATGTTGCAGGAAAGTGTGGCACTTGTAGTTCATGCGGAAACAGTGTATGCAATAGTTTTGCGGCTGCAGGAGATCTTGCAATAGAAGCTGGCAATAACAGTTGTAAGGGACATGTATTTTCTGCATTACATCCTTTAGTTTGATCAGGGACTCCATATTGATTTTGCAAGATATTAGAGAGCACATCTTCGTCTTCCTGAAGCTGGAGGAAGGGGTCTCTTCTTATCATCATCAACTATTGTATTGTATTGACTTCATCATATTCTTCCTCTATATCTGACCAAAGTGGTTGCTTTTGCTCAAGTTGAGGTTGTGCAGGTGGGTATAGTGCAATCTTTTTAGTTTTCACCCCATCTGAGATGGTCATGTCCCCTGATCTACATCCTATGAAGGCATCCATTGTGGCTAACCAAGGTCTACCCAAAATAATGGGGTACCCCCCTAGTGTTGCTTTAGGTGAGACATGGACTGTCTATGGGTCTTTTCTCTTCATTCTTGGCTTTCTCAAACAAGATTCTTTAATTGCCTTTTCATATATTGAAACATCTTTTATTGCTTGAAGTAAAGGAATCTTAACACACACGTTCTTTATATGGTCTACAATATCAAACATGGACTCTTCTTTTTGTTTTGTTGGCTCTACTTCCAATCTTTGAGGGAATGGAGGTGTAGTGTCTGATTCTTGTTGCACCGGCCTTGATGGAACAGGTGGAGTTGTCTCACTTTACTGAATGGGGTCTTCATCAGGCATCTCAGTTATCACTGGAGGTGAAGGTGCAAGAAGAGTTGTTCCCGACCTTAAGTGGATGTCACTAATACTAACAACATAAGCAGGGTATTGGTTTAGATCAATAGCATAAACCTGTTGTTGTTGTGGTTGTTTACTGTTCGGATTGGGCATAGGCTGAGCTAGCAACTGAGTAGGTTTAGGTGGAGTGGTAGTATTTTGATTAGGTGGTGGCATTAGAGCTTGTTGAGGAGGCTCCAAGAAACCGATGGACTGATTCGGCCATTGTCATCCTCTCCATTGAGGTGTTTGTTGCCAGTTTCGTTGAGGTGGAAGCCAACCTCTTTGATTTTGCTGCCAAGGAGGGGGAGGGTTTTGATAATTGGTCCATGTATTTTGGGAATTATTCTAATTTTGCTGAGGGAAATTCCCATAATGATATGGATAAGGATTTTGCCACTGATTATTAGGACTATATGAGTTTTAATAAGGACCATTAAAGGATAATGGATTAGGTGGCATACCTTGTCGTGGAGCCCATGGTCTCCTTTGAGTAACATAGAAGATTTAGTCCTCCTCCCTTTTAACAGGTTTGAACTCTAATAGAGAATGTTGGTTGTCAATATCTGCTACCGTCTTGCACCCGCAGTCTCTCTTCTTTTGCCTGTAGTGAGGGCAATATTCAGCTAACATTGCCTCCGCCTCCTCATGCTTTTTCTTTGCCATAAGTGTGTCCAGTTGTGTGGCCATGTTGTTGATAATATATTGCTTGAAGTCAGACAGTAAGTGAGTAATTTACATCCTTGAAATTTTCATCGTCCTTTTGATGCATCCTGAAGATGTCATCTCCCCTATTACCACTTCTACAATATTCTTTGTATTTCTCAATAAATTTGGTTTGCATGGCTTCACATTTGTCAATGACATCTCTCTCGAGACTCATAAACCATCTTAGGGCTCCTTTCAAAGTAGCAGGAAATAGCTTGAGTCGATGAGCATCAGTGGTGTAATCATAACTTTGATAGAGAATGTCGAATTCGAGAAAAAAGGTATATGGGTCCTCTGTTACAAGCCCATAAAACTTAGGGAGAATTGAAGCAGGGATATTCTTGAGGTTGTTATTATCATGCTGGTCGGTGATAAGGAATTCAAAGGTACTTTGGTTAGGCTGATTTTTTGCAACACCAGCCATCCTCGCCTAATAAAGTATCAAAGCAAATGGGTTTTCAACAGGTTCTTGGTCAATTGGCTCCTCAATGTTGGCAAATAACTCAACAAAAGGGTTTATATCTTGGTCTCCATCTTTAAATAGATTATAAGCTTGCTCAAAATGATTGTCAGGATAAGGGTCGTTAGGAAGAAACCTCCCTAAAGCGTCTCTTCTCCTAGGCATGCAGTAGTATTCATAAGTACTTATGGGTCATTACTCTATGAAGGTAAATGGAAACAAAACTTTTAACTACTGAAAATAAAGTACAATTATCAATAAATACAAAGGTTTCTAGCTTGACACCATCCCCGACAACAACGCCAAAAATGACTAATCTTCTCAATGGTTCAACAAGTAGAATTTGAAGTCATACCTTAGCGATTGGGCATCCAACTAAGTGGTTATCTTTCATCATGAAGGTTCATTTAGTTATCAACCTGGGGCGTATACTTGAAATGGGTCTGCAAAGTATATGCACTAGAAAGGCTAAAACAGTCACCTTTCCTATTGCTGGAAACGAAATGTCACTAAAGGAAAATGCTAAAAGAAAGTAACCGAAATGCTTGAAATGAAAACTAATTAAATTCTAAGAAACAACTAGGAAAGACAAGACTTTATCCATGATCAACAAACAAGGTTCTACTCAGTTTGCAGTGGCTGTAGGAACAATCACAGGAAGTATTCCAGTGGCTACAGGAATAATTCGTGATGAAGATAATGCTAAGTACATAATGAAAAGTAACTGATAAAAGAAACCAAAGGAATACTCACTAAGTGGGCCCCCTTAGTAAGCATCCAAATAACTGAATCAAATACCTGGAACTTAAAATATCATCTTTATTAATCCAAAAGTACTTGATAACATAACAACATATTGTTGGAAGTCTGTCTCTTCAACTAAATCAAAACTGTATTACAAACTCTGAAACTATTATTTTCTCAACCACTGTACAAGAGAAGGTGGGAGATTATTTAAAGCATTAAATTCCTAACTAATTAGCATACCACTCCCAAAGTTCAAGGATGATTGGTGCAGGAGCACCCATGGTGTAAGGAAAATATATGGTCAAAGTCATCATTTGAAATATAATTGATATTTCAAGGTCATTTATAATGTATTTGAATCCATTTGGAATGATTTGTAAGGCTTGGAAGCCTAAAAATGTAAGCAAGTCCTGATTATGTCCTAGTTGTCCATATAGGCCCTTATAGGTCAAGATGGTCAAAATTGTATAAAGGCCATGAGAAGGCTATCAAGTATGTAAAAGGTATTAAATAGATTATTTGGACATTTTTAGGGGGTTTTTACAATTTGGAGAGTTATTAGGAAAAAGTGTCAAAGTTGCAAGAAAATTGCAAAAGTGCAACATTTGCAAAAATGTAAAAGTGCAAAAATTGCACATAAAGTTGTAAAAGGGAAGATGAAGGGTCATAAAGGTAGTTGGATGGTTTATAAATACCAAAGAGTCTATAAATATGTTGTATTGGTCAAACCAAATCATTATTGGAAGAATAGAGAAGAAAGGAGAACATTTTGGATACATTTTGGTGCATTCTACTATTGTTATTTTGGTTGGCTTTCCAGTTTTTGTGTTGGTTCTAGGCCTTGTACGACCATGTATGGCATAGAAACCTTTGTATATGTATAATGGATAGATATATATGTTAATTAAATTTCTTTTCCTTTTGGTTTGGAGTGATTATGTTTAGAAATGAAGAAGATATGGAAGTTTTGGTGAAAGTTGTTAATTGCAGATTTGATACTTCCTGAGAACAGTCACATTGCAACATATGGTATGAACTCATATGAGATTATTAAGACCTATAAATAGACTCATTGGAAATATATGTGAATAATCTTTCTTTTCCCTTTGGTTTGAGGCGTTTTTGTTTATATTTGTGGAAGTTATGAAGATTTTGGTGAAAACTAGTTTTAAACTATCTTAAATGGAGTTGTTGGAAAGGGTTTGTACTTATCTTGTGATTTCACCATTGGAAAAATTCATGACTTGAATATTATGAAAGTAGACTCAGAGGGATTTCATTTGAGTATGGTATTGTTTTAGTTTGGTTAAGTATTTGTTGTGAAATATGATGCCCTAGCAGGCAGCAAGCACACATTTTCCAGATTTATGACAGTCAAAATTGGTCTCGGTGCAGAGATGATAACTTTTTATTGCACCGTTGGATATTTATGAATTTTGGATATGTTGTTTATAATACAGTTATTCAGGGTTTGACTGAAGGGATTGAGATGTTTAATTCTTGTTAAAAATTTATAGACCTCTGTGTACAGGTCTATCCAAAGGGGCAGCAAGTTGGCAAGTTTGATACCTAGATTAAGTTTATGTTTTCTTGATTGATTGATTGTTGAAGAATGATGAAATATGCATGGATCAACATGATCCTAGAGTTGTGAGTCTTAGTATTCTATACACATGCATAAATTCTTATCTTTCTTCTTCACTAGAACTACAGAAGAAGAAAAACGTCTAGAGCTGGGTCTCGAGGGCTTCACTTAGTGAACTTGGGTTATAGCACATGCATTCACAACATACTAAAGAATCCCCCTATTTTCAAAAAATATTGCCCTAAACTCCTTTTTTGTTACCCCCTCCCAATATATAGCCAAAATTAAAACCCCCTTATTTTCACCAAATATTGTATTTTTCATAGCCTAAATTAAAAACCTCCCTATTTTCATTGATAGGCAATATATTGCACCCTCATTTTTTGGATATTAAACCCCCCAATATGAATGCACATGTTATAATATTGCCTAGCCAGTGAAGCCCTCGTGAGATGGGTCTAATAAATCCCACGTCTAAGAGCTCTCTGATAGTCTTCTCTATTTCATCTATGTATGCCTTAAGGTCCCTGTATGGTGTAGTCTTGACTGGTTTCGCACCTTCCTCTAATTATATGACATGCTCAAAGCCTCAGTCTGGGGGTACTCTAGGGGGGAAGTCACCAAATGCCACCCCATGCTTATCCAAAACTGTCTGAATATCTATGTGGAAAGATCTCTCCCCCTGTGGGGATTGTGTCTTGGACGAAATGTAACAATGGGTCACCCAAATAATACCCTGGTGCCTAAATATAGTCTCCATCCTGTGTGAAGATACCACCTTGGGCCCACCATATGATAAAGCCCTCAATATTGTTTTCTTTTCCCCAAACATAAAATCCAGTTGCATTTGGTGATGGTCTATGATGTATCTCCCAATACCCTGTAACCACTGCATACCCGAGACTATTTCATAGTCCTCAAGCCCGAGTACATGAAATTCATCTATCAACGTGTAATCCTTCATCTGAATATGAAGCTGAGGTATTCTCCTAGTACACCCTATGATATCTCCATCAACTACTTTCACTCTGAACCCTGAAAAACTCCTCAATTGGTAGCCCACGCCTCTCTACCAACTGCTCACTGATGAAGTTGTGTGTGGCTCACATGGGCTTCACTTAATGAACCTGGGTTATAGCACATGTGTTCATGACATACTAGAAAATCCCCCTATTTTAAAAAAATATTACCCTAAACTCCTTTTTTGTCACCCCCTCCCAATACACAACCTGAATTAAAAGCCACATATTTTTGCCAAATATTGTATTCTTTCATAGCTCAAATTAAAAACCCCCTATTTTCATTGATAGGCAATATATTGTACCCTCATTTTTGGGATATTAAACCCCTCAATATGAATGCACGTGATATAATATTGCCTAGATAGTGAAGCCCCTGTGGTGTGGCTCCAGTATCCACTAGACACACAACTCTTTGTCCCTGCAAAGTACCCTTTAGTCTGAATGTATCAAACTTAGGGTATTTAGAAAGAGTGGCCATAGTGACATTGGCCTATGTTGATGTATCCTAATCCTCCAACTCCAACTGTGGTGTTTTCTATTCATCATCACTACTATTTGAACCTGTGTTTGGAATGTGCTTATCCTCACCATCCGAAAAGACCTCTATAAGATGTGCTTTGTCTTTTCCCAAGGCATCTGTGACCTGGTTCCCAAGGCTCCTTACAAGTGAAACACAATTTCTTTCTCCTCAATTCATTCCTAGACTCCTGATCCGTCCTAGGAGAATGCGTTACCCTTCTGCTGTGGAAATGACTTTTAGAAGGGTTTAGAGTTCCTGGGAAAGATTTTGTTTTGCTGAAATGTGGAAGGTGGGGGAGAGGTATGAAGGTCCAATGTAATCTATATGGCCTCCTGTAGAGTCTTAGGCTTTAAAGCCTTAACCAAACCTCGAAGTCTCATGTAAACCCTCAATGAAGAACATCGCTACCCTTCTATCTAGCATCTCTGGAACCATGACTGCTATATGTTGGAAGTCATTATACTCCTGAATTTGGCCATCAATGATATGATATAAGCTTCCCTTGTATGCCAATATGTTGTAGGGTGAGAGGGGCTACGTCCTAACACTTGAAATAATGGAGGTTTTCATCTCCAATTTGTTCTCAGACCTCTTCGTTGTCGTTGCAGACCTGTTGATGAAGATAGAATCTCAAAAAAATGAATAATCTGGATGCAAAATGACACACCTTCCTTTGCTTTATGCCTCCAAACCCTAAATCGAACCTCCCTTGGCAAGATTCTAAGATTCCAAAAGAATATTCTTCCTCCTTAGCTACGCCTAGGCTTGAGGGTGATCTCTTCATGACAATTGGACCGCCTTTTAAAAAAGTCTTATTCACCTAGGGGGCGTACTATGGTAACTTTATAATAAAGTTACTTATTCAAACACTATATTAACATTTGTAATTTTAGAAAAAAGTGACTTTATGATATAATATTATAAAGTTTTCATAAGTAAAGCTCACCAAGGCCAAAAATTGACTAAGTCTCCCTTGGTTAGCCAATCATCTCCTAACCTCCAAATTTGCCTATGAAGATGGCTAATAGGCAAATCCATGCTCCTAAGAGGAAACTAGTTAAGAGGGGACATTACATGTTGTTGTTGTCCTACTATGGTTTTTCTTTAGATTGCAACAAATCAAAAGTGGTTATTAGTAACCTACATCTTTTAATTGTCTTCTCTACTCATTACTTTTGTATTAGTAGAACACATTTGCACTTGGTTTTGTGCCATTTTGTGTGGTAGTGTTCATATGATAATGATAATGTTATTCTACTATAGTGGTGCTCTATTATACAAACATGTGTTCATCCTCTACAACTCACGATTTGTCTTCAAATTGTAATATTTAGGAAAAGGTGTTTCTATAGGCACCTTTAGGGACTTAACCTAAGGCAATTAAATAACAAAAGTTAAATATGATCCAACCCAGCAAAAGTTTTAAAAAGATTAAATAATTGTTGCTTTTGAAAAATGTATATAATATTTAATGAATGATACACGTAGGTGTAGGTGCCCTATGGAGGTGTAGAAATAATTTCTATTGTGTTGTGTTTATGCATATTGTTGTTTGTGTGTTTTGTTATTTTCTTGTGTGCTCTTCTATATCATATTTTTTATTTGTTGTTAATAAAAATTATGTTATCATTTTTATCATTTGGATGTAAAGGGATAGGGATATGAACTAGAGAGGAAAAAACAAATTTTAGATTAGAAATATAATTATTAAATATTGTGGAAGTTATGACAAGGTCACATCCCAAAAAATTAGATGACTATAATTGAAATGGAATTAAGATTTTGGAATTACAAGAAAAAATTAATTAATTAATTAATTAATATGTAGTCTATAAAATCATGAACGATTCATATATTAAATAAATGATCATAACACACTACTTTAATATTTACTAAAACATATAACTAAAAATAAATATTATAAATAAATAATTTTCATCTTTAACATAATTAAATATAAATATTAATTAAAACAAAACCTGTCCAAAATAAATAATTTTCATCTTTAACACAACTAAATATAAATATTAAATAAAAATATTTAAATAAATAATTTTCATTTTTACACCAAGAAATAAAAACCATATTAATTCTCATCTTTAACACAACTAAATATAAATATTAAATAAATAATTTTCATCTTTACACCAAGAAATAAAAACCATATAAATTGAACATGTTACATATTAATTTTATGTATAGAACTTTAGTGAATAATATATCGTAGGTTTTAGAAAAAGCAAATGTCTCCTTTGATTAGAGCATAATGAATTCCGACCTGCCGGGATCGAACCAGCGACCTAAGGATTTCTTAAGGATTTTATATCCCACTACAGTCCTCCGCTCTACCAACTGAGCTAAGGTCGGATGTTGATAGTGATTTATTATTATGTATATATTATTCAACATACCAATGCGAAGATGTACAAATAAAGCAAGAGCATTGGGGGAACGAAAGAAACGATCCTTTGGCAAAGAACGAAAGTGTCTGCTTTAGTAATGGGATATTAAAGTAAAAATATAAAATTTCTTTATTAGTGTAGTTTTTATACTACGTCTCATAAAAATATATTTTAGTTTATATAAAATATAGGGAGAATGGAATGACAATCAATGTAATTGCACAAGTGATTCAAGATGTTTCGGATATTAGGAATAGGGCTCCAATTCATGAAGGCATCTCTTCTTTCTTTTTCTTTCTTTTTTTTTCTTTTTTTCTTTTTTTCTTTTTTTCTTCTTTTTGATCATCAAGAATTGTGTGAATATGAGAAATAGTAATTCTTATTGTCATGCGAATAAGATATGCTAAAATTATGTTAAGTATAAGACTAGAAATGTGGCAATGGAGATTGATCATGATGTCTATGTTGAGGGGACTCTCAAGAGCCATATGAGCCACATGTGGAATGAACACCATGGCTACAACTATGATAGTGACCATGCAAAGTGAAAACATGCCTATTGGTAGGAGAGTGTGGCACACAAAAATAGACATTGAGCATTAGCTCAATATTCTATAAGAGTTTACAAGTGGGAAATCTCCAAAGCAACTTTATTCACGTGGACCGAAATCTATAACATATCATTATAGTATATAATGGCTTTAGTATTTATGGAAAAGTGAACATCCACGATAGCTTCTAAAAATAAAGTTGCATTCCTATCTTTCCATATGCTAAATAGAATTTTCGCTCTAAAAGCATGCCAAATTTGGGTAGATCTCAAAGGCATTTTAGGCCAATTTCCTAGAAGAACCATATGCTAGGAGAAAAATTCTAGCTAAAAGGGCTTACAAGAATCATTAATTTAGTTTTGTGAACAACTTTCACCCATGAGGAAAACTACAAGTGATGCTTCAGAGTTTCTAAATTGTGTTGAAAAGAATGAAGGGAATGGAAACACACAATGAATAAATTAAGATCTATTGAGAAGACCCTAGTAAATAATACAATCAAAATGAACCAACTTCAACTATAAAATAAAAGACCAAAATATTTGAAATCTAAAGTGCCACTCAATGGAAGTAGACTAAAAATTCCACCTCGTATTGAGTTTTTGAACAACAGGAGAGTTAGGAGAAAACAATTAATATCTTTCTAAAGGTATGTAGTTCCTAGAAGAAGTGTGTGAATACCACTTCTAATCCTTCCACCAACTTCTAGTGCACCAAATCGCAACATTTTGGATTATCTATGAAGGAATAGACTCCACAATTATTTGAAAGGATTCATATTCTTGATTTCCAAGTCTATATTTATTCTATATTATGACCAATAAAATCAGCTCTTGGCACATCTAGAGAATAATTTTGGAAAATAACAAATCCCTCTTTTTAAATTTTTTAATGTACGAACATAGAAAACTTTGGCAAAAGTTCTATCCCAAACAATAATCATAGGAAACCACTAAAGAGATTGTCGCTTGATTGAAATTCTAGTCTCTAAATCATTCCTATTCCGATAAGCTAATGCTTAATGGCTTCCCAAGCCTTCTAGATACTTTTGACCACAAAAGTGCCTTGAACTAAGGATGGAATGAAATCCTATACCTTTCTAGGCCTATTTCTCATGAGGGGTGCCAAAAGCAATATAATACTAAGGAAGAAATTTATAGGCCTCATTACTCTCTAGAGTTCTAATTATCCACACGACACACAAGTTTAGCCCTTGTTAGTGAGCATCAAGAAGGCCAAGACCACTAGAGTTGTGTGGAAGACAACTAAATTATCAAGCAACTTGGTGGAATCCTTTTGCCAAAGACAAAGATGCTAATCTCTCTAACCTTTGATAAGAGGTTTTTAAAGGAGACTAGCAAGATGAATAATACAAATGAGTGGTAGCAAGTACTTTAGAACAAATCTCTAACTTCCTAGCAAGAGGAAGAGGCTTAGAAACCTAAAACAACTTTTTCTCAATTTAATCCAAAAAAAATACCAAAGAGATAAAGAGGAGGATTGAAAGGTAAAAGGAATGCCAATAAAATTGAATATCTCTCCATAGTCAATCCATTTCTAGCTAAAAATATCAATCTAGGGAGGCTTGGGCAAGAAGGATCAAAGATAACATTGATCCTTTTGCCACTATATGCAATAGATGGAAGCGAAGCAAAAAGTATCTTAACATTGCAAGGGTTGGCTAACATTAGCTTGGTCTTCCAAGACATTAAGAAACAAAACATCATAAAAGTGGAAGCAAAGCAAAAAGTATTTTAACATTGCAAGGGTTGGCTAACATTAGCTTGCTCTTCCAAGACATTAAGAAACAAAACATCATAAAAGTGATCACTAACTCTTAGAATTGCCAATATCTGAAAGCAAACTAAATGCTAACAATAGCCAAATTGTATTGATAAAATACATACTCTAACACACCCCCTTAAACGTAGCTAGGGTGGACATAATAAATGATGGGTCTTGGTTACTAGACCTAATGAAATACCCATGTACAAAGTCATTCCTTAAAAGATGGAGAAAGATAGAAAATCTTATGGAAAAAAACTATCCTCCAAAAAGAAAGAAAAGTACAATATGATTCCCTCATGTAAAGGAAAAAGAGGAAGGCTGCTCTTGAACCAAGAACCCATTTGTTAATCTCAAAATTTGTAGTGTCGTTTATAGCTTTTCATTTTTGAAATATCTTCAAACTTTTCTGAGTTGCAATCTTTGATGATTTACTTTCTACTTTTGACTTCTTAGATGATCAAAATGTGAGAACTTCCTAATAGGGGCCTCAATAGAAAGTACTTTTCTTTTCTCACGGGCCTGCCTGTATGATGAGTCTGGAGGGAGTATCACACAATAGCCATGAGAGGAGATATTACTCATGCCTGGTCAAACTTTGTTCCTTTATGCCGCATTTCTCATGCAAGCTGCAATAAAGCTTCCACGTCCTTGCACAAGGGTATTCACGACCTGTACAATGGATTCTGACCAGCAAGGGTATTCACGACCTGTACAATGGATTCTGACCAGCAACAGCGTTCAATGACCTGCATGAACAAGTCAAAGATATGCCTGTGGCCCCTTTCTGTGATATGGTTAGAATAGAAATACCTTTAGCTCCATATTGGCACTTACCTTTATTGTAACTACATAGAGATTTGTCCAGAAAGAGAGAAACCAAAACCTAATACTAACATGTTGGAGAGTAGAATGAAAAAAACCAAAACCTTCAATTGTAAGAACATTAAGAATTGGAGCTAGAGGGAAACCTTGGTTGATAGATCTAAAAAGCCTTAAAGAAGAGGTTCATTGAGAATTGATGTTAAAACAAGCTAAATCATCTATAAATAAAATTTAGATTAAGTATATAAATGCAACACACAATCATAGAGCTCATTCGATATGGATATAAGTCCTAATAAAATCAATCTTGATGAAAATAGCCTATTGTTAAGATCAATGAGCTAAATTTGTACCTTCTTAAATGACAATAATATTATCTAGGATATATCTACTCTTGGTTAAACTAGTCTTCTTAAGATGAACAATAACAAAAATCAAATGTTGAATAAGAGAAGGATTTAAGTTTTTGATCTTATAGGAAATATAAATTATGTGAATTGGTCACCAATTTTTATTGTTTTTCTAAATCGCCCTCGCATATGAATTCAATATTATCTTTATTTATCTTACACCTAAGGATCTTGTATTAACATATTTTAGGTATACTTGAACAAGTTTATGGCCAATTGTGTCCCATAGGGATTTCTAAAACTCACAAGGAAAATTATTGCAATCAATGCTTTATCATTAGCTGTTGAGTCGTTGGCAATTGACACTCATTGGAATCATATGTTGTCGTTGATGGAAACAAGATTCTATTGAAGGCATATACCGACATTTGGAGGCATACACCGACAGATACCGATATTGGAGTAATCAGGGTCATCACCAGCACCGACATCCAACACTTCAGTGAAGTCGACATTAGTCTGGATCCGAAAGGTTTTATTTGTAAAATCATTTTGTAATTATTATATAAGGGCCAACATTGAATATCTTTTGTATTGTAAGCCGACATAAGGCATATTGTTTGTAAAGGGTATATAAGTCAGTTTGTTAGGTTATTTTGATATAGGTGAATATATATGACAAGGTAGTAGAACTGTGTGATGCGAAGGATATGTATGGAGGTCATTTGTATGGGAATGTAATATCATACTATGAACAGTAGATGGTTTGTAAATAATTCTTGGAGGAAAGGAGATACTAGTAGAAGGATTCAGGGTTTATGAACCGGTACAGAACAAAGCTTTAACCAGAACTCTTTTTGGCATTGTAGATGCATTTTGTGAGTTCATCAGTACTATTTTATCTTAGTAGAAGCTTGTATTAAGTGAGACTCTTTTGTGTTGAGCAGTGTGCTCTAGGCAGTGTGCCTTCGTCTATGTGCAGGCCCCCATGCTATGTAATATCTTTCACATGGTCAGTGAATTGATATTGTGGGTCACAAATCCCACCGTGGTTTTTCCTTTGTGAGGTTTTCCACGTATAAATTCAGTGTGTTATGGTGTTCATTCATGTGGCTGGTTTATTTACTTCATGTTATATGTTTCTTCATTTATCGGTTTATATGTGTATTTTATAATAAGGTAAAATCTTATATTACTGGAAGAACACTGATTCACCCCCCCTCTCAGTGTTCTTGGATTCCAACAATTGGTATCAGAGCTTGGTACCTTGGAGGAAGTTTAACAGCTTGAGGAAGATCCTGAAACCGAAATCATTGAACATGGATATGGAGAAGCAACTTGAGATGGCACTTGAGGACTATGATGTTGAAAGGATGAAGAACTTAAAACTGCAAGATGAATTGAATTATGCTAATGGGTTTATTCTTGTTCTGCAAGAAAGGTTATCATCAGCACAAGCTAAGAGAAAGGAACTTTTGCAAAACCAGGATGATGAAGAGAAAAATGCACTTAAGGAACAATGTCAGAAGCTAAGTCAAGCAAACATGCTCATGAAGAATGAAATGCAAGACCTGACTATGAGGTTATCAAAAGATATTGAGGACAAAAAGAAGGAAGAAAATCTTGCTATATCTCTGAAGAACAAATTTGATGAATGTGGCAGATTGACTCATGATAATAATCTTTTGAGAATTGATTTGGTACACTCCCGAAACAATGAACAAGAGTTTGAAAGACAAATAACAACTCTGAGAGATGATTCGACTACTGCAAGTGAGTATAAAGAAAAAATCAGGATTAGTGCTGCACAGTTCGATGATTTATTGAAAAAACAAAGGCAAAGTGAAGATTCTAGAGGACTTGGATTTGTACAAGGTGAAAGTTTCGGTACTGCAAATGAAGATCAGACAACCAGTATGCATAACTCATCAGACCAGAGGAAACCGGTAAGGCAATCTTATGCTCACAAATTCAATGGTAGATGTTTTATTTGTAATAAATTTGGGCATATGGCTAGACAATGTAGAAATAGAGCAAATCAAAACTACAATTCAGTTCCCGGTCAATGTACAAATTGCAAGAAATATGATCATAAGTTAGAAGATTGCAGAATGAATATTAAATGTCATGCATGTGGAAAGTTTGGTCATTTGGCTAATCAATGTAGGTTAAGGAATGACACCAGATATGTCAAAGCAATTCAAAAGAACAATGTTACATGTTATTCATGCAATAAAATAGGTCATATTTCTAAGTACTACAGAAGCAAGTCTACACCGGTTAGCAATGATAAATAAAATGAGAAAGGAAAGCATAAGGTAGATGAAATACAACAAGATCACACCAAGAGATGGGTTAGAAAATTTGAAGAACCAAGTGGAGATGCAACTACACCGGTAACTGCACCTATAACTCCATCGGTAGAACAGAGCATTCCTGCACCAACATGAAATTCAACTAGTAACTGAGGCATATGCCTTAGCAGTTGGAAAATTTATTGCAAATGTTTTATATTCCCCAGAAGAGATCTGGAAGAGATCTCGAGTGTGGTACTAATCATTGATGGAGGTTTATCCGACATAAAACTGTGAAACTTGAATCCGATAGGGTACATCGCTAAGCATTTATGACAGTGATGAATTAGGGTTTACTCACTGATAAAAAGGGAAAATGGACTCATTTTCACTCACCCAACACTCAAGCAAACCAGAGCGAAGCAAAGGCAAATCATGGGTGATCAAGAGTTAGCAAAGGCATTCTGAAGGATTTCCAACAGTCATCTGAGAAGTAATCAAAACCTTTCAAGCGACGATTATTTTCCAGGTATTTCTTTTAAATGGCATCTGGATCATCATCTGCTCCTACTTTCATTTGATTCCCATTGTTGTTGAGGTCAAGGATAGGATTAGGCCTGTTTTCAAGGAAGTTCCCAAAATTGTTATGAAGGAAGACTCTACTGGCACGTTTTTGAGAGTTCTCGATGGCATGGTTTATGTAGAAGATGTCAAGGCCTATATTCACTGCACATTGGAGGATTTAGGCATTGAGGAAATCTAGGGGATGTATCAATCTGTGATACTAGGCAGCTCCGGAACAATCAAACCAGAATATCAAATCATTGAGGATCTAGGGTTAACCAGAATCCTATACATACCGAAATTCAAGGATAAAGTGATCAGATATGTTCCGAGTAGGGTCCATAATGAATTCATCTGGCTAGAGTGGCCCCACATGATTACAAAAGAAGCCATTCAGGTGATCATTGGTTTACCCAAAATTAGACAGGAAGTAGAAAAGAAGATATCCAACACTACAGTTGAGAAGCTCATAGACACAACCCATGATGGAAGATCTATGAGGGTCAACACCATCAAAGACAGAGATGTAAAATTTTCCAGCATGATCATCGGTTGCAAGGTAACTCAATCAAGTCCATTGAACTCTGTTTCCAGTTCTTATATCCATGCTACATAGTAGATGATAAAAAATAATGAAAAGTATGACTTGTGTTAATGGATGAGGAGTGAGTTAATGATTAATCTTAGCAAGATTAAAGGGGTTAAGAAAGGAACTTTTAGGTTTGGCAATCTTATTGTTTATTTGATGTTATACTTCATGAATGAGCTACCAGGTTTGGGAAAGAAGCGTTGGGCTCATGACATACCGGTAGGTATGCAGATCAAAGAAGCAATCACCGGTCTTGGCAGTAATAGGTTTGAGAAGCTTTGGGGAAACTTCAAAACTTTTTAGGAAAACATGAGACCGAGGGAGAGAATTTCCAAACATATTGTGGAGAAATACTACACTGATATTTGCTTTATGGTAAAAACAAATGAGACACTGATGGAAGAAGTAGAACCTAGAACTATATGGGTCACTGAATTAGGTTATGAAGTAGATGACAACATTTTGGAGTTATATGCTAAAATGTTGATTGATGCTCCTTTGGATGATAAGGCTGAACACTTTGGCACTACAAAGGAGAAGGCTCTTGAGGTTAAGATTGGTTTCAATAGGAAAAGAAGAGAAAAGAAGATAGACAAAATTTTTGCATTTGTTCAGGATGTAATTCACAGGATAGATACAGAACTAGGTTCTGGATCTAAACCGGTAGATCAACCGGCAACAACAAGTGCTCCTGAGGTGAAAAGGCCTAAGAATTTCATTTCTTCTATCACTTCTTCCTCTGATCCAAAGGATAATCAACCTCTTGCACTCAGAAGGGTACAAAGGAAGAAAGATGACAAGCCTCTGGTAGAGGAGAAGAAGGTGGAACCAAGGAGAAAGCTAGTTAGAAAGGTAACAACTGCACCCACACCTCCGACAAGGAAACCTACTCAAAAGAGGCATCCTGCTCCATCCGCTTCCTACTCCATCCGCTCCTGCAACCCCCATCAAGAAGGAAAAGAGTGATGAAGCAACTGAATCTGGTAAAATGACTTGTACAAAGTTAATTGAAGAGATAACTAAAGATGGAATGTTGAAAATGTGTCAAATTTTTATGAAGATTTAGATGATAATGAGTGAAATGAAATAGAAGAAACAATTTTGTTATATTTAGACATATATAAGAAGACTTTGGTAGATATTTTGAAGGAAATTCCCTTATCATTGTATAATAAGTTAGATGCAAGGAGATTAGATGCAATCAGGAGGGACAGAGAAATCAAAGAAGTTGAAATTTTGAAAGTGTGGCTCTATAAATAATGAAGAAATAAAAAGATGTATAGATGTTGCTAATAGAACAGTCTTTAGCAGCAAAACCTAATAAATAGGCCTAATGATGGGTAGAGTCAATGAGATAGTAAATGAGACCAGAGATGGTTGGACCAAATTCTTCCAAAAAATCCTGATTTTCTCACTTCTCAAGAAGAATTTGCTAAGGTAACAACTCCCACCATTCTGGACAAATCTAAAGAGAAAGGAATTTTGGGAAGTTCAGCTCAAATTTTGAGTGAACTGATAGTTAAACCCAAAATTGACGAGAGTGTACAGAGTAAATCGGTAGAGACTACATTTGTACAGTCTGGGCAAGGCAATATAGGTAATGTACATGTTACATATAATATTATGGATAATACTCCACTGGCAGTAACTGATGCTACACCCAGTGGCGAAGCCATTAGTGCATTAGAGGAGGAGAAAAGAGATATGCCGGGAGAGGATAAGGAAGATAAGGAAAAGGAGACTGAACTGACAGTTGATTCTCCTACAAAACTTTTGGCAATTGTCACTTCTCAAGTTGAGAAGAAATCAATTACAGAGATGAGTCCTAGAGAGCTAATGATGATGGCTACTCAAAAGCTATTGAAGTAGGGATCTGCAGACAAAGGAATAATACATCAATCAATAACAGTTTTGCATAGATTGATTCCTCAATGTATGATTGAAAATGAAGAAATCCCTTCCAACAAGCTTAAGGCACTAACAGAGCATATATCTAAAAACTTTCAGTCATTGTAGCAGATTTGTGACAAGAAGGCACTTGAAAGATTTACTCTAACCAAGAAATCCGCTTTTGACCAGATTATTGAGACAGAAAAGAGGAAGGTTCAAGAGAAACTTGTACTCATTGAAAATTCTTTGAAACAGTGTACTAACATCTACAGGGTCTATTGTAATATAGAGATTCTTACAACAAATTTAGATTAGAGATTAAAGGCATTACATGAAAAGATTGCTAATATTGGTAATTCTTTTGATGGACTAACTTCACTCACAACTTCCATTGATGGACAAATTTTGATCTTGGAGAACCAAGTTTTTTCTTTTGAAAAGGAAAGAGACAAGATCATTCAGAGAGAAATGAGTCTTAGAGGTTTGGTGAGTCCAAGATTGGATTCACTTGGTGTACATAAGAGGGAATGTATGGATATGCTTGCAAAGCCCACACCGGCAGAAGTCACTGAGAAAGAAACACTTGCACATTTACTGAGTGGACTTGTATCCATATCTGGAACACTCAAAACCGGATGGGATACCTATGTACAACTGCTAGAGAAATCTTACCCGAAAATTTTGAGATTGGTCAAACTCTGGTAAAGTAATCTATAATTATTCTTTCAATTCTTTCACCGGTCTTTGGCATTGATGCCAAAGGGGGAGTGTACATTATGTGAAAAATATGTATGTAATCCTAAGGGGAGGATATCAGGAATAATATATTGCTGACAGGTTCAATTAGCTCAGGGGGACAATGTTTCATATTTTCAGTTGAACTGACAGGGAATCCATTTTTCACATGAGTGTTGCCATCAATGCCAAAGGGGGAGATTGTTGGCAATTGACACTCATTGGAATCATATGTTGTCATTGATGGCAACAAGATTCTATTGAAGGCATATACTGACATTTGGAGGCATACACCGACGGATACCGACATTGGAGTAATCAGGGTCATCACCAGCACCAACACCGGCACCGACATCCAGCACTTTAGTGAAGCCAACATCAGTCTGGATCTGAAAGGTTTTATTTATAAAATCATTTTATAATTATTATATAAGGGTTGACATCGAATGTATTTTGTATTGTAATTTGACATAAGGTATATTGTTTGTAAAGGGTATATAAGTCAATTTGTTAGGTCATTTTGATATGGGTGAATATATATGACAAGGTAGTAGAACTGTGTGATGTGAGTGATATGTATGAAGGTCATTTGTATGGGAATGCAAAATCATACTATGATCAATAGATGGTTTATAAAGCATTCTTGGAGGAAAGGAGATATCAGTAGAAGGATTCAGGGTTTATGAACCGATACAGAACAAAGATTTAACCAAAACTCTTTTTGGCATTGTAGATGCATTTTTTGAGTTCATCAGTACTATTTAATCTTAGCAGAAGCTTTTAGCCAGTGAGACTCTTTTGTGTTGAGCAGTGTGCTCTAGAAAGTGTGCCTTCCTGCATGTACAGACCCCATGTCGTGTAATATCTTTCATATGATCAGTGAATTGATATTGTGGGTCACAAATCCCACTGTGGTTTTTCCTCTTTGAGGTTTTCCAAATATAAATTCAGTGTGTTATGGTGTTCATTCATGTGGCTGGTTTATTTACTTCATGTTATATGTTTCTTCATTTACCAGTTTATATGTGTATGTTATAATAAGGTAAAATCTTATATTATTAGCAGAACACTGATTCACCCCCCCCTCTCAGTGTTCTTGGATTCCAACATGAGTAAGCCACTACTTTAAGATCCTCCAATTTGAAATTTTTGGTCACTCGAGGCCCATTGTGCATTGAATATCCTATAAGGGACAACACTCACATATTGATGAAGGGAATGATCATTTCAAAGGATGAGTCTTTAGCCTAAAAACCTATGGGTTACAATACATAAAGGCCTAGATAATATCAAGAAGATTAAAGAAAATGTGTTGGATTAAATGGGTTCTCATGAATTACCACTCATGAAATATAGATTCATTGAGATTGACTTAAAAATTATTCATTTTAATCTTAATAAAAAATAACATAATTTGATATATTGAGTAAACACCACTTGAAAATTAATTATCCAATGATCTCTATAATGAATGGATCACAAGGAACAACACTTGCTAAAGGTTTTACAAACAAGGTACTAGCAAGCTAATTGAGCTTGATCTTGGAGGAAAATCTATGGTTGGGCATACTTGAGTTAAAGTAGTAGTGAGATAGGTGACCTCCTATAAAGTCTCAATGATTCACCTCTATGAGAATCACCTAGATACAGTGAGCGATAAATGGAGCACTAATTCTTATGAGTGATTGGTCTATGTGAACCAATCTCATGAAATATGGGTTGATAAATATTGATTGAAAACCACGTAGATGAATCCTAATAAAATAGCACAATTTGACACTCTATAAAAACACAACCTACTTGAAAACAACTCTATCATCATTTAAAATAAAATATAGGTTCGATTGTAAATTGTTATTCTTATGACTTCTCCTCACTCTAGAAAACAAGTTTCTAAGATCTATAAGCATGGTTAATTTGTAGTTTCCAAACAATTTTCTTGTATTTCCTATGAGCTAGAAGGTGATCCCTTCAACCCTCATTTACAAAATTGATCGACCAAGCTCCACCACCAACTCAAAGTAGTTGATTCTAATTGAGCCAAAGGTGCTCAATTTCAAGCTTACTTATAGTAGATCAAGTATGAAGACAAAGCCTATAATGAATTCTTTTAAGCCATGAAACTCAAACAATATTTCTCATTGATTCATTCCATCAAATCTAAGTCTAGGAGGCTCTAGCCTCTACCAAATATTTTTGAATATTTGTTTATTACTATAAGCTTGTGTTTCAAGCTTAAAAAGAATCATTATATTTCCATACAATACTTCAACTAGCCTTGATTTTATTTTTTTCCATATTTTGAAGCAAGCAACAAGGCATGTGACTTCTCACTTTCTCTCTAGGAACTATGAATTAAGCTTATGTCTATGGAAAATGATAAAGATCTAGGTTTAGATGAATTTCCTTTAAAAAAGTTCAAATCTATTTAACACTTAATAAGATCATTTTTTCTCCAAGTCTAACAGGAGGCCTTTCAAAATGGGTTTCTTGGACCCTTGATCAATCATGACATCATCAAATTCATACCTAAAGCCAAAGATACACAACTTTTTTGCAATTGTTGTTTCATCACTCTACTTAATATTTACTTCAAAACACATATTAAATGCTTTTCATTGTATATTCATAACTACTGTCTTCCATTTTTCATCCTAAGAAAAATCACTTTATTGATAGTCAATGCATTCTTCAAAACATTCTTATCATTTAGAAGGGCATGGGATAGGCACAAGCTTCTTACTAGCATCTCATTTTTTTAAATTTTGACTTCAAGAAAGGTTATGATAATATTAAATGGTCTTTTATCCTTGTGATGTTAAAATATCTTGGATTTACAACATATCTAAGAACTTTGGTCTCTTATGCACCATCTAGCAACATTCCTCTTTAGTTCTAGATGTATATTTCTTGTGGTAGTAGCCTTTGGATACCTAGTACTCCATAAAACATCACTCAACTTGAACAAGGTTATTTCTACTATTTCTTTTCTCTTCTCCATGTAGTATCTTATCAATGGATACTTTTTAATGACTCATTTCTCATGATATTAAAGCACCAATCATGTTTTAAATTAAATTCATAGATTTTGTATTGTATTTTGTCTATATTCTAGTTCCAAATTATAGTGGTACAAAACTCAATGATACAAATAAATCTCTTTCTCCTTATTAAAATGATTTGAGTACTTCTTATAGACTTAGATTGTTAAATAATAAAAATTTTAAGTTTATAAGAAATATTTTTCGTTGAGAAATCTCTCTTGACACCCTTTGATAGTATGTCATTTAGTGGGTTGAAAAGAAATTTTTTTGAACTAAATCTTTAAGGTTTTCATTTGGCTAGAAAATTTTACTAAATTATTTGTAGTCATTTGTATATACTATTCTCTTGTTGGTATTTGTTTAAATCAATCTATGAATTCCCCACAAGTCTCCTTAGAAATTTATTATGGTAATATGACCAAGCTTCCTATGATTCCCATTATTTTCCTTGGGATATCTGCTATCTACTAAAGGGTAAGAGTGGCATGTGAGCTCTTAATGTTTATAGGCAAAGTTAAGCTCTTTGTACCAAATGGATTATTTGAGCTCTTAATGAGGATAAGGCCTATAAAACTCTTCTTTGGTACTACACTCAACAAGTCTCACCTTATCACAAATATTGTTGGAACAAGATTACTCTTCATGCCCTTCCAATTACTACTACTCCCATTAAGGATACATTTATTTCTCAAATCTTTTGAATCTGCCAAGTTATTTCTTAAACAGGCGAGAAATTATTTTCATACTGTTTTTTCTTTTAACAATCTCAATATCTGGTGGTCTCCATTATGAATTCCTCTAACTTGACACACATTGAGAACCCACACTTTTTAAAGGGTGTTTCACACTATTTATTATCTTACCTCTATTAGAGATTAGATCCCTTAAATTACATGCAAAAATGTTATTAGCTTACACAGGGTGACTTTATTTTTGTTGAATGAATTTGGGATCTCTCCCTAATGTTATGATATATAATTTAGGCCTACAACCCTCTCATGCTTTGGTGGAAAGATCAACATTAGAATAATGATACAACCTTTAAGTGCTTTCCAAGCTCGATTTATGTTGGGGACTTCACTCTTCCTTTGATTTTTATCTTTTTAGACAAAAATTCCAAACCAATATTGAGCCTAATATCATCTATTTCTTATGGTGCCTAGATTACTATGGTTTCCCCCTTTACCAACAACTTAATTATCTTGACCTTTCTCATCTTGTATGTATATAAGTATATAAATCCACTGCATCAATTTATTTTAAAAAAAAATTTGGTCTTACCATTATACCTAGTAAGCATGATAATGGATTCATAATATTTTTGTAATCTTCCACCTTGAATATTTCTCATTGAGGGATTGTTTAGAATACAACCTCAAAGACTAATTATACTAATTAGGTTATAATTTTTTTGGAGCTATCATTCTTTTTCATTCATGGAAGTACAAAACAATGTTATTTTTACTTATAAAGCTATGGGTTGCAATTTATCATTAATCAAAAAGTTCAATTTGATTTATTTTGCTCACTTATAGAATAAAGCTCAAGTAGAGAATGTTGGAGTTATTTGTTCAACCCCACAAGCCCATGAATCACTTGCAAGTAAAACACCTATCACATATGAAGAGAAAAAATCACGATTAATGTATGAAATCTTGAGAGAGATTGTTCCAAAGAGGAATCTA
The DNA here is from genome assembly GCF_030272615.1 of Cryptomeria japonica. Lineage (NCBI taxonomy): Eukaryota > Viridiplantae > Streptophyta > Pinopsida > Cupressales > Cupressaceae > Cryptomeria > Cryptomeria japonica. The sequence continues at coordinate 719,703,810 of NC_081412.1, forward strand.
ATATGTAGATTAACATGCAAATGAATTGAATAGATTATAATGAATACAATGTATGCTTATAAAAGCGTGATGATAAAACCCTAGATGCAAAACCTAAATAAATATTAAAAGAGATCTTGACAAGTATCCACATATAATGAATGAGACAACATGTTCTTAATAAAGCTCAATATAATAAAATATAAAAAGTACCTAAGTTTAGCTTAAGTGAATAAAGTAATGAAAGACCTAATTAACTAAATAATTAGATAATATTCCAATTACTCCAACAAACCCATTTAATATTAACTTAGGGATAGCTAAAGAGATAATGATGAATTCTAGATGCAAGCATGAATGGGTCTTGACAATGAGGCCTAATTAGGTATACATGTACAAACCAATACAAACTCTCATAACCAAAGAAAATAAGAAAAAACTAATTAAAAAAACTCCTCTCCAAAAGAGAGAAAAATGCAATAAATGCACTAGTGAAAGAAGGAAAGGATGACCCAAAGTGATCCCCCAAGGACTTATTTTTATCACAATAGTACAATAAATGTCTCCCACAAGAAAGATAAAATAAGGATAGGAATCCCCCAAATGAATAAGTTAGCTCATGTGTCAATGATAAAATCTTGAAGATATAACACGATCCACTACGTACAAACAACATTTCTCCCCTTTAGAGGAAATAGATCCACTAGTGATATGAGAAGTCATTCTCATAATCTCGTAGAAGTAGAAACCCAAATCCAAATTGTGTGTGCCTCTAGAAATTGCTTAAATGTTGCTATATCCATGAAGAATGATGATGCCACAGACCAATTAGGTACATGCCCAATCAATGTAGAAGGTGGCAATTTAGGACTCTAAAAAATTTGATTAGAATAATCTCCATGGGCGATGAAAATGGTATGACAACACTAATAGGGTTGTTAACAAAGAGGAGATGAATGTCCTATAGATAATCTCCTAGATCAAAAATATGAGACTCCACAAACAAGAAGGTTATGTCTACAAGATACGAATCACAAATAGTTGTATCTAGAAGAACAATGCCCTATTGCATTGGATCAATGGGAGCCATGCATGATGAAGATTGAGATAGTGTCTCAATTTGAGGAATGAGAAGTGAGAGACAAACCTATGATCGAACGATACATGGAAGACTTATGATAAACTCAAGCATCTCAAAAGTACCATGATCATAGGGTATGTAGTCTGCATATGCAAGGGGAATGAGCCAATCTATTGTGGGACCCTATGAAGATGGAGTGATATGAGGATCTCCATAGATCTCCTAAAGGTGAGTTCAAATTTTGTGGGGACAATCAATATCCAATACATCATATGAAGTGTCATGATCGATACTAGAACCAACCACTCCTACAACATGGTCATTAATGATCCTCCAAGAATGCTTACCCCTCTCTTAGGTTGGTTGAGGGATGATTCCATATAGATACATTAAAAAATCAAGTCACGTAAGATGTGTAAAGATTCCCTTTCACCAAGACTCATAAGTACCATTTTCCAACATGATAACAAAAGGATGAATACAAAAACCCATTATACCTTCTAAAATAAAATAATCAAACTTAAAAAAACTCAGTATATGTACATCAAATCAAATAAATCCCTCTCCAACACCTAGATCTATTCCATGTGCCAAAACATCCAAGTGATTAACTTGATAGTGAAAACACAAAATTATGAATAAAATAAACCTGGGGAAAATCTAGAAAAAGTGCATGTATAGATCTAAAGAACTTTTAATTACCTTTCCAATGCTACAAGAATCATGAGAACATCCAAGTAATTAACTTGATAGTAAAAACACAAAATTATGAATAAAATAAACCTGGAGAAAATCTAGAAAAAGTGCATGTATAGATCTAAAGAACTTTGAATTACCTTTCCAATGCTACAAGAATCATGAAAATTGGAGCAACTGGTGAAAAGATATGAGGTCAAAAGCTAAAACTAAATATCTAAATTTGATTATGAGCTCAAAAGCTAAAAATAAATATCTAAATTTGATTAAGTATAATAAAAATTTGGAGTTTAATCTAAAGATGAAACCACCACCATTGGAAAGTGCTCATAAATACCTTTCCAACGATATCCTGTTTGCCCAATTTTTGCACCATATGTAAAAGTTATGACAAAAAGAAGAATAGGCTAAATTTAGCTAGTTGACCACTAACAGAACCCCTTTGATCTAGTTTATGAAACATTTACTCATTGCATGAAAAATCCAACGTATACCCATATGGTTTATTGGAGCTATGAACAAAACCTAGAAATATTTTTTGCCAAAAATATGTAGAACAAAAGTTATGGGCGAATCTTGCTTTTTGCTTTTTTTGTGTGTTATTTTTAGCTTCTTTTTTATTTATTTTTGTGCTATTTTTAGCTTCTTTTTTCTTTTTATTCTATTTTTAGCTTCTTTTTATTTTCTCACAAAATTTGATGAAATTAAGCAAATTGAGAGTGACCTGTGGCTATGAAGAAAACTGAGAAATTGTTTTTCTTCAAGATGTGTTGAATTTTCTCCTCAAGGTTGGATCTCTCAGAAATTGATAGGAACTTGGCAGATTAGGAGCTTTGATACCACATTGGAGTTATTTTTCAACCTCACAAGCCCATGAATCACCTGCAAGAAAAACACCTATCACATATGAAGAGAAAAAGTCATGATTAAAGTTATGCAAACTTGAGAGAGATTGATTCAAAGATGAATGTAATATGTAGATTAACCTATAAGTAAACTGGATATGTTACAATGAATACAATGTATGCTTTTATTAGATGCAAACCCTAAAGGAAGATTAAAAGAGAGCTTGACAAGCATCCACATCATAATGAATGAGACAACATGTGCCAATCTAATAAAAGATAAAAAGGGCCTTAGTTTAACGTAAGTGGAAAAATTAATAAAGGACTTAACTACTTAAATAATTAGATAATTTCCAAGTTACTCCAACAAGAAGATGACACTCAATTTTCAATAGTTATAGGAGTTTCTTAATCATGGAGGGAAAATTTTAAGCACTATGATTCAAGTACTTCTAGATGGTTAATGTGGTAATCTCAAATGTAATTGTGACTATTTCTTACCTCCATTAGCACCTCATTCCCCCTCCTATTGTGATTATGAATTCTATTGCTACTTTGGTTCTACATAATACACCACTTAATTTAGCTCGAATCTAGGTGTTTTGCCCCTCTCCCTATGCAAGATCAACTTACCTCATAGGATGAGTGGGTGGCCTCATCAATGTAATATGACTATAGACACCTAAAACTTGCACAACTAATTAAATGAATTTATATTTGTTTAATTACCCTAATTTGTCTATTGACTAAACTAAGGTTTAATCAATATCCCTTTTCTTCTAATCAACCATTAATAAAATTAAAGATTTAATTTATTCCCCCTTTCTTCTAGCTAATAAGCTATTTTAATTAAATTCGACATTTAATTAAATATCCCCTTTTAGCCATTTTAATTAAATTCAACATTTAATTAAATATCCCCTTCTAGCCATTTTAATTAAATTCAACAGTTAATTAAATATCCCCTTCTAGCCATTTTAATCAAATTCAACATTTAATTAAAATCCCCTTTCCATTTTAATTAAATTCAACATTTAATTAAAATCCCCTTTCCCATTTTAGCCAAAAGGATATGCAACTTGCATTTTACAACATATGCAAGTTGCATCTCCTTTTGGCTAAAGTAAATCTTTTATTTTATCTAAAAAATCCTATTTTCCTCCACCCACTTGCATTTTCCTACAAATGCAAGTTGCGCCACAATTTTAAATAAATAAATTATTTATTTGAAATTCTATTTATCCCCACCCACTTGAAACCTTTAATGTCTTCCCTTAAAGTCTTCAAACCTTTAATAGCTTCCTTCTAGAGTCTTCTCAAACCTTTAATGGTTTCCCTTAAAGTCTTCTTAAGCCTTTAATGGTTTCCCTCAAAGTCTTCAAGCATTTAATTTTATCCCCCTTTTTCTCAATTTATTTAAATAAAATCCAAAATTCACATTCACATTTAAATAAATTAATATTTATTTAAATATCTATCCAAATGCAAATTGCATTTATTTTAATTGAAATAAATCTTTCTATTTTAATTAAAAAATTCCTATTTCTCCCACTTGCATTCTTCTAGAACCTCTCAAAACCCACTTAATTAGTCTAATTCTTCTATCATGGTCACATCCCTATATTTTGGAGTCACTTCTAATTTAGGAAGAAAGTCTTCTAAATGCTTTTAAAGTTTTATCTTTTCAACAAGCTAACTTTGTTGAGTTCCCCAAATTTGTAGGACTCTCACAAAAGTCTTACAGGTTATCTAACTTCCAAGAAGATAACCTCCAAGGTCTCCAAAGATCTTTTATTGCTCTTACAAAACTTCACATTTTCAACACATTGAGCTTTGCACAAGATTTTGTCCATTGGACAATATCTTTATTCATTGGATAAAAGCTTTATTCCATGAATTTGCCCACATGGGATTAACCATTAAGTCTTCTAAAGCATTTAATGCCTCCTCCCTCTCCTCTCAAGCAATCTCATGGTGACACTTGTCAACATGGGATTGGGTTGAAAATCTCACATGGATTGATAACTTTCAATCTTGACCCTCCTCAAGCCAATTCAATTTTGGCCATCCAATTCTCCAATTCTTCTATAAATAGAGCCCATTTCTCCTTCAATTCATATCTCAATCTTGTGCATCTAAATTATAGTCATTTTGCAAATTAAGGAGCTCATCTTGTCATCTTCAAGCATCCAAACCATTTAGCATTAGCATTAGCATTAGCATTTTAGCTTCATTTTAGCATATCATCTAGTTAATTGCATATCATCTCATAGTATTTTATACTCATCTAGTTTAATTAAATCATCTAGCATCATCTAATCTTCAATTTGGAATACATTTAACATCTTAATCATCTAGTCTTGCATCTTGCATCCTATCTTCATCTATCATCTCATCTTAGCTAAGATCTTAATTGCATCCATTTTGATCTTAGCACATCACTAAAATCTTATTCTCTAGGTTGTCATCTAAGAGATCAAGTGCTCTTCCAAGTGAGGGCCACCTTTAATCTTGAAGATCTTTAGAGATAGAGGACAATGAGGTGATTTTAGGAGTTTTAAATCCACTAACTTGTTTATGATTTCTAACTCTAATGCAATGCTTCATTGGTGTGTTTGAAGTGTTTTTCTTCTTGTAGGTTGAAGACCACATTTTTGGCATACAATGACCACAACTAACACTAGCTCCATGGATGATGATTTTGATTTCCACCCCACCTAGTGCTACAAATTTTAACAAACATGTTTTGTGGGTTATGCATGCCAACGAGTCATTTTTTTCTAAACCTTATAAATATTATGATCTTAATGTTATATAATTAATATGATATATAGTTCAAGTGTTTCCAATATAAAAAAATTCTCTTAGTGAAAATATGGAATGGGGTGGAACATTGACCGCTAATAGAATTGAATTGAGGTCAATCATCGGATAACACTTAGTTACAACGAATCATCTTTCCATCCTCCAAGAATAATGATCTTAGATCTATCATCTAAATAATTATTAGAAACTATGGTGAAATTAATCTTCTTTTTGTTAGTAAGATCAAGAATTTTTAGTGTATGCCAAGCTAGGGAGGCCACAAAACGGATATCCTCTTCTCCAATGCCTTAATTCCCTCCTACAATAAAAAATAAAATAAATATACTAATATACATTAAAATTATAACCACCAAGTTAATTTTATAATATAATTACACCAATTTAACTAGCTCCAACTAAATCAAACTATCACAAGATCGATCGTACTATAAAAAATAGGGCAAAAACCATAGCCTCAATGCCACTCGACCTAGACCAGAACCTAGTCTATAATAGTGAAGAAAAAATAGCACTAGATCTAGAGGATTATCCCTCCCATTTGAGGAAATTAATTATATCCTTGTTCATTTAAAAGACCTTATCATCAATGTTGATGTTCAACACAATGCATAAAAACTACTGCATACATATTTCTTTTCCTTATTGTTAACCTCAAGATACTCATAATAATTCTTTTTTTCTGAACAACCACCAATTCCTAATCTTATAAAGAACCATTGTATGAGTCCCTTAGTAATACATAATTGTTGGTTTGAACAAGGATGTTTCTTATCCAATTCCCCCCTATGTAGTTTGAAAAAGGTACATTATCTAACTAGTTTCTAGTTGGGACCTTTTCACACATGTTCGCATATTAACTTTACTTAGTGATTTAGGAATATTTATATAAGTCTCTTGTATACATGTGATCGTATCCCCTAGTTATCACATGGCATAGGATTAAAATAGTTTTCATCATCCTAGTTAATCATATCTTTCAACCTTGTCTATATAAAAAAAGTCTCATACGTACATTTTGTCCAATTCACTGATCATATTGATATAATATATTTGCATCCATTATTGAAAAATTATGCTCTTTCTTTTCTCTCTTGTGGATGTTTATTTTGGTTTTGATGGGTGATCTTAGGAGCTTGAGTCCTTAAGTGACTCTAACATGGTATTAGAGATTTAGATATACAAATCCCCTTATCAAAATTGACAGATATTTTGTGCTTGATATTTTTCCAAGTTACAAATCTCGGTGATCTTGGAAACTTTAATATGATCCTCTCATGCATCATTTGATAGCCTACAGAATTAAGAAAACTTGATAGTAATGTCACATTGGGGTTTGTTCTTTGTGGTTTTGTATTGCAAGTCTATATTGGAGATTTTTGGTTTAAATATAGACTCGCCATTTCTTTTTGAGTGTTTAAGAAAGTCAAGTCTGGATGTTACATCACTCAATTCATCTACCATATGATGTAGTAGCAAACTAGGGTTTGAAGCTTAGATTTCATGAACAATTATTTTTTTATTTGTTTCGTGAAAAAAAAAATTATTGGAGTACTTTTAACCAAAATGGGTGCTTCCATTGCATTTAGAAAGGCCCAAACCCCTATTTTCCTATATAATACTTCATATTTTAGTGGTAGGAAAAATTTCAGCATTTTTTTATGTGACGATCAAGTCTCCAATTTGCCTGCCTCTCCATCAATTATTTTAGTTTTACAATTCAAATTGAAACAATCATATCTTCATTCCTCAAGTATCCTTTTTTAAAGATTTTTTTTATTTGGAGTATAATTCATGCTCCTCATAGTGGTGCAATCAAACTTAAATTTTGGTGCATTCTTTCTTTTGGGCTAAGCCTCTAAGTAATTTACACCTTAGAGAAGTGAAGGTGGAGAGTGGGTTACCCTCTTCTCCCAGTTTTTTTGCAATATTTATCTTTCATTTCACAGATCTTACCATTGTGGTATATAGAGGATACCCCTAGTTGATCTTGCAAAGCCTATAGTTGAACTTTTTGGCCATCACTTCTTATGTATGCAAGGATTGATACTCCCACTTGAGTAGAATTTTTGGTGTGTTTTATGTTATCGAATGTTTAGACCACCTTCCCTACTTGAAAAGAAAGGGGGACACATCATCCAAATTAATCCATATGATCTTGTATTTTGCATTTCTTTCTTGCGTATTTTATATTTAATCAAAAATCCAAAAAAATCATAAAAAATCAAAAATCATATAAACCAAAAACCCATAAAAAACAAATATCATGGATTGGTGTTACACATTTCTAGGGAAGGCAAATAATTTATCCCTCCAATTGAAAGGGCATATGAGAGCCTACCATTTTAGCTCCAACCAACATATCAATCCAAATCACACATGTCTCAAACCTTCAACCAAAAATAAATAACTCAACAACAAGAAAATACCTCCTCCACAAACACATACTAACCTTACCCAAACTTCAAGGATTGGTTTGAGAACATGGTTTTGGAAGTTAAAGAATTTAGGCCATACCCCCAAGTCACACATCCAAACTACATTTCCCATAACAACATTCTACCCAACAAACAATCCACATGTATACCTAGCACTTTAAAGAACCAAGTCAACACCCAAAGGAGAACATCAAAACCTTTAGTCCAATCATGAAGAAAATTCACACCTTTGGGTGAACCTATAGAATCCGCCTTAAAAAAACTTGTCACATACAAGCTAATTACACTTCCCAAGGGTGGACCTTTTGAAACTAGAATCAAACCATCATGGCACAAAATGATAATAAATTTTGTGAATACCATAGGAAAACAAGAAATAAAACTAGCAATTACCATAAGCTCAAAAATCTCATTCAGGACCTTATTGATTAATGTGTCATTACTATTGAATAAATTATTAATAATTCACCTAATGAGGAATTAGGCATATGTCAAGATATATTTTCCAAGCATGATCTAAATCATCTACCTATGTCTAGAAATGGCTCATCCCAAGACAAATCCTCCATATCTCTCAACATCCCCTTATCCCCTAAAGCTTTACATCAATAATTCTCACCATCTCCATCAAATAATGAATCCAATGAAAATACCTTTCGAACCTACCCTCAAGGGCTATCCATTATAGAAATACAAGCCACTCCACTCCTTGATATTGATCCCTCCCCTGTACCTGAGTTTCCCTCATATCTTTTGTAGAAAACAACCATATTTATCCAAGAATCCCCTATGCATATTCAAACTCATACCCCATGTTAAGAGGATAATCCAAAGTATAAAGAATAGATACTAAAATGAATCAAGATAAAGATTAAGATCCCAAATCTTTTTCATCCCATCTATTTTTTTGACGAAGGTCCCATCTCCCTAGAATCTCATGATGATCCACTTTTATCTTTTTATTCCATTCATGATGATCCCACCATACATTTTCACTGCATCCAAGATGATCCCCTTCCATCTCAAGAGAAATGTTTCCTTCATAGTCCCATTGATAATCCACTTTCTAAGCAAGATCATGATATCCCTTCCATCATTTCCAATGACCCTATTCAAAATAAAGAGCAAAGCACCCTTTTCACTTCATACAATGGTCCTCTTCCATGTCAAGATCAAATTATCCCTTCTTCTCCTTGTCATAATCCTCCATATACTCCTCAATACCCTATCATTGCTCCTAATCCCTCTCATGAACCTAATTATCCTCATGATCCCATTACCCCTATCCAAGATATTCGTGAACCCCTTACTTATCAACTTGGTTCATCCACTTTCATCAAATCCGATTTACTTCATGAGCTTATCATACCTCCATACCATATCCTCCTCAAAATGGATTTGCATCTTGTTTCAAAAGTAAAAAGTATCCCATTGCTAAAAGGATTTGTCAAAAAATGAATTGTCAAGGAAAAGGATTAGGCATCCATGAATAAGGTATATTAGAACCCCTTGATATAAAAGAAAATCCTAATTGTCATGGTCTTGGCTACATAGCTCACCTTCAAGATGTTGGTATACATACTAAGTCTTGCATTCCTCCATCTAAACCTAAACATGCACATCCCCCTTCACCCCTTCCATTCATCTTATGTCCTTATACCCCAAAACTAAAGTCTTCATCCCTTCCATCCATCTTAGGTCAATATATCCCTCCATCCACTATCCATATCGCCCCTACCTTACAATTTTCTTACCCTAATATAAATCAAGATCAACAAAGGCACACAACCTTGAGAACCTTCCCACCATCAACGTACATGAGATCATCCAATAAACCTCTATTTCATTCCTATCCACCCATGAATTTTTTAGATTTTTTTACATTTTTAAAGTTCTCAAAATTATACAGGGGATATTTTCTTTGTGATTTTAATTTTGATGCAAAATAATTCGTGAAAAATGAGATCTTTAAAAATTAGGGTTTTACAATGTTTTGACCATATCTCACAAACTGCTTGGAATTTTTGCGAGATTTTTTTTCAGGTTGAGAAAGGTATCGAGGGTTTCCAGTAAAAAATTCATATTTTTGGGATCAATTGTGAATTTTTTATGAATATTTTAACGATTTTTCATAAAAAAATTAATTTTGGAAGCAAATTAGCAAATTTTTTGAATTTTCTTACATTTCTGGAAATGTTTTGAAATTATAAAGGTGGTTTGTTTTTTATGAATTTAATTTTGAGGCAAAAGAACTCATGGAAAATCAGATCTTTGGATTTGTCAAAAAACATATTATCGAAGGCCCCTATTTCACAAATTCATTTGGCATTTCTAAAAATTTACCTAACTTGTGTGCTTGCAGGAGGGGTATTATTTCACAACTACTAACAAGTTTGGTGCAGGACCTTTGGCAAAGATTTGATTTTGAAATTGCTTGCTTTGTCTTCTTTAGTCTAGTAAAACACTTGAATTGGTGCTTTAAAATGAACAAGTGTCTTTTGTGTCTTGAGCAATATGCTCATTTTGTTTTACCTTTAGAGGGCCTGCCTCCTGAGTAGCCTATATGGCCAAGTGAGAGGGAATGACCCAAAGTGGTAACGGGCTAAAGCCAAGCTCATCTGAACCACTTTAATATATGTGTTTGTGATGAAAGTTGCAAGAAACGGGTGCAGGAATGGCATAGCGGCATTAACTCACCGGATCTATGCCCACCTGAACAGATGCCCTTACTAGACACCTTTTGTGTTAGAATCCAAACACCTTCTAGTTGTTGGCACAAGAGGTCTGACCTCTGAAGCGACTCACATTCTTATGGTTCTTAGTAGAGATACAAATTTCGCCACGAGGACTTTTCATGGGGACTGGTGCTTGGCTACCTTGGAGAAGTGAGTGTCGAGGGTGGAGCTAGTGGGGTCAAGCATCTAAGTATCCACTTTGAATTGCGTATCTCGGGGTAACCCCCCAAGTGAGATTTAACAACTATTGTCCCGACCAGCCCTAGGATTTGTGTTTGCATGATCAAAATACTGAAACATTTTCAAGCAAAATAAAGAAACTTTATGTCTGTCGTGCCTTCCAAGTGTATGCAAAACAAACAAGGACATTTTACAATCACACTTGAAATTGAAACACTTTATCATTTTTGGACAAAAACACCTTCACACATTGTGCCTTCATTGTTTGATGTGTTTTCTTGTCACTAAAAGTCAAAACATTGAGATTTGGTCACATTCAACAACTTCACAATTGGACAGAATTGCAAAACATTTTCAAAATCATGTCTTGGTTTACTTAAATTGTGTCTGTGTTTAGAACAAAGACATTGCAAAAGATTTGTCAAGAGAAAAAGGAATAAGTTTTTAAATTCAAAGAGCTTCTAAGGTTGCTTCTTCATTTTCAGTCAACCTATCTTGGTCACACAGTCAATCATTTTCCTTCATTTTCATTGCCCTCATACATATTTTCTAAATTTGAATCAAAAGGTTACCTTGCTTGTCCTCATCATATTTTATGGACATACTACAACACAACACTAGGTGATTCCCGTATCAATATCTATCATCTTAGGGTCTCATTTGGTCTTCTTGAGTCAAGGTCAACTTACCTCATCAAGAGATCCATCATCTCTTTGGAAGCCACACCTTAATCTCAAACATACATACTTTGGTATTACACTTTTGGACATTGCAAGTTTACCCTAGATTCATCTACACTTCATACACCTCTTGGTCTTCCATAGTCTTTGCATCTTCATCTTACCTTTCATTCTGATCAAGACTTTAGTCCATGGTTGAAACCCGTTCACAAAGGTCTAGAAGGGAAGCTGATGAATCTTTGAGGTCTTTAAACATGAGTACTTATGAGTTTTATGGAGATGAATTCTAAAATCCATTTGAAAATCGCAGTAATATACTAGACAATGACAACAATGACAATAACAATGGAAATGATAATGACAATGACAATGCATCTGTGGATTATACAGAAGTTGAGGAAACTATCATGGATCTCCATTTTAATAAATTGGTTCAAGAAATCATGAAGAGGGATAGACAATATTCCTTACAAGTCACGGTACAAAGTGGGACAAGACTACCTCGTGATTTTGACAAGACTACCTCGTGATTTTGATAAGTCACAAATTTTGGAGGATGATCCAAATCAAGTTAATACAAGACAAAGGAGGCTCAATAGTGGTAATAGGAGAGAGTGTCTCGTGCTTGAGTCACCTTCATCCCTATTTCAAAAACCTGAGATTCCAAACACATACACTCATTCTCATGCCAGTTATGATAGAACCTTTCATGAACAGCCCCACAGTCATCCTTTCCCATGGAGAAGAACCACCACCACATATGCTCATGATGATACCCAAGATCATACCAATGCACACAATTACACTCAAGCGAACATTAAAAATCATTACACGAGGAGACCCCATCTCAAATTTGGGGGCAATATCCAAGATCATTCTTATGACACCTCCTATCCCAATGGTCATGACATGTATCGACGTAGACCTAGTGCTCCTCACTATAATACCATACCAAGTGGTCCACATGTAAGCTATAACTATGTCCCTCCTCCATATGAACACATCTATGATCAATACCATCCATATATGCATTATATCCCTCCTCCTCCACCCGGTGGCTCAGGCATGGGACTAGCTCAAAGAGAAAAGACACCATTGAAGAATGACTTGCAACAACAGATCAAGTATTTACAAAAGAAAATGGCGGACATGAGTACACCAATACAACAATATACTATGAAGGAAATATTTCCTTACCCATTTGACAAAAGCATTCCAATGCCTCCATTCCCTCCATATTTTGTAACACCAAATTTTGATATATACAAAGGCAAAGGGGATCTTAAGGCACACATAAGACAATTTTTCACATCTTGCATTGATGTAGCAGTAGAAGAAATATACTTGATGAGATTGTTTCCACAAAGATTAGGCAAACAAGCAATGGAATGGTTCTCCCAACTTCCACCTAGAATTAAGTCATGGGTGATATAACAGAGGCTTTTATACAACATTGAAACAGATGTGTCAGTAGCCACCTTATGCAATACTAAGCAAAAACATGGGGAATCTTTTGCTTCATTTTACAGCGATGAAGAGGTCTTGCTAGTCGATGCTCTTGTGATATACCACAAAAGCAAATGGTAGAAATGTTCGCACAAAAAGTCAACAAGGATATTGAATATGAGCTAAGAATGGAATGTTTGTCTACCTTCAAAGAGGTCATTGAGAAAGGAATGGTGATAGAAAAACTCCTTAATGAACATGGTATCATCAAGATATTCAAAGAAAATAAAGAGGAATCAAATGGGAAAGACAAACCCTGCTTTTGGAACAAGAATAAGAACACAGTCAATGATGGGGTAGTAGATGCAAATGTTGTGAAACCTAAGATAACTTTCCCTAGTGCAAGTTATTATAACTCAAACAATCAAGTGAACAATCAAAGGCAATCAAAACATTGAAGAAAATACACTCCATTGGGAGATCCAATTGAAACATCATTTAAGAAGTTGGTTGCAAATAAGCTAATAACACTACTAGATAATCCACCATATGAGCCAAAAGTAAAACCAAATTGGTGGAATGATGATGAATATTGTGAATATCACAAGAGTAAAGGGCATTTAACTAGCAATTGTCACAGATTGAAGAATATCATACATGATCTCATTGACAGAGGTGACATATAAGTGGATGGTCACACCTCCAATGAAGAGCATGCGATGTTCAAGGAGCCATTTCCAAAACATGACAAGGGAAAAGAAAAAACTACCGATAATCAAGCTAATTCTACTAAAACGCCCTATGATTATGATTCCACCATTAATCACATTTTAGTAGACAATCATGTTTCAACCATCACTATAAAGGACAAAACTCCTGAAGGTCCTACCCAAAGGAGTAAATCTGTTTTGAAAGGCATTGGACCATCTTCTTCATCTTCCAAAAATGAAAACTCTGAATGTAATGTCACAACCCGTCGAGGTAAAGTCACCTTGCAAGGTGTTTCACCTAAGACCACATCATCTTCATCCCCAAAGAATGAGTATACCCTTGTAGATCAACTAGGGAAAACACCCGCCCTCATTTCTGTTGGCATTTGGCATAACTGATGCAGATCATGTGATGTAGTTGAAGTTGGATGACTGCACCGGTAAATGATAGAAGTCTATTTGTGATGAAGAGATTGAGATTCAATGAATAGATGACATGATCAGTTATTTGTGTTGTCATTGCTGGCAACTGATGTTCCTGATGTTTTGTTTTATCATCTAAGTGATTTGGTTTACCAGAACATGGGGTTTACCGACAGCGAGCTAAAGTCTGTGAAATAGGACTTTCACTGGTAAAGCTGAATTGTTTTGATTTGATCGATCAATTGGCGATGATTGGTGATTTGCATTTTGGATGGTGAACTTGTATCATGGAAAGATGTATATGACCAGAACCGGAACTTGTGATGATTACCAAAAGGCATGTTTTAAATTTTTGATGAAGTTTTGCTAAGGTTTTAGGAGGGTTTAAGGACCGGTGAAGAAATCATCAAACTGGTAAAGAATTTTGTTAGGACTGTGATCGAAAATGAGTCTACATCAAGTTGGTAACACGACACAACCTGCATGAAAGATTTGATAGCTGTTTTAGCGCAATTCAAGGAAGATTTTCTTGGGAATCAGGTAAATGCTTTGGAGAGTGTTTTGAGGATACAAATTGGATTTTTGTGATGGTTTATGATCAATCAATGATTGATATTACATTGTAATTTGTTGTTATGATCTAGATAGTGATCTACGATGATCTTGTTGGCAGTGGGATAGCATCCCTCATGGGGATTCACAACATGGTTTAGCAACCTCCTGTGGAATCTATAAGGCTAGTGGTTGTATCAGGCATTGACAGGTCGATCTTTTGGTGCAACGACAACCCTAACTTGTAACAAGTGGTATCAGAGCTTGGTCATAGGTTCCAATCATGCAAGCCGCGATGAGTGATGCTGGGAGGGGGATTGTTGGCAGTGGGATAGCATCCCTCGCGGGGATTCGTGACATGGTTTAATAGCCTCCTGTGGATTCTATAAGTCTAGTGGTTGTATCGGGCATTGACAGGTCGATCTTTTGGTGCAACGACAACCCTAGCTTGTAACAGATCTTTTGTGATCTTATTGTAAATTCATGATGTAGTTAGTTTTTGTGGCCGACCTAGTTGACATGGATAGTTATGTTGACAGAGTTGATGTTTAGTGTGTTGGCAGTCTTAGAGAATGTGTTAAGCCGTCCAAGTGAAGTGTGAGATTTGCCTAAGAGTTGCAAAGTTGTGTATAACTGGATCTGATCGAGCAAGCAGAAAAGTGCAATTAACAAATCATTTTCTTACTGTTGTTCCCTAACAGTTGCAACAAGTTAAATCCCTTGACCAGGTAGGTTCTAACAGGCCTTAAGCATTTAAGTACCCTATCAGGGCAGCTCTCAAAAGAGTGTTAAATCCTCTCACGAGGTTGATCCTAATAGATCATCAAGCTCCTAATCGATTTGCAAGGCAAATCCCCTAACCGGGTGACTCCTAACATGGTCTGCTCTTAAATGGGTGTATTATAAGCTCCTAACAAGGCGTACTTTGAAGGAGTACAAATATTTGTGGGTGCCAACTCCCACCGTGGTTTTTCCCTATTTGGGTTTCCATGTAAAAACTTGTGGTTTTCATGTGTGGTATGTTTTTCATGTGATGTTTTTGTTTATATTTCATTTCATGCATTATTTTTGAGAAACCGGTTATGATGTTTTATCAAAAGTTTATCAGAGGTTACCGGTACTGATAAGAAGTCAAGTTTGAGAAAGTTTTTGATCTTATTGATAAGGTTAATGAATTGGTAAATGATCAAGTTTATATGATTATTTTGGTGGTGACAGTATTGGTAAATGATTTGATTGAAGTGTTAATAAAATCTAATAAAGAGGGTATTAGATATGATTACAGAAGTTGAGATATTTGTTAAATGGTTTCAAATCTGAGATAAGATGAAATAAGTTTGATTTTGAGTTAAGGTTTGAATTGGTCTTAATATTGATTCACCCCCCATCTCAGTATAACTGGATCCTCATAGGATTAACAATTTCCATCCTTGATCTTTTACGCATATCCCCGATACATAAGGCCATCCTTGTTAAAACTTTGAGAGAGACCTCTGTACCCACTGATCTGAATGTGGACCAATTTCAAGCCATGGTGGGATACCTTTATGTTATTCATAGCCTTACATTCATAGAAGTCGATGCTGCTTCCATATGCCAACTACACAATACACCTCTCTACATCGAAGCCTTTTTCCATAGGAACCAAATAAAATGAATCTTGATAGATGGAGAAGAAGGTTTGAACATTTGTACATTGAACACTAGTAAACAATTGGGATATTCTGAAAAGGTTGTGAATTCTACACATGCAATCACCATTAAAGCATATGATGACGAAGAGCACTCATCCAAGGGCACAATCACCTTACCTCTTAGAGTTGGGCCAATGGCGAAGGATGTGGTATGTCAAGTCCTTGATTTACATCTCACATACAATATACTCTTAGGATGCCCATGGATTCATGAAAGGAGAGTAGTTCCCTCAAAATATCATCAATGTATCAAGTTTCCACTCAATGGAGTTGAAGTGACCGTCAAAGGCGATCCAAATCTGTTCATATATTGCAATAACCTGCGACCTAGATCAAAAATAACAATCTCGGTCAATTGAGAAGTTGTTCCATATTCAGAAAATGTTGATCCTAAATCATTGAAAGCTTCAAATCCAAACAAACAAAGATCAAAGAAAAGTTCAAGATTAAAGACCTCGGATGTGGTGAATATATCTTTCATGTTGATCAACTCCCACTATCTCCTAAGACATTTAGCCGGCGAGAACAACCTACAAACAAGTTGTAATGCCAAGGAATTGGGTGTGAACCACCTAGTGTTGTGGCTACTAATTCTGAATGCAAATCTCCTCTAGTGGTGCAAGCGACTCTTGATATCAATAGTCCTAAGAGTGGTTCCAACAAAGAATCTACTAAATATATCGCCAACCCTCTTGAGAAATCATATAGCTTTACCATTTCATCCACTCATTCCATTTCCACTCCTCTCCTAGACTTGGATCAACAAGAATCACAAAAGCCCTTACTAATTGGGGATAAAAAATCTAAAAGTTAAAAATAAAGAGAAGTCCTTTAGAACAAATCAAAATCAAAATCTATTGGACTCTGCAAACATCAAAGTCAATGATAAAAATCCTATGAAGAAAAAAGAACAAGAGTTGATCTCCCCTAATATCCAAATAATTGGGGATAAAAGTTCTAAAATTTCAAGTCAAAAAGCATACTTGTTGATCCTAAGTCTCCATCATGTCATGATACTTTCACTCCTTTTCGCAATCATAAGCCTTCATCACTCATCCACTTGTTCTTCACATCCTTTCCCTTCTAGCGATACATCATGGACCTTTAATGGAGCTTCCTCGAGGGACTTTGTTATTAGGGATGCCCAAACTTCTTTAGGTGAGACGCATATGGGCCTACGTAGTTCACACATTAGTAATTCTACCTTATTTCCTTCATCAAGGAAGACAATCAAGGGAGCAACATATCATTCAGTCACGGAATGATGCAACTACAATCATAAGATAAAGCCTCACACATTTGAGGTGGGTGACTTAGTACTGAGAGAGAATCCTAGGAATCAACAATACCGAGAAAAGAAAGGAAACTTTGAGCCTAATTGGCTTGGTCCTTATGTCATCACAACAGTCTATGGATCAGGCGCATATTAGCTCTCAACACTAGATGAAGAACCTTTGGAAGATCCTATCAACAACATGCATCTTCGTAGGTATTACACATATCTCTTTAGAATATCCTAATTCAAAAATACAATTTTTTTTTTAATCAAAAAATGCAAAAAAATCAAATAATCAAAAATACAAAAAAATCATAAAATAAAAAAAATCGTTACTTGTAGAAAACTTGGCAAAGAGGCGCCTTGTGACACAAAAGAATTGAAAAAATTTGAAAAAATTAAAGAGAAATAAATTCTTCCAATGGTGAAAACCACTTTGGTGGTACCCCTGGGCAAGTACCATGGTGAAAACCAGGTTACTGGCACTATGTGTAGAGACATTGATCCTCCCTCCTTCAGGATTCAATCTTATCCTTTCACTTTACACACACTCAAAACCTATCCATCCATAATAAATTTACCCATTCCCATCATGGCTTGTTAGTGATCTACCTAAGATTGGTTAGTTGTTCATAATAAACCCCTCCCTTTTCCCCTTTCCTTCCATAATAAATCAAGTCCAATCTATAACTGGGCCAATATCCTAAATCTAGTGAAGGAATTGGTACCCTAAGCATCACATGTTTTCATGAGCATCATCTTTTCATCCATCCTTCTTTTTGCACACAGTTCACAATAAAAGGTCATTTGCATCACCAATCCACAATAAAGTTTTGATCTTCTTCGCAATAAAGTATCGGTTTCATGGATTCAGTCAGTTTTAGATGAAACACAAGAAGCAACAGGCTTTCAACAAATCAAATGTTTTAGCAGACTTTGGCAGCAACATGGTTTTCAGCATGATCTATCATTTATCGACATGACAACATTGTGACCAAATCAAACATGTTAACATATGTGGCAAGAAACACAAATAACTTGAAGATTTCATTGTGTGTTGGTGTCAAGTCTTTGTTTTCTTTTGATTTTATCTTTTGGTGACATGTCTTTTAGCTTTTTCCTGGATGTGTTTGACTAAAGATTATATCTCTAGGATGTCTTTGACAAGAAAGGCGAGGATGGGATCTGTTCACTTGTTATTTTGTTGTCTGTGGATTGTTTCTTAGTAATGCTATGAAATTTAGAAGGATATGAGGACACTGTGAGTCTAGTGTGAACTGGGGCATTCCTTGTTTGCAACTATCTGATCTCCATGCAAATGGGTACAATGACTTTCTGGGTCGAACCTATACCTCGATTGTCAACCTATTTGCCATAATAAAGCTCAATGAATGTAAAGCACAAGAAGCTCTTTCACTTCCATATCTTCTATCTTCCATTCTCCTTTCGTGATTGACCTCCATCATCCTTCTTGAGTCTGCGTAGCCTTCTATCACATGACTGAGTATAATGACACGCCAAAAATATCTGCATTTCATGTAGTTTGCACCTGCATTATCACATGTTTGCATATCTCATTTCATACATACATATTGTGTGCAGGAAATGAGGGTGACATAAACATGAAAGTCTAGTTTCAAAGTGTCCACACACCAATGGGACTCTTGGTGCAAGTTATAGGAGCTATATCGAATAGCTCAACCTCCCAAGGGGTGTTCTATTGTTCTCTATCTCACAGGATCCCTGAAGTCAATGTCTTTGCTCTCAGATAACTGAGCAAAGTGACTTAGGAATGACAACTCCAAGAATGAGTGATGTTTTCTTATAAGTATGAATGCATTCCTGTTACTACTTATCAAGTTGCCATTAGTTTTTTATATTCAAAGTCATACTATAATTCTAGTCGATTAGCACTACTGAATCATGAAGTCAGTATAAACAGAGAACTCGGTATGCACAATCTAGTCGGTTACAGAAGAAAGCAGTCACAGAACGCAATATACACCGAGCTGTCTACCGAGTATCTTTTTATGGCTACCGAGCAGTAAAGTTAACACACCGAGTTGATATTCACCAAGTGAAACGTGTTACCAGATACATTGAACCTGGACATGCATATGAAAACGTTTTACAAGATCGAGGCACATCTAACCATTATTACATTGGAAATTGCACTAGAAGATTGTGTATGATTGCGAGGTCAATCTAACCAATGAAATATTTTGTTTAGTTATTCATTCGAGGAATCTTGTTTGTAAGATCGAAGCAATGAATTGGGTCACCGTTTTAAGAGATCTATATATACAACATTATTGAAGTGTATGTATGCATGAAGGAAGACTGTTACAGAGACACAAAGGTCACCGAGAAGGTTTTCAGAGAACAGGCGAATAACAGAGTAAATAGAAGGGTTTGCCGAGTTACTATATGGGTTACCAAGGTATGCTATAAGCAAGGTAATCTTATCCTGAGCACATAGAATCTGCTATAACATTTCAGATGTAAAGTTGCAGATGTTTGTAATGATTTTATTGTAATATTGTGAAGTTGAAAGAGAAACCTTTAACAGGGTAAAAGACTCTAACCAAGTCTATAAATTGTAAAGCCTCTAACCAGGTGCAACATTCAAAATAAATGTTGTAAAATCCTTTAGCAAGGTAGATCTAACAGATCTTGTTACTCCTAACAGGGTAAGCTATCAGAAATAGCTAAATGTAGCTCTAACCGAGCATTCTTTATTATTGCAGTAGTGAACTTGTGGGTGCCATCCCCACCACAGTTTTTCTCTCTAACCAAGAGTTTCTGCGTAACCAAAATATATGTGTTATGGAGTGAATCATGTATGATTGTTATCTATTTGTTTTAACTTTATTTTATGTTTTTGCACTATTTTGTTTATGCATAACAGTAAGGTTATTATTCAAGAAAGGTTTTGGAGTACTAATTCACCCCTCCCCTCTCAGTACATTAGCTTTCCATATTGGGCCTAACAATTGGTATCAGAGCCTGAATCTTGGAAAAGGGTTTAACTACCTAAAGAGAAAGATCTTATCAATGGAAGGCTATAAGCAATCTCGAAGGATTGTGTATCTGCAAGAAGAGCTGGATCATGCAAATCAAGTGATTGCAGACATGCAAAGGCAAATGCAAAAATCTCTGAAAGTAAGAAGAAGATTATCTGATGACTTGTAGGATTCTCAAGAGTTAGTGGAACAAATTGAGACATCATCTGAGAACAGTATATCTGAAGAAACTGAAGAAATGATTGGAGTGTTGAAAGAAAAGAACAAAGCATTGGTTGATCAACTAAAAGCAATGAAAAGAGAACTTGAACATTTTAGTAGATAGATCACTAAAAATCTAAATGCATTGAGGACAACAGAGGATAAAGCAAGAGATCTACAAAGAGAGAAACAACAACTTGAAGTCTTAGTATCTGATAAGAATGATGAAATCATAAGGTTAATTGGGATTCAACAAAATATGACAGATCAACTAAGTTATGCACATCATGAAGCAATTCTAAAGAATGATGAAAATCAAGCATTAAAACTTGAAGTATCAAGGTTGACTGATGAACTTGAAACAGAGAAGAAATCCAAAGAAACATTGAAGAAGAGTTATGATGCATCAAAGATTTTGGATGAGCAACTGAATACAAGAAGACCCAACAAAGATGCAGGACTCGGTTAAAAAGGAAAACAATCAACCGAGAAAGGAATTCATACTACCGAGAGAGGAGAATCATCAAAGCAAGCTAGAAACAAGAATAGCATCAAAAGGAAGAAGCCTATTTACTACTACTATGGAAATCAAGGTCATACTGCCAACATATGCCAGATTAGAAAAGGTAAGCAACCGAATATCACTAAGTCCAATGGATATTGTTACAATTGCAATAAATATGGTCACACATCTAATCAATGTAGGACAAAGTTTGTTAACAACTATCAGAAGGAAAAATTCAAAGGGTTTTGTAGAAACTGCAATAGATATGGACATAGTACCAAGAAGTGCTGGTCTAAGAAAAAGAACTACATGCGGTGTCCACACCGAGCAAACACTAGAGGTTATCGAACTCACATAGATCCTTACCGACAATATGTAGCAGTACCATGGGATTACAATACAAGGATATGGTGTGAATGTTGTGGAAGATATGGACATATTAGTGCCAACTGTTTTATAAGGTTTGGAATGAACAACCGAAGATCATGGAGAAATCCTGGTATGGCATGTTTTCATTGTCACAAAGCTAGACATTTAGCTGGAGATTGCAGAGATCAACTTAGAAGAGACACTAAAGAGATAAAAGAAAAATTTAAGATGATTTGGAAAAAGAAGGAAATCATGTCAGATGAAGAAAGCACCTTACCTATCGAGTTAGGTGCACCTATTCCAAAATTAATCAGAAAAGGTATGAAGGGACTGCATTCTCTAAAGGTTAAATCATAACAGTTCCTATTCTATTATGTACAAAATTCAAAATCTGCATAGTTAAGATGCATTAGTAAGTTTGAAATTCTATCAAAAGTACTTTACAGGAAACATGTCAAGTCGGTAAATGAAGGAAACTTGGTTACTCGGTTAAAACGAAAAAAGGAGTAAATCAGTTAAAGGTGAACCGAGTGCACTTAATGTTTTGACCTAACTCGCACGAAGCCCGATAAGGTATTTTGTGTACTAAAAGGTATTTTCGCAGTCATTTTCATTCACCAAGTTTTCAAGAGAGAAGAGCAGAGCAAATCAAGGCGATCAAACTTCATTCAGAGCGAATTTCAAGGTATTTACATCAAATCTCATCACACTGTTAAGCTGGTTTCCGATCTTGTCAAATTGCTATTATCTACCGAGTGTGAAGCGTCATTAGTTTGTAAACCATCAAACCCTAAGGATAGTTTGCTAAGTTTTTACCTGAAATCTACAATGGCGCCCAAGATCCAAGATCCCGTAGTTGTCAAGAATGTGGAGAAGCCCTTGCTGAAGTACTCTTTGACTCCTAAATTTGCCTCTGAACCGGATGACAAAACTGCATTTTCACTCATCTTGGATTGAGTCTTGTTAGTCGGAGATGTTAGATTCTTCACCAAATGTCGTGTTGAAGAACTCGGTCATGTTGAGATTATTGACACATATGATGAACTTTGTACCGAAGGCAAAATGGATAGCAAGTATGAGCATATCAAAATCAAGGGATTAACTGAAGCCCTAGCCTATCCCCGTGTGTTCAAACCCTAGTGGGTTAAGTTTGTTTTAAGTAGAGTTCATGATGATTTTATGTGGCTAGAGGAGCAACCATTCAAAATCACCAAGGAAATCACTCATGTGATCACCGGGTATCCTATCTATGATCATGCACGAGCACAGAAAATGATATCACAGAAGGAGTTAATCAGTCTAATTGGAGTAGAATCTGATTATCGAGGACTGAAATTGAACAATGTCACTGATGCAGAACTTAAGTTTGCAATTAGAGTAATTGGTTACTGTTTCTTCCAATCAGCAAGGGAAAACAGTGTACCATGTGCCGCAGTTGACTTAGCCTATAAAATAGTGAAAAAGGGAATGAAAGTAGATTTATGTGAAGTGCTACTGAAGAACTTGTTTGAGAACCTAAACACAATAAGGAAGCCGAAGAAGAACAACTCGGCAAACACACTGAAGTTTGGTTCACTTCTTGTATGCATGTTTTTCTACTTTGAGAAGTTATTTCCCTCAGTCGGTAAAGTAGTTTGGGAGCTACACTGACCTATCGCTCATCAAATCAATGATTTTATCAAGAAATTGGGAGATAATTTTAATGATATCATGGATGACTATTTCAGCAAATTTCAAGAGAAGATGCACAACAGGTACCGGATTCCACCACGACTGCTAGAGAAATATAAGGATGATATATGTTTTGAGGTAGACACTGATTACTATTATATGAATGTTGTTGAACCAAGGACTCAATTTTTGCCACCAATGGGTTATGAGATTGACTATGATATCACACAACAACAAATTGATGCCTATCTTTCATTGCCAAGGCATGCTACCGAACTAAGATATGGAACTTATGAAGAGGTGAAAGAAAAAGTAAAAATGAGCATTGTAGTACCCAAGCCTACAAAGGTGATGAAGGTTTTATCTGAGAATTTTAGAGAAGAATCATCCTCTACACCTGTCAAAGGCACTCTTGCCATTACCGAAGAGGAATCAGAAGCTCAAGAGGCAACAATAACATTAAGTACCGAGTTGCCTAAGGGTAAAGTTTTGAAAAGAAGGAAACAGGACATTTCAAAGGCCCTACCGAATCCACCAACAAAGAGACCTAACACTAGAGCATTAGTTGCATCACCGAGTAAGAAACAAAAGAGTGTTACTGCACCCAAGGTAACCAAGACCTACAAGAAATATACTCGGAGACTAATTTTGGCAAGAGAGTCTAGTGATACAAAATCCGATGATGCAAACAAATTTTAGATTGTAAAAAGCAAGAAGGTAAATATTCATAGTGTTGAAAACTTTTTTGCCAATCTTAAAGAATATGGTGGATTTGTAGGATCTAGATATGTCAAGTATGAGACTAGGAATAATGATGAGAAGCGACAAATTGAAGAAGTTGTCATTTGCACACTTCTAAAGTTTCGGCTAGCTCCATTAGAACTAGTAAAGTCACTTCCGAGTGAATTATACTTACATATTGATAACAGATGGAAATATGCAATGGACTCAGATAAACAAATAAGAGAAAGAAGTCTAGTCCATCTATTTCCTGATATGTCTGTAGTAGAAATTAAAGAACATTTGACATTCTAAATTTCTTGTCAAACAAAGAGCCTTAAAATTGATTAATGGGCTATACATTGATGTGGAAAAGGAGACAAAAGCTAAATGGTAGGATATCTTCAAAATAAAGGATGTCGGTGAACAATCTCAAGTTGAAATTGTTGATGTCACCGAGCAAGATCCTGATGTCACCGAGCAAGGTCCTGATGCTACCAAGCAAGACCCGACTGACACTATACAAATTGATGAAGATGTCATGGATGCAGAAGCACCGGAGCAGGAAATGATAGAAGGTACTACCTATGCAAAACTTGTATCTAGTGAATCTGTCTTAGAACAAGTTCAACCTTATCCATCGGTCAAGCCACCTGTCTCTACCGAAGCTCCTAAGGATATAGAACAAGGCACTGAAGGTCACAAGTCTGAAGCAACAGAAGATACAACTAAAGATCAGACGTCTCAAGCATCGTCAAGCACTGAAAATGTTACAGCTGAGACCCTTAGTACCGAGACACCCAAGGACACCACAACGGCTACAGGAACCGACCAAAGTGTTGCATCTACCGAGCAACCTACCGAGGGTCAGCAAGCCTCACAAGCACTTGTCTTGGTACAATCAACCAAAGGTAAAGAGAAGAAGGTGAGAAAGCATAGTTTCAAAGTTGATTTAACTAAATCGATAGTGTTGCCCAATGTGGATATCTCAAAATTAAAAGGGCAAGCACTTATTGATTTTGGTGAACTATGAAAAGCAAAGGCCGAACAAGAAAAACAATTGGCCATTCAAAAGAAGAATAAAGTACTACAGAAGGTAAAGACACTACTAACAGATATGCTACCTTCAGCAATAGTGTCAACCGATGCAGCCATCCACATTCAACTGGATGAACTCCTTACTCAAATAGAAACATCTGGAGTTGATGCATCTGAGTACTTGAGCAAGCTAAAAGATAAAGAGCTTACTGCAAAGATGATAGAAGAGGTACAAAAAGCTCTCGCTATAGGGAAAGTAAAGCTTGTCAAATTCATTGCTGAGTTGTCCCCTCAACTCAGGCATATTCTTTATTTATTTCAGAAACTTTGTACATTTTCCTTATTCATTAAAGATATCAAGAATAAAATTGATGCAATTGAGAAAGAGATCACCGATCTCTCAACTAAGTTGACCACCAAGCCTAATTCAGTTCAGACTTTTTATACTAAGCTTCAACAGCTCATGGCTCAACAATTAGAACTCAGAAATGAAGAGCATAAGACCAGGATGGATATAATGACCCTCTAGACATTATTCCTTCCTCATCTCTCATCAGTTCAAGAGCAGATTAGTCGAGCTACACGCCTATCTACTACACAAGAGGGCAACACTCTTGATGGCTTATTATCACTATTGGTTGATATTCAAGCACAAAATTCTTTAATGGAAAGTGTAAAGGATGCACTCTCAGTCGCACTCACCGACGCCCGGAACAAGTATAAATCTATTTTTGATCAGTTACCGCCCCCTGATGGAAATTAAGTTTTTGATGTTTGTCAAAAAAGGGGAGTAATATACTATATTTGGAGAGTGATACAGTTTTGGTAATACAGTTTTGAGTATTGTATACAGGGGATTATACCGAGCAGAGCATGTAGAGAAAGCAGAGCACACAAGCACAGAACAAAACCGAGCATGCAAAATCCGAGTTATATACAAAATAATGATAAGGGGAGTATATCTGCATATACTATTTCATTTACTATTGTATATATTGTCAAGTGTAGTCATTTTGCAAAGTATATAGATTTTTGAGTTATGACTTTGAAAGTAGTTTTTGTCAAACATCTCAACTAATGTCAAAAGGGGAGATTGTTACTACTTATCAAGTTGCTATTAGTTTTTTATATTCAAAGTCATACTATATATTCTAGTCGGTTAGCACTACCGAATCATGAAGTTGGTATAAACAGAGAAGTCGATATGCACAGTCTAGTCGGTTACAGAAGAAAGCAGTCACTGTTGGCATTATAACAGACAAGAAGAAGGTTGGCATTCCAATTACAATGAGAGATTGTTGGCATTTCAATAAGGATATTGAGAAGGTTGTTGATGATTATGGATATAATTGATTAAAGATGTTTTATTATCTTGATAGTATTATTTTGTCATTGATGTCAAGAAATTGATTTTCTAATTCAGTATGATGTTGCCATATCTTAAGAAGTATGATTTGATGAGTATAAAGATGTCGGTAAAAGACACAAAAAGAATATGATGAATAAGGGGATAAGTTATTCAATGGGCAGCTATTATCGAGTTAGACAATGATGAGATCATGATGTTTAGATTGTTTTAATATCCTACATATGCTATTCTTTGAAAGGTTAATACTATACTATGTTACCGAGCAAAGAACCTAGTCGGTAAACCCTAAGGTTATCGCTATCGGTTAATGAAGGCAGAATGTCTATCGAGTGAAGTTTAGTATTTATCGAGTTACAACCGAGCTATAACAGAATGCATTAAATGTTTACATGTGATATTTAATGAAGGAAGCTGATGAGCTAGAGCAAATTAAATGATTGGTAAGCCTTGTATGAAGATTGTTAAAGAATCTATGGTAAAGAAAGATCGGCAGGAAGATCTACAGCTCAGATTGAACTGCAATACCCTGACACAAGTTCCAAGGTGAAAATGCAAGTTCCAAGGCAGGGTAAAATGTTTTCAGATCGAAGGAGACATTGAACCTGGACAAGATTGAAGATCTGATGGCTATGATTGATCATGGGAAATGTGATCAAGAAGATTAAGCGGTTGGAAGATTGTTTATAAATAGGAAACTGTTGATAAACAATGTATGCGGGCAAGTGTATGCACAGGGATGCTACATAGTGATTACCGAGCACAGAAGCTTGAAGACCTATTTTGATAATAGAGTATATAGCCCAGCAGAGGGACAAGATAAGTCCTATGAATTGATTGTATTGAGCAAATAAGAATCTGCTTCAACATTTTTAGATGTGAAGTTGCAGAAATATTTTTATTACTGTTATTTTGAGAAGTAGCAGAAAATCTCTTAACCGAGTGGACTTAATAGTCTTATTTGTAAAATCCTCTAGCAAGGTGACATTCTTATTGAGTGTTTGAAATCCTTTAACAAGGTCACTTCTAACAAAGTGAAGATCCTAACAGATCTGAGGGAAATCCCTTAACCAAGTCACATCTAGCAATGTGTTTGTAATCTTTAACAGGATTCACTTTTAACCGAGCATACTCTAGAAGAGTATATTTCTTAGTGGGTCCGAAATCCCACAGTGGTTTTTCCCTATTTGGGTTTCCATGTTAAATCTGGTGTTATGAGGTTTATATTGTTCATATGCTTTTGAGTTTGCATGTTTGATAGTTTTGGTTATATGACTGATATATATGTTACCGAGGTTAATCTGATGTTTTTATGGATGATTAAGTTTGTATTGATTCACCCCCCCCCCCTCTCATCTTGTTGGCTTTTGGATCTATAATTACAATAAGTATCCAAACTATCAATCACAGAACACAGTATACACCGAGCTGTCTACCGAGTATCTTTTTATGCCTACCGAGCAATAAAGTTAACACACCGAGTTGATATTCATCGAGTGAAATGTGTTACTAGATACATTGAACCTAGACATGCATATGAAAACGTGTTACAAGATCGAGGCACATCTAACCATTATTACACTGGAAATTGCACTAGAAGATTGTGTATGACTGCGAGGTCAATCTAACCAATGAAATATTTTGTTTAGTTATTCATTCGAGGAATCTTGTTTGTAAGATCGAAGAAATGAATTGGATCACCGTTTTAAGATATCTATATATATAGCATTATTGAAGTGTATGTATGCATGAAGGAAGACTGATATAGAGACACAGAGGTCACCGAGAAGGTTTTCAGAGAACAGTCAAAGAACAGAGTAAACAGAAGGGTTTACCGAGTTACTATATGGGTTACCAAGGTATGCTATAAGCAAGGTAATCTTATCCTGAGCACATAGAATCTGCTATAACATTTCATATGTAAAGTTGCAGATGTTTGTAATGATTTTATTGTAATATTGTGAAGTTGAAAGAGAAACCTTTAACAGGGTAAAAGACTCTAACCAAGTCTATAAATTGTAAAGCCTCTAACGAGGTGCAACATTTAGAATAAATGTTGTAAAATCCTTTAGCAAGGTAGATCTAACAGATCTTGTTACTCCTAACAAGGTAAGCTATCAGAAATAGCTAAATGTAGCTCTAATCGAGCATTCTTTATTATTGCAGTAGTGAAGTTGTGGGTGCCATCCCTACTGCAGTTTTTCTCTCTAACCAAGAGTTTCTGCGTAACCAAAATATGTGTTATGGAGTGAATCATGTATGATTGTTATATGTTTGTTTTAACTTTATTTTATGTTACTACACTATTCTGTTTATGCATAACAGTAAGGTTATTATTCAAGAAAGGTTTTGGAGTACTGATTAACCCCTCCCCTCTTAGTACATTAGCTTTCCATATTGGGCCTAACAATTCTTACAACATGTATAATATTGAAACTAGAATGATTTAAACTAGTATGAATATGATGCTATGATAAAGATTAGTAATCCTATCCAACAAGATATACTAGTCTAACATGGATATGCTATGATATTAAAATGCTTCTAAATGTTTAATGTGTTTTAACAAAGAGAGGCTAGATGCTTAGTAGAATGACTATAAGTTAGATGGATGAAACTTGGATATCTCAAAATGAGAGAATGAGAGCTCCATTTATAGGAAAAATAGGGTAATGGATGGTCAAGATTGGATAATCTTAACAACGGCCAGGATTGAAAGTTATCAATCCATGTTTACAATTCTCACCAATGAAATTGTGACAATTGTCAACAAGAGGTTTCTTGAGAGGAGATGAAAGAAGCATTAAATACTTGAGAAGACATGAAGGTTACCTTAGGAGGTAAGGGTTAAGGTTAAGTTAGGGTTATCCATTGGATAAAGCTTTTACCCAAGGGATAAACTCTTGTGCAAGGGTTAAAGGGATAACCAAGGTTAAAACCATGAATACTTGATGAGACCCTTGGGTTAGATGAGGGTTGGGTTAGAGAGAAAGTCTCTAATCATGCAAGAAGGTTGAGTTAACCATTAATGGTTATGTAAAAGCCTTTAATGGTTTGAAAGTTTTTGAGGGTTAACTTGTTGAGGACATAAAGCCTTTAATGGTTTTCAAAGACTTTGGAGGCTTTGAGAAGTGACTTCTCTTTGCTTAGGGATGTGACAATATTTAGGAGATGGATTAGGCTAAATTAGAATTGATTAGAATAATCTAGAAGGGGGTTAAGGAGGCAAGTGGATGGAGGAGAATTTTAATTAAAATAAATTACTTTATTTCAACAAAAATAGAAGCAACTTGCATAAATTCAAGTGGGGGATTTAAATAAATAAATTAGATTTATTTTCTTGCAAGGATCAATTTAATTAAATGTAAATTTAATTAAAAGGGGAGAAAGGAGAATTAATTAAATAAAGTGATTTATTTAATTAATGGTTAGAAAAGGCTTAGGTGAACTTAATTAAATAAATTGAATAACTTATTTAATCAAATAGATGAATGTAGACAAATTAATTAAATAGAGGAATGGGGTTAAAATGAATATTAAATATTCACTTAGGAAAGTGGTCAGATTTATACGTCTACACATATAGATATCACAATTGCGTCATATATTGCATATACCATTGGTTAGTATTTGCATTCTCACATATAAAACATAAAATGCCAAAATAATAACAGATCATGCATCTGATCCTGTAAACAATCATATCATATCATTACCATATACTCATCTACATATAAACCCAGAAAAAGAACAAAAATATATTGCATTTCATCATGTACACATTTTCATCCATATCATAAAATCATCATAAAGCATATAGAACATCACATAGGAAATCATGCATATAGCTTCCACAACGAATGAGTCATCTCATATATATCAAAAAAATAATAAGTGTCATGATACAATGATGTCAAAATATCTCACATGGATACAAAATCATCTAAAGGTGTCTACATCATCATACAAAAACTGATACAAAATGGGATCCAAGAGAGCTATGATGAAGACCCTCCCTCGGAGCTAGTTGGCCTTGAAGGAATTTTAGCTCTCGAAGGACCAGCCCATGGATCATCTCATTTGTCCCCTCTTGTAGACCCTACGGGACCACCTTTTCACCAAAGTAGTTAACAGTCGTTTGTTTGCCTAAATATCAAGCATATACATAATGTGTCTCAATCCCATCGCCTTAATTATGGCATGATCCTCAGCAGTCAAATCTATTTGTAACTGTTATGTCACAGGGAATCACTCTCTAGACTCAATTCGGGGTAAGTACTCCTGCATCCAATCAAATCAATCATGTCAATCCTAGTGGTACTCATGTTCATCACATAGTGTTGTTTATCTTATCCTATCCTATCCTAGTGGTATCTATGTCCATCACATGGTGTTGCTCGTCAGGCTCTATCCTAGTGCTTATGTCTATCACATGGCACTGCATCCTATTGTATATGTTTGTCACATTGCACTATATCCTATCTTGCTAGAGCACTCGCCGGATTTTATCAATTCGATAACTTATCCTACACTCAGCTTAGAAAACCTATCTGTTTTAGGGCACCTGTTAGGTGAATCCTCTCAGCAGCTTATCCAATTGGCAACACATGTTTATCACAAAATTGTCAATTCTAGCCTGGTTTTTAGTTTGTCTTTTCTAGGGCACCTATTTGAGTGAATCCTCTTAGCAACTTATCCAATTGATAGCGTATGTTCATCACAAAACTATCAATTTTGGCCTTTTAAGACATAGACATGATTCTGTTGATTCCTCTTGAGTAAGTCTTTTTCCTGCGTGACCTTGTCACCCTATCTTGTCAGTCCTTTGTACCCTTTCTTTCTTATGAAGAGATTGTCTGCGATCTTTTCAAACAAAATTCATCCAATCTCTCGAGGGGACATATCATTCTCATCATGGGACAACTTTGTATCAGTGTATCTTATCTTCTTTAAGCCAACGTTACAATCTGCATTGTCTCAAAGAGGGGTAAAATGTAGACACCTAAAATTGTCATGTCTAATTTAATTATTTTATCCTAATTCTTCTATTAATTAAATAAATATTTATTTATTTAATTAATTCATTAATCCCCTTCTAATTTTTTTCTAATTTAAATAAATACTTTTATTTATTTAATTAATCCCACTTTCTCTATTAATTAAATAAACTTTTATTTATTTAATTAATTCACTAGCCTTTTCTACCCATGCCACATGTCACTCATCTCTTAATTCTTCTCTTACCTACCTCCTTTATCATTTAATTATTTCTTCTACCTACCCTTTAATCCTAGTCGACCATTTATCTTTACACCTCTTAATCTTATCCCTCCATTTTTTACAGTGTTCTCTATATAAGAGGATACTCTCCTTCATTATCAACCCTGACGATGCAATCAAGCTATCAACCATAATCCGTTCTTTGTTGAGCTCTTGTGCACACATAAAATCTAAGAGAAAATATATCAAACAAGATCAATGGAGATTGAAACCCTACTTGACATGTGAATGGTAATATTCTTTTATTTTGTTGATTTACATGATCTTAGGTATCTCTATTGGTATTGGTGAATGTTTCATTGTAGGACCTAGATTGTTTGTGGTTGAATCTTTATGGTTTTACAATAGTTTATCACTCACTTTTCACCATATACAAACCCCGTGCCATTCAAAGCACCAAGCCATCAACTTACATCGCCAAATCTAGTCCCTTAGCTTGAATAAACATGTTATTACATTGTAAGATAGTCCTTGAAAATCAAATCAACCTTGATTCCATAATAAGTTGCCTCTATGCTTCACTCATCAGCTCATAATGCCTTATGCCTTGCTAGACATTAGGGGAAAATAAGTACATCTTGCTTGAGAATAAATCCTGATACATGTCTTATACCTCAATTAGTGATCAATACAAATTTTATAAATTTTAAAATATAAAAAAAATTAAAAAATAAACTTTAAAATAAAAAAAATAAACAAAAAACAGGTTGGGAGCCTACTCGATTGGCAAGAGCTTCCAGTGGTGAAGCATGAGGTCATGAGGTCTAGTCTCC
The DNA here is from genome assembly GCF_030272615.1 of Cryptomeria japonica. Classification (NCBI taxonomy): domain Eukaryota; kingdom Viridiplantae; phylum Streptophyta; class Pinopsida; order Cupressales; family Cupressaceae; genus Cryptomeria; species Cryptomeria japonica. The sequence continues at coordinate 719,736,314 of NC_081412.1, forward strand.
CCCCAGCCCATGTGGTACCAAAGGATGTGTCTTGCCAACATCATCGAACACATTAAAAAAGTTTACCTGACGCATTGTAATTTATAGGGGGGTGTTATACCCGATTCCTACAATCTAAAAAAAATAAACAGAAAAAAAAATTAAAATATAAAAAGTAAATACTTTCAAAAATCCAAAGAAATTTAAAAAACTTAAAAATATATATATATAAAAAAAAAATTTTAAAAAAAAAAAACTTTTTTAAATTCCAAAAAATCACAGAAGTTTTAAAATCGAAAAAAATAAAATTATAATCCAAAAATAAAATTAAAAAAATAAAATCCCCCCCCCCCACCAAAATAAATAAATAAAAGGCCAAAGAATTTAAGAATTTCAAAAAATCTAATATCCATAATAAAATGTTTCTTGCTAAGACATTGACACTTTGAACAAACACAATCAAAAGACCAAGCTTAATAATATACAAATCAATAGACAAACTACTGAGCTAGCCTACAACCTTACAGATCAACTGCCTATTAGTTTTAGCATCTTTATCAAACAACGTGCCTCTATGGATACAACATTCCTAGAACATGCTCCTTATCATATATTATGTCCTATGGATACATCTTTCCTACAATGGACATCCTATCAAATATCATTTTCACAAGAACACTTAACTTTGACCAAAAGATCTAAATGTTTGTTGACTCATTTGGTCTAGTGAGTCTTATCTTTTATTTGATATATCTACTCAAGGATATCCACAAGTGATTAGAGAAGTGGGGATGGATCATTATTTTTATCATTTGATTGTTGTTTGTGGTTTGTCTTATCACTCCTTGCAAATGGTATGTGAGTCATCTAGGTTTTATCATATCTAGATGCTTGCACTCACTTGCCATAATAAGCTCAATGATGATATAGCACTTATATTAAGCACATGATTCCATCACCCTCATCCTTTTTGTCCATCCATTCCTATCCACTAACTACTTCTAAGGCCATTGATGCTTGCACTCACTTGCCATAATAAGCTCAATGATGATATAGCACTTATATTAAGCACATGATTCCATCACCCTCATCCTTTTTGTCCATCCATTCCTATCCACTAACTACTTCTAAGGCCATTGATTCACTGTCTCCTTATCCATTTTCTTTTAGCCTTTTATATCCCCCTATTTTTCCTTTTGAGTGCACACATGTTCTCCTAACCCACATGTCATCTTGAGGGGCATCATCCTACTAACTCGTAGTCCTTCCTTATCCTTCTTATGTCTAGGGCATCATGTTCTAGTCTTTATCCCTTTCATGCCCACTATGTTTTAATCTTCTTTGAAACAACGCGATAAATTGCATTGTCTCAAAGAGGGGCAAAAAGTAGACACTTAAAATTGACCTTTAATTTAAATATTTATTTTTTATTTAATTATTTAATCCTATTTTCTTCTATTAATTAAATAAATATTTTTTATTTATTTAATTGATTCATTACCCTCTTCCACTATTAAATGAATAAATATTTGTATTTATTTAATTTATGTAGCTCTTCTTCTATTAATTAAATAAATACTTTTATTTATTTAATTAATTCATTTAGCCTTTTTCTTCTTATACACACGATGACACGCCTTTCTAAATGCCTACTCCTCAATCCTAGCCCTTCATTTCATCATTTAACCTCTTAATCCAAACCCTCCATTTTTAAATTGTTTTCTATAAAAGAGACTTCCCCCTCTTATCCTATAGACCTTTTATTCAAGCATACTTATATTATGTCGAAATCATTATAGCATACATCATTACATCATCTTTGCATCATAGCTTTACATAATCACAACCACATTCATTCCTCTTTGAGCTCTTGTGCAAGTACAACACAAATATGAGAGCAACCATATCAAAGACAAGATCATGGAGGATAAGAGAACAATCGAGCAAGCCTACTTTATGTGTAGATGGTATAATATTTATTATTTCATTGTTATTTGCATGCATGGTAGTTCTCTATTGATGTTGTGTTAGATTAGTTTGTAGATCTAGGGTTTAGTGGTTGGATCTTGTTAGGGTTTACAAATAGGTTCAAAGACATAAACACTAACAACAACCAATAGCGATCATAAATAAATGATGTTGGTCACCATGTAGAATGTCAAACAATAGTTATTGTAAGCAAAGAATTCATAGACATGAAGTTAGCTGCATTGTTATAGTATGGGTGATGATCTAATTCAGAGAGAGTCATGTTCAATTGCATGGTTATATTATATGACCAAGCTTGCATGTCAATATTTTAGTAGACAAGATGGTTGGATCATTTCCAATGTCTAGACATATTTAATGAGAAATGACACAACAATTTGCCTAGACCTTCTCAAGTATCATAGCTACTATTAAAGGATTATGAGTTGATGCTTCAAAGGCTACTATCATTGAAGTTACAAGGTTGCCTACTATAGGTGAGGATGTTTTTTGAGAGTGGAGATGATATGACAACTAGGAATGAGTTCATATTACCAAGTGAACAATTAAAATCCTCTTCACAAGGTACAAAATGCCTCTCTTTATGCTAGCTTTGGGCTTTAAAAGCTATGTATATATTAATTATTTAACATGTAAGGGGAGGCAATTACAAATTTATATTTTTTAATTCAAGCTACTTAGTTATCTCCACCATGATAGGCTTGTGAATGTCCCAAATTTTTTGTTTCGTTTATTAACAAAAATGTTGGTGAAATTCCAGGAGGGTGAGTAGTTGATATTATCAAACCATTGTTTGATAAAATTATTGATAGAAGAATTGTGTACATAATCCCTAGAATTGTCTTAATTTTTTTTAGAATTAAAATTATATAGAATCAACTGAATTTATGGCATCATGGACATGACTAATATTTAAACAATCTCAAGAAATAAGGGCCCAAGAAGGGGATGAGAAAATAGAGGAAGAGGTACATGCAATTTCCTCCCAACACCCAACCACTTCTTTTTAGCCTCTCCAACCAATAGCTTTAGTCTTGAGCATGTATCACAAGATCTTCAACATGCAACAACCTTTGAACAAGAAACTTCTCATACACAGGCAATGTCTTCTAAGAAAGCACCTTTACCAATTGCAAAGTGGAAAATTTAAGCTCAACAAATTCACCACATGGAAGGAAGAAATTACTAAGGCAATTTTCACTTGGAGGAATTTACATTCAAAAGAGGAGATGAATCCACTAGATCCAATCCTAAATGAGACAAGGACTGAATACTGACTAGATTGGATTGATTTGGGTTTTCCTCTTTGTAAGTTGAATTGTTAAAATAAGTAGAATGCTAAAATTGAAGACAAAATATGCAGAAACGGTGAGCTGTAGGTTCGGGATTTCGTCTTGCACCTGGATCTGAGTAATATGAGTTGAATCTAAACTACCTTGTGAAAACTTCCAAAAATAGCAGGGACCAAGTGTAGGGACCAGGACGCCCCCCTCTTGGTCCTCCAAAATTTCCGATTGTCGAAAAGGATTTTTCCCTCTATGTTTGAAGCTTATTTCCAAAAGTACAACTGCACACTTGTTTCCTGCACACAGAAGGAAAGGGAAATATGTTGGGAATAGGGGTTTGCCTAAGTCAAACCCCGATTGAGGAATCAACGTTGAATGAAATATTGCAAATACTAGAGTAAATAATGGAAACGTATACCTTAGATCTAGAATGATTGATAATGATGCTTTTCTTCTTGAATGTAATCACATGTGTTGTATGAAATCGCATGAACATGACAAGAACCTGACACACACACACGCTTACAAATGAATGATGTAATGTTGCTCCAATAAAGAATATGTAGTCTTGAAGAATGCTTGATGAAGAACACTTGAATGCTTGATGTAGTATCCTTGTCTTCTCCACCTTGCTTGCCTATATGCTCCTTATGCTTGTTATGATGCTATCTCAAATTGAGAGGGGGAGACCTCCTTATATACTTGCCTATCATCAAACATTCTAATTTTTAGACATGGGCTAACATGAGGAATCGTTTTCCCGCTCAAATTTGAGATAGGGCCTAGGGGCCAAAGTAGGTCCCAATTAGGGAGGACCAGGGTGTGGCCCCCTGGTCTTTACGAGGACCACGGCATGGCACACTGGTCCCACCCCAAATTGGCTCAAGAACGAGGCACTATGCTAGGTGCAAGAAAAAAAAAAGGAGATTGGTTGCATGGGGGAGGCACAAATAGGTCCCAATCAAGCATGAGGATGAGACCACTAATTGAGGGCCGCAAATGTGGTCAAAATTGCAAGGGGTGCAATTTTAGGACAATACATTTGGCCCCCACTTTAGCGGGAGTATGAGCTTACGTAAATAATCACTGTAAAGTAGAAGAAAGAGAGATGAAGAAGATGAGGAATACGGAGCAAAATAACAAGGAGTATAGGATATCACTAATTTAGAGGAACTAAGCCCCAAATATTAGGATCTTAACTCGCTCAAAACATATGAAAGGTCACACAAAACAAGACACACAAAAAAAGACACAAAAAAAACACATAACAAAAGCTAAGAACCAAAAACGAACAAGACCTCAAGTCAAATAGCCGAAGAGACCTTGATATCAAAATGTCTCAACAACTGATATCATTCTTGAAAAAATTGTCATCTCATGAACACAAATTATCACATAAAAGAGTAAAGAAAGTATCATCCATGAACTATCAATAGCAAAACTATGATTCCATGAGAGGAAGAAGAGAGAACATGAATACCTAGAGGTGTTTATTTGGGTGATCCATGAGAAGAATGACGAGAAAGGTCATGGACTACTTGTCGCTTGATGTTTTTATCTAGGTGATCCATGTTGGGGAGGAGAGTAGGAATAGTCTAGTTGTTTTTAGCTAATTCCACTCATCCTGGTGTGTGTGTGCAAGTGATGTCTAGTTTCAAGTGTATAACACCCCATATAAGAGTTTGTTTCCTCTAGTTTCAAGTGTGCTTCAACCTGTTTAAGACATGTAATATTGCATAAAATGAGGATGAAGCATGAGGATGCAACAATCCCATGTTGATAAATGAAATGAGGATTATGAATGAGGATGCAATAATCCCATGAATGATGGAAAAAATGGGGATGAAACAAGAGTATGCAACAATCCCATATTAATAATTGATAGTAAAAAATGCAACAAGGAGGCCACATATATGCCCCCCCCCCTTTAATATGTCAACATAGTCCTATGTTGATGTCTTAAGGAAGACAAAAACAAGGATACCCACCATCAACACCAGGGAGATATTCACTAATCAATAATGCATGCATTCCAAGCTAGAAATAAAGACTCCTAAGTAGGCTTCGTTTCTTTAAGCAAGGAAAAGATAATTGTAAAAGAGATATCTTGCAACAAATGTAAAGGGATCCTTTTGAGGGATGTATGATTAACAAAGGATGAAGAGATATTTGCATAAAGATATCTACCTCAAAGAGTAGAGGAGATCCTTAATAAAGATTACATCTTGGAAGGATAAGAGGACTAAGAATATGCACCTTCTCCAAAGTGGATTCCTAGGATTGCACACTTTCACTAAGGAGAGATTGTTCATAAAAGATGCACCATTTTGAATAAGGAATTCACTCTCCAAAGTGGATTCCTAGGATTGCACACTTTCACTAAGGATAGATTGTTCATAAAAGATGCACCATTTTGAATAAGGAATTCACACACACTCATAAGAAATTAAATCAAACTATGAAAGATGCAAATCAACAAAGGAAGAAGGAAATCTTTATAGAGAGAGAGAGAGAGAGAGAGAGAGAGAGAGAGAGAGAGAGAGAGAGAGAGAGAGAGAGTTGAAACATTATTCTTGCCCACCAAGCATGGATACAAGGACACCAAAGAGATATCATTTATAAAAGTCGCACTCTTCTAAAATAACCAAAAGATCCTCAGCAGGGATGCATATCATAGTATAGAGGGGTTCATTATATAAGATACTACTCAATAAAGAGAAGAATATGATGAATGATTAAAGACTTTCAACACAAAGGAAGAGCTCCAATTAATGATATGTACTTATAAGGAAAGGATAAGATCCTCATTAGGGATACTTGTTCAAATAAGAGGAAGGAGATACTCAATAGGGATATACACCTCCACAATCGATAAAGGCCCTATTTCACAAAGAGGATGTGAAAAAGTATGATTGAAAGGCTATTCTTTCTCCCCAAGCATGGATAGAGGAATAAAAATAATTTTATATTGCTACCAAAGTATATTATACTTGAAATTGTACCACCATGAATGACAATGAGCCCCCAATAAGTAAGCTACCAATGTCACATAATGAGGAGCAACGTAATAGAAACTTAAGTGTTATGTAAAAGGAAAAATATGAGAGTCCAACTCATTGCCATCTAGTATTTGAATGGTACCAGTTACAATAAATATTTGAATTTTATCCGCTAAATCATGACATTCATTAGTGGCATGGCTAGGGATTTTATGATACTTGCAAAAAGAAGAGTCGTGTTGATTTTTATTACGATTCTTTCTTTGATTCTTTAAAGGGAGAGTAATCAAGTTGGCTTTAAGAATCTCATACAACATACTCTCTTGTTGTGATGAGAAGTTGTAAGAAGACATAAATGTATTAGACAATGGAGGAGGGGATGTGAATAAAGGAGGACTTTGGAAACCTATACCTTCTTGGGAAAACTGTGATATAGATTTCTCATGACTATCAAAACTTTGTTGCACACATACTAAACCATATCCATTGTTTTCATGCATGGATGTTGAAATGTCTAGAGGAGAGGGTTCATTCCTAGTATCAAAATCTAAAGATCCATCATCATCATTAAGACATGTGTTGGAAGGAGAGGTGAGATTTGATTTAGAAGAAGTTTGGATCAATGACACACAAGGATCCTTCAAGGCTTCCTCCTTATATTGAGGGATTTTATACCCATTGATGGAAGGCATAAAGTCTAATGTGTCCCTTATCTTTGCTAAAAAAGCATCATTGATAGGAGATTGTGTTATTGAAGGAATCATAGTATTAAAGGGAGAAAGGCATCATATTTCGTCATGAACAACATCATAAGGATTAGCATCAGCCTTGATTGTGTGGAGTTCATTGTTATATATGAATTTGATTGTGCGATGAAGAATAGAAGGGACTGCTTTCATAGCATGAATCTACATTCTACCTAGAAGAAGGTTATAATTAAGATGGTTGGGCATGACATGAATATGAGTAGGTAAAGTCATAGGTCCTACTTTGGTAGGTAATATGACTATACCGAGTGTGTCTCTAGGAAAATTATCAAAGCCATGAACACAAAGAGGATCAAGTTGAATAGACGAATGATCGCAACTTATCTTGTCTAATAAGTCAACACAACAAATGTTAAGTGCTGACCCATTATCAATTAAGGTATCTCTTATGTTGTGATTATAAATGCGAGGAGTAATCATAAGGGGATCATATCTATTTCTAACCTCTATAGAAGGCAATTCATCTTGTGAGAATGTAATGTCATTTGGTTTAGAAGAAGGATGAGGAACCACTTTATGAAAAGCTTCTTGGATCAACCTATGGTATGAAGGGGGAGTTTGAATCAAGTCCCAAAGGGATATCTTTGCTAAGATACCATGAAGTCTCTCAGCAAGGTCCTTATCAATGTCCTTCTTAGGGTGAGAGTGGGAAGAAAGAGAAGTGAGAAGAATATTAGGATCTTTCTTTTTGGCACAATAATTAAATGTTTGATGTATTTTGGAGCCATATTTTTGTTCTAGTTGTCTTTCCATAGTATCTCTTTCACATATGTACTTTGCAACTTTTAAGATATTGGGAGGTTCCTTGGACTTAGGCTTCTCATTACTAGAAACATGAATGGTATTGACTTGATTTATCTCTTTGTTCTCCATTGACACATCTTTAGAAGGGAGAGAATTAAGGAAATTGCTAATGATTTCATCCTCTTGTGCCAAATTATCCTCATGGAGGAGGTACAAGTTAGGATAAACATCATTCTTCAAAGATTCATATTTAGGAGGGAGATCTTTGAAATAAGTGCTCATAACCTTTTCTTGCACCAATGTGCCCTCATTAGAAGGACCAAATTTGGGAGAGGGTAAATCAATTTCCATCAACACTCCTTCTCTAGGAGAGATATGATGTATGGAAGGTAAAGTGACATCAAGGAAGGTGTTTATGATATCATCCTATTGCTCTAATATATTCTTATGGGAGAGACACATTTTAGGAAAAAGATCAACATCAATTTTCAAAACTTCATCCTTAAGAGGAAGAGTTGTAAAAGGAGTGTTAATAATCTTTTGTTTCAACAAAGTATCCTCATGAACAAGAGAAGGTTTAGGAGAGAAGTTATCATGATTCATTAGGGTATCATCTCGAAAAGGTAAATCTTGATAAAGAGGATTGTCCACCACATCAACTTCTTTTAGCACAAAATCTTCTTCATAAATAGGATTGATTGAAGGTAAAGGTTCATAAAGAGGATTGTCATGCATGACAATATCCTTGAGAATTGTTTGAGATTTAGAGGATGATTTAGAAGGATGAAATCATCAGGAGTTTCATCCATCACATCACTACTAAATGGCTTGCGCATTATGTTGAATAAACTTTGGCAAAAGGATGGTTTAGAAGGCTAAGGATAAAGAAAACCATCAAGGGCCTCTTCAAGTTCCTCGAGCTACTATATACTTCTTCAAAAGGATAGTCATTATAAGCAAATTGATTGTCAAAGGTACGATAATCTTGCAAAGAGTAATTTGACATTTTGAAAAGAAATGCTAACTATTGCAATGAAATGAACTAAAGCATGCAAACATACAAAATGCATATAACAAGATTTTTTATTTATTTTTTTGTGAAAAATATGAAATGAAATTTGAAATTTGGAACTTGCAAAATAATTTGAATAATGCAAAATTTGAGAAAAATGATTATTCAATTAAATACGCAAATTGATTCAAAGAATAATAAACAATAATTTAACCTCCTTAGGAAATTTGAAATTAAAATTAGGATTATGCAAAAATAATCTCTTAATTTAAATTTAAAATTATCCAAAAGAGCTTTCAAATTTAAAATTACGGCCTTGTCAAAATAACCTCTTAATTTTAAAATTTAAATTTGAATTGTTGAGCAATGGGCATTCCGAGTGGAGGAGGAGACTATTGGGTGGGAATTTTTTTTCCAAAAAATAATCAGTGGAGGTCAGGTGCAGATCGACAGACAAGGTCAGGGCAGCTCTGAAGTTTTCATCAACACCCATTTCACAGATCTGGGCAGAACAGAGGGATTTTCAGGCAATATCGCAGAGGCCTTGCAAGAGACCAGATCGTTAACCACTATGATCAAGCAAAGGCTTTGAAAGATATGTGGGGGATTCCCTCCAAGTTTTATCATAGGTTCTCGAAGCCCAACTGGAAACCCTTCCTCCCCTGGCTGAACAAGGACAAACAACTTATTTTTGACATTTGCCAAGATGACAAGCCCATAAGTCCACGATCTTTTTCCTCGCGAGATTTTCAGGCCAAGCAGTAGGAGAACCAATCTGAGTTTCTTGGGAAGTTTTTCCTAGAACAAAGACTTCCCAAGGTTCATTTCTTAACCTTTCTGAAAAATATCTCGATCGAAAAGCGAAAGGATTCAAAGGCCCCGCTTGCTAAAGGAATCTCTTGCACAAGGCTAGTGACCTCGATTCCAAACTACATCCCTTTGGGAACTCTCTTCATACCAAAAGCTTTTTATCGTAAGCAGTCAAAGAGGAAATGTCTCCTCCTCAGCGATCAACGACATCATATGGGCAACCATGGCAACAATCTTAATCAACCTTCAAAGAAAAGTTGGTAGCTTAAGAAGCCTTCAGTGGAGTAGCAAGAAGATAAAACCAAGACACACCAAATGGAAGAGAAAGAGGAGGAATAGAGCATTAAGATACCTCTCCCAGACTCCATGTTAGAGCTCCAAATCCTAGCATTGAGGAACTATGCACTGATTGGTAAGTTCTGGTCCTATTCCCCCAACTCTGAGCATTTAAATCGATGGGCTTTGAAAGATTGGCCAGGTATAGATCAACTCTTATACTGTAATCAAGAATCACATTTTTTTATTGCTACTTTTCACTGAAAATCTGATAGGGATAAAGCACATAAAAACAAAGGTTGGTTTTATAAGGGGTATGGTTTATTCACTATGATATGGCATCCAAACTTTGATCCTAGGAGTGTCGTCATCAAATATGCCCCATTCTGGATTTCTTTCCCGGTCTTACCTCTTGAATATATGGACTTAGACCTGATAGAGATATTTGCTAACAAAATGGGAATCTTTGTTAAACATGATCTTATCCCATTTGAGAAACCCCATCTCCCTCTAAGGGTTTTCCTTCTCTTCGATCTGTCAAAACCTTGGGCCAAAACAATTCTTATCTCTTCCTCTTTTGGAAGGTGTTCACAACGTATTCATATTGATTACCCAGACACAGTTTATGATCACTCAGAGTTCCTAGCGCATTTGACATTTTCATTCCAAGGTGAGGACTGTCAAAACAATGTTGTATGTGAGGATCTATCCTCATATTCTCTCCAATTGAAAGTACATCCACCTCTTGTTGTTCGTCATCAATTTGAACCATAATTCAAAACACAACAACAAGAGAATCTACACACAGAGGAAGGGATGGGGAATCTAAACTAGGTTTTGAATAAGGATGGGGATACTAATCATGAATTGTTATCCCGAATAGGAGAGATTTCAGTGGTAGCATATAGTCAAATAGATTAGAAGGTAGCTCTTCCATCAGATCAACAATTTGTTTTAACTTGTCCTAAGTTGAGACAACAATTGGTAAGATTTCATAGAAGCATCTAGAACAAAAAGTATAACTACATAGACCATATAATGGCCCTGTCTTTAGATCCTAAAGTAGTCTTTAAAAGTCCCGAGTTAAGACGATTGATGGTGAGAGTTCATACCAGTAACTTACACAAAAAGATAAATTATGGACCGGTCCTCTTCAAGTTATCAGACAAGAAACTCATATTGAATAGTACACAAACGCAAGCCCTCTATCATGTTGACAAATTGTTGAGGGAGAACTTCCAGGAGGATAAACTGAAGCAAGACCATATAGTCATTCAGTATTCTACTATAGGAGGGCCCATTAGGGTTGTATTCTAGATCAATAGTCAGAAAATGTTGTCAATAACTATTGTGATAGATCCAGTAAAATGTCTTCCCTTTTCCTTAAGTGGTCAAAGGCATTCCCCATTAGACTGGAACAAATAATTTCTTTTGCATTTTAAATCCTCACACTTGCTGGGCTCCCAGAGTAAAATTATTGAAGAGCATATTCATAGAGCATGTTCATTGTTCTTAGATGAACAATTGGTTCAAGAAGCAAAATCACTTGATATTGATGATCTTTCCAAATCTATGTTCATATCACAAAATAGGAAAAGCACAAGCTAGAATCCAAAAACTTTTTTCCTTTATTACAAGAGTATGGATCAACTGAGTAGGATCAGGGACAAACTTCACTAGACCACAACACTGACACCTATCCGGAGCAACAAAACACACCAGTTAAGGTGCCCTCTATATATCAAACAAGATCAAAAACACCAAAGCAAATAGGGTAACCAAAAGGGAAGGTGGGGAGAACACCAAAAAATAAGAGACTAGCAAAAAAGACAAGTGAGGAAATTAAGGCAAGGTTGCAATCAACTCTAGAGGAGAAGCTAGGTCTAAGGAGGGTGGTTCACTCTCCGAGCCCACAATGAGGATAGTTACCTAGATTGTTAGGGGTATTAATGCCCCTGACAAAAGACACCTCATAAAATCTCAAATTGAGAATTGTGGGGCAGACATTGTTCTCATCCAAGAAACAATTTTTTTAGATATTAAAGAAGAACAACCATTCAAAAAGTGGCAAAATTGGAATTACACAGCATCTCAATCCATTGGTGCTTCTGGAGGGATGGCCATATTATGGAAACAAAATGTAGGCAATATATCAATCATAGCAACAAAGTCAAACATCATACATATTTTTGTTCATTCAACCAAAGGGTTTTTCCATCTTATATCTATATATGGCCCAACTTCAACAGGGGATAAGAAGGCAGTTTGGGACAATATTGCTCAAATGCTGCTCAGTTTTCCTCTTGACCCCTTTGTTATAGGTGGGGACTTTAATGTAGTACTGTCTTCTCAAGATAAGTCTGGGGGTATCATCCCTCCACCAAAAAGTATGCAAGATTTCAAAAAACAATTCTCAAATTATGCATTAAAGGACTGCATCCCTATTAATGACACTTTCACTTGGACAAATAAAAGACAAGGATTCGCACATATAGAAGAATGAATTGAAATATTTGTTGTAAACCCCATCTGGACTTCAACATTTGGAGTTCCCAATTCCAATATTTTGCCACTTGCAGGGTCAGATCACTTTGCATTACAAATTGTTGTACCATTAATTCCTATTTTGAGGAGAGGCAAGCCAACCTTTAGATTTGAACATATGTGGTTTAGGGATTTTTCTTTCTTACCCCAACTTCGGAGCTAGTGGCAAATTGCACCTTTTGCTCAAGGAAGCAGGATGTTTCAATTTTGTAAAAATCCTCAATGGATAAAATAAAAAATTAAGGAGGAAAACAAATCTTTTTTCCAAAAGCCAAATAGAAAATAAAATCAAAGAATTAAATGAACATATCATTCAGTATGGAATAGATGAGAACACATACAAGATTCAAAATGACCTAAATTCTCAGCTACAAGAGATCTTAGCAAGAGAGGAACTATTTTGGAAACAAAAGACTAGAGAGATGTGGTTACAAGAAGGAGATAGAAATACAAAGGACTTTCATGCTTCGGTAAAAATAAGGAGAGAAGAAATCAAATATCCCAAATCAGAAATGAGCTTGGTGATACCATTGTGGACGATGAAGAGATTCAAAAAGAAGTAGCATCCTTCTTTACTTCATTATTTACAAATGGGGTTCCTAAGGGGGAAGATATTAGACAAAAATCCCAGGATATTCTTAAGCATATCCCCCACCCCCAATTAATCAATGATCAAGATACATTGCTCCTCATGAAACCTTTTTCACTATAACAAATAAGACAGATAGTTTTCTCTATGCATCCTAAAAAATCTCCAGGGCCTGATGGATTCCTTGCTCTCTTCTTCCAAAAATGCTGGAGTTTTATGGGATCGGACATTTGGAATATGGTTGAGGAATCAAGAAAAAATGGCAAAATGCTTAGTCAGTTTAATACCACTCTCATTGTACTCATCCCTAAGTTGTCGAATCCTTCAAGTTTTGCATAATTTAGACTAATATCTTTATGCAACGCGATTTATAAGATTATCTCAAAAGCCATTTCTTTGAGATTGGCTCAGTTTATTCCCAAGATTATCTCTAATCAGCAAGGGGGTTTTATCCTGAGAAGGGAAACTGCAAAAGGGGCATTGGTTGTTCATGAAGTAGTACACACAATTATGGAGTATAAACTAGAAGCAATGATAATCAAACTGGATATGCTAAAATCATATGATCGATTAAATTGGAACTTCTTACACCAAGTTCTTATCAGATTTGTGTTCTCAAAAGCATGGAGTAATTGGGTACTTTTTTGCATCTTAGGTGCAAAGTTCTTAGTTTTGTTGAATGGGTCTCCAGTGGGTTTTTTCTCATCATCTCAAGGTGTGAGACAAGGAGACCCTTTATCTCCATCTCTTTTCATTATAATGGATGAAGCCCTCAACAGAATGATAATATCAAGATAGGAGACCACACTATGGAGGGGGATCCAAATTCCTCAAACACAAGTAGTCCTTACACACTGTCTATTCACTGATGATACAATTCTGTTTGTGGAAGCCTTGGTTAAGGAAACCAAGAGCATCAAGAGACTCCTCCAGTCATATTATGAAGTGTTTGGTCAAAACGCGAGCAAGGCCAAATCTAAAGTATTCTTATTTCATTGCTTTCCCTTGTTGGCAAATAAACTGATCAGCACCCTAGGATTCAAATAGGCCAAACTTCCTTGTAAATATTTGGGTATCCCATTGTTCTTTGGTCCGAACAGAAACCATTATTGGGATTCAATTATTTCAACTATTAAGAATAAGATGGACTCTTGGAAGAGTAACTGGTTATCCCTTTCTGATAGGATTTTACTGATCAAAATAGTGTTGTACTCTATCCCCAACTATATAATGTCGGTCCTACCTATGCCTTCTAAAATTAGAGATGACCTTGAGTCTCATCTCTAGAAGTTCCTATGGAAAGGCGATAGAGACCCCAAAAATAAAATTCATCTCCTAGCTTGGGAAAAGGTTTGTGTTCCTAAAATGTATGAGGGAGCGGGTATTCCAAAATTTGAAGGCAGGAATAATGCTCTTGGTGCAAAGTTGGTATGGAAACTTTATGAAATAATTCATCCATCTGGGCTTCTATTATTAGAGGCAAATATCTTGATTCCAATGAACCTGAAAGAATTTTCACTCTATTAGACGCCCCCAAAGGATAAAAAATGTGGAATTTTATTATAAGGTGTAGAAAACATATGTTATCAAAACTATCTTGGGTAGTGCATAATGGAAGACCAGCAAGATTTTGGGAGGACATATGGAACAATTACCTGACCTTGGACAATATTTGGGGGCTAGAGGACATCAAAATTTACCTGCAAGATGTGTGGGGATGCACAGTGAGGTATTATTTTAATGTCCTCCCAATCAAAGGCAGTATGAAAGCACAATGGAAATCCTTCGCACATTTTCCAGTTCCACAACTTCAAAAACAAAAGATAGCATTAGAATTAAAGATCAAACAACTTTTCTACAAAGATAGAGATGACAAAATTGTATGGACTCCCTGAAAAATCATGAGCATATACAGTCAAGGAAGGCTTCAGAGATTTCTCTAATCATGACTCCAACCTTTCATTGAGGAAGTTTACCTTCTATTGGAAAGATTGTGGTTTGCAAAAGGCTGGTGCTTTTGTATGGCTTGCTTTAAAAGGGTGAATTTTGACTAGTGACAAGGTGGCTTTACTGAGAATCGTCCCTCTTTTTCAATGTATTATGTGCAATAAAAACATTGAAACATCGTATCACCTACTCTTAGAGTGTGGAGTGGCTCAAGAATGTTGGCATTGGCTTCTCCACAAACTAGATTGTCTTTTCCCCCTGCAGAATTCAGTCTCATAAGTCTTTGACACTTGGCCTAAGCTCCATAAAGAGTCCCTTTTTGTTGTCATTTGGGAAGTGGCCCTAGTAGTCTTGATATGGAATATTTGGTGGGAAAGGAAACAAACATATATTCAGAAAGGAGAAGAATAAGATATCATATATGAAGCTCAGAATAGAGACAACAATATCAGAGTTTGTCAACACCTACACAACTAGGAAGAAGAAATTAGCTTCACTCTTCTCCTCTTGGGATGACAGCATCTTGAAAAAATAGAAATGCATAAAGCTTCCATTCAAGGGGAGTTTGATGTGAAAGAAGGAAATTAGAATTGACAGAAAAGAAATTAGATGGAAACACCCCAAGGATAGGTTACTAAAATTTAACTTTGATGGTGCAGCTCGTGGGAACCTAGGAGTTTCAGGAATTGGTTGTGTCATCAGAGATCAAGAGGTTCAAGTCTTGGTAGCAAGTTATGGGAGGATCTCAAATGGTACTAATAATATGACAGAAGAAAGGGCTCTTCTTCTTGGTGGCAAATTAGCAATCAAATCTAAGGTAAACAATCTAATAATAGAAGGGGACTCTCAAAATATCATATATGCCCTTCTCTAGTAGCAAACTCCCAACTGGCAGTTAGACTACATCATTCAAGAATCAAGAGAACTAATCTCCTCTCTAGATTCTTATCAAATTGAGCACCGTTATAGAGAAGCCAATAGGCTAGTAGATACTTTGGCAAATATGGGGTGTGAGCAAGAAGAAAAAAGGGTTGTTCTTTCATATAGGGAATTCCATGAAATTAGATTATCAAAGGAGCAATTAGAGAGAGATTTGTATTAAGTCTAACTTTTTCTTTTCTAACCTTTTTTTGATAATTGCAGACATGACTTATCTGTGGTTTGTTACATGTGGGACAAGTTATTAATGACTTACTAAAAGCAGGGTGAGGAATACATAAGCAAAAATGTCTAATCTCATAAGTGAATCTACCCCCTGTGCACTAATAAGAAAGTTTGCACGAGCCACCTCAATTTCTTCTTCTATGGTAGTGTGGGAATCCGTAGGCCAAAGTGAAATTGATTTAAGGATTATTTTTTAAGAAAGACAGTTGGACATGCCTTCTACCAGGTACCACGATGGCAATCAATTAAGGAGTACTTCGCACTTGAGGAATATAAATGTCAAAGATCTAAATCCATACACTAAGTGATTGTCATTTTAAATCATAATGGTGTTTCATGAAGGGAGATTATGTAGCAAAAAACTATCACATGATGATAGTTTCAACACGCTTGCGAAGGGATTTTTAAATTCTAACTTGAAAGCTTACACAAGCTTAGGATAAGCCTACAATTAAACTAGAATAATAATTCCTCACATGTATTTTATTGAATTGGTGACCTTAAGGGAAGAAAAAAAAGTTGATTAGTTACGAATTCAGGGTAGAGATCATTGCATAGTACAAAAATGTCAAATGAAGGTCATTCCAAGCTTCGACTTTCAGTCTGGTCACACAAGCCTGTGGAATTACATAGGACTCCGCACATGGGAAAGCGCTTGAAATACAAAGCCAAAGACAAGATGTACATTTCCATAATCCGGCTTTTTTGGTCTTGCAAGTTTGTTGTCGATTTCTTCAAACCAGGTCAAGTTCTTATTAAGCTGAAGGTTTTAGCTGGGCATGGATTCTACAACATTTCAGGGTTGTTTTGTGGTGAGTTCCTTATTGGTAAGATCTATTGTGCTTCTCTTTGCTACGGTTGTACATGGCTTTGCATATCCATTTGCAGGGGAGACCCAACGAACCAATGCAGTTTGCATTTGTTCAACCTATTAGCATGACAGACACATTTGCACTTTCAAGTGGATCAATAGCATGGGCGATAAGGACTATTATTAGGGAAGACTAGATTGCTTCAAATCCGTTGGCTTCGCCAAACATCATGACTTCCAGATTTGCAACTATGATTGTGGATTTAACTCAGTTTAGGGATTTCATAAAGTTGGTAATTAGAGCTTATGCTCACTCCTTTGACTACACTTGGGAAGAATTGAATTCCCAGTTGGATAAGTATGATATGTTCAGTGGGGAGGCTTCCTGAACAGGGCTGATTTTCTGTTTGATATCATCCCCAGGGCAATTTGCATCTCCTTCATTTATGGCATAAGTTGTCCTTCCCCTCAACCTTTTCTTTTTTGGGTGCAATAGTATGCAATGACAATTGGAGAACCATTGATGTCAATAGTAGTGGCTAAGTTTTCAGCTCTGTGGATCTTGAGGGAGTATGCAATGTTCGGCCAATATTGGCTTCCGACCTCCTTCCCACTTCCAAGTGAAGCAACTTCCTCTTAGGAATCAGGAACAACATAACATCCAAAATTCGCCAAGTTTTTTGGGTTTACCAGTCGACAAGTTAGGTATAGTGAGGTACCTTCTGCAAATTTATGTTCTTGGTGGTGATTATTAGCTAGGCATTATGTATAGTTTGTTTTTTGTAACAAAATTGTATGGGGGAAAGGTTACATTGTTGTACTCCCTTTGTTCATGTTGTTTTTTCTCTCTATTCAGCATGTTTTCTTGGGTCATCCAAAGAATGTGGATGTCCATTTTGGCTTGTATCTTCCTAGAGTTAGTAGGATGTTAGTTAGTATCTCAAAGTGTAATACCTTTGTAATCCATATTTTATTACTAACATATTATAGGCTACGGCCTTTCGCTTCAAATTAAAATAAAAATTGAATTGATAAAATTTGAGAATTGAAATAATCAATTTAAATCTAAAAATTAGGGCTCTTTTAATTAACCACTTAATTTTAAAATTTAAATTTGAAATTGTTTGGAAGAAATTTAAATTGAAAATTAGGACTTTGTAAAAAGAACCTCTTAATTTTAAAATTTAAAATTAGATCTAGGATTGAAATTTGGAAATTGATATAATCAATGCAAAATTGGGAAATGCACAAGGTTAATTTAAATTTAAAAAATTAGGGTTTTTTTTTAATTAACCACCTTAATTTTAAAATTTAAATTTGAAATTGAAATTTGATCCAAAATTGTGATTTTGAATTGGAATTGAAATTAACAACCAAATTTGAAGTGTGAAATCCAGAATTTAGACAACCACAAGCTCAATTTTTAAAAAAATTAAAATTAGGGTATTTGAAATTAACCACTTAATTTTAAAATTTAATTGTGAAATTTGACTTGTAGATGAAATTTGAATTTTGAAATTGAAAAGGTACTCAGATCTGAAATATTTATCCAAATTAAACAAATCACAAGCTCAATTTTGAATTTAAAAATTAGGGTTTTAGTGAAATCAACCTCTAATTTTTTAAATTTGCAAGGAAACCAAAACTTGTAAATTTTAAATTGCATACACTCAAATCTAAAAACAAAAATCAGAATTAATGGTGTAAGATATCAGGTTCACCAAAATGTAAAGTGGAAAATTTGAGCTTAGCAAATTCACCACATAGAAGGGAGAAATTACTAAGGCAATTTTCACTTGAAGGACTTTACATTCAAAAGAGGAGATGAATCCACCTAATCCAATCCTAAATGAGACAAGGACTGAATACTGACTGGATTGGATTTGTTTGGGTTTTCCTCTTTTGTAAGTTGAATTGTTAAAATAAGTAGAATGCTGAAATTGAAGACAAAATATGTGGAAACGGTGAGCTAAAGGTTTGGGATTTCGTCATGCACCAAGATCTGAGTAATATGAGCTAATTTGGAACTGCCCTACAAAAACTGCCAAAAATAGCAGGGATCGAATGCAGGGACCAGGACACCCCCCTCTTGGTCCTCCAAAAAAATTTATCGTCAAAAAGGGTTTTTTTGTTTCTATGTGTGAAGCTTATTTCCAGAAGTACAGCTGCGCACCTATTTCCTGCACACAGAAGGAAAGGGAAATGTGTTGGGAATAAGGGTTTGCCTAAGTCAAACCTCAGTTGAGGAATCAACCTTAAATGAAATATTGCAAATACTGGAGTAAATAATGGAAAGGTATACTTTAGATATGCAATGATTGAAAATGATGCTTTGCTTCTTAAATGTAATCACATGTGTTGTATGAAATGGCATGAACATGACAAAACCCTAGCGCGCGCGCACACACACACACACACATGCACACGCACACGCGCACACACACACACACGCACACGCACATGCACACGCACGCACACACACACACACACACACACAAACACACTTGCAAATGAATGATGTAATGTTGCTCCAATAAAGAATATGCAGCCTTGAAGAATGCTTGAATGTTTGATGTAGTCTCTTTGCCTTCTCCACCTTGCTCGCCTACATGCTCCTTATGCTTGTTATCATGCTATCTCAAAATGAGAGGGGGAGACCTCCTTATATAATTACATCTGTCAGCAAACATTCTAATTTTTCGACAATGATCGACATGAGGAATTATTTTCCTACTCAAATTTGAGATAGGGCCTAGGGGCCAAAATAGGTCCCAATTAGGGATGACCAAGGCGTGGCGCCCTGGTCCCACCCCAAATTGGGTTAGGAGCAAGGGGCTATGCTAGGTGCAAGAAAAAAAAAAGCTTGGTTGCATGGGGGAGGCACAAATAGGTCCCGATCAAGCATGAGGATGAGACTGCTAAGGTGAGGGCCCCAAATACGGTTAAAATTGCAAGCAGTGCAATTTTAGGACGCTACACCAATTTGTAACCCTTCTAACCAACATGCAACACCTATTGTTCCACTTGTAGAAAGGAAGTGAAGGACAACTCCATCTTCATCTAAGGCTTTAAAGAAATAAAAAGCTACCCTAAACCCTCCAAATCGTTCCTATTGTCTTAAGAAAAAGGGAGAGACAATAAAAGAGACTACAAGAAAGTCAAAAGTGATTTTTTCTAGAATATTTCATGATAAAGATGATACCATTACGTATAGAGAACACATTTCATATTATCAAAATCTCCTAAATGGTTGGAGCCATTTCCCTCCTATTCATATAACCATGTCTCTACCTGTTCTCACATTTTATATCATGGACTCAAGAGTATGACACCATCCAATACACTTTTTATATTAAAAAAATTATTATATATCATATTTCTATAAAAAAATAAAATTAAAAGTGATGATATTTAGGTCGTATGGGTAGTAGTACTTATAACCCATTGCAATAAAAATAATATAAAAAAATTCTTGGGCAAGACAAACTTGGTCCTACAAAAATAACTTCAAAATCGGCAAGCTAATAATAACCAGTGATGTTTTCGAGTATTTGGGGGACAATATTATGATGCATACTTCATAAAAAGTACAGAGAGGAAACAAAATATTCTATTATTTGCTTCTTTTTCTTTCTACATTATCTGTTAAGATTCTTTTCAGCTTTGTTTTATGTTATCTTAAACTTGCTTACATTGTAATAATCTTCTGAATCATTGCTGACATGAAAGAAAAATTCTCTGAATACTCATGGTTAAGAAATGTGATGTCAGTTAAAGTGAACGGGAATTATTTTATTATTTGAAATTGATCCAGTTAATATCTACTTCATTCAGTAATTGCACTTGCTTAAGATCACACTGTTGTAAAGGACAGACAATCTTAGAGAGAAAAGAAAGCATATAATGTATAGATAGATGGGAGAAGAATAATTTAAAGAATGCATCAGATCCACAAAAGTGAACCACCAAGGAAAGAAATCTCAGAATGTTGACTAGTCATTACATGGAACTAAAGTAAAGGAACCGACATGAAGTTCTTTCTTTATGGAGACACAAATGCATGTGGGTACCACCCAAAAGCACAATAGGGCATTTTAAGAATATGAATATATTCAAAATATAATTATTTCTTCTCTTGGGTGGGCCTGTTATGATTATCAGATTGTTCACCTGAAATGCTAATTAAGTATTCTTCAAGATTAGTGGGTTTGATTAATTTATAAAATGGGTCTGAAACCTTGATAAAGATTAAGTTCTTATTTTTTTGCAGAAGCTCCTTTCAATCTAATGGACTGTAAAAACCTCATGTACATTATTCTTTTGAAATCATTAAACTTTACTTTGATGAATTTAGAATGCCATGAAAATCAGTAGTGTGCCATATTCAGACATCATCTGATGGTCTGATCTCAATTAAAAAAATTATGTTTTTTAATTGTTTGGAAGTATAGAGCATTGAAGATAGGTTGTGTTGGTTTTTGCTGAGATTTCTTAATCATATTAAATACCTATCAAACTGTATTTGTCTTTTAAGAAAACTATTTATTAGTTGGAGTGATAATGGCTGATAATATATGTCATTCTTCTTTTAGACAAATTGGTCCGTAGGGTCTATTTTTAACTTTTCAGAGAATTGTTTGTGTAGATTATAGAAAACCTCTCTGAAATAAAAAATGATGGGACATGAAATGGCAGTCCTTCCAGTAGCCAGTACCATGGACAGGAAATTGTATGAGTGTGCCCTAGAAGGAGACGTTGGGAATCTGAAAAATCTGTACTCCAAAGATCATGAGATTGTGAAGGACATTACACCTCAGGGAAATACTGTGCTCCACATTGCAGCCAAGAGAGGGCATGCTCATTTTGTTAAGGAGATTCTTGGCTTGGAGCCAGAGCTTCTGAAGGTGGCCAACAGTAAGGGGGACACAGCATTGCATGAGGCTGCTAGAAGGGGTTATGCTGATGTTGTGAAGGAATTGTTGAATGATAAGAGTGCAGAACTCTTGGTTGACAAGGATGTGGAAGGATTTCAGACAGCAGAGATTGAAGATCTTACCAACTTTCAAAATGCTGAGAAAAATACTGCGCTACATGAAGCTGCAAAAGGTGGGCATGGGGATGTGGTAAGTGTTTTGTTGAAATGCAATGAGGATGCAACCAGTGTTGTCAACCAGAATGGGGAGTCACCTCTGTATAAGGCTTGCGAGGAGGGACATCTGAAGGTGGTTGTGCAGCTTTTCAAGAGTGCAACTTCTTTGACTTTAGAACGTATCCATGACAATAAAACAATTCTTCATGCAGCTTTACTTGGAGGCCACAAAGGTAAGTCACTGTGATGCTGTGTGCTTGTAACATGGCATAGGTTTTATGTAAATCAATGTTCCAAGAATAGTAAATGGGTACTCCCTAAATCTATATCACCTACAATATTTTGAATTTTTAAACTGTTTTGTTACCTAATCAGTGAAAAATAAAAAATCTGATAGATCCTACTCATATACCATGTTTATATAAAAACTACAAAATCTATACCTTAGACATGTATGTTTCTTTACTTTGTTGTAAGATCCATACATTTTACTAATTTCTTTTCACCATTTGCAAATCTCTAGATTCCCTCCCTCATTCATTTGTATCCTTTGTAGATCTTGTGTATTTCTCTTTTGATTTTTTGATTTTTGTATTTAATTCCATAATATATTGTACAGTTTATATACAACAAACTTGTTGCCAAGCAACATATATCAAAAAAAATCTCATAACAATTAAAATTCAGAGTCAAGCCTCAGCCTAAGTAAATTAATATAAGACCCTATTGTGGAACAATAAATTTTTTTCCATATGGTTACAAAAGTTCGATAAAAAACAGAGACCATAGATTATGATAATAGTCGAATAGAAAACTGTATAACTCAAAAAACTTTCATTAGAGTCCAGAACCTTTTTCCTCCAAAAATGTTATTCACAATATTGGATGAATCAGAGTGCAGAAGTTATGACACCGTTAGAGCCTACACAGCTAACTATAAGCTGAGAGTAATGTTTATATATAGCAAGATAAAAACTTGCATATTCTGCATCCTCAGACATTTTCAAGTTTTCAGCATTCCACTATTAGATCCAAAGTAGGCCTCTGTAGACTAGATAATCTTTTTCAAGTTAAAATAACCAGACATATTTTCAACAATCTGACAAGAAGATTTGTTAAACCAATGTTAACTTATCAAGACAGAGTCCAGACTACTAATCATTGTACATAGCCTCATCTTGTGTATGTACCACAAGATTTTACCATAAGAAGAAATCATGGTAGGCAGGGTCTTCCTCATTGTTAACCGAGAACAATATCAAGCCTCACCAATCTCACCCTCTGTTCAGTTATTTAAAATACAATAGTTTTCTTTGGTTACTCATGACTGCTTCCAAATTATGCTGAATAAAATCTTGGCCTTCAATTCACTTATCTCGAGCATAAAAGTTTTCTGCTGTTGCTGATGATAGTTTTGAGGTTAGGTTCAATGTAGCCCTCAACTCTTTCTAGCTCGAGCACATTGTTTATGTTATGGCTAAATATATAGCACCTATAGCCAAGTCTTGTAACCCCATTTAAGTATTGGCGATGCCATGCCCTGCAGATAAAGCTTTGAAGCTGTCATAAAAATCTTCGGATTCTCCTCTTGATTTTATCTTTAATTATATAAACTTTATCTTTGAGATTTGTAATAATCTCTTTGCTGCTTGCACCAATATTACAGTTTGTGGTAATTATGGTTATTAATATAACTTTAGTTTCTTATATTTCAGCAACTTTGCTCTGCCAGTGCATTCTTAGACTCTTATATAAGTTCCAACTCTTTCTTCTTTCTTTTTGACAATACTTTCATTTTTTGCAGATGTGGCAGCTTATTTGCTACAGGAGCTACCAAAATTAGCTAAATCATCAGACAAATTCGGGAGCACTCCATTGCACTTGGCAATATCTAGGGAAGACGAACATGTGGAAATAGTGCAAGAGCTGCTGAAAGCGGATTCTTCTGCCTGTTATAAGTTCAATGTGAAGGGAATGACACCTCTTCATATTGCAGCTGAAAAGGGGCATGCCCACATACTTCAGGAGATACTGAACTGCAGACCAGACTGTATTGAACTGAATGATCAAAAGCATAAACGAAACATTCTGCACTTGGCAGTGGGAAATGAGCAATCCAAAGTGGTCAGATATTTGCTGAGGAAAAGGAGAATGGAGATGTCTGAACTGATTAATGAGCCAGACAAGGAGGGGAACACACCGCTGCATTTAGCCACCATAAAAGACTCATTAGAGGTTTGTTTGATTATCTTTTCTTTCTATCTGCTACCATAGATGTCTAGATGAATCTTTGTTCTTTGATGCTTCAGACTAAATGCAATGAATCAGTGTTACCTGAACTACTGAAATCATTGAAACATCTTCGAGATATATGGAAGGAAGCCAAACAATTGTCTTCAGACAAAATGCAATGACTGAATCATAGCTTTAGTCATTGAAACTTCTTCTAGATATCCGAGAGGAAACAAAACAATAGTATATTCTCATATAATAAGTTTATGTCACTTCAGGCAATCTAGAAAAGTAAAATGAAATTAAAAAATCTAATACAATAAGTCAAGAAAGTGTTTATTATGTTTATAAATAAAACAAAAATATGTATGATATAAAAGGTTAAGTAACTAAAGTCAAATGTGAAAGAAATATATAATATGAATGCTTCTATTAGAATGAATATAAAACAGTGTACATCTCTTTAATTGTGACACTATATATATACTTCATGTCACAGTTGTCTCCATTGTTTGAAGACTTCCTCCTTTGTATGTAAAGAACTATCAGATACATGTTTCAAGCCACTAAAATTATTGACTGAAATGGAAAAAAGTTAATTCTAAAGTTAGAAGAAGCGCCCATTTGTTTCTCCTTACTCAAATAACGGACATTTAAACATGCCATATTGGTGAATACTGCTTTTCAGAATTCCAATACATCTTTCATTGAATTTTTTTAAGCAAGCCTATATAAAGACTTCTAAAAATGTGAGAATACCTTTAAAGCATATAAAAATGCATGTTTCAGAGTGTAAACATCTTTATATAAAACTAGCATTCAGTATTCATTGATGTTGATATATTTTATTTTGTTTCTGATTACAGATGGTAAACCTACTGCTGTCCCCATCTCCACCCATGGCAGCATTGAATCTCAATCTCAAAGCAGTCAATAAAGCAGGCCATACTGCATTAGACCTAGCACAGATCAAAGGAGGCCACTCATTTGCACAACTCTCCATCTGGAAAGCACTGAGATCTGCCGGTTGCACGCATGGTGAACACTTACTTGAGGATTTGAAGGAGAACCCAACATTCCCAACTACCCAAGTTAATAAACCCACTTCTAATTCTAATTCTGCAGACATATCTCTTCAAAAAATGGCAGAAACTCTTTCTGTTGTAGCAGCCCTTATTGCAACGGTCACATTTGCAGCAGCATTCACTGTGCCTGGTGGACTTTATCAGGGTCCTGGTGGCAGGGACGAGGAGGGAACAGCAGTGATGATAAACCGGGTAGTTTTTAAGGTATGGGTTAAGATGAAATTTTTATCTTTTTTCCTTCAGATTGTCTTCTGTTTTCAAGTTCTTTTCTTGCAGGTCTGAATTGTTTTGCATAAATCTGAGTGCAATTACTTGTTTAGAAGATTGATTGGTTTGATAAAGCAAAAGTGTTATATCAGTCTTCCAGATCACATTTTTTTATCTACCATCAGAATAAAGAGTGCTATTATTCTGATGATGGATCACAAAGCGTGATCTGAAATGTTAATAATAAAAAATATTACACAATAGAATCTAGAATCTAATTAACAGATTTAATAAATTATGAAAATTCGATATCATTAATTGATCTAATTTGTTGATTTGATGTATTAGGTGTTTGTTATATCAGACACCGTGGCCATGTGCAGCTCCATGATAGTGGCCTTGATTTTGGTATGGGCAGTCCCAGGGGTCCCTGGGCTTTTGGCAGGGGCTGTAGGGTGGGGTCTGAAAATACTGTGGGTGGCCTTGGGAGGGATGGTGGTCACCTTTGTGACTGCAATGTATCTGGTGGTTGCCCCAAAGTGCCTTTGGTTGGCAGTGTTGGTGTGCATATTGGGAAGTAGCACACCCTTCATAGTGAGCCCCCTAGTCATTGATTCTGCTAAACGCAACGTCCATAAGGCAGGCTTCCACTATGAATATAACCAACAGGGTCTGTAACAACATGCTATACTTTTCTCACAATGCCAATTCATTTATTTTTTGATTAGTTAAAATTTCACCACATGAAAAGCACATTAGAATTTATGTCGAAGACTCGAAGTGATCAAGATTTTGCTTAATTCTGTAAGGTTTTAGTTTTATGCTGTTTCTTTGTAATTTAATCGGTTCCCTTTCTTTAGCTCACAAAACGGTACAAATAACGAAAGCTTATGCAACATATCTTGTTATAACATAAGTTCAAATTTTATTCACTCTTTTGTTTCATTTCATATCTAATGGTAGTTTAATTGTGATGGTCAAATTTATATATTTATATTATTTTTAATTTAGTTTCATGTCTATTTTAAAAGAAAAAAAATTTAGAAAAAACATTAATAAATGATATGATTTTATGTAAGGTTGAGATTGTATTCTACATTATCTACTTTTCTTAACATGTATTCTTTAATGCACCTACTATTTATCCTATTTTATATGTTCACACACTATTCACTATGAGCTAGTTCTTTTTATGACTAGTAATTAGTCATAAGGTTGTCCTTATAGTCATGGACTCATCCCACCTTAATTTAGAATTTTTGAAGTCTAATTTTGATCATTTTGTCTCATTCATCCTAGTGTCGAATGAACACAACTTTGTATGATATGTTGCTATGTCTTCATATTTAAAAAAAATCATTGTGAACATCAAGTACAATAGAATAATCATCCTAGAGAGTAATGAATACCAACACAATTCACTAGGGCGTAATAAGAAAAGTAAAGAATTTACATCTTAGGTGCTTACTTGTTGTTTTCAATATTGTTTAATTTAAGGGGTTGATTATGGTACAATACCCCCGTGGCTTGGGGCCCTGCCAAAGTATTCATAAATACTATCTATATTCTCAATTCTCAAAAAGGGTAGAACAAAGAACTACACATCAGAAAAAGTTGTAACAAAGAATTCTGCTAATTATAGAGAAAATCCAAAGCACATGTACAAATTTATGATCACAATTTTGTTAGAGACCCACAAGCTTTCCTTGTAATAGGGCAAAGATCCAATGCAAAATTCTAAAAAAGTTACACTAACAAAGAGACATTAAATTTTCAAAATCTAACATCATATAGATTCAAAATCTTCTTCATTCTTTATGCATGTATCTAATATCAAGTTAAATATATTTACTTCTATGTAGATTTTCACATGTAATTATTTCAATTATCCAATACCTAACTATAACTTATTTAAACTTATTTTTACGCAACCTAGGTGTTTTATATAAACAATTCCTAAGTCCCTTTTTCAAAAAACTGGTCGTTGTGATGTCTTGTCAAGTTAGTCCTAATCAAACCATAACGGAAAGGAAACTTTAAAATCTTCAAAGTTCTCAAAAGGTTATAAGTGATCCTCCCTTATCATTAATCTTGAGTTTTTCTAAATCTTATTATTTCATAAATTCATGAGCTCCCTGATTTTTCCTCAACTTTCAAACTCCCCATCTTCCTAACAAGTGGTCTTTCTTCCCACTTGTCATTCATTTTAAAAGGAAAAAAATATTTGAAGTGCCAACAAGTAAAGCACCATATGTTTTCCAAGTTCGTGACCCATTGAAATCACTAACAAATTTCTCTTCAAGCTCAAAGTCCCAATGGAAAGATATCAATTTATTGAGATTAGTTGGTTTACAAGTTTGGTAAATTGTCAAAATGTTGACAAAAGTTTCCAACTAGTGAAAATCTCCTCCAAAAAAGTTTTAAAAAGCAAACATTGACAAGTTTGAAGTTTCTTGAAATCACTAATGAATTTTCTAAAATCTTTGATAGCTATCAAAACGAATATAACTTATGGCTCAAAAGATGGAGATTGACGACCATGCTCCTTGATTTCTATCAATGCATCAAAAGTTATCCAACTACATGCACTATGAAGGACAATAGTGAAAAACAACCATCACTACAAAATTGGTGATTCTTGAATATAGGTATGTGATTTTTAATTTGGTTAAAGAATTCATCTCCTTCCTTCCCTTGTGAACTACACACAATATAAAGCTAAAAATATATTATGATTCTATACAATTAATGAGAATAAATCTACATAATATGTTGTAAAGATTTGTTTATTGGCTTATTATCAAGCTTCAACAATAATAAACTACCATTTCATTATGTTTTCTTTTTTTTTCAATTCTTATTCTCCGTTTTAAACATCTAAGTATCATTTTTTAGATGTTGGTGCATTTTGGTTTTCTAGAAGCTAAAGGAATCTCTCCTAAATGTCTCCTATGATCTGCTTTGGATCATGATTGAGTTTTACATACCTAGGTATATTCTTAACAGATTCCTCTTGCTTTTCCTCTTCATCCTCATCTTCATCAGCATCAACATCCACCGGTGTAGGAGCACAATTACTGGTACTGGGTTGATTTGCAACCTGTTCCGAGAAGGTTACTACCAGTTCATCTCCTACATGCTCTCTGCTAGTTTCCTCAGGTTGATCAGAGTTTTCATCAACCCTAACATTGATGCTTTCAACAATTCTCTGAGTCCTATTGTTGAAACATTTGAGAGCTTTACTCTTGGTGGAATATCCTAAGAATATTCCCTCATCACATTTTGCATCTAATTTTCTCTCATGTTCACTCCTCTTGATATAACATTTTCTACCAAACACTCTGAAGTAGCTTACTACTGGTGTCTTACCGGTCCAGTACTCATAAGGAGTCTTATCCTTTCCTTTCTTGATGAGTACCTGGTTCATTGTGTAGACTGCAATGCTCACCACTTCTCTCCAAAAGGTGTGAGCAACCTTTCCTTGGATCAACATAGTTCTAGCCGCTTCAACCACAGTCCGATTGTTTCTTTCTGCTAGTCCATTCTGATGTGGAGTCCGGGGGGCAGACAGTTGCCTCTTGATGCCATTCTCTTCACAATATTTGTTGAATTCACCGGAAGTGAATTCCCCTCCTTGATCAGTTCTTAAGCACTTAATCCTCTTACCACTTTCTTTTTCTACAAGTGCTCTGAAGGCTTTGAACTTTCCAAAAGTTTTAGATTTGTCCTTCAATAATGTGACCCACATCATTCTTGAGCAATCATTAGTAAGAATCATAAAATACCTATCTCCCTGCACACTCCTAGTTTTCATAGGACCGCACAAATCAGTATGCACAAGATCAAGTAAATTGTCTGCAGTGAAAGGTTTACCTTTGAAAGTTGAGGAAGACATTTTCCCCAGTTGACACTCTCTGCACAAAGGATTTTCCGGTTTGCTCAGCAACGGCAATCCTCTAACTCCCTTGATCTCACTGGCCTTCACAATATTGTCAAAGTTTACATGGCAGAGTCTCCTATGCCATATCCAATTGTCCTCAAACTTAGCCATAAGACATGTACTGACATTAGCATTTAGCTGAAATAGGTTACCTTTGGTCTACATACCGGTAGCCATCAGTTCACCACTCTTTCCTTTGATTTTGCACAGTCCATTTTTGAATTCCAGAGTGAGTCCATTATTATTCAGTTGAGCAACACTCAAAAGGTTGTGCCTTAGACCTTCTACCCAATACACATTGTCAACACTGCTTCTTCCATTCAGAGAGATGGACCCTCTGCCTTTTACCATACATGGTGCATCATTACCAAAATGAACCACACCACCATCATACTCTTCTAGAGATAGAAACTTACTCCGGTCACCAGTCATATGGTGAGAACAGCCACTATCAATAATCCACTCACTGGAATTATCAAAGCGGGATACAAGAGCCTTCTTGTCTGACACATCTTCCTTGACTGCTACAAACATAATATCTTCATTTTCTTCATCTTCTAATTCCTCATCAGTGACACCTTCGTCAACTGCTACAAAATAGTTTCTCTGGTTTCCTCCTTTGAACTTCTTGAACTTTTTCAGTTTGTCCTTGCTATCACCATTAGGACAGTTTACAGCAATGTGTCCTATCCGGTTACAAGCAAAGCATTTCAAAGGGAGCTTACCTCTGTATTTACCAGTTCCCTTAGGAAGTCTCTTGGCAAGAAGAGCTTCAAATTCCATCAGGATCTCCTCATCATCCATTTCTCTATTCTGTCTTGGTTCACCACTGGTACTAGCTTCTTTGCCTTTTCTGGATGGTGCAGTAGATGCTCTGAAGGCTGATTCAGTCTTCTGAATACTGCCATCATAATTATTTAGCTCATAAGATGTTAGCTTTGAAATGATGGATTTCAGGGATACCTTTTTCTTGTCTACAGACCTCAACTCCTAAATAGCTGCAACCCTTATTGCATAGACCGGTAATAAGGATCTCAAAACTTTGCTAACAACAGTAGAATCTTCCATTTTACCACCTGTACTCTTGATATCTCCAACAACAGTTTTGATTCATATTCCATATTGTTGAATGGTCTCTCCTTCAACCATCTACATGTCTTCAAACTTTCCCCTAAGGCTTTCTTCCTTAGCTTGTTTCACATGCTCATCACCGCCATAGATATTCTCAAGGGCATCCCATACTTCTTTGGGATTCTCTTTGTCCTGAACATCAATAAACTCAATGTCAAATAAACTACTAATTAGGGCTTCCATGACTTGCCCATTCTCCTTAATCTCTCTCTTTTGGTCATTGGTGAGAGTACCGGTAGGGATAACATAAGCATTCTCAACATAGCTCCAATGTTGAGCACCCATGCTTCTGATGTATATCTTCATTCTATCCTTCCATATTTTAAAGTTATCTCTGTTGAACTTTGGACCTTCCCTCTTCATCATTACAATAGGATCTTTCCCTCAAGCGGTTAAGCTTACAACACAGAGGACCTGGAGGACGCTCTGATACCAATTGATAACTCAATGATGAACAGTAAGTACCAAACCGATACTAAGAGGGGGGGTGAATCAGTATAGACACAAAAACTTTTCCTGAACCGGTTTGACTACAAACAGTGCACTTGATAGACAAACACTAATACCGGTCTAAACCAGATTACTACCGGTTAAACATAATGAGACTGTGAAAGACATAAACTGGCAATAGTTAACTTTCCATACAATCTACTCTCTCATTTCCACTTCATCCTTATGCATAAACAGATAATCTATCATCAGAGATACAATAATTTACTAGAACAACATGATTCACCACTAAACAAGAAATAACAAAACATCACATGAAAGAGGCATCACACATGACACATATTTTTCATGTGGAAACCCAACTAGGAAAAACCACGGTGGGGGTGAATACCCACAAGCTGTTTTTGCACTCTTTAGAAGTCTGCTCTGTTAGGAGCCTAGTCTAGTTAAAGACTGTTACAACAGGTTCTGTTAGGAACCGATCCTGCTAGGGATCACCCAGTTAAGGGATGGCTAGAATACCCGGTTAAGGGTTAAACCCTATTAAAGGTTACCTTGTTAGAGGATTTTATGAACTCAATAGCTTTGAGTCACCCTGTTAAAGGATTTACAACAAGCTAGTTAAAGCTACCCTGTTAAGGGATTTTCCAACTGTTGAAGTGATTAGAGATCAACAGGTATTACAATGATCTGGTAATAGCACTCAATGCCAATACAGATCCGTTTTAGTTCCTTCCTTCTGCACACACACTTTGCAGGTATCAATTCTCTTATTTGGTCTAGCAAGAATCACTTATCTCTACACTTAGATACACACACAACATTTGCCAACAACCTCAACATGAAACACAACATCAACCTTATAGGAAACAGATAGGTCGGTAGCATAAACCCTAAACCCTAAACATTTAGGTTGAGCAATTCAGTCGGTTCAATCCTGACCATTGAACACTTTGCATTTGAATACAACGGTCTTGAACAGATCTCAAGACATTCTCCATCGTTTGTTCTTCACTGCTTCTTGGAGGCGATAACCCATCACGCGTTCTTCACCGTTTGCAGGGACTTCGCACATTCTCGAGGTAGATAGGATCAATGCCCTTCATGCAAGATCCTTCATGCGCACAAGGCTGACGTGGCAACAAGATTTGATCTCCATTACAATGCTAACTCATCACACAATGCCATCGGTTGAATTACACCGGCTCAAAACACTTCAACTAGAAACCCTGAGGCTGGGACTACCAACCGGTAGTCATACCATATTAAACCTTGATAGAAAACATTCCATATACTGGTTCACTTGGACAAACATACCGCTTCACCTTTTGCACATATACCGGTTCACAACATTATGTTGGTTCACTTTGCCAATTGCTTAACTTCAATATACCGGTTCTCTTCAACATATTACAGGTTCACTCTTCAACATATTACTGGTTCTCTTCAACATATTACCAGTTCACTCTTCAGCATATTACCGATTCTCTCTTCAGCATATTTTTATCAATGACAACACAATATCATCATGTCAACATACTTTGCACATATTCCAACAATATTTGCATGATGGACTAATGAGTTTGCAGGTAATTTCTTTGAGGTGAAACTTAAGTTGATACATTTTTGGCACCCACTGTGGGGCTCAGGCCTCGCACATCATTTTTCTAATATCCTGTCTAATTCTCGCTAGAACAAAATGAATTAATGCTTTTGTAAACTTGTTTCATGCCTGTGTGAAATAAGGTAGCGCTTTTACATCCTAGGTTAGCACTTTTGACACTCATGTTAGCGCTTTTGTTCAATAGGTTAGTGTTTTTATCACTCAGGTTAGCACTTTTGTTCAATAGGTTAGTGTTTTCATTGCTTAGGTTAGCACTTTTATTAGAGAAATCATGCATTCACTATGTAGTTTAGCGCTTTCATTGCACAAGTTAATGCTTTTGTTCTGTAGGTTAGCGTTTTTGTTTCATAGGATAGTGCTTTTGTTGTTTTAGCATTTTCATACCTTCTATTTGCAAATTTTGAAATTTTATAATCTGTTAGCTAACAGATCTTTGCAAGTTCGACTGTCCAAGACCAATTTTTTCAAACTATTGACTTGTGTGCATGCAGGTTTTATTTTGAGCAACTTTAATGCATTTCTCACTTAGTTTAACTAGGAGTCTTTTGTGAAGTGAAAAAAAAATCAAATATCTTTCACTTAGTTTAACTAAGGGGTTAATGAGCAACGTGCAACTTGCATCATGTGTTTTCAGTAAGGTAATATCACATAGGTAATCTAAAAGGTAAAAGAACCATTGTCTATTGTGCTTGTTTAAAAGTAGTAGGTGAGTATGCTCTCACCCTAATACGGTGATCAGAAAGCTAGACCTACTTTTATTTTATGTTTTACCTTTAGAGGGCTTGCCTTCCCGAGCTGCCTTGAGGGGGCTAGTGAGAGGGGAATGACCCAAGTAGAAATGAGCTAATACCGAGTCCTTCCGATCCACTCTAAATAAACCATGTCTATGACAAAAGTCACTGACAACATGTGTTGATTAGTTCATACCGAAACTATGTTTCCCTATAAACAAGGAACCTTCTTTATTTACAAAGTGTAAAGTGTCACATGTATGACCACATGATCGAAAGCCCTTACTAAAAACCATCTTGTCTAGTTTCCAAAATCCTTCTTATTTTTGGCATAAGAGGTCGGATCTCTGAAGCGGATCACACACATACAGTTCTTAGTAGAGATATGCAGTTTGCCATGGGGAGTTTTCATTGAAACTGGTGCTTGGATGCCCCGAAGAAATGAGTGCTGAGGGTGGAGCCAATAGGGTCAAGCACCTAGATATTCGCTTTGAATAGCATAGCCTCGAGGGAAACCCTATGTGAGATTCAACAATTATTGTCTTGGCCTACCATAAGACTTGTGCTTGCTTGTGCACTTTGATTTTCCAAATATTGTGTTTGCAAAATGTTCTAAAAAATGGTCAAAAACTTGAAAAATCGTCATCCTGAAATGAGTAAAAAATATGACAACTTGTTGGAAAACAGAGAAATTCATTCAACACAGTAAAAATTATGCTTTTATAACACAGAACAATGCTTTTACAGTGCAGAAAATTACGCTTTTACAACACAGTACAACACTTTTGTTCAACAGTACAACATTTTTAAACTCTAGGATCACATATTTGTTAAAAGATACAATTGTTTTGAAACTAAAACAACTCATTTACACCCTATATTCACATTTTTTCAACAAAGAACAATGCTTTCATTCATAGAATAGCGCATTTGTTGCTCAGAACAACACTTTTGTTCCACAGTTTAGCGCATTTGTTTTCCCGCAACTGCAACAATGAGAATTTCCACATACTAGACTACAATTTCAACATCAGTTTCAGATACCCTTTTTCAAGGAGGTTCTTCTTCAACTATCACAAATCTTCAAACTAGTCAAACAATCAGTTTATCAATCAAATAGGCTATTTCCAAAGGTTTTTATAAGCATAAACATCCAACAAGTTATTGATTCAACCATCTCAAGTGCAAAATCAACATCACTATTAGTTTCTTATCAGGATACATCAAATCCTTTAATCATGAAACTAGATCATATCAACCTTTGTTCATTATCTTGGATATATTGTTCTTATTTGAACCTAGGTTTTATTAAAATCAAGATTCCACTCACTTTGGAATCAAACGACTTGTAAATCATTAGATGCTTATATGACTTTTAGATATCGCATCAAGAAGAGAAAATCAAGTTGGAAGGCTACCTTGAAGAAGAGGATATTCTTATACATCAATCGCAAAATTTTGTTGAAACATCAAACATTTCTACACCATTTTTCGTAACTATTTACGTGGTTATGAAACAGTGTTTGAGGAAGAAACTTTACAAGCACGTGCTTTTGAACAACAAAACACTTTATCACAACGCACTAATAGAGGTGGTAAAATAAAATTTAGCTTATCTTCCTAAACCAATGATCACATATTGAGTTGTATTTAGAAAACCAAAACTTTGGAAGTTTTCAAGTCAATCACATGCCAGTTTGGACTAGAGCTCAACACGAGCAGTTGAGAAGACAAAAACAAATGGAAGATAATGATTCAATATTTCAAGCATTTGGGTACACAGATGTTGATGAAGAAGTAGTTAGTAACACCATTAGAGACCTTGAACAAGATTCTAGATTTGACAAACTAATGGAAAAACTAAAGCAAAAGTATATTTTAATGTTGGCAAATCCAGGAGCTAAATTACCACAATATTTTAACGTAGAAACTTTGAAACAAGATGTGGGAACAAGTCATAATCAAAACACTGATGATCTCAATGATGATGATATAAATAGAGTAAATCATGAGGAAACAAGAGGAGATAGAATAATAAGAGACCATGACGATGCAAGGAACCAAGATAAAACAAGAAGCTAACATGATGATAGAAGAACTTATGAGGCTGCAAGGAGAATCTATGTTGATAATCCTTTATTAACTCTCACTCAACAAATTCAAACTTTGCAACAACAAATATAGGATATGCAGAATGGAACAAGTTCCAAGAAATATTCATTGGAGGATATCTGTTCATATCCTTTTGACAAGAATTTAAACATGATACTATTCCCACAACATTGTGAAATCCCTAAATATGATGGGAAATCTGATCCTCAAGATCACATTAGGGAATTCTACACCATGAGTATGGATTTTACACACAATGAACCTTACCTAATGCGTCTATTTCCTAGAAGCTTAAGCAGACAATCAATGGAATGGTTCTCAATATTACCATCTGGGATTAAATCTTTTGAAGAACTTGTGAAAAGATTTATCTCACAATAATTCTACAACATAAGAAATGAGATAACAATGCTAGACCTATGTAATATCAAACAAAGGAATGGTGAACCTTTCATGGTCTTTTTACAACGATGCAGATGACTATTTAATAGATATCCAAGAGATCTACCAGATCAAGAGAAAATGAACATATTTATTGACAACCTTACCAATGAAATGAGTTATCGTCTCAAATTGCAATGTCCTACTTTTGCTAAAATGATTGAGAATGGTCTAAAGATAGAGGATGCAATGTTAAACAAAGGAGAGTTAAAACTCTACAACAGTTCCTACAACAACAACAATGGTAACAATAACAATGACAAACCTAAAATTTGGTCAAAGAATAGAAACGTTACCAATGGAGGAAATGATGACAACAATGCTGACAAACAACAACCAATCTTTAACTTGTCAAGTCAAGTACCAAACAATAACAATCAAGAGAACAGTAAACCCAAGTCTTTCTTCTCTAATTCCCACAGGAAATTCACAAACATTAGGGAACCATTAGAATCAGCTTTGAAGACTCTTCTTGTGAATAAATTGATTACCTTATCAGAAGCAAGAAATTATGAGCCTCAAGTCAAACCGAATTGGTGATATGACAATCATTTTTGTAACTATCATCGAAACAAAGGACACCAAATGAATGATTGTTAGAGATTGAAGCATCTTATTCAAGACTTAATTGATAATGGAACTATCACAATGGATGGTCATAAAATTAATGAATCCCATGTAGCATTCAAAACTCCACTCCCAAATTATGAAAAAGGTGAACAATCCAACTGAAAGGATGACAAGGGAAAAGCCAAGGTAAACTATACTTACACATATGATGATGTGGTAAATGTCATCATTGTCAAATACAAAACACCTTCATAACCGATCAACGCCATCAATAGAAGCAAAGAAAAGGTTACATTTCTAGATATAACAAACAAATCAACATCCACTTCACGACAATACAACTTAGTGGAACAATTACAAAAGATACCCGCCCAATATCAATTTTGGAGCTCCTAAAAGTTTCACCTATGCATAAGGAAATACTGGAGAGAGCTCTAGCAGAAACAATGGTCTCAAAAGACTTGGATGTGGATAAATTCCAAAACATGGTGGGACACCTTATAGAAACCTCATTGCTTATCCTTTTCTGAAAATGACAACACATCCTTACAACACCCTCATAATTCTCCCCTGCATATTGAAGTCACCATTTATACAACCTATGTCAAACACGTACTCATAGATGGTGGAGTTGGCTTGAAAATTTGTGCATTAAGTTTAATAAAGGCTTTGGGATATTCAGAGAATGCAGTGGATCCAAAGAAGAAAATAACTATCAAGGCTTATGATGAAGAAGAGTGTTCTTCTAAAAAAAATGTGGTATTGCCAATCAAAATAGGACTAGTAGAAAGAAATACATTGTGCCAGGTTCTGGATTTGAATCTATCTTATAACATTGTTTTGGGAAGACCATGGATTCATGACATGCAAGCAGGTCCTTCTACATACCATCAGTGTGTTAAGTTTCCTCATAATGGACAAGAAATCACTATAACAACAGACTCCAACCAATATTGCAATAATCTAAAATAGGCACAAGATGCAAGAGTTCCACATAATAGAGAAGCAGTTTATCCCACCAAGGAAACTCAAGAAAAATTATGAGAAAAATTTGAGAAAAAGGTCAAAATAAATGATGAAGGAATGCGGAAGTACTCTTTACCACTTTCACCTAAATCGAATGGAAAACATACAAATTCTCAACCACGGATCCCACAGAAATCAATTGAAATGTTTGATGGAGCATTTGTTAGAGATGGAACACTTTCAGAAGAAACTCAAGTTAAGGACATTCTTAGCTAGTTGTACAAAGATGAAAATGAAACTATAGCAACAACTACATAAGTTAGTATTCCCATAGATCAATATGGTAATGGTTACCAAATAATGAAAAGGATCGGATATGAAGGAAAATAACCAATTGGCAAGCACCGGGAAGGTATTTTAGAACCTATATGTCCTTACACACAATCTAAGGAAGATAAATCAGGACTTGGGTATTCTAAATCAAAACAAAAGCAACACAATTATCAACATGCAAAGTGGAGAAAGAAAGCAATTCCTAAGGAAGAACCATGGCAAGAAAGGCTACGTCAAGAAGCATAAACAATAGCCAACAAACAAAAAAAAGAAGAATATGGGAGACAATAGGAAGAACTTGCTATCAAAAGAGAAGAAGAATCTTATAAACAAGTCCACAGAGTACAAGCAAGCATGGAACCTGATCAAGATATTCCAGAAACAGTGAAAGAACAAATGACAAAAATCAAAGAACTATTCTCACCATATAACATTCATGTCAGATATAGTGGTGTGATTGTAGACAATGACTCTGAGACATATTCAAATGAATATGAATGGGGTCCAAATTCATTATCCAATGTATCAAGTGAAGAAAATGATGAGGAACAAACTGTTGGTACAAGTGAAGACACACCTTGTTAGCATTATTGACATTAAGTTGTCATTGATGTCAACTGGTTTGACATGGTCAATGGTGAGTAAGAAGTGGTGACCAGTATAAGAGAAGTAAGAAATGATGATGTCAATCCATATGTGAGTAAGAAGATAGAAGGAAGGTTACCGGTACACAAGAATTATGTCATCTGCAGGTAAAGCAGGCTCACCGATAAGGCAATCAAGAAAGCAAAAGAAGAACTGAAGGATGTAAACCGGTATACTAAGAGAAGATTAATGCTGCCGGTAAATGGACTGAGTAGTAGGACCAACATGTTTGATGGAAGGCCAAGTTGAACCACCGATAGAGAAGAGGTTTGCAGGTATGAAGGCCCACCGGTGGAGTTAGGTTATACCAGTAAGGTGAATTGAACCAATAGTCAATATTGGTCAACCAAGAATGTCAAACCGACATGGAAAACCAAGCAGAGGAGGATGTCCACAAAGATGACAGCTGGAAGCTAGGTGGTGATCATGCACAGGTCGGTGAAGTGTGCATCAATGTAACGGTCAGCAAGCAGGTCAGCTTTTATGAACAACCCGCAAGTCATGGGAGGATAGAAGAAGATTGTGGCTCGAGGAAGACAAGTTGGCAAGTGATTGAACTTATCCTGCAATAAGATCTAATCTTCGTACCCGTTCACTGAAGGAAACAGCTAAACCATTAATGGCATGTGAAAGAGAAACACAAAAAAGCACAGTGCAGACCTCCAAATATAGAAAAAGCACATTAGAATGCGAGGTGTTGGCGGTGTTGATCGATGACATGCAGATCATCTCTCTAGAAAAGCAGATCGGATCAAATCCAATACGGATTGAGTTGGTGAAGGCAAAACGTAACATGACACTGTTTGAATGTTGTTTTGGCAGAAACCCTAGAAGATAAATATGTGAGCTCAAGACTGAAATTAGTTGATGCTTGATGCAAAGAGTGAGAGAGAAGAGAGCTTGAGCAAGGAGAAAGATCATCTTCCTTAGAGTTTATTCTAAGAAAGTTACAGAGTGAGTTAGCAGGCAAACCGGTGAGAGGGTCTAACCAACAGAGACAGAGTAACCGGTAAACTGTTGTAGGTCTAACAGTTAAGCTAACCGGCAAGGTGTGATTGATCAAGAAGGCATCTGAGTGTGACATAGTGTGGTGTGAGGCTGAGAGAGAAAAAAGAGAGGCTAAGAGTAGTTGGTGAGTGATCAAAGAGAATAGTTTGATAACCGACAGTGTGAGAACTAGTGAAGAAGAGAAGTTTGTTAATCAGTGGTAATCTATTGATCAGGTGTTTCAGAACTCATTTGCAACTAG
Source organism: Cryptomeria japonica (assembly GCF_030272615.1). Taxonomy (NCBI): domain Eukaryota; kingdom Viridiplantae; phylum Streptophyta; class Pinopsida; order Cupressales; family Cupressaceae; genus Cryptomeria; species Cryptomeria japonica. Next base: position 719,776,036 of record NC_081412.1, read on the forward strand.
GTGCTATAACTATATCAAAATTGCATTTCATTATACATCATTGAGTTGGAGCTTGGTGCAGGGTTGGTGCCCTAAATCATTGTAATCCATTGTTTCATTGTGAGGCTGGATTGGAGCAGTAGACTCCAACAACATTTCTCACTGAGGTTTTTCCCACATTGGGTTTTCCTCGTACATCTAGTGTTGTGGGTTGCATTTGTGTGTTTGCTTCTTTTGATATCCACATTTGTGTGTTTGCTTCTTTTGATATCCACATTTGTCTAACCGGTTTGATTGTTTAGTGCTTAGGGTGATAACCGGTATACCAAGGTTGTTTAAAAGGAAAATAATTTAGATACTACTAATTCACCCCCTCTCAATGGTACATTATGCACAACACACTTTTCACAAAACAAAGAATAGAGCAGGAAAGAAGGCAAGAAGAAATCAGGATTTAGAGAAAAGATGCATATGCTAGACAACACATAAACAAGAATGAGAAAGATCAAGAAGTGACAACACAGGAAACACAAACAGTCACTCATCAATTATCAAAAGATCAACAAAATATTAGGACTATATCAAACATTGAGCAAGAACCACCAAGATATAGAAGAGCTATAGAAGAACTAATAGAAAGTCAAGCAGGAATGACTATTAGTCGAGAAGAAGTTGAGTTCAAAAGAAGGCAGAAGCTAGCAAAGAAAACAACAACATAATCCTCTACGCCATGTGCACAAGTATGTCAACTTCAAGCCAAAAATAAATCTGATGAAATTGAATTAGAGGGAGCTTGTAGTATCAAAGATGTATGTGTCAATATAATTCATTCATTTGAGGGACAAACGTCAGATAATGAGTCACTTGAGAGCGAATCGCAAAATAACCATCTTGACTTCGTTAGAGCTAATTGGAGAGCACTTGGGAGAGATTATCCTCAAGAGAGTTCTATCAATGACATTACCTACTCTACACCAAACTATGACTATTATGTCATGAACCTTGAAATACCCAACTATGACGATGACTATGACCTACCCCTACTTCATCTAGAACTGATTGATTGGGGTGACTTAGAAAATATTGAATTGGATGTCTTTTTCAATGATCATGACTTAGCTGTATATCTTAATGCCATCAAACCAATCACACCTAAGATATCTTTCATCTGTGAATCAAGTAATGCTTCTTGCAGTCGGGAGAGTGCCAAACTATCCAGTCACAAAATTGAAATAAAACAAGGAAAAAGACCTAGTGTTGAAAACCATTTTATGGCAACACTAGATCAATCAAGAGGAAAAATAAAGGACGTATTTGACGGTGGAAATTTTGACACCCTCCTTGCATATTTTCAAGAGAGATCTGCTATATTAATAGAGCCAACTTAAGCAATAAACATTAGCACACCAAAGGATCCCAAGGTCCTTCATCCTGTTGTATCATTATTAGAAGAAGAAAAGAAAGACTACATAGAGTTATTCAAACAAAGGTAGATAAATTTTTCTTGGTCCTATGCAGGCATGCAAGGACTTGATCCAGATCTTATCATGCACCATCTCAATGTAGATCCAAAAGCAAAACTAGTTAAGAAAAAGCTAAGGAAGATGCATCTACATATCACTCTCCTTGTCAAAATAGAGCTAAAGAAACTATTAGATGTGCATTTCATAAGGCTTGTTGCTTATCCAGAGTGGGTCTCAAGCATTGTACCAGTGTCCAATCCAGATAAAAGCATAAGAGTCTGCACTGACTTCAGGGATTTGAACAAAGCATGTCCCAAAAATGATTTCCCACAGCCCAACATTGATATAATTGTAGACTTATCAGCAGGTCATGAGATGTTTTCCTTAATGGACAGATTCTTGGGGTACAATCAAATAAAAATCGCCCCTGAAGATTAGGAAAAGACAATATTCACTTGTGCATGGCGTACTTACTGCTTGAATGTCATGCCATTTGGGCTTAAAAATGCAGGAGCAACTTATCAAAGAGCCATGACAACAATTTTCCATGACATGATGCATACATTTATGGAAGACTATGTAGATGACATACTTGTAAAATCTCATACAAGGAAAGAACACTTGAATATCTTGGGCAAGATCTTTGATAGGCTTGAATAGAACCAGTTAAGATTGAACCCAAATAAATGTGCATTTGGAGCTACCTTAGGAAAACTTCTTGGGTACATTATATCAGCTCATAGAATTGAAGTAGATATTAAAAAAGGTTAAAGCTATCATGGAGATGGAGTCACATAAGAATATAAGTCAATTGCGTTCTCTACAAGGGAGATTGCAATCAATTAGAAGATTCATTTCTCAACTAGCAAATAGATGTCATCCCTTCACTCCCCTATTACACAAAAATGTTCCATTCAAATGGGATCATAACTGTGAGGAAGCTTTTATGCAAATCAAGGAATATCTGGCGAATCCTCTAGTACCGGTATCACCAATCAAAGGGAAACCCTTGTTGCTTTACATCTCAGCAACAAATGTATCACTAGGAGCTCTCTTAGCACAACATGATGAAGAAGGAAGAGAAAGAGCAGTATATTACATCAGAAGAACACTTGTAGGCTATGAATTGAACTATACATCAGTTGAGAAGACATGCCTAGCAGTTGTATTTACAACTCAGAAATTATGACACTATATGCTGACTCACTCTATGAAATTGATAGAAAGAATAGATCCATTGAAGTATTTGCTAAACAAGCCGACATTGACAGGTAGATTGGCCAAATGGGTTATGATACTAAGTGAGTTTGACATAGAATATGTTGATTGGAAAGCTATCAAATGACAAGTCGTTGCTGACCAATTGGCTGAAGTACCACTGAAAGATGATACACCATTGCACATTGAATTTCTTGATGTAGACATTCTAACAGTTAGCATAGATTTTTGGGAGTTATACTTTGATGGCTCCTATACACAACATGGATTAGGTTCTGGAATCTTGTTCATAACACCTCAAGGTCACACAATTCCAAAATCATATAGACTGTGGTTTCCATGCACAAACAACATTGCAGAGTATGAGGCATTGGTCATTGGGATCAAAATAGCCATTGAATGAAATATCAAGGAATTGCATGTTTATGGAGATTCATAACTCATAATCAATCAGAAAAATGATGACTATCAAACCAAGAACGACAAGTTGATGCCCTATAAACAACTAGTTGAAGATTTTAAAGAACACTTTGAAGAAATATCATTCACTCAGATCCCAAGAAATGAGAACAAAGTGGTAGATGCAATGTCTACAATAGCATCTCTTTTGCAAAACCAAGAGAATCAACAACGTTACGAATTCTTGGTGGAAGATATCTTGCATCCTACTATTGAATCCAAGAATACCCACATGATTTCCCACATATCCGGAACCAATCAATCCTTATATAGCCAAACTTATTGATATCTAAAGGAGAATATCCTTCCCCCTGACCTATCCCGCAATCAAAAAATAAATTTTATCCGTCAGTCATCCCGTTATACTATCATTGCTGATACCTTATATAGACGAGGTCTAGATAGCACTCTACTGAGATGTCTCGAACAAGAGGAATCTGAGAAAGTTCTCAACAAAGTTCATGCAGGTATTTGTGGCACGCATTCAAGTGGTTTAACGTTGGCTAAGAAACTTATTCAATTGGGTTACTATTGGCCTTCTATGGAGAGATTCATTTACATATGCCAAAAAATGCAAACAATGTCAGATCCATGGGAACCTCATCCACACACCAACACAAGAACTACATCCTATGGTAGGATTATGGCCATTTTCTCAATGGGGTCTTGATCTAGTGGGTAAGATAAATTGAAGCCATTCAATACATGCTTCATCCAAATGGTCTTGGTGCAGTTCATAAAAGCTGAAACATACTCCGCTTTTGCAGTAAACTGAGAGATACAACTCTGCTTTTTACTCATCCATGAGACCAGTCTACCATCGAGAAAGAATGAACCACTGGTTGTGCTCTTCCGTTCATCCACATTACTAGCCCAATCAGCATCTGTGAACACTTTCAGGTTGAAATCATCATTGTATGGATACCATAATCCATAGTCAATAGTTCCCTTCAGATATCTAAGAATCCGCTTGACTGCTACCAAGTGGGATTCTCTTGGGCTTTTTTGAAACCGAGCGGTAATACCCACTGCATGTGCAATGTCTGGTCTGCTATGCACTACATAATGCAACTTACCAATCATTGATCGATATTCCTTCTCATTTACCAATGCTAAGTCATCCTCTTTTGATAGTTTACAACCGGTCACCATTGGTGTACTAACTGGTTTTCTATCTTCCATGCCAAAGGTCTTACACACCTCTTTGACATACTTGGACTAAGTAATAAAGATTCCATCTTTCATTTGTTGAATCTGCAATCCAATGAAGAACTTAATCTCCCCTATGAGTGACATCTCAAATTCCTTCTTCATCTCATCTACAAAGTCATGACTCATCTTGTCATCTCCACCAAAGATTATGTCATCAACAAATACTTCACATATCAGAATCTAATATCCTTTTGATTTCAAGTAGATATTACTATCCTCACTTGTTCTCTCAAATCCAATCTTCACAAGATGGGAGTGCAAGCGTTTATACCATGCTCTAGGTGCCTGCATCAGTCCATACAAGGCTTTATGTAGCCTACACACCATGTCACTGTCTTATGATAGGGCAAACCCATCTAGTTGCTCTATATACACCTCCTCTTCAAGTATTCCATTTAGAAATGTAGCTTTTACATCCATTTGGTATACCTTGAATCCTTTAAAAGCTACATATGCAAGAAGCATACGCACTCCTTCCAATCTTGCTATTGGAGAAAAGGTTTCTCCATAGTCTTCTCCTTCTTCTTGGGCATATCCTTTGTATACTAGGCTGGCTTTGTTCCTTACCACTATGCCATCCTCATTCAGTTTATTTCTGAAGACCCATTTGGTTCCAATGACATTTTTATGCTCCGGTCTGGGTACCAAAGACCATGTACCATTCTTTTCTATCTGATCAAGTTCCTCTTCCATTGCCTTGATCCAATATTCATCTTTATGTGCCTCTTTGAATGATTTAGGCTCAAATTTAGAGATCATACATGAGTTTTCTCTGACCTTTCTTCTTGTAAGAAGTCTTTCACTATTGAAAAGTATTAAAATCTTAAAAAGTGTTGATGGTCAAATTTTACAATTCGAATTTCATATATATAAGAAGAAGACCCAACAAAGGTGTCTCTTCGGATTGTCTTTTGGCAAATAATTAAACTACTGATCTTAATTAAACTTATAAAACATTTTAATCTTCTCCTAACATCAACTTAGCTGCTAAGAGATGTTTTTTATACTCCTCCAAGGTGTTGGTTCTCAAATCAACAGATAGTCTGATTGAATTTAACTTTGTCAGTTACCCAACCCTCAATGTTACAATTTGATATCTTTTATTACAGTTAGTCTGACTGAATTTGACTCTCACAGAGAGACCAATCAGAATAGAATGCAAATAGCTACCTTTTGTCTCAGATGCACTCTATACTCTTATAACTTGCAATTATAACATAAAATATTCACAAAAGGATTTAGGATAACAATCATCAACCATAGATAATTATAATAGAGAATTGATTTGAAAGAAAAAGCATCCACATCACAATTTACATATTAGAGAATTGGCTTCTATATTAATTTCAAAATAAGAGTCTTTGCTTGAACATGTGTATGAAAATTACTGATAATGTCTAACTTGTCACTCCTAACTTCTATCTTGCAAATGATTGCATCAAATATTTATAACATATCATAGGGTCATGCCCTTTAAAAAATGTCTTTTGGAAATAAACTAAGAGATTAACTTAAAGGAAACTAATCATTATCTAGTCAAGCACAAGTGCACTTTGGTCAAATTCTCCAGGTACTCTTTGTTGTAATGGTTGTCACAGTCATGGATTATGCAAGATTAATCTAACATGATTTAAGTAATATATGAATATTTAAGCTAAATAATTTAAACAATATGAAATAACTAATATGCAATATCTCAATGAAAATTCTCAGTGAACCTAGAGCAAAAACAACATAATAACAATATATTCTCTGGGATTTTTGAATGAGAGATGAGAGCCTGAATTTATAGAAAATTCAGAAAGAAACCAACGGCTGAGATCAAATGATGATGAGCGGTCAAGATTTTCCAAGAGGAATCACAATCCAGTTGAATTAATGTGATTGGATGCTTTTCTCAAGTTTAAAGGAAATTGAACTAAAATTAAGATAAAATCAGGAAAAAACTGATTTATTCTCTATTTCATTCAATTTTAATTTTAGATTCTTCCTCTTTTCATCAAATTTTTGTTTGAGTTTGCTTGTGTTCTCCATCAATGCTTGTTTAACTGAATCATGGACTTCCTTCATTGATTGAGCAAAGTCCTCTGCATATCCACTTCTTGCTGCTGCAATTCCTAAGTCTCTCAACTCCAAAATGCCTCTTGGGTGCACACCATAGACCACTTCAAAAGGGCTCTTGCCGATAGTCCTATTTATGGTGTCATTATATGCATATTCACTTTGTGAGAGTACTTGATCCCATGTTTGACCATATTCCTTAGTAAGGCACCTTAACAAGTTTCCCAAGATTTTATTCACCACTTCGGTCTGCCCATGTGTTTGAGGATGGTAGGTTGATCCAAAAGAAAGGTTGGTGCCAAGCTTTTGCCATAGTGTCTTCCAAAAATGACTCATGAACTTTGAGTCCCTATCTGAAACAATGCTCATGGGTAAACCATGTATCCTCACCACTTCTTTGAAGAACAATTGAGCAATTTGGCATGCATCATGAGTAGTCTTGCAAGGCACAAAGTGAGCCATTTTGCTAAATCTGTCCACAATGACATAAATGTTGTCATATCCCTGCTTTGTCCTTGGTAAACCTACTACAAATCCATGCTAATTTATTCCCAAGGTCTATTTGGTATGGGAAGAGGTTGGTACAAACTGACATTTGTAGAAGTACCCTTGTCCTTTTGGCAAACTATGCAAGTCTCCACATATTTCTTCACATCTTGATTCATCATTGGCCAATAATAGTATCTTTGAACCAACTCTTGAGTCTTATTGACTCCAAAATGTCCACTAAGGCTTCCATTATGCTTCTCTTGAATAAGATTTTCTCTCATTGAGCCTCTAGGAACACAAAGCTGCCCACCTTTGAACAATAATTCATTTTGCAAGCTAAAATCAGAATACTCACTATGGAAGTGATTTTTTCCTTACACACCTTATAGGCATTTGAGAAGTCTTCATCCTCTGAGTACAAGTCTCTAAAACTATCCACACCTATGCTTCTCAATTGGATTTCTTGGACTGTCAAAAGTCTTCTACTCAATGCATCAGCTACCCGGTTTAACTGCCCTTTCTTGTGCTTAATGGTGAATGTATAGGCCTGCATATACTCCACCCATTTCATGTGTTTATGAATGAGTTTATCTTTTGAGTTTAGGAAACTCTATGCTTGGTTGTCTGTATAGACCACAAATTCTTTAGGGAGAAGATAGTGTCTCCACTTCCTCAATGCTTGCACTAAAGCATACAACTCAACATCATAAGAGTACTTCCTCTTGGAATCACTTAGCTTCTCACTATGGAAAGAAACTATTCTTTCTTCTTGGCTTAGGACAACACCTACTACAACATTACTTGCATCACATTCTACAATGAAAATTTTCTCAAAACTAGGCAACACTAGTACCGGTTGGGTACCTATCTTCTCCTTCAAGGTTTCAAAACCTTTGTTTGTTGCTTCACCCCACTGAAACTTTTCCTTTACTCCACCTCTAATGGTGTCTAAAATGGGTGCACATATAGCACTGAACTGCCTAATGAACTTCCTGTAGTACTGAGCTAGTGCATGGAAGCTTCTCACCTTTGTTGTTGTCTTAGGAGTAGGCCAATTTACAATGGCTTCAACCTTTCTTGGATACATCTTGAGGTTTCCTTGAGACAACACAAACCCAAGGTAAACCAAATCCTGCTTGACAAACTCACACTTATCCAAATTCATGGTTAGCTTTTCATCATACAATCTTTGTAATACATATTGCAAATGATTAATATGATATGCCCTATCTTTACTGAAAATGAGAATATCATCAAGATATACTACTACAAATTTACCTATGAAGTCCTTCATCACCTCATTCATGTCTCATGAAGGTGCTTGGAGCATTGGATAAGCCAAATGGCATTACAAGCCACTCATAAAGACCCTCAGTAGTCTTAAATGCAGTTTTTCATTCATCACCCTCCTTAATCCTAATTTGATGATAGCCACTCTTAAGGTCAATCTTGGTAAAGTACTTGGCTTCCCCTAAACAATCCATTAGGTCTTCTATTCTAGGAATAGGGAACCTATATCTGATGGTGATCCTATTTATGGCTCTAGAATCAGTACACAATCTCCAAGTACCACCTTTCTTTGGTGCTAACATGGTAGGGATAGCACAAGGGATAATACTTTTCCTAATTAGGCCTTGGTTTAAGAGCTCTTGGATTTGTTTGGCAATTTCAACATTTTGTTGAGGAGTCATTTTATAGGTTGCCTTATTAGGCAAGGATGCTCCAGGACTGAAGTCTATTTGATGGCTTATGGTTCTTTTAGGAGGTAAGGTGGTTGGTTGTCCTTCACTTACTATACCTTTGAATTTCTTCAACAAATCTTGCACCTCTAATGGCAAATCTTGTTGCTCTTTCTCGTCTTCTTCTTTGGGCTTCACCACAAGTGCAAACCCTATACCTTCACCTTCCTCAAGTGTCTTTAAGAACTATTTTTCACTCACCAAAAGAACATTAGGACCTGCTGCCCTCTTTTCACCTTCCTCAAGGATAGACTGAATCTTGAATGTGACTCCATATTTCTTGAATGAGTATGCATTCTTGGCTCCATCATGGATAGCTTGTCTATAAAATTTCCATAGTCTTCCCAATAGAAGATGCCATGCATCCATGGGTAGGACATCACATAACACCTTGTCCTTATACCTTCCAATGGTAAAATCCACCCATGCTTTCTCATTAACTAGGACATGTTGGCCTTTGTTCAACCAAGTGACTCTATAGGGATTGTTGTGAGGTATCCTTTGCAATTTGAGCTTGCTCACTGCCTCTTTTGACACAATGTTGTCTGTAGACCCTGAATAAATGATCACCTTGCATACTTTGTCCCTAATCTTGCATTTGATCCTAAATAAGGACCTTCTTTGGCTTGGCTCTTCTTTGACTGGTTCTTTGATCAATGTTCTCCCTATCATCAAGTTGTCACCTACCTCTGACTCTAAGGCAACTTCTAAAGTCTTGCTACTTGAAGACCTTCTTGGAGATAACTCACTCTTCTTTCACCACCATGTGATGATGATCCCTTCTCTGGACACCTATATTTTGGATGACCAAGTTGGTTACAATGGTAACACTTCATTATTGCAAAATATGAGGAACCTCGACTTTGGCCACTAGATCTTCCTCTGAAACCACTATTGGATCCCCTTCCTCTATTAAATCGTCCTTTACTGCTGCCACTATCTTGTTGCTCAGTGAGTTTAGACTCTCCTTGTGTTCTTTGTTCGGAACTTCTTCCACCAAAGCCTCCTCTATGGCCTCTATTGTCTTTTCCTTTACCCCTGCCCCTATTGTTGCTTGAGTCATGTCTTCTTTTCAGTTTTTCCTCCACCTTAAGGGCAAGTTGATAGGTTTGATGGACTGTTTTTGGGCTCATTAAACCGATTTCTTTTTGGATGTTCCACCATAGACCATTTAGGTACCTAGCAACCTTGAGACTCTGTTCTTCCACCGCATGAGATCTAAGGCTAAGTTTGTGAAACTCCTCCATATAGCTACTGACATCAAGATCTTTTTGTCTTAAATTTTGCCGCTTCCTATGAATTTGCACTTCATAGTCATCAGGGAGATAGACTTATTTGATTTTGACTAACATCCCTTTCCAAGAAGGGATGGGTGCTTTGCCCATTTTCTTCCTTTCATCTTGCACAAATTTCCACCATGTGAGAGAATCTCCTCTCATCCTTGACTTGGCTACCTTGACTCTCTGGGCTTCAGTTATGCCTTCACATTCAAAATGGTTCTCCATGACTTGTATCCATTCTAGGACCACTTATGCCTCCATCTTACTAGTGAACAATGGCAATCCTTCCAGTGATTTGCCACTCAAGGCCTTCAAATCCTTCAAGAAAGGTTCTTGCTCTAGGATAGGATTAGGTTCAGGTATCTTGTCTATCTCTGACACTTCTTTACCCTTCCCTTCTGCTCCTTCCACCTTTACCAACACTTCATCTGCCTTGGTTTCTACCTCTCCAAGCTTACTCTCCAATTCTAGCAACTTCTCCTTCGGGAGTCTATTCTCTTCCTCTTGATCATCCACTTTCTTTGCCAACTCTGCATTGGTCACCATGTTATTGTCTCCTACAGATTCCACTGAGGACATCTACTCACTTATCCCAAATCTTATACGCTCCGATACCAATTTGATGGGGTTTACCTAGTTTGCTTAACACTTTTCCTAGCTGGTGTTGCTCAATTGTACCAACTCACCAAGCCTAATTTCTCTCTAAACCTTAAAGTCCTTCTCAATCTCTTCTAGGTCTTGATTTCCTATTCTTTCTAAGGTGTTTGCTTCAATTATTTTGGCTAGGAACCCTACCAATTCACTGTGCTTCTCAGGTGCTCAATTATGGCTTCTTGGCTTCAAGTTGTCAAAATGACCTCCTATCATTGTAAGATGTTGCAGAGGTGTGGGAATTTCTACTAACATGTTTTGTATGCATTTGGGGTCCATTAGTGGCTATAAATCATTAGGTTTCTTACTGATTCCAAAATCTTACCTAGAAAAGGGCTACAAGGAATTAGGCCTAATTAGGCCTCCAAATCCAATTTTCTAGGGCTTGGGTGAAAATGATTCAAAGGACCCTCAAATAAGTTGTCATTTTATTCAAATATACACCTATCCCTAAAGGATTTTTGTGGTTTTGACCCCTGGTTTCACCGTACAATGTATGAATCCCAAAATGAGGGTTTTGAAGGGTTTACAAGGCCTTTAACCGGCAGTGAATGAACAAATTGGGTTTTTGGTATCAAAAGGATTTCTCAAAGATTCTCGCTGCATGTAGAAGTCTTCCCCAACTCCATGAACCCATCCAAACTCTGAAATGGTGATTTGGCACCCACCCCTGCACTTAGCACTTCCTTTTCACTTTATTTCCTCTAGCCGGGTTGCTCCTAGACTCACCTAGAATAAGGTGACAGTCATACTTAAACTCCTCTCCAACACTTGAACCTACATATGTACACTATAAAAAAGGTTTCCCATCATGTCCCAACAAGCTGTGATGGCAGCACATGTGTAACTCATGGGGAAACCATATTTACAAGAAAATTGCTATTTACAAGCCAAAACTGGTTGTTTGCAAACTTGAACAAGAAAACACTAATGAACAGTATTTACAAGACTTTAAAATGAACCAACAAATAAATAACACATAGGAGTAACTTAATCCATTGCTGGATCAAATGGATTCAATCCATATTCAATTGCAAAAAGAGTAAAATCAAGGCAAAATGCTGCCAACAAGACTGAAAATGAGTAGTTTCAGTTGTTGTATATATAGGTTTCTCATGTGTGGAGTCCTCCTAGGGCACTTTTGGTCTTTCCAACCTACAAGACCTATTCCAAGTCATCACAAATGACTTTTAAAACTTGTCTAATACCTATTTAGCCCTCCCTAATGCCTGTACCAATTTTTGATACCTTTGACCATCAAAAGGGTCAATTGGCTACTCAAACTCACTATTTACACAAAAATGCAAACCTAAGGAAAATGAACTCAACCTAGGCCTACATTGACACAAAATACTAACTCTTGGACCCTCCTAGAGTCCTTATTCACTACTGACTTGGCTAGGGTCAATACAAGCCAAAATTGTGAAAGCTAATTTGCGTAAGTCCTAGGTGCTCCTGCACCAATTTGGTTGCTTGGTCAAGTAAGAAATAAGATTCAGTATCTCTATAAACTATTAAAGCTTAATATATTGTTGTTGCTAATTGTTGAACTTAGGTATTATGGTTGAAACAAACTTTGAAGGACATTAGAATATTGTTTGATGAACCTATTTCTATCCTTTGTGACAATATCAGTGCAATAAACATTTCTAAGAATCCAATATTGCATTCCAGGATGGAATAGATTTAAATTCGGTATCTTTTTTTGAGAATTTTTTGGAGAATGAATTAAAACTTGATTATATGCCTACAAAGGAACAAATTGTTGATATATTCACTAAACCTCTTAGTAAGGATACTTTTGAATATCTCTGAGAGAAATTAGGGGTCATTGCCCCTCCTTTTCTGAACTAAATGCATATAGAGATGCATTAGTGCATTGAACTTCATGAACATTACTATTCTAGACTAATGACTTGGTGCTACCTCTTAGGGGGAGCTTGGTGTAGTGTAAGGTTTTGAAGAATTGAGCAGAATGAGTTGATAGTTTGGTATTTGAGCTTTTCCCTTGATGGAAAAGGGGGAGAGAATGAGAGTTGTTGTTGTTGTCATTGATGTGTTGCCATCAATGACAAAGGGGGAGATTGTTGCAAGGTTAATCAGAATGAGTTGTTTATGTATTGTCATTGATGTCAACATGATTTGGTTGTCATTAGTGACTACTTGGGGTGAGTGTTGTTGAGTTTTTTGTGCAGTTGTGTTTGGTATTTTGCTTCACATATCTTCTATGTTGCATATCTATTCTTATGGTTTGGACATGTTGTTAAGTTGTATTTGGAGATGTTATATCTTGGATTTGATGCTTTGGATTGCTATGATGAGGAAGTTGTGTTTACTAGTATGGTTGACGTGTTTTCATGTGAAATACATGCTTTGCATTTCTCTGTGTTATGGTTTCTTGCATTGCATTTTTGGAGTTAGGATGATAATGTCCTTAGCTTCATTCTATTAAATTGACACGTTTTCTCGGGCTTAAGAAGCATGCTTTTCAAGATTGTTGGTGTTTACTCTAGGTTTGGCCGACCTCGGGTGTTTACACTCTACTTTGTTGCTCTAATAATTATGGACATTTATACAGCATGTTTGATAATAATTTTGGTCTTGAATGAGATATGTTGTAGTCCACTTTACATTATTCTCTACCATGAAATGTTCAGTGCCGATCTAATTTGAATTATGTTTGGTTAATTTTCTTTGTCGACCTTAGGAGATTTTGCATATGAGAGGATGATATAAATAATGATGCTTGGATATTGTAATAGGTGTATGCATGAGTGTGTATATGGGTGAAAAAAAGTGGAATGTGATGAAGGTGTATGAAAGAGTATTTATCTTCCTGAGAGTTTGACAATTGGTGAAAAGAGTTGAGTTGTGTGAGCTTTGATGTATTAGCTATTAGAAGTAGAGAGCTTAAGGTATCTACAAATATTGTAGTTGCAAAAGTGCATTTGTGATGGATTCTTTCTCTTGTATTCTTCTTCATTTTGGTAGTGAGCCCTCTAACAATGAGCCTCTTATTTCTTTCTATCGAGCAATGAACCCTCTGGCAGTGAGCCTTTCTTTGTAAAAATCACCTTAACCGGTGTCACCCTAACAAGTGTTCATATATTGAGAATAGATTATCTGTGTTTTTTTTCCTAATAGGGTTTTCCACGTAAAATCTGGCGTCTCATTGTGCATGGTGTGTTTGATGTTTCATGTTTATATCTTTCTGTGGATTATGTGTTAAAGTTAAGTTGTTGCAGATCTGCTTTGGGAAATAAGTTTAAGATTTTATACAACTGATTTACCCCCCTCTTAGCTGTCTTGTGCATTGGTATATTAAACAATTGAGGATGATGGCTCTAACATCTTGGATCAAGTTTATATATCTACCATACAATGCATCCACGCATGCCTATAAATTGGGTTGATTAAGAGGTGACTTATATTTTAGAATAAACACTTTTGTGATGCCTAAGTCAAAAATATGGTTGATATCAAGATTCATAGAGCATATTGTTAGTTGATCACCTATGAAAGAGAACACAACAAGGAGACGAAAGCATGTTGGATCTTCATCTCATCCACCCATAATAGCAACATAATCCATCGAACATAGATCCATAATAGCAAGGGTAGGTGACTATAAAGATGTTTTATAATGGGGAAGTATTAAAGAGTATATGTGAAGGAGGAAGCCTCAATCCAAGGAAGAAATTGAAATAAAAAGATGTAAAGACGTAGACGCTCTAACTTTCTATAAAACAACAAAAACTCTTTAAATTCAAACAAATCTATAATTCCCTTGATAAATTCATTTGTTCATCTCGAATCATTCCAAGTACTCATAATGCCATTTAGGAAAATAATAAAATTCACAAGTTTATAAGTTGAAATTACCAAGTCTATATCATTTAAATAGGTAATTAGTAGTAATCTTACAAAAATGAGTACTCTTTCATGGTATTCCAACATACAACTCAATATTTATAGGTTCATTACAAGACTCTCTTTCATGGTATTCCAACATACAACTCAATATTTATAGGTTCATTACAAGACTTAGGCAATCTATAGCATTAAATTAACAATATCTAAGATACAAGATAAATACAATAATGAGATAAGATACTTCATTTGATCTTCAATCCATAAACTATCTTTAGTTCTATTGCCCCTACATTTGACATATCTTTTTCAAAACAGTCTCGGTATCAAGAAAAGGTCCAATGGGTGTTTATGCATAAGTAATAAGTGCGTCCTCCAAGGTCATTACTAATCAAAATACGTAAAATGAAAGAATTTTGAAAATTGTCACAAATTGGGGGAAATCACTTGATAGTAAGAATCTAAGCGTCATATTATATCACGTGGCCAACTTTCACCTGAACCCAGTTCATACTTTATCATATTTTAAACTTTCAATTTTTGGTGTAAGTTGCCCCAAAATGATTAAAATATCTCATGCTAGGCTTCATCATGAGGTGTAAATAATTGTGTGGACCTTTTTCCCTTTCATTGACGCGTGTTTCTAATTTCAGGACCTAACTCCCTACCGTTTGAAAGTTATGTCATTTTTCTCCAGCCAAAGCGATATATTTAAAATATTTAAATTATTTCTCAAATGATAATTTAATATTTTAAATTATTTCAATATGTTTGGTCATTTGCGATAAGAAAATCATCTTCAGACATCGGTGGCATTCTTCCTTGATTCATTCTCAATGAAAAATGGCTTCCAAGGTGTAAAGGATAGCTCGTTGAAGCACAAGGTTAGAAATGCTCACTTTTTGAGCATTCTTAACCTCGTTTCTCAACCTTTTGTCAAAAAGGTTAGAAATGCTCACTTTTTGAGCATTTCTAACTTTTAATGAAAAGGTTAGAAATGCTCAATTTTCGAGCATTTCTAACCTCATTTCTTAACCTTTCGGGTCCCACTTTGTCAAAAAGGTTAGAAATGCTCAAAAAATGAGCATTCTTAACCCTTTTTCATAAGAATTTTTTTTTTGTAAAAGAGAGGAAAAGAAAGCTTCAAATAGCAGGATTACGAACATCATCAATGCACTGAAAGAAGCATGGACATACCTGAAATGGAGTATGGACGCAAAGTGTGGAAGGCGTAGATTGTCAAAATGAATGAATGCCTTTAGCTGAGGTTGAGTTAATTTGACGCGATATTCATCAAAGCATAAGAGGATAAAGGAATCGCATCAGATGTTGTAGTCGCAACTGCTCTGGTAAACAATACAGTGCGTGCTTATGAATGCAAACCATGGAACCATAGCTCAAGTCATGATTTGCCTTGAATCATATGTTTGAATAGCTACAAACCGTAAATGTATGATAAAGTCGTTAGTTGTTTTGTCAAAGTGCAACGGCTCTGATAGACAATACACGTAACATGTTTGAATGTTGCAGAATGGGGAAAAATAGACAATATCCATGAGATGCTTGACAAGAAAACCACGTATGTTGCAGATTATGGATGCACAGACAATGCATGTAAACTGTTTGATGAAATCTCTCAAAGAAACGTCTCTTTGGCAGGTGTTAATCCCAGAGATGTGGTCTCATGGCATGGGATGATGCATAGACAATGCATGTGAACTATTCGATAGAATTCCTCCAAGGCATGCGAATCAAGTGACACGAAACACACATGACTGAATTCTTCAAAAATGTTCTTTCCTGACATGCGTTGCTTCCAACAATGTGGTCTTAGGAAATGCGATGGTTGCAGGCTATCCACAAAATGGAATGGGGTATTACATCCATCAAAAGACAATGCATGTAGAGTGTTTGGCAGTAGTGAATGGCATAGACAAGGCGTTAAATAGTTTGAAAAACTACCTTAAGGAAATGTGTCCCTCAACAAATGCAAACCATGGAAGCCTTGACATGGCACGTCAGTTGTTTGACAAAATATCATGGCAGACATGAATGCACCATGGAAGAACAGACAATGCACATTAGGGGAATAAATGAGATCTCTCCAAATACAATAATCGCAAGATATATACACAAATTGCCAATAGACATCCATCTACGCATAATAATGGAAGAACTGCGTAGGTGTTGTGGTCATAGCCACTCTGGTAGATGAGGTTGCAAATCCATAAGTTTACACAAGGCACATGAAATTATATGACAGGATGCTCCAAAGACATGCAGTGGCAAGTGTAAACCCAAATTCCATGATTGGTGAATGGCGATTTATTAGAGCATGGTTATAATTGCAGCTACTCTAGTACTCATAGATGCAGATTACAATGCATAGGCACCGTGCATATTTGTTTGACAAAAAACATGGCATTATGTGGAGCGTTGGATAGTATACTACATAACACGCAATAATGGAAAGACTCAGATATGACATATACATTGCTTTCAAGCAAATAGTCTCATTTCATGCAATGATTGCAAGGTACACATAAGATTAATCCGTAGAGTACAGAGGAGGGAAGTTGCAATGGCTCTTGTTTTAGAAGATTTGTATTCCATTCAAGATAAAGAATAGAGTATAAATTGTTTTGGCAAAGTTGCGAATGTTTGTTAAAATAGGGCTGTGAGGGCGTCATTTTTATTTTGGCATAATGAAATACAATTCCATAGCCCCGATTATGCTCCCATTCTTAAATGTTCACTTTAAGATATTGGGGATACCAAGTTGGGAAATGTGAATCTCGCTGACTTCTGGAAATCAATGGAAAGAGAAGATAAGACCTTGACAGCTCAGAGGTTATTAGACAGTGGGTTAGCTCACGCAGCAGGATACCCCACATTAGTGCAATGTCTAGAATTAGTTCTAGAATGCATGAAATCATTTAATCCAGATACAAAAGAAATTAGGATGGTAGAACGTAACGTGGTCACCAAACTTGATCTAGTTTCCATTACTATAACTTTCAGGTTACCTTTCAGAGATCAGTTCATAGAGGTAAATAGGGAATATGCAAAAAGTTATTTTATCAATAATGAAACCCAGTGTTTGAATAACATAGCCAGAAAATGGTTAGCAAAACCAAGTAAGGAAAAACACAGCTTCCTAAAATAATTCACAGGTCTCTGCTGATGGAGGATATTGCTAATATGGTTATTTTCTTGAATCGGGTCACAGGAAATGAAGACTCAAATGGCTTGGAAGGATGGATGTTCTTATTCATTAATATCATATGTGAGGGCATACAATTTATTAATTGGTCCGAGATTATTAGCGATAATCTTTGTGATCAGTTACTCAAACTAAAGGACAATCATAACTTCTGCATGACATCGTATCTCTTCTATACCATTGTTGGGATGAAGAAATGGCCAGGATTGAATGTTGAAGGTATTTACGATGATGCAACCTAGATTTACAATTATCATCCACAATTGCAGTTGGAGGAAAGTTATTATCACTTTAGGAGGATTAATGATGCTTTCACTATGTTGACAGTAAGAGAACTGCAAGGAAATATTGGACTCAGAATATCTTCAGAAGCAGCAGCATTCATTCCCCTAAGTTGCACTTAAGGGGGGGTGTTGGTGTAAATAATTATTCATCATGGATATTATTACACTTTACTTAAGTTAACTTAGGATAATGCATCTCTTCGTAGTTTGGATTTGAGACACTTAGGGAAGTGTGCACATAGGGATAGAGCTTGTAGGAGAAATTTCACCTTTTGTGGTCTTATTTTGTTGTTACACTCCACATTCGGTGGGTCATCCACCTCTTGTGGAATATTATATTATTTCTCCTACCTACCCCTAGTATTTCTTACCTACCCTTGTTTCTCATTGAGCCACATGTCATAATTGTGTGCTCGTACATCCATATGGCCTTGCCTATATAAGCAGGCCTATATTCATTGTATTGGTTAATCCAGTTGATCATTTGCATATTGATGAGAATACAGTTTGTTCTTGTCATTCTATTGTCTCTCTTTTTATGCTTTTCATTGTGCCCTTGATCTTGGCAAAATCCTATAAGAATAAATACTTGAGCAAGAACAAGAGGCTAAGATTGTATCGAAATAAAGTATGGGATGAGATCGAAGGTTTTGATGCTTTTTCCATACAAGCCATTCCAAGAGAGTAGAATACGAAGGTGGATTCCCTTACTGTCTCGACTTCTTTACTACTTCCTCATCCTGAATTCGATAAGAATGTCTATGTTGTAGAGATAATCTATCAACCTAGTGTGCCAGATAATAATCAGAATTGGCAAGTCTTCGATGATGATAAACATATCATTTCATTCTTGGAAGGGAGGGAAACTGTAAAGCGGAAAAATCGAACCCTAGTCGTTCTCCACTCCCCAACTCCAAGGAGAGAGAAGGGGGAGTCACTAGGGTTGATGGTTTTCACTTAGGAGAGACTTTACATTCAAAAGAGGGGTTGAAACCCACAAGATCCAATCCCACGCAATGCAAGATTGGATTCTATATGAGTTTCAAGGGTTAAGACATCAAGGATACCCTCTTTTGTAAAGAATGTAGATAGAAAGATTGAACTAGGAATGCATGTAGAAGCAAGAAAGATTCACTTATAAACAGAGATAGGGATATGGGATGAAGTTGCGGACCTGGAATTAGCAGTAAAATGTCAAGATGGTGCTGTTCTGCAAATTTGAGCGAAAGTTGACAGGACGATGGCGCCCGGCGTGCACACGGTCCTCCGAAAAATCCGCGAAACGAAGGTGGATCTGTTCATCTCCGCACAAGGATTCCAGATCTTCAATTATAGTCGCGCACCTGCAACATACGAAGGTGTAATGTATGTAGTATGTTGTATGTTGGATGTGATCTCCTCTTCAATGGTTGAATCCTTGTCTTGAATGCAACACTTAGCCTTGAATGGAGACTTAGAATGCTCAATTGCTTGAAGGAATGCTTGAATGCTTGAATATCGCTTCCGCCTTTTTGCTTGTATATGTTTTCCTTTTTTTGACCCCCTCAAATGGGAGAGGAAATGTAGTTTATATACTTGTCAATTAGGGCTGATAGACTGATTTTCCCGACCTTAGGCTGACCAGGAAACATTATTTTCCAATTTGCAAACTTAAAGACCCGAAGCCCCATAAGAGACCGGGCCCAAAATAGGGCCAGGGACCAGGGCGCTGGGCGCCCTAGTCCAGAAGGACCAGGGTGTTGGGCGCCATGGTCCCACCTCCCGGGACAGTAGGGTGCAAGGAGGATCAGGCCAGGGTGCTGAAAAATGTAGTTTTTGGTGTTACAAGTAGGTTTCGGGGTCTCGATTCAGGTTCAACGTTGCGCCGCCATCATGAAGACCCAAATGTAGTTGAAATTGCAAGTGTCACAATTTTAGGATGCTACATTTAGCCCCCACTTTAGCGGGAGTATAAGCGTACGCTCATACTTCCGGTAAAGTACAAGGAAACAACATTGAAAAACTTTCACCACGTCAAGGAGGCAAGATACACCAAGCCCCCAGTGGACTAAGGATCTTACGACTTCAATTGACAGAGTAAAAGGGAAGATCACGAGGGAGAACCATGACTGTCAGTAGTAAGGTTCCCCCACTATGAGTCATGCAAGAAAGATATCAAAAAATTTCAAGGCAAAGCTAAATTTGTCAAGAAATTTTCAAGTATCTTGAAAAGATATGAACGGGATGTATGCCCCCCTACGTTAAAGCGATCGCACACGCCTCACCGGGGGTGATTGCTTTAAGGTAGTGATACATATAAGAAATGAGAAAAGGAGCACGTTATCACAAGGATTTAGCCCCCAAGTGTGAGATAAGCCCAAGGATAATAGACACAAAGCACAAAGCACGAGGTGACTTCGCTTTCCTCGGGGTCAGTATGCTGTAAAATAATTCATGTATATCATATGTATGTATGCATAATTGTTCTTCATTCCCCAATCAAGGAAGGTCACCTAGAAGAAGGGAACACATGTGTCTTTTGAGTCAACATGAGAGAGACCAAAAGAGATCTCAATGTTTTGCATCGTCCTCAAGTAGACAACACTAAGGACAACAAATAGAAGAATGAGAATAATACATAGAAGAGTAACAAAAGAGAGGAGGAGAGAGTCTGCTATGCTAATGAACTAGTCTAGCACGTCATCTACCCCCCGATCTTGCTGATCAATATTTCGGGAAGGTAGGAAACACGCTAGAGGAGGAACATCCAACACAGCAAATGGAGCTATCACAAGATCCAAACAAGGGCTATGTTCATACCCCAAGCCACGGTGTTCTTGTCTAGGAGCTAGGATAAGTGCTTTAGAAAATGCGTTAGATAGATGGTTATCAACATCAACATATTCATATTCACTATCAGAATGAACAGGAGTAACATTTTCATCATGAATAACATTTTCATCTATATCATCATCAAGATTTGTAAAAATAGGATCTTTAACTCGCACAGGATCAAGACCATCATGCATCTTATGTTCAGGAGATTTTGGCTTAATTGTCAGCTGAGGAGAAAATGGAATAATATTAGCTGAAGGTGTTTTTGGGGATTGCAAAGTTTGAGAAGCAGCTGCCTGAGCTCTAAGACGACGCTTTCGTCAGCGTTCACGTGCAGAACAATTTCGTCTAGTCTTAGTAGGAAGTTGCGAAGATTGAGGAGGAGGAATGTTCTCATCCTTATCACTTGGGTGTTTAGGTTGTGGTCTCTTAGGTTGAACAATAGGAGAAGAGGAAGGTCTCTTCTCTCCATAAGAGGAAGGAGGAGGAACTGCTCCATATAAGGGAGGAATATTTGGTTTAGGAAGGAGACCAAGTCCATCATGACGAGGAGGGATAGGTCTACTTTTAGGAAGTTTATTAATCATAGGCATAGTCACATTCATAGGGATGGGTTGGGAATCTTCTTGAGGAAAGACATTAGTTTTATCTTTCAAAGGAAGAACTTCCTTCTCAAGAATGATAGGAATGTCATGTTTGGGTGTTCTAGGTTCACTTAGAGATAGGATCATATCTTTCTTCCACTTTTGATAAGATTTAAAAAGATGATCACTTCGCGGAGGAAGAGATTGGAATTATTTAGGCCAAAAGTAATCAATAGGAACGCTAGAAGCTCTTTCAGCCAGTTTAAAGAGGCTATGATTGACAGTAACAACTTCACCATTATGGGGAAATTTCAAACACTTGTGAATAGGAGAAGCAATAGCTTTCATGGAAGATAGCCAAGGATAGCCTAGCTTCACACGAAATTGTTTGGATGATGGAATAATAGCAAAGTCCACATCAAGGGATTTGTTATGGACCTCAATAGGTAATATAATAGAACCAATTGTAGGAGAAGAAAATGCATCAAATAGTTTCACAACCACATTTGTTTCATCATAGATCACTTGATTCAATTGCAAAGTAAAAAGAAATTCTTCAGTAATGATATTAACCATACAAGAAGGATCAATAAGCACTCCACGGCAAGGTGTATTCTTGACTTTTGCAACTATATATAAAGGACCATCAGGTGCCCTGATAGTTTCACTAGAATCAAAGGTGATGGAAGGTTCTTTAGGGATTTTCTGCTGCTCTACAAAGTTAATCACATTCAGAGTCCTGGACACAAGATCATCAGGTGAGACAGAGGAATCAGTAGTATCAATCGCATTAGAGGTATGAGAAGGTAATGGATCAGTAAAAATCTTAAGATTTTGGTTAGGAGGAGCTACAGATGTGTTGCCTTTATCATTCACTCCAGAAATAGAAATAGTATTATTATCAATCAAATCTTGAATTTTACCCTTTAAAGCAAAATATTTTTCAGTATCATGCCCAAGATGACGATGAAATTGACAAAAAGATTTGTTATCAAAATAGGGTGAGTTAATCTTTGCAGGATCTATTTGCTTTATAGGAGGAAGAGTAAGCACATTTTGTTCCAATAACTTATTCATAATACTATGCAATGATTCATTCAAAGGAGTAAACTTTCTTTCTTTCTTGAAAAACTTAGAAATAGGAGGCACACCTGATGCCGCATTCACATTGTTGTTGATGATGTTTTCATTGAATTTAATGGACTCTCTGTTCGGTTTAAACTTCCCAAATGGTTGTTGACTACTATCACCCTTATCACTCGGAGCCATAGGATTTGCTTGTTCCATTTGACTCACAGTCAGTTGATAATTGTGAAGAGTTGCACACAACTGTTGGAAAGAAGTAAACTCAGAAAACAGAAGTTTTTCTCTAATGTCTTTTTGTAAATTAGAAATAAAGATTCTTTGAATATCATTGTCAGGCACTGGAAAAGAAATTTGAGCATACAAATGCTTATATCTACCAATGAAATCAGTCACTTTTTCTTTAATACCTTGTTTACAATGCATTAAATCAATCAAAGTAACTTTAGGACTTATATTGTTTTGAAATTGTTGAATAAAAGCATTTGCAAGTTGTTCGAAAGAAGTAATAGAATACGAAGGCAATGAGCAATACCATTGTAGGGCTTTATCTCTTAATGTTCTAGTAAATAGTTTTGCAAGCAACCTTTGGTCATAAGCAAAATCAGTACATATTGTTTGAAAGGTCTTAACATGTGTTAGAGGATCACCTTTACCATTATAAAGCTCCAAATGCGGAATTTCAACATTTTTAGGGGGGATAGCTCGAACAATGTCAAGAGAAAGTGGGCTCGCAACGTCAAATGTGGGCACACTAAACTTAGATTGATTCATAGAGGCAATTTGTTGCTGTAAAGAAGAGACAGTTTGTGCAAGATTGTTAATGGTCGCTTCAGTCGAAGAGTTCATATTAGATGTGTTAGATTGTGATGGAGGTGTTATGTTATTGAAAGAAGGTAGAGAGTAAGGTGGTGGGACACTATGATAGTTAGTCATAGGAGATGATTGGAAAGGAGGAACACTACAAGGAGGAATGGAATGGTTAAATGAATTGCCCCCTTGCGTCATGTTCATTTGTGGAGATATAATAGGGACACTCATTGAAGGAATGAATGAAGAAGTCGGATTGAATGAAGGAAGAGGGTTGATTGAAGAAGAAGGATTGCCCCCATGACTAGTGATCATAGGAGGAATGTCTTGTGTTGAAGTAGTCATTATGTTTGATGTAAAAGTAGGTATACTAGCAATAGAAGTTGTCAAAGGAATAGAATGATTAACTTGAGTAGGAGGTTGTGTATAACCCAAAGTTTCGGCACAACTTTTCATAGGCATCACATTCGAATCCACAATGTGTGCAATACCACGCAAAATATCAATTCCATTCTTATCACTTTGAACCATACGTTTTAGACCCTCAATTAAAGGAAGAACTTGACTATCGGGGTATTCTTGAGACATCCATTGTCGAAAATCATCAAATTGGTTATCCAATTTTGAAAGTTGTTCTACAGAAACCTCATGGAGAGCTTCTTCATCATTAAGAGGATTAGAGGAATTACCCATGTCCTCGTTAAAAAGGCCATTCAAATTAGGTTCCATCTCCTCAGTAATTAAACCTTGGAAAGACTTAATTCTAAGGCTTCGTCTAACGGGAATAGTGTAAGTAGGGCTTATTGTTGTAAAACTCATGCACTAAAGAGAGAGAGAAGATTTTGAATTTTAGAGGCAGCAAATTTCAATAAAATCAGCCAATCTCCTAGATTTAAGCTGTTAAATGCAATCAGGACAATCTCCCAAAATTTCGGAAAAAATGTCCGAGACCATGGCGAACGGAGTGCACACGGTCCTCGCAACTTTTTTCGAAATTTTCAGGGATGAAAGTTATGATGATTTTAAAGCTAATCTGAAAAAATTGAGTGATTTTACGATCTGTAGATAGGCCAAAATAAAGTTGCAATCTCAAAATTGAACCCTACCAAGATTGTTGAAAAATGTAAAAAAAGAGGGGGAAACTGAAATTTTGAATTTTATGATTTTAGAGGGAATGCTGAAAGCAATGCAGGCTTTGAAATTTAAAAGTTGACTCGATTTCATGCAAAATTCGAATTTGAAAGTGGAAATCAAGGTTGTTGCAATTAAACACTTAATTTCAAAAGTCACAAACTGCAAAAATTTGAATAAAACACTGAAATTTCGAATGAATGCCAACACACTTTTCAGATTTAGGACTGTAAGAAACACAATTTTGATATGAATTTCAATTTCAACAATTTTTGAATGATTAGAAGCCTCAATCCAAGCAATCGCTAGACCAACTTTGACTTTAATTTTGAAGGTGTTAAAATTGATAAAATCAGCCAAAATTCTGGATTTTAGCAAAAAAATACAGTAAGATCTAGCTCCCGAAATTTCAGAAAAAATGTCGGGGACGATGGTGCTCGGGGTGCACACGGTCCTCGCAACTTTTTTCCAAATTTTCAGGGATGAAAGATATTGTGATTTTATTGCGGAATCCAAAGTTACAGTCGATTTGGAGGTGTTTTGATTAGTGAAATTATCAGTCAAAGGTTGAATCAAGAAGGTCTTAAAAATTAGGGTTTTGACATTTAACCACTTAATTTTCAGAATTAAAGCACAAATATGAATTGACAATTTGCAATAGAAGGGTAGATCTGAAACAAGCATTAACAATTAAACATTTCACAAGCTTAATTACTTAAAAAGAAAATTTTAGGGTTTTTATGCAATCAACCTCTAAAATTTGCAAAAGATCAAACATGGAAATATAATTAGGAAAGCAAAATTTCAGATCTAACCATGAATAATCAGAATGAGGATGTTCACGTCAGGTTCACCAAAATGTAAAGCAGAAAAATCGAACCCTAGTCGTTCTCCACTCCCCAACTCCAAGGAGAGAGAAGGGGGAGTCACTAGGGTTGATGGTTTTCACTTAGGAGAGACTTTACATTCAAAAGAGGGGTTGAAACCCACAAGATCCAATCCCATGCAATGCAAGATTGGATTCTATATGAGTTTCAAGGGTTAAGACATCAAGGATACCCTCTTTTGTAAAGAATGTAGATAGAAAGATTGAACTAGGAATGCATGTAGAAGCAAGAAAGATTCACTTATAAACAGAGATAGGGATATGGGATGAAGCTGCGGACCTGAAATTAGTAGTAAAATGTCGAGATGGTGTTGTTTTGAAAATTTGAGCGAAATTTGACGGGACGATGGTGCCCGGTGTGCACACGGTCCTCCGAAAAATCCGCGAAACGAAGGTGGATCTGTTCGTCTCTGCACAAGGATTCCAGATCTTCAATTACAGCCGCGTACCTGCAACATGCGAAGGTGTAATGTATGTAGTATGTTGTATGTTGGATGTGATCTCCTCTTCAATGGTTGAATCCTTGTCTTGAATGCAACACTTAGCCTTGAATGGAGACTTAGAATGCTCAATTGCTTGAAGGAATGCTTGAATGCTTGAATATCGCTTCCGCCTTTTTGCTTGTATATGTTTTCCTTTTTTTGACCCCCTCAAATGGGAGAGGAAATGTAGTTTATATACTTGTCAATTAGGGCTGATAAACTGATTTTCCCGACCTTAGGCCGACCAGGAAACATTATTTTGGGGTCTCCATTCAGGTTCAACGTTGCGCCACCATCGTGAAGACCCAAATGCAGTCGAAATTGCAAGTGTCGCAATTTTAGGATGCTACAGAAACATTTTCCAATTTATCTTTTAATGGGAACCCACCTTCAACTAGTCAACAGACTACTAAAGAAGAGGAGAAGGAACCTGAAATTCTGCAGCCTAAAGTTAATACCATTCCCAAAGGCTTGGTTTCTCTTCAGAGGTTGTTTGATAAACATGATCCTCAGAAGTTGAGAAGGTAGACATATGTTTTGAAAATGATCCCAAAGTGGTTTTTCTTGGGAAATGCCTTACACATAAGGAGAAGAAGGTATTCATTGATCTACTCACAAGATACATTGATGTTTTTGCATGGTGCTATGATGATCTCAAAGAATTTATGAATGGTGAGTTCAAGCATCAAATTTCCCTCAAACCTAATTCAATTTCGTTCAAGAAAAAGAAGAGGCAATTCAATCCGAAGATAGAAGATGCAATCTTCATGGAAGTGGATAAAATGTTGAAAGCCAAAATAATTTATCCAATTCATCATTCTATGTGGGTAGCAAATATAGTTCCTGTTAGAAAGAAAAATGGGGATATAATAATTTGTGTTGATTTTCGCAATTTAAATCAAGCATCCCTCAAGGATAACTATCCTCTTCTAGTTATGGATCACCTTCTTCAAACCATTTCTGGATCTGAAATGATGTCCATGCTTGATGGTTTTTCAGGTTATAAACAGATCAGTGTGGATCAAGAGGATCAGCACAAAATTGCTTTTACTACTCCATGGGGAACTTTTGCTTGCAACTGAATGCCTTTCGGTTTAATTAATGTTGGTGCCACTTTTCAACGTGCAATGGATCTCTCCTTTGGTGATCTAAGAAACAAGATTGTTGTTGTTTATTTGGATGACCTGATTGTCTTTTCCAAGAAACGAGAAGAGCATGCATATCATCTTGAATGCGTGTTGCAGTGATGTAGGCAACAAGGGATCTCCTTGAATCCAAAGAAATCTATTTTGGGCGTAACCGAAGGGAAGTTGTTGGGTCACATTATTGCAAAGGAAGGAATTCACATTGATCTTGAGTGAGTTAAAGCTATTCAGCAGTTGCAATTACCTTCTAGTAAGCTTGGAGTTCGCTCCTTCTTTGGCCAAATCAATTTTATAAGGAAATTCATCCCAAATTTTTCTGAGATCACAAAATCAATTGTTGAGATGGTGAAGGGTAATGAGGTTTTCAAATGGTCAGAGGAAGGAAAGTGAGCATTTAGTCAAATCAAGTCAGCTATAGCAGATGCTCCCATGTTGATGTATCCAGACTTCAACAAGGATTTCAATGTTTACTGTTATGCTTCTAATTCCACATTGTCTGCAATTTTAACTCAAAATCATAATGATAATGTTGAGGCACCAATAGCTTTTATGAGAATTCCCTTGAAGTAACATGAACTAAATTATTATGTTGTCGAAAAGCAAGCTTTTGTGGTGGTGAAGGTTGTGAAACAATTTCGTTTCTACATCTTGAATTCACACTCTAATATATATGTTCCAGATACTGTTGTGAAGACAATTCTTACTCAACAGGAGATTGGATTGAGCAAGAGAGCTTCTTGGATTGAAAAGGTTCAAGAATATGATATTGACATCAAACCTACCAAGCTTCTTTGAGGGCGAGGATTATGCAAGTTGTTGGCTGAAAATACATCAGAAGGAGAAGTTAAAGAAGAAGTTATTTCAGAGTTTTAATTGCCTTTAGTTTTGTTCATTAGCACCATAGATGATTGGTTCACCAATATATCCTACTTTCTCACATATGGAGAATGTCTGGCTTACCTCACCTCTAAAGAGAAACGGACTGTCAAGTTGAAGGCAGCTAAGTATATTATTTGGGGCGATGTTCTGTATAAAAAGGGAATCGATGGTACTTTCCTCAGATGTGTGGATAAAGAGAAAAGAGAGAAGCTTCTTAAGTTCTTTCACAATGAAGCATGTGGTGGGCATTTTTCTTCCTCAGTAATGGCATACAAGATACTAAGAAATTGTTACTATTGGCCCGGGATGTTCAGGGATGTTGATGAGTGGGTGAAGAAATGTGACACATGTCAGCAGTTTAAAGGAAAGGTACAACTTGTTGCTTTGCCATTAAAGCCAATAATCATAAAGGAGCCTTTTCAACAATGGGGTTTGGATTTCATCGGTCCTATTCATCCTCACTCTAGTGCAAATCACACTCATATCCTATTAGCTACGGATTATTTTACTAAGTGGGTCGAGGTTGTTCTAGTGAAACAAACAACATTAGAGATAGTTTGTGACTTCATCAAGCAAAACATCTTAGTAATATATGGAGTCCCGCATAAGATTTTCACCGACAATGCTAGAAATTTCTCTTCCCATGAGATATAAGCTTTTTGTTACAAATATGGAATCATTCTCTCTCATGCATCTGACTATTACCCACAAGGGAATGGTCAAGCTAAAGCCAGTAATAAGAATATTATTACCATTCTCCGGAAGCTATTTGATGAAAATCAAAGGACATGGCACAAACATTTGTATGAGGCATTATGGTCTGATCGCACCACAAAGAAAAGAGCTATCGGGTTATCTCCTTTTGAAATAGTTTATGGAACAGAAGCAAAGTTACCTATTCCTTTGGAGTTATCTTTTCTCAAATTGCAGGAAATTTTGGAGAATTATGAATTCAAAGATGCCTTAGAAAAGTGAGTGATGTATTTGACCAAGATGGAACAGCAAAGTCGATAGAATTAAAGAACATCAAATGTGAGTCAAGGAGTTATTTGATAGAAGAGCAAGAGAAAGATCATTCTGTGTTGGTGACTTGGTTTTGTTATGGGATAAAAGAAGAGAGCCAAAGGGAATGCATGGTAAGTTTGATTCACTTTGGAAAGGGCCTTTTCAAATCAAGAAGATTTCCGGTGAGAATTCATTCTACTTGGCATATATGGATGGAACACATTTGCCCCTTCCTTATAGCGGGCAACATTTGAAACTTTATAATCAGTAGGGCAGATTGTCATTCGTCCATGTACATAAGATAAATAAGGTTTTTGTCCTTGTCCCAGTTTTGATTTGTAGTGAAGGATTTTTCTTTCCTTCATGTTTTGTTTTTGTCCTTCCCATCTTCTACATGTTTTTGTCTCGTGTCTCTCTTGACTCTTTGACCCAATGAATTGTGCACTAATTTGTGAAACCATAGATTTGGGTTCATCCTGCGTCCTTTGCAGTCCTTGTCCCCAGTCAGAGCCAGTTGTTGCCCCTACATTTGACATATCTTTTTCAAAGCAGTCTTGGTATCGAGAAAAGGTCCAATGGGTGTTTATGCATAAGAAATAAGCACGTCCTCCAAGGTCATTACTAATCAAAATACGTAAAATGGAAGAATTTTGAAAATTATCACAAATTTGGGGAAATCACTTGACAGTAAGAATCTAAGCGTCATTTTATATCATGTAGCCAACTTTCACATGAACCCAGTTCATACTTTATCATATTTTAAACTTTCAATTTTTTGTGTTTGTTGCCCCAAAATGATTAAAATATCTCATCCTAGACTTCATCATGAGGTGTAAATAATTGTGTGGACTATTTTCCCTTTCATTGACGCGTGTTTCAAATTTCAGGACCTAATTCCCTACTGTTTGAAAGTTATGCCATTTTTCTCCAGCCAAAGCGATATATTTAAATTATTTAAATTATTTCTCAAATGATAATTTAATATTTTAAATTATTTCAATATGTTTGGTCATTTGCGATAAGAAAATCATCTTCAGACATCAGTGCCATTCTTCCTTGATTCATTATCAATGAAAAATAGTTTCGAAGGTGTAAAGGATAGCTCGTTGAAGCACAAGGTTAGAAATGCTCACTTTTTGAGAATTCTTAACCTCGTTTCTCAACCTTTTGTCAAAAAGGTTAGAAATGCTCACTTTTTAAGCATTTCTAACCCATATTTCTAACTTTTAATCAAAAGGTTACAAATGCTAACTTTTGAGCATTTCTAACCTCGTTTCTTAACCTTTTGGGTCCCACTTTGTCAGAAAGGTTAGAAATGCTCAAAAAATGAGCATTCTTAACCCTTTTTCATAAGAATTTTTTTTTTAAAAAGAGAGGAAAACAAAGCTTCAAATAGCAGGATTATGAACATCATCAATGCACTGAAAGAAGCATGGACATACCTAAAATGGACTATGGATGCAAAGTGTGGAAGGCGTAGATTGTAAAAATGAATGAATGTCTTTAGCTAAGGTTGAGTTAATCTGGCGCAATATTCATCAAGGCATAAGAGGATAAAGGAATCACGTCAGATGTTGTGGTCAAAGCTGCTCTTGTAAACAATACATGGCGTGCTTATGAATGCAAACAATGGAACCATAGCTCAAGTCGTGATTTGCCTCGAATCATATGTTTCAATAGCTGCAAACTGTAAATGTATGATAAAGTTGTTAGTTGTTTTGTCAAAGTGCAACAGCTCTGATAGACAATACACGTAACATGTTTGAATGTTGTAGAATGGGGAACAATATACAATATCCATGAGATGCTTGACAAGAATACCACGTATGTTGCAGATTATGGATGCACAGACAACGCATGTAAACTGTTTGATGGAATCTCTCAAAGAAACATCTCTTTGGCAGGCGTTAATCCCAGAGATGTGGTCTCATGACATGAGGTGATGCACAAACAACGCATGTGAACTATTCGAAAGAATTCCTCCAAGGAATGTGAATCAAGTGACAGGCAACGCACATGACTGAATTCTTCAAAAATGTTCTTTCCTAAAATGCATTGCTTAGGAAATAAGATGGTTGCAGGCTATCCACAAAATGGAATGGGGTATTACATCCATCAAAAGACAATGCATGTAGAGTGTTTGACAGTAGTGAATGACATAGACAAGGCGTTAAATAGTTTGAAAAACTACCTCAAGGAAATGTGTCCCTCAACAAATGCAAACCATGGAAGCCTTGACATGGCACGTCAGTTGTTTGACAAAATATCATGGCAGACATGAATGCACCATGGAAGAACAGACAATGCACGTTAGGGGAATAAATGAGATCTCTCCAAATACAATAATCGCAAGATATATACACAAATTGCCAATAGACATCCATCTACGCATAATAATGGAAGAACTGCGTAGGTGTTGTGGTCATAGCCACTCTGGTAGATGAGGTTGCAAATCCGTAAGTTTACACAAGGCACATGAAATTATATGACAGGATGCTCCAAAGACATGTAGTGGCAAGTGTAAACCCGAATTCCACAATTGGTGAATGGCAATTTATTAGAGCATGGTTATAATTGCAGCTAGTCTGGTACTCATAGATGTAGATTGTAATGCATAGGCATCGTGCATATTTGTTTGATAGAAAACATGGCATTATGTGGAGCGTTGGATAGTATACTACATAACACGCAATAATGGAAAGACTCAGATACGACATATACATTGTTTTTAGGCAAATAGTATCATTTCATGCAATGATTGCAAGGTACACATAAGATTAATCCATAGAGTACAGAGGAGGGAAGTTGCAACGGCTCTTGTTTTAGAAGATTTGTATTCCGTTTAGGACAAAGAATAGAGTATAAATTGTTTTGGCAAAGTTGTGGATGTTCGTTAAAATAGGGCTATGTGGGCGTCATTTTTATTTTGGCATAATGAAATACAAGTTTCATAGCCCCGATTATGCTCCCATTCTTAAATGTTCACTTTAAGATATTGGGGATACCAAGTTGGGAAATGTGAATCTCACTGACTTCTGGATATCAATGGAAAGAGAAGATAAGACCTTGACAGCTCAAAGGTTATTAGAGAGTGGGTTAGCTCACGCAGTAGGATACCCCACATCAGTACAATGTCTAGAATTAGTTCTAGAATGCATGAAAGCATTTAATCCAGATATAAAATAAATTAGGACAGTAGAAGGTAACGTGGTCGCCAAACTTGATCCAGTTTCCATTACTATAACTTTCAGGTTACCTTTCAGAGATCAGTTCACGGAGGTAAACACGGAATATGCAAAAAGTTATTTTGTCAATAATGAAACCCAGTTTTTGAATAACATAGCCAGAAAATGGTTAGAAAAACCAAGGAAAGGAAAAATACAGCTTCCTAAAATAATTCACAGGTCTCTGTTGATGGAGGATATCGCTAATATGGTTATTTTCTTGAATTGGGTCACAGGAAATGAAGACTCAAATGACTTGGAAGGATGGATGTTCTTATTCATTAATATCATATGTGAGGGCATACAATTTATTAATTGGGCCGAGATTATTAGCGCTAATCTTTGCGATCAGTTACTCAAACTAAAGGACAATCATAACTTCTACATGACATTGTATCTCTTGTATACCATTGCTGGGATGAAGAAATGGCTAGGATTGAATGTTGAAGGCATTTATGATGATGCGACCCAGATTTACAATTATCATCCATAATTGCAGTTGGAGGAAAGTTATCATCACTTCAGGAGGATTAATGATGCTTTCACTATGTTGACAGTAAGAGAACTACAGGGAAATATTGGACTCAGAATATCTTCACAAGCAACAGCATCGATTCAGAAATATGGTAGTTACTTTATATAGTTTTTGAAGTTCACATACATTCGGATAGGGGGTTATGATGCCTACCCTCTCATGTTGCCAAGGTTTGTTGAAGATAACTTGATCCTAATCGAGGTATGCCAACAGATTACACAAGTCAACAAAATTTGCTGGAATAAAAGAAAGAGTATCATTTCTTTTCCCATTAGACTTGGTTATTATAGTTGTGAGAGCCATTCAGATGCTCAAAGTATGGAGAGGTCTATAGAAAAGATTCACCTGTATCCTTATGAAATGAGATTTCCCTTTGATAGCAAAGGATATGCTACATGAGAGTTAGAGCTTGGCGCCAGACTTGAACACTTTCCTGATATGGAATATTTTTGGCAAGACTGCGAAGATGATTTTGAAGTGCAGAAAAGAGACTAGATGAGATTTTCTATTAAATA
Source organism: Cryptomeria japonica (assembly GCF_030272615.1). Lineage (NCBI taxonomy): Eukaryota > Viridiplantae > Streptophyta > Pinopsida > Cupressales > Cupressaceae > Cryptomeria > Cryptomeria japonica. The sequence goes on from NC_081412.1 coordinate 719,809,057, forward strand.
GATAATTGACTATAGAATCGAAATAAATGTGAATGGCATTGAGGATGATGAATCTAATTTGATCAATGGTTTTTACTTTGAAAGGATTCAACTTCTTCCACTTCCACCCATCAATCGGTCAATTTCAGAAATAAGGAGTATTCAAGAAAGATCAGCTTCTGTGGTTCGAAGGACTCTGGAATGGGTTAAAAGTAAGAGGATTGAGTCTACGGCAACTAGACCTTCAAATAAAGATAATTCCTCAAAGGATAGAAATGGGGCACATGGAAGTTCTTCTATTCCAGCTAATTCGCAAAGATCTAATCTAGGGATGGGTCCACACCAAACTATTTCCAAAGGAGGTGATGATGGAGAAGATCCAAAAAAAGTGAAGGATCTTGCCAAGGCATGTGAAATTACTACTTTCAATAATAAAAAGAGATCAAAGATAAAAGGAAAAATAGTGAATTTTGTTCAAGAACCTTAAGATGAGTTGGAAAGTGTTTCACCTCAACATCCTCCCAATATTGAAAGTCAATAAATTCTTTCTGCCTCACCATCTATCATTATTTCATCTCCTCAACGTGGTGATTTTGTTATTCATGAAGAAGCTACAATGAATGATGCTGAAATCCAATTTCTAGTTTTCCCAAATAATTTAACCTCTGCATATGTGAGCAATCAAGAATCATTGCTATCATATTCATCATTCTGGTTACAGTAGAGTTTGCATAATAAGAAGAGGAATGTTCAACTAGTAACTCCTAGTTTTGATGTAGTTGCAAATGTACTTCATAGGACAGCCAAACCCAAGAAAACCAAAGTTGCATCCAGATTGGGAATTAATCCATCATCAGGAAATTTGTGTGTTGAAGTAGCTCAGCCCATTGTTGAAAAAGATGCAAGTGAAGCTAGTGAGGCATATTTTAACATGACACGGGTGGATCTAGGTCCTACAACTCACAAGGGAGCTATCCATAATTTTCAAATTTCAGCAGCTATTCTTATTGACAAAGCAAATAAGGATAAGGAAACAAAGGATCAACTAAAGCAATAAATTTAGGTTCTTTCATCCTACATCAAATCTATTGTGGATTCTTCAGATACACAATTGGAGTCAGCCTCAACTTTAGCATTAGTGCATACTGGAGAAATTATTGAGAAAAAAGTGATGGAAGATATACACAAATGTAAGAAACAGAGCAGAATGCTAGAAGAGTGGATTAATCAAATGAAGTCTGAAACACAAGATTTTATTGAGAAGGCCAAGGATATTCATATAAAATTGGATGCACAGGAACAAGAGATTGCAGCAGAATTGAAGAATGCTAAAGAGCAAGAAATGTCTTGGCAAGATACTTTGAAGGAATTCCAAAAGAAAGCAAAAACAGATATGAATGTACTCATTGCTGAGAAGGTTTTCTCTCATAAAGAAGAAAATCAATCCGATACATGGTGCAAAAGTATAAGTTGGAAATTGGAAAATATTAGGTAATGCTTAGATGAGTATCAAAAACTCTTGATAGCTTGTGAACAAACAAAGATGAAGATAATAGAAGATACAATGAATATCATTGGTGATGTGTCGGTCAAAGAGCAATTTCAGCAAATGGACAGTCAACTGCTCTTAAGCAAGTTTCATGACAGAATTAATATTGAACTAGCAGATTCATAGGTGTCAGATGCAAATAGGATGAAAAGACTCAGTGTTGTTTCAGGTGCTTTAGATGCTTGTGACATGCCTTCATATTATTAGGATTTGGTTAACATTCAGGATAATCAAGCAATTGCTAAACTAAAAATGGATAATGTGATCATTCCCAGGTACAAGTTCATGGTGGACGCGCTCAAAGCATACAAGTCATTCAAAGCCAAAACACCATTTCAACATAAGCAAATAATCAGCTAGGATGCTTTTTGGGATATCGAAAAGTAACGCAATGTTCACATCTTTGTATATTTTATTTTGTTATGTGATACATGGCTAGTCTTTAGTTTATTTCTGATTTCATTGTGTATGTTGTGATTTTCCATAGCATAGAGTCAAGGTTAATAGGTTGAATTTTTCTGTGCATAAATATGCTAGTTATTAACTCATTGTAATTTGCGTAGAAATGAGTTAGTTGCTAACTCAGAATCAAGTTAGTTATGAGGTAGTTATTTTGAGAGACTATAAATATTAGAAAGGTAGATGAAAGAAGGACTTTTTGGATTTTATGATTTTGGGGACAACTAAAAATTTTGAATTTTATTATTTCATCATTTTTTAATACAAGGCAGATTGGGAGTGCTCCTATGATTGTTAAGTGTTCATTTTCTTGATGTTATGTTATTATCCTTTGATATTGCAATAGCAAGCTTGCAAATTACTTTCCCAGTTTCATGAAGACAATGGTCATATAACGTTACAAATTTCTTTTGTATCTTGGAAATATATAAACATTATGCAAATTAAATGTTTTGTATCATTCTCTGCTCATGCGTAGTCTACAGTTGGTAGTGACAAATTTAAAAGTTGATGGAATCCGAGTGGCAATCGTATGCTTGTTGTGAAGATTTCCTCTAAATCCATTTGTATTTTGTTTGTTTTCATTTGCAAGGTTAATTATTCTTAAAAAAATACAAATACCCCTATCATACAAGGGAGTTGCCCCTCTCAAATGCAAAGGAAGATTGTGTTCCACAGAACGATCTCTCCAACTATTGGGAACTTTTTGTCACTCCTCCATTGGGAACATAGTAAAAGATTTTGAAGTGACAAATTTGTTTACTAACAAGTTCAATCCTTCGAATGAAGTCGAGAACAAGATTCAGGTGATTTTTCCACCCAACCTTGAAGCATACGCTTCCCCGAAATTATTAATCAATCAAGAATACCCAACCCTGAATGAATTTCTTAGCAGGAAAAATTCGACAAGCAAGATAGAATCTTGGTGCGTGTCTAAATGATACAAGCATTTTTTATTATTCTAACTCATTTAACAAACAATCAAGATCATAACAAGGATATGGTGGATAGTCATAAATACATCCATCTATTCCAATGGTCAATAAGTTACTCGGTCGAGTATAATGCCATGCATAGCAATAAAATAGTTTGGAAAAGAAAACTATACTCTCTAAACCCCATATTCAGCACTTTTCCCAAAATGTATACTTTCCCCAAATACATGACTAGCATATTCATTTATCTAGCATGCCTATTACATTCCAAGTTTACTTCTATGAGTATGTATGTCAAGTATTTCCATTCACAATCATACATAGTTCAATAACAATTCAAAGGTAAATTTGTTTGCAAGTAGAACAATCTTTCATTTTCAATATAAAATTTAATGTTTAAATTAAAGAAGGTGTAACACATGTATGCACATATTTGCATATTTAAAAGAATACAAAAATGAAAATTATAAGTACATGTTCTTATAAATCTATGTGTCTCATATGTTCTGAATTTATCTTTGGCATGTATTATCTCATTGTTTCAGGTCATTTATCATCTATGTTTTAGTTTTCCAATACAAATATTATTAGGATTCCCACAGATACTAAGAGGGGGGGTGAATCAGTATCTAACCGGTAATAAGATTTTCTTAACTTAAAACATGTAGAGCATATTAATACTGTGTACCGGTAAACAGAAAGTAATGCAATAAACAGAGATAAAAACAACCACATGAAAAACACACCATAACACAATATTTTAACGAGGAAACCCGATGTGGGAAAAACCTTGGTGGGATTTGTGACCCACAATATTCACTTACTGGCCAATAAGAGAATATTACTGCTACAAGAGGGGCCTGCACATGCAGGAAGGTCAAGTGCCTAGAGCTCACTGCTCAAATACAAAATGGGAAGTCTCATTGACTTAAAAAATGGATTATATAAATCCAGTGTCTTGTACTGCTTCAAAATAGCATCTATAATACCAAATCCAGTACCAGTTTATAGCTCTGCTTCTTACATAAACCCTTAACCTATAATTCGCATGATAGGTCTGCCTTATTTCGCCTAATTACTTTCCTCCATCTATTACAAAATGTTCTACAATGATCTCTCTTATATAAGAGTCATTTTACAAATTGCCAAGTCGGCTTACAATGATTTTTCAATAATAAACAAAATATATTAGCAATAAAATTCCTATCGGCTTCTGTGTCGGTACGCTTCCTTTCACTGCCGGTGCCGATGGTCTGTGTGTCGGTGTAGAATCTAACTTTGCTAGTGCCGGTGGATTGCCTTGCCGGTGATGGGATTGTAAGATTGCCATCAATGACAAAACCTTCAAACACCTACAATGTCTCATTGGAGTGTGCATTTGCCAACAATCTCCCCCTTTGGCATTGATGTCAACACTCATGAGAAAATTCAAAAAGTGTAGTCCAAAAATATGTTACCAAAAATGTGTGAACTCCCCCTGAGTAGATGAGTCTTTAGCTAATTATTTTCTCATACCACTACTCCCCCTTTGGCATCAATGACAAAGGTTGTCAAAGTGTTAATAGAGTGTAGTTTCCTGTCTCAACCTTGTAACCAGTTGGTTACAATTTGAAAAAGTTCTGCCAGAACCAAATTCAAGTTCTCAATGAACTTTTTACTGTCTTTTATTGCCTCTGTCCTCTGAACTGTACCGGTGAGGTGTTGCATTTGCTCTGCCGGTTTTTTCTATCCTTGTACTAATGCATCAGATATTTCTTTCCTTAAACATGCGAGGTAGTCCAACTTTGGACTTAATCTCCATTTCAGATCCTTAGCCTTACTTTTTATTTTCTCCTTTTCTCTTTCTAGCTTTAGTAACTCTTCCTCAAAACCTGTTATCTTTTTCTCAAAAACTGATAATGAATCAGATGAATTAATAAAATTGTCAGCTAGCTTATTAATTTCCTCCTATATCTTGCTCATTTTCTTGTCTATGTCAACTGTCAAAAAGTTTGTCTTACAAGTGTCTCTGTACAAAGTTTTGAACTCCTTAAGTGTGCTGCATAGTTCCAGTAGAAGTGTGTCAAACGGCCTTGTACACTTCTTTATTTGTTCCTCAAAGAATTTTTCTTTTTCTTTTTCTACCCTCTCTTTGAATGCTTCCTTCTTTATTTGTTCAACTGTCACTGTGTTGTCAGTAATATACTTAGACAAAGTGTCAAGTTGACTCAAAGAATCCTTATTATCTACATTGCATTTTGGAGCTATCATCTTCAAAATTGGAATTGTGTCATCTATAGCTTTATATGCCTGTGAACTACAATCTATTTTCTTTATAGAATCAAAAAGAACTTCAATTACATTTGTTGATTTAAATCCTGTAGTTGAAGAGATAACATTCTGAATTCTGCCAGTGGGAGCAATATCCTTGCTTGCAGTGACCTCTGGTAGGTCAGTCTGTGTTTCCATTTCCTTAAGCAATGGTTTGTTTTTCTCAGTAGTTGTCGGTGGCACTGATTCTGTATTAACATGTTCCTGTGCTAGAGCTTGTTGCTCTGCTTGTTGCTCTGTTTGTTGCTCTGCTTGTTGTTCTGTTTTCCCATCTGTCGATTTACCTTCAGTGTTATATGTGTTATCAGTTACCGGTGGCTCACTAGTCTTATCTGTCTTACCAGTTGTGTCCTTATCTACCACAATGTTGACCTTATGAGTATCAACATCTACTGTATATAGTACCTCAGAATTAGGATTTGTATCCTCTTGTGATATATCCATACTCTCATCAGCCGATTGATCTTCAGTTGTTGTTATCGGTGGAGTAATCAGAGGTGGTGGGGATAAATTATCTCTTATTTTGATGCTTGGAGATCCACCAACCTTTCCTTTTCCCTTATCTTTGTCTTTCTGATATACCTTGATTGGTTTAGGGTTTCTATATTCTTCCTGTTTTTCCTTCTCAACAAGGAATATATTCCATGCATTTTCAGTTTCCTCTGCAACCTCATTTACTCTTCAACCATTAGTGCAATATGTTGGTGTGCAGTAGAGAATACTAACCGGTTAGCCTCTGCAATTAGATCATCTATTTCTTTCAGAGAGTTAACTGGGTAGACAGCAAGTAATTTTTCAACTTTTATTTTCTTGTCAAGCTCTACAACAGTTTGTCTTCTTACTTCCAGTCTCTTGAATAGTTCATCTGGTAATTCATCTACAACTTGCATCAAGAACTTCTTATAGATATCCAAGTGTAAGATAACACAGTTTTCAACCTTTTCTTTATCATCAACTGATAGTGAGTCGTATAGTTTGTTGACGTTTTTAAGTTTTCCTTCTTCTGTGATTTCATCCAACAGTCTATCAAACGGAGTAATATTTTGTTGAGTCCTTTTCTTTGGTGTCAACTTTTTCTTCTTAGGAGTAGACTTCTTGATCGGGGGCCTCACTACCTATTGTTTTTGCCTAGTTCTTCTAGGCGAAGGTGTGGATACCGGTGAAGGTTCCCTTTTCCTCACAACTCTTTTAAATGTTGTTGGCATGTCACTCTCTGAAGAAGTTGCTACCGGTGAAAGGTGAGTTTCTGGTTGTTGTGTCTGTAACTCATCTTCAGTGATACCGGTTTGTTTCAGTGCATCTTCTTTGATAGCCTTAGCTTGCCTTGAACCTCTCCTCACTGTTTCTTCTACCTTCTTCAATCTCTTCTTGGATTGAATTTGATTTTCAATGGTTTTAGCACTGCCAAATACCTCTTCCTTAGGTTCATTGGGTGCTTCCAGAAGGGCTTTTGCATATGTTTCAATGATGTGATCATCTGTCTCATAACCCATTTCAATAACCCAAATTTTTCTTCGGATAATTGCTTCCATCCAGATCTCATCCTTCTTAATCACAAAGCATATGTCATCCTTATATTTATCTACAATTGTTTGTGATAATCTTACTCTAGTGTTCATTTTGGCCTTTAATGCTTGAAAGTATTCATTAATATTGTTTTCTCTGTTTTCACCCATGTTGTTCAATAAGTTAGATAGCTATTTGCCTATCGGTATGTCAAATCCAAGGTTCTTATTACCTATACCGGGCACCTGTTTGGTTATATATAGCATTAAGAAAACAAGTAAGTTACCAAATCTAAATGTCCCTTTCTTATCCTTCTTGATCTTTCCCAGATTGTCAATAAGTTCATCCTTTAACCATTCACATACATCAATTTTCACATTATCCTTAATCATGTCATGAGCACTCTTTATGCATAAGCTGGAAACTGAATTTAGTTTGTTTGCATGTGTTGTTTTGTAACCTAAAATCATGCTAATAAATCTCACATTTATGTCAGTTACATCATTCACCCTTAAAGACCTTTTGTCGGATGTTGCACCTGTTAGGTTCATTACCAGGTCATTTGAGACCTTCTTTGTCTTGTCAGGTCTGTTACCGGGGGAGGGTAACCCTGTTATAGCTTTTACAGCTTCCTTAGTGATTTTGTGAATTGAATCCAGCCAAAAAAATTCACCATGTACCCTGCTCAACACTATCCTAATAACTTCCTTAGGGAAATCCGGAATGCTGAGGATTTCAATGAATCCTAGAGTTTCAATAATTTTGTGTCCAGGTTTCACATTACCGGAATCATCACATATGACAATCTTGTACATGTTCTTGATTTCTTCATCTCCTAATTCTTCTATATGGCAATGGATATACATTATATGGTCTTCTGCAAAAACAACTCCTTTGGGAATTTGGGAAAATGTACCAACATTATCATCCTTTTTAGCTATCTCAAGAACTAGCTAAAATACGGGCCTAGGGCGTTTGATTACCTCGACTACAGTAGGTTTTTCTATGAATTCAGGTATAGAAGAGGATGCCATGATTATAAATACCTTTTTCTTCCTTTGGAATGATTGATTGTTGAATTGCTTTGCTTCTTTGCTCGAAATGCCTTAGCTCTGGAAATTTTGCACTCTTCGAATGTTTGAATGCTCTATGAAGTAAAATGGAGCCAAAAACACTAATTTATAATGTCAATCTGCCACTACCACATTTAATGCTTGTCGGTTAATTACTTACTTAACATATCTACCGGTATAGAAGTAATTTCAACTTCTTACCATCAACTGAGGGAATAATAGCATATTTCATATTTGATTGCTAAACCCTCAAAAGAATTGTCTTCAATTAGATGAAGAGACTCCTGCCGGTGGAGTGCTACTCTGTTCAGCCGGTGGAGTGTTGCTTGGTTCTACCGATGGAGGAGAATTCCCAACACCATTTAGTTCTGATTTCCTAATCCATTGTTTTGAGAATTCCTGCTTTACTTCTTCAACCTTTTCTTTACCTTTCAAACTAGGACCTTTGTTGTCTACCGGTGGTGTCTTACTTCTGCAGAATTTTGCAATATGTCCAATTTTGTTACATGCATAACAAGTCACATTATTTCTCTAAATAGCCTTTCCATAACCTATGTCGGTTTGTGTTCTACATTGATTAGATAAGTGTCCAAATCTTCCACAAACATAACATCCTACATTCATTCTGCAATTCTCAGAATTATGACCAACTTTGTTGCATTTTGAACATTGACCAGTGGGTGTACTGGTATTCTAATAATTTCTAGATCTACATTGATTTTCTCTATGGCCATACTTGTTACAGTTAAAGCATTTTCCATTAAATTTATAAGCAGTAGGTTGTCTTACCGGTTTGCTATGACCTTGTGTGTTTGCAATACCGGAGCTTTCACCAGTTTCAAAGCCAAGACCATTAGTGTCACCATTAGGTTTCTGATTCTTCAACAAGTCACCAAGTTCTTCTGAGCTTTTCTTGAATTTTTCTTTATGTTGATTTGCAGCAGCCAGTTCTCCTTACAAGATACCTTTTTGTCTCATGAGTTCATTTGAGTCATTTTGTGCATGCATTAGATTTGTCTTCAACATATCATTTTCATAACTAAGTCTTGTGTTTTCATTTGTAGCATCATTCAGTCTTCTAGTCAAGTCTTCTTCATTATTCTTTCTATCTTCAATTTCTTTACAAAATCTCATAGTCATATCCTGCATCTCATTCTTTGTTGTCATGTTTTCTTGTTTCAGCTTATTCATCAGATCACTAAGAGTTTCCTTTTCATCATTCTCATTTTGCATCTTTTCACAAAGTTCTCTTCTCTTGTTTCTTGAAATAGTAAGATTTTCTTGAAGTGCTTGAATGATATCCTGAGCAGCTTTTAGATCATCTTCAAGTTTGATATTTTTCAATTTTTCTGCATCGTAGTCTGAGGGAGCTCCTTCTAGTTGTTTCATCAAGTTTTCCATCTCTACCGATGTCAAGATCTTCCTTGAGTTGTTAGGCTTTTGAAAATAGAGGACCAAGCTTTGATACCAATTGTTAGGATTCCCACAGATACTGAGAGGGGGGCTGAATCAGTATCTAACCGGTAATAAGATTTTCTTAACTTAAAACATGTAGAGCATATTGATACTGTGTACCGGTAAATAGAAAGTAATGCAACAAACAAAGATAAAAACAACCACATGAAAAACACACCATAACACAATATTTTAACGAGGAAACCCGATGTGGGAAAAACCTTGGTGGGATTTGTGACCCACAATATTCACTTACTGGCCAATAAGAGAATATTACTGCTACAAGAGGGGCCTGCACATGCAGGAAGGCCAAGTACCTAGAGCTCACTGCTCAAATACAAAATGGGAAGTCTCACCGACTTACAAAATGGATTATATAAATCCAATGTCTTGTACTGCTTCAAAATAGCATCTATAATGTCAAATCCAGTACCAGTTTATAGCTCTGCTTCTTACATAAACCCTTAACCTATAATTCGCATGATAGGTCTGCCTTATTTCACCTAATTACTTTCCTCCATCTATTACAAAATGTTCTACAATGATCTTTCTTATATAAGAGTCATTTTACAAATTGCCAAGTCGGCTTACAATGATTTTTCAATAATAAACAAAATATATTAACAATAAAATCCCTGTTGGTTTCTGTGCCAGTATGCTTCCTTTCACTGTCAGTGCTGGTGGTCTGTGTGTCGATGTAGAATCTAACTTTGTTGGTGCCGGTGGATTGCCTTGTCGGTGTCATAGGATTGTAAGGTTGCCATCAATGAAAAAACCTTCAATCACCTACAATGTCTCATTGGAGTGTGCATTTGCCAACAAATATCAGATTTAGTATATGTTTCAATAATAGTAATAAATTTCTAGCATTCAAGTTTACATGTATATATTTACTTTTATGATTTCTAACCAAGTTTGTTGGTTTAAATGTTTTCTACAGGTTCATACAAGTTTGGCATAAATCTATATGTTATCTCTTTTCAGATTGAGATTTGAGAATATATATATATATATATATATATATATATATATATATATATATATATATATATATATATATATATATACAATATATATATATATATACATGTGTATATGTATGTACATATGTATATATACATATATATATATGTATGTACATATGTATATACACATGTCTATATGTATATATATGTACATATATATATATACATATGTATGTACATATGTATATATATACATATGTATGTACATATGTATATATATGTATATGTATATATGTAGATATATATACATATGTACATATATATGTATATACATATGTACATATATATGTATATATATATATACATATATATATATATATATATATGATTATGTTGTGTTGTGACTATTTACTGCTATTTTCAGCTTATTTTAAAACAAATCATATAGAGATAATATACGTAACAGAGATAAATAAAAAGAACAGTTGAAAAGAGATGTAATCTAGAAATGTTTTCATCTTCTTCTAATTTGAAATTTGAAAGTGTATATTCATTCAGCTTATAAGCAAGATTCAGTTTCATGAATTTGAGCACACACACACACACACACACACACACACACACACACACACACACACACACACACACACACACACACACACACACACACACACACATATATATACATATGTATGTATATACATATATATATACATATGTATGTATATATATATGTATATATGTATACATAGTTCTACAATGTTGATTTTACCTTCAGCTAAAACAGAGATGTAATTTTCAACAAACAGTGAAACAATTTTGAAAATTAGTGATTCATACAATCAAAGATTTCATGTATTTGCCAGAAATTTCATATTCAATAGAGAAATAGTATATATATTTGCCAATCAGAGATTTCTAATTTGGCAGAGAAAGACATTTCTTCTACAGAAATATAATTTTTACAGAGATTTCATATTTTAACAACAATTTATCTATCATACTGGTTTAATGCAACAAGAAACAATTTGGCCTACCTCTTTATTCGATTCTTGAATCTGAATAAACAAATGGCCTGATGGACGTTATCGGTCCTCCTTTCCTCCTCTTTTCTGGTATTTTTTCTCAGTTCGACTGAATGTTTTTAGAAAATCCTCCTTTTCTTTTCTACTAGGTGTCCCAATAATGATTACATTTTTTCTTATTATGCTGCTAAGAGTTGATTTTTTTCCTAAATTCATGGCTTTACCCTTTGTTCATAACTGTTTGACTGAGGTTTTGAAATTAGTTCAACGGCTTAAGAGAGGCACGTCGCCCTCCTTCTAAAGCTCCATAATCACTATTTGCAGTGGTGGCTATTTAAATGTCAGGTAAGTGCAATTTTAGTTAATAAAGCCTCCCAATACAAATCGATATCCATGAGCTTTAATAGCATTTAAAACATGCAAATTTGATTTCCCTATTATCGACTCCTTCTAGCATTAAAACAATTTGATGTCTCCAATGCATGGAGTATACATCAAGCAAGTCAATATATATATATATATATATATATATATAACATAAAATCAAAACTTTGTTATCAATTCTATTTAGTTTAATTAACATTATAAATATTATATATGTATACATATATATGTGTGTGTGTGTGTACACACACACACACACACACACACACATATATAAAAATATATACATATACACATATACACATATATATAGGAGTTGAAAAAATACAACACCACAGGAGCCCAAATAATCTCTGCAAGCTGAAAAACCTGTTACAAGGAGAAACAATGAAGCAAATCACAGAAGGAAAGAATACACAAGAAAAATATGCTCCAAAAGATGAGAGCTCAATAATCTCCAAAATGTATTGTCAATAATAATCCTTCTTCATACAATGAAAAGAAAGAACTCAACCTTTAATAGGTCAAGAAACCCTAAAAGGGAAAACTTAGGTTTGCACATAATAATTAATTAAAATAATTAATTATATGCACCTAAAGTTAGCTTAAGTGTAAAAGAGATAAAAGGAACTTAAATTATTAAACAAATAATGTTTAATTAATCAAGTAAATACCCAAATACTCTAACACCCCCCTTAAGCTAGACTTAGGGAGAAGCTAAAACCTAGAATAGCTACTGAAAGCAATAAAGATGGGTCCCGGCAACAAGGCCTGATCAGGTACCCAAATACAATGAAATCTCTATGAACTAGAGAAATAGAGAAAACCACGTGGGAACAAAACTCTACTCCAAAAAGAGATGAAAAAGAATATCACTGAAGCATGAAGAACCTGCAAACTCTGTCGAAGAATAACTGCTGATCTGAAGAACATCCACTGAACCAGAACATGACCAGGTAGAGAAGACTGTAATCTGCATGAGTGCCCTCAAATGACACTTCTTGAATCAGGAGGCAAACAAGGCAAAAACAACTGAAATCAAAGATATAGATGGCATAAGAAACCAAAGTCTGAAGAGCTGATCAATCAAACCACGGAAGCAGTAGAACCAACAGGATAAACCTCCCCATAATGTAGAAGTGGGAGAGGGATAGGAACACTGAAAAGGACAGCCAAAAACAACTGCATGATGAAGAACCAAGAACATCAAAGGTGCTGAGACACATCATCATGAGGTGAATGTCATGGAAGGAACACTCACTTGACAAAGGAAAATGGCAAACAACAGGAAACATCAACCCCTCATGGCACTTGATCAATAATGCATGTACAACAAGACACAAGATATGCAAGATTTCAAATAAACAATGCATGATGGCACTTTATCTCAGTGCATTTTCATAAATACAAGCTACAATGATAAGAAGACTGGAAATAGAAATGAGAATCAAAATAGAGACACCCTACTCAGAAAAGAGATCCCAAGACCTGAAACAACCACGATATCCACCAGAGTACTGAAAAGCAAAAAACTGAATAAAATATGCATGGAGCAGAATCTAGAAATAAAACTCATACTTCTGGAAAGTACACAGCACATGCTTTCTGAAAATATAAAGTTTTCAAAAAACGGAGGTCGGATGCTCATTCTACGTCTCCCGGAGTGCAAAAAAGAGACCTCACTTTGACTACCAAAAAAAATATAGTCAAACAAAAAAATTGGAAAAAATTACCAACACCATGAGGTCAGGCTCAGATCCAGCTTTCTGACGCCTATTCGTTTTTGAAAAAATGACTCTGTATGCCCAAGATAGGGCCAAAAAACCAAACCCCCCCCTTAAAAAGCCAAAAAAGGGAGTCTGGTGGCACTTTAGTGGTCCGGTGGCCAATGGGTGGCCGACCGGTGGCGCCCGGGCGGAGCTCCGGTGGCTAGATGGTGGTAGGCAGGAAAAAAGGGTCGGGCACAGGTGGCAGCCAAAGCGGCAGCCGGGGAGCGGAGCGGCGGTCGGGGGTCGGGCGGCGATGGTCGGGCAACCAGCAGCGCAAGTGGGCGGCGGCCGGTAGGGAAGCGGCGGTCGGGCGGCGGTAAGGTAGTCGGTAGCGCATTTGGGTGGCACAGCGGTGGGAGGCCAAGGAGCCAGGGAGGCCAGCAGGGGGCCGGGCCGGGAGCCGACAGGGGGTCAGAAACCGGCGGAGGGTCCGGAGGGCCAGCGGCCAGGGGGCTGGGCGCAGCAACAGACGGCGGGGAGGCCGGAGGGAACAACCGGCGACGGGCTGCAAGTGGTGGTACCTGCAAGGACAGCTGCAGGCCTGCGGGGCCAGGGGGCAGGGGCCCCATGGTACCTTACATACCATGGGAACCCCCCCCCCCCCCCCGAATTTTTTGCAAAAACAAACTTTAAAAAAAAAAAATCCTTTTTCGCCTCTTTTTTGTTTTTTTTTTAAGATTTTTTAATAAAAAATCAAAAATCCAGCCTGCATGCCGTAAAAAGGCAAAAAAAAAAAAAAAAATTCAAATTTTTTTTCTCGATCTGTGTACCAGGGTCGTACGGCCTGGATCTAAGAAAAAAATTCACCCAAAGGCTCAAGAACCAAAATAGGTTGAATTTTATATGACCATAGGGGTTTTCGAGCGTTCTGAGTACGATGGTGAAGTCCGTTTAGGCCCAAAGTGCTCAGAAAAAAATCTCAAACCCTAGGTACATAAAAAATTCCTGAAACCCCAGATCTACTTCCAAAGCCAAAAATCTCAAAATAAGAACAGGTAGCTGCAGATCTGAAGCTCTGATACCATATAGGAGTTGAGAAAATACAACACCACAGGAGCCCAAATAATCTTTGCAAGCTGAAAAACTTGTTACAAGGAGAAGCAATGAAGCAAATCATAGAAGGAAAGAATACACAAGAAAAATATGCTCCAAAAGATGAGAGCTGAATAATCTCCAAAATGTATTATCAATAATAATCATTCTTCATACAATGAAAAGAAAGAACTCAACCTTTAATAGGTCAAGAAACCCTAAAAGGGAAAACCTAGGTTTGCACATAATAATTAATTAAAATAATTAATTATATGCACCTAAAGTTAGCTTAAGTGTAAAAAAGATAAAGGGAACTTAAATAATTAAACAAATAATGTTTAATTAATCAAGTAAATACCTGAATACTCTAACAATATACACATATACATATACATATACATAAAGATATACACATATACACATATATACACAGATATACATATATAAAGATATATACATATATACACATATACACACACATGCATATACATATATACACATGTGTATATATATGTATATATGCATATGTGTGTGTGTATATATGTATGGGTGTGTGTATACGTATATATATGTATATGTATATATACATGTATGTATGTATGTATATATACATGTATGCATATATGTATATGTATATATGTATATATATGTATGTATATATATGTATATATATGTATGTATATATATGTATATATGTATATACATATTGTAGACTCCCAAATCTGTCTACTTAATTAAATGAATACTTAGTATTTATTTGATTATTTAACATTGATCAACAATTAATTAAATTAATATTTAATTAATTCATCTTAAACCTCTTCTCTTATTAATTAAATAAATTATTTTATTTATTTAATTTAATTCATTAAACCATATTCTGACAATTAATTAAATAAATAAAGCATATTTGTTTAAATAACCCCTCTCCACATTTAAATAAATCAACATTTATTTAAAATCTCTAAAACCCTCCCACTTGTATTCTCCTACAAATGCAAGTTGCATGATTTTAGTTGAAATAAATGAATTTTATTTTAATTAAAATCATCTTTTATCCTCACCCATTTGCTCACTAACCCCCTTCTAGATTCTTCTAAACCCCTTCTAGACTCTTCTAACCCCTTCTAATTAGCCTAATCCCCCTCTCTAATCATTTGCACATCCCTTAAGAAATGTCACTTCTCAAAACAACCCAAAAGTCTTCAATAACCATTAAAGGCTTTGTATCTCCAACAAGCTAACATCAAAAGTCTTCAGTAACCATTAAAGACTCTTACATGATTATGTCAACTTGAATTTCATCTTCAGAATACTATCGGCAACATATTCGTTTCACAAAATACAAAGGAAATACTACAAGAAATCCAAAATCAACCAATGAAACTACATGAAATGAATATAAAATAAAAAACATTATTACCTTCATGATTTAAGTCTCATTGTGTCCTAACTCCACTATTCCTGGTTGCAGATTATTTGCTCTCAGACAAGCACTAGTAGCTTCTAAGATGGCATATGAAGAATGGACTGATAACTGATACTATGATATGCAATGCAAATGATTTAAAGCTAAATGAGAAATTCTAAATTGCTAAATGTTTCAAGATAAAACTCACGGATGCATAAGTTTTACTCAAATTATTAACTTGAAGACTAACTCTATCTAAACTCAAACTCTTACTTGTATAGACTTTTGAGAGGATAAGATGATGTGTAGAGATCAATGGTCATGATCAGATCTGGAAATTTGGATGGCTATGAGCAAAGGTGAAGGTTGAAAGAAAGGGGGAAGGAGAAGACAAGTGTCACTCATCTCACCTTGACTGGGTTGCAGACTGAGGGAATCTAGGGATGGTTGGAGAAGATTTAGGCATGAGAGGACAAGTGGACTCAAGTCCTTCCTAAGATATAGGGATGTTGGAGAGAATATAGAAGAAGGTTAGGAAATATGTGTATGTACACAATATTTCATTTATTTTAGAAGTTGGAGATAAGTGGCTAATAAATGTTTTATTTATTTAATTTTGTTAAATTAATTTAGCCACATGATGGGTGAGTTGACAAAGGAAAGATGAAGTGGAGATGGAAGTTGAGTTGGAAAAGGGATTAAATAATTAAGAAATTGCTTAATATTTGAGACTATAGGATAGAATAATAACCATTAAATATTAGATATTTAATTGATTGATTTGAGTAATAATTAAAAATTAGATATTTAATTAATTGATTAGAAGAATAATTAAATATTAGATATTTTAATTAATTGATTAGAAGAATAATTAAATATTACATATTTAATTAATTGATTAGAGAAATAATTAAATATTAGGATCGAGAATAGTATTTATCGAATCAAACAGGGATTCATTTTCAGCACTCGGAAGAATGGCGGATCATCTAGGAATTGTTTGTAAATGCAGCAAGATCGTCGGGTTGGAGGAAACGCCTGAAGAACAGGTGGAGGGGTTGTTTAAAAAGGCCAACGAGAAGGAGAAAGACATGGTGGTAGACATTTTGGGCCCTGACTATTGGGTCGGGGGACATGTTCATGACGGTCGTCTGATGGAGGATATGTTTTAGCCAATTATTCAGGTGTTGGGCCACCCAGCCAATGGTATCCTGCGTAGGACAGTGGAGGAAGGCATATATCTTGAAGTTATGAGAACCTTGGACGGGATAGTCTTTAGCTCGACAGATGGTTGTATGCAGCGGTATTTTGGCTTGCAGGCAGAAGGGAAGAAGAAGAAGATGCAGAAGGCCTGGACCATTTTCAAGGCAGGCATCGTTAAGGAGAATAGCATGGAAAGGTTTGAAGCTTTCCTCCAGGAAAATGTTGATCTCTTTCCTGATGGAGTAGGGGATAGGCTGGTGGCTATGGGCAATGGGATTAAGTATTTGTATAATCGATCCATGTGGGATGTAGCCAAAGGAGTTCATCTCCTTCACCCTTTGTAAGGTTTTTTTGAAGGAAATATAATGGGTACTGCCCCCTAGGCAGAACTTGATTAAAAATAAATAAAAAATAAAAAATTAAATATTAGATATTTAATTAATTAATTAAAGGAAAAAGATAAATGAATTAATTAATAAAATATTTCAATTAAATTAATTAATAGAAGGACATGAAATGAATTAAATAAATTAATCTTTTCAAATTAACTATTTAATAGAAGAATAATTATTAAATAAATATAAAATATTTATTTAATTGCTCATAGTCATTTTTATGTGTATGCATTTTGCCCTTCTTTGAAATGATGTTGAGACAACATTGTTTCAAAGATTAAATCAAGTCTCGATAGTGCGCCTGATGGAGATAAAAATCTTGATTATGTGCCCCCTCAGGAGATTGATCGTGAAATTGTTGAAAATTTTGGATAAGTGATTGATCTCACGATAATTGAAAAGGTTGTTTAATTAAATTTATTTGTGAAAAATAAATAAAATTGCCCCTCTTAAAAGCATTAATTACCCTTCCAAACGGTAATTATAAAATTAACCTAGGTTAATTTTATTCTCATTTGCATCCTTGTCAGCTTGTGGATTGAAAAAATTTGTCTTGGTGATTCCGTTCGAGAACCATCGATTTGAGTGTGTTTGACGGTATCAACGACCTCCTAAGTATGGTTATCTGGTATGTACCTTATCCCAAGCTTGTTTCAACTTGTCGTACTAATTTCCTTGCTTTTCGGCACGTTTTATGTTTTGTTTTTTAATTTTTCAATTTTTGAGTTTGCGTGTTAGCGATTTTGCTTTGTTGGTTCTCGCTTTTGCTTTGTAGATTCTCGCTTTTGTTATTTTAGCGCATTTGATTGTTTGGTTATTGCTTTTGAATGGGATTTTAGCGCTTTTATAGAATTCACACTTTTGATTCATGTGTTCATGCATATATAAAAAAGGTTTACGCTTTTGAATGATTTAGCGTTTTTGACTTGTCGGTTAGTGCTTATGTTGAAAAGATTAGCGCTTTTGAATGATTTAGCGCATGTGGGTAATAGAATAACGCTTTTGCTTTAGATGAATTTGTTTAATTTTGTCCATGTTAAAATTCATTGAGATGATTTGATTTAGGCATTTTGATGCACAAATGTGATTGATAGGTATTCAATTGATGTCTGGATTGATAGAAATTTTGATAATTTTGATTGATAGTGATAGCTCTGAAAATTTTAGCATGAAATTTTCAATTTTGAGCTCAAATTTTTATTTTCTGATTTTCTTTGCATCCCCTGTCAATAGTCTAAGGACTAGGGGTTAGGGTTTATCAAAGTTTCTCATGTTTTGTAAATAAAATCCTAGCATTGATATATCGCATGATTACCTTTTCCCACTTAAAGGCCAAGGGTTGTTTACCATGGGCGGGGCCATTTTACTCCGTAAGTATTAAGTGGTGGTCAACCGGTTTATGAAATATGATTTTTCCTAAGTCATGTGCAAAAATTTTCCCTATAACCGGTTTTCCTTTTAAATATTTGTGCCCGCCCCCATAATTTTCCTAAGTTCAAAAGTCCTAAGTATTTCGGTTGATTGCAAAAGACAGAATGAATCCAACAGTCTGCGCTTTCCCATGATCAAAAGTGCAAGGATGATAAAGACTGCGGCATCGCCAGATTGTGCCACATGTTTTCAGCGGAAACTGACAAGTTTGGTAGTATAGCCGGTCGAAGCATTGTGTTACCGGTTCTCAGGCGGTAAAAGTCGATTTACTAACTGTCCTATCAATTGGCACATGTTCAAAATGAGCGAAGAAGTTTTGTTCTGAGGTAAAAGGTGCTCGATCTTCAATTTTGGAGGAGTTAATGGGCATTGTGCGAAGCAGTAAAGTTTGAACAGATTTGACGGCCCCTGTATCCCCGCGGTGGAATTTGCAAGGAAGTTACGGACTGCGGCATCATGAGATGATGCTATGTGTCCCGGGCTAGCTAGGAAGACCTTATGGTGGGGCCGTTGATAGAGTCTAGTCGACAGATGATATGGTGCTGATTAGTTGGGATTTGGTGGGTCCATGGATACAGATGGAACGTCAGATGTCGCATCAATAAGCAATGATCGTTAGATTCATCAAGATGGGTAAGATCTGCCACTGAGTTTCAAATGTAAAATTAGGAGGGATCATTGAAGGCATTGGTCGTAGCTCACGCGGGAGAGATGGGATGAACATGATACAGACTTGTTGGTGCAGGAGCACCTAGTTGAGTAAAACTCCCATTTTTGAGTATTTAATGCTTTAATTCTTGTAAAGTCTTGTGTTAGGTTGATTATGTTGTTTTAGGTTGTTTTGGGTCATGTTTAGTGGTTTTGATCTTATTTTGGGCTCTAGAGATCAAGTTTTGCCTTTTAGGCCTTGAGTTGACATTTTTTTGGCAAAAATGTGCAAAATTGCCAAAAAGGTCTTCTAATGCTTTCCAAAGCATTGGAACATGTTTTTTAGGTGTTTTTAGGCATGTCTAAGTTGTTTAGACAAGTTGATAAAGTTAGATTGTGCAAAATGCATCTTGGAGCAAGAAAAGTTGTCATTTGGCTTGAAAAGTTGTCAAAAGTTGTCATTTTTTGGTTTTTCTTGAAAAATGAAGTTATGAAAGCCTCATGTCCATACTAAGGCTTGATAACCAACTGGAAAAACTATGAAATGCCTCCCTTTGCCTTGGAAAGGGTTGGTGTTTGTATTTACAAGAGAATCTTAATAGAAATCATGTTTTTTTTGCTTTTATGACTGTTTTGTCTTCTTTGGAGTAACAGTTCATACTGTAGCATTCTTGTTTGTAATTTACCTTCTGAGAGGTTTTCATATTGGTTATTCAATTCACCACAAGTGATTATTGTTTTGGTTTCTCTTGTAAATTGGTTTGTACACAAATATTTGTAAACTGTGCGCATGTTACCCTGCCCTACCAGGGGTTTGGAGTTGTAAAATGCATCAACTTGGTCGATCCAGGTCTGGGATCCCTCCAATGGATTTTACCAAGTTTATCCATGTGCATATAGAATACATATATTTCATTTTGTGCTAGAGAAGTGTTTTGAAGATGTACTTGAGTGAATACTAGGCAAGTGTTTGTCATTTGGCTAGTAGCATGAATAAAACTCAAAGTTTGCACTCAAAAGTGATTTGGGTGAGAAAATGAATGTGACAGAGGTCTGGACATTTGGCCAAGGGCATCGAGCATCTTCTTGATTGGATTGTTTAGGTTGTTCTTACTTAATCTTTCTCTTTTTGTAATCAAACAGTGAGTTCACTGTTTTTGGAAAACATACATATCAAATGTCCATGGAATGCTCCAATTAGCATCATCCAAGCCTTGTAATTAAAAAGGCATTGTAATAGGAGATAAATCTATGTCTAAAGACCTCATTGAGGTGTTTGTCCAATTCCAAGCTCTTCATTTTGCAGGTCCCAAAGTGCAATGTTTGCTGACTAGTAAAGGGGCAATGATTTGACTATCACAGTGATAGTTTTCTGATTTTTCAGTTAGTATACCAAATGTTTGGAAAAATGAAAAGTGGAAATGGCTTGGATAGTGTTCTCCAAGGTTTGGTAGACTTCCTCAGTCAGTTTTAGGCCTTGCTTCATGAAGGAGTTGACAAATCAAACTTGCAAGCTCAAAACCCTCACTAAACCCTTCTTTTGTGCCATAAAAAGTGGACAGTCATTAAACCTTCCTCATGGAGCTCAAGACCTGAAAAAAATTCAAGCATAGACCTCCTAGACATCATCCAAAACAATTTTATGGTGGAAATGCCCATCGTTGGGCTAGTTGAGAAAAAAAGAGCCAATTAGGCCTCTAGGGGCTAGTAGCCCTTTGTTGCATAACACACACAATGACTGTTTTTGCTAAAATGCATGAACCCGATGGCAAGGAGAAGGTTGGGGCTTATGAAATCTTGTGAGAACAATGTCAAATAGTCAAACAAGTGTTACTAGGAACCTTGGACAGTGTGCAGCCTCATTTGGAGGTTTTTTTACTTTAGTTGGCAAATTTGAGTAGTTAAGGGCTATGAGCCTAAAGCCAATTTGTGAGAATCTAATTTCGAAGGAAACCTTGCTGCCCTTACTTGTCCTTGCAAATGACTCCTAAATCTCTCTAAAATAGAGGTTTGATTGCCTAAGAGCGGGGGTTGAGAATGAGTAGTTAAGTGGTGTGAGAGCTTGAGTAGATTTGAGCATGGGTATGAGCCAACACCTTAAGGGGAGTTTGTTAGGGAGATGATACTGGAAGTACTTGACACTATAACCATAAAGACTGATTTGTGAACACAAATAACAGACTCAAACATATCTTTTGGGTAGCAAAGTTAACTTTTGAGCAAATTAGCCCTTTTTTAGCACTTTCTGGATAAACTCCCTATCATAGTGGTATTAGAGCCAACAAAAGATTCAGGAGAAAAGGAACAGTAGGAAAACATGGTGACTAATGCAGAATTAGCTAAGAAGGTTGAGGACTAAGAAGAGGAAAATAGGGCACTCAGAGAAAGATTAGATCAACTAGCAATGAAACTAGCTGAAGTAGAAGTCAAAACTGAAGAAGTCTGTGATAAGGTTGGAGATCAGGGTAAAATGATGGAAATAGAGGGTGAAGTCCCCATGCCCGACCCTGTCATTGAGCAAGAACCATTCTTGAAAGCCTTGAGAGCTATGAGTGGTAAGACCTTAGAGGGAGTGGCTCTTTTCAATGGGAAGATGGATCCAGATGCCCTTATAGAGTGGATTGAAGGGCTAGAACACAAAAGGGTAAGGTGGCAAAATCAAGGCTAAGAGGGGCAGTCTTAACTTGGTGGAAGTTCATCCAAGAGGAAAGGGTGAAAGGAGGTAAGCAACCAATAGCCACCTGGAAAGAAATGGTAGCCAAAATCAAGGAGATCTACCTTCTTGAAGACTATGAAATACAACTTCACCGGAAAAGACAAAATTTGAGACAAAAAGACTTAGATGTCAGTAGCTACACTTAAGAGTTTCAAAAATTGTGCATGAGATCTAGAGTAGTAGAGGATGAGAGCATAAAAGTGGCAAGGTACTTGAATGGGTTAAGATGGAACATCCAGGAAGAGATGAGCTTGTTATGCCCACAAACAGTCCACAAGTGTTATCAATTGGCACTCAAAGTGGAAGAGAAAGGTAGGAGAAGGCAAGAACAAAATAGTAGAGGTAGAGGTAGGGGAAGAGATGGTAGAGGCCATAGAGGTAGTTTTGGGGGAAGGAGCATAGATCAACGATCCCAAGGAGAGTCTAAACTTATTGAGCAAAGTGGGGATTCTCAGAGAAAACCCAACTATAGGGGTAGGGGATCAAGCAACCCGAGTAGAGGTAGATCTAATGGACCAGGGAGAGGGTCCTACTTCTCAACCATGAAGTGCTATAACTGCCAAAAGTTGGGCCACCCTGCCTATAGATGCCCAGAGAAGCCTAGTTCATCCTATGGTGGTGAAAAGAGAGTAAACTATGTTCAAGAAGATGGAGGTAATACCAGAACTCTAGCATTGAATCACCTAGCTTCAGAAGATGGTGAGAGTTTAATGATCAAGAGAGTGTTAATGAAGAAGCCACATAGTACAGAGGTCTCACAGAGAAGAGAATTGTTCAGGATTAAGTGTAAAATCATGGGAAAGGTGTGTAAGGTGATCATAGATTCAGGATCCACAGATAACATCATATCAGAAGAAGCAGGAAGCAAATTGAAACTACCTAAGATACAACACAAGGAGCCATACAAAGTCACATGGTTGAATAAGGGACAACATGTTTTAGTAAATGAGTAAGCCTGGTTAGATTTCCACATTGGGGGATATGTAGATAGGATCTTATGTGACATCCTTCCTATGGATGCTTGCCACCTGTTGTTGGGTAGACCATGGCAGTTTGACCGAAAAGCATAGCATGATGGGGAAAGAAACTCCTATTCATTTTAGAAAGATAGAGTAACCTATCAGATTCAATCCCTCGTTGAAGAAGGAGAGAGGAGCAATAAAGTACCTAACATCTTGTTAGTGAATGAGAAAGAGTTCATAAAAACACCAGAAGAGGGTGAAGGAGTAGGATTTGCACTCATAGTGAAACCCAAGGAAGAAAAGGTAGAAAAGAAAGTTGAGATACCATATGAGGTGCAGCAAATCCTTAATAACTTCAAACAAATAATTAGTGATGGCACACCTGCAGCCTTACCACCTCCTAGAGCCATTAGCCATCAGATTGACTTCATACCTGGAGCCTCTTTGCCCAATAAGGCAACCTAGAAGATGACCCCTGAACAAAATAAAGAGGTAGCAAGACAAATACAAGAACTCTTAGACCAAGGGCTGATTAGGAAGAGCATTAGTCCTTGTGCAATACCTACAGTATTGGCACCTAAGAAGGGTGGAACATGGAGACTTTGTACAGATTCCAGAGCCATAAACAAGATCACCATCAGATACAGATTTCCCATACCTAGGATAGAGGACTTGATGTATTGTTTGGGGGGTGCACAGTATTTCAGTAAGATTGATTTAAAGAGTGGTTACCATCAGATAAGAATCAAAGAGGGGGATGAGTGGAAGACATCTTTCAAAATGAATGAAGGTCTCTATGAGTGGTTTGTCATGCCATTTGGACTCTCAAATGCTCCCAGCACATTCATGAGACTCATGAATGAAGTCTTACATGATTTCATAGGCAAATTTGTTGTTGTGTAATTAGATGATATACTCATTTTCAATAAGATCAAAGAAGAGCATCTAAAACATTTAGCCACTGTTTTGAGAAAGTTATCTGATGAACAGCTAACCATAAATCTAGAAAAATGTGATTTCATGCAGCAAGAATTGGTCTATCTTGGTTTTGTTGTATCAGGAGGCAATCTGATAATAGATCAATCTAAAGTTGCAGCAATAACCAGTTGACCAACTCCTAAGATAGCCAGTGATGTCAGAAGCTTCCATGGTTTGGCACAGTTTTACAGAAAGTTCATCAGGCGATTCAGTGATATTTGTGCTCCAATGTTAGACACCATCAAAGGGGGTGTAAAGGCAAAATTTTAGTGGACAAGTGCAGCCAATAAGGGGTTTGAATTATTGAAAACTAAAGTAGCTACTCAACCAGTGCTCATTTTACCTAGTTTTGATAAGCTTTTTACTATTGAATGTGATGCTAGTAATATTGTTGTAGGAGCTATTTTAAGTCAAGAAAATAGGCCAATTGCATTCTTTAGTGAGAAGTTGAATGATACAAAGAAAAAGTACTCTTCCTATGATCTAGAACTCTATGCATTAGTACAAGCACTTAGGAAATGGAGACACTATCTTCTTCCTAAGGAATTTGTTGTTTATACAGATAATCAGGCACTCAGTTTCTTGAACTCACAGGATAAATTGAATCATAGGCATGTTAAATGGGTAGAATATTTACAAGCTTACACTTTTACTCTTAAGCATAAGAAGGGTCAGTTGAATAAAGTAGCAGATGCTTTGAGTAGAAGGTTGTTAACTATTCATGAGATTCAAGTTCAGAGCATTGGTATTGATAGTTTCAGGGACATGTATCCTACTGATGATGATTTTGCTGAAGCTTATAAAGTTTCTAAAGATTTTGAGAATAATTTCCATGGTGCATATGCTGATTTCACTTTGCAGGATGGTTTGTTATTCAAGGGTGGACAATTGTGTGTTCCAAAGGGTTCTATGAGAGAGAACCTCATTCAAGAGAAGCACAATGGGTGCTTAAGTGGACATCTCGGTCTCAATAAGACCTTAGAGCTAGTTCAAAGGTTCTATTATTGGCCTAAGATGCAGAGAGACACTAGGAGGTATGTTGAGTAGTGCTTGGTATGTCAGAAAGCCAAAGGTAATTCCTCTAATGCTGGTTTATACCAGCCTCTTCCCATTCCACACAGGCCTTGGGATTGCATTAGTGTGGATTTTGTGGTAGGATTACCTAGAACTCAAGTAGGGTTTGACAACATTTTTGTAGTGGTTGACAGATTTAGCAAAATGGTTCATTTTATTCCTTGAAAAACAACACATGATGCAAGTCATATTGCTTATTTGTTTTTCAAAGAAGTTGTTAGAATTCATGGTTTGCCTACTAGCATTGTTTCAGATAGGGGTGTTAAGTTTCTTGGTCATTTCTGGAAAACATTGTGGAAAAGATTGGGTACTAATCTCTCTTTTGGTTCAGCTTATCATCCACAAACTGATGGCCAAACTGAAGTTGTGAAAAGGTCTCTTGGAAACATGCTTAGGTGCTTGACAAAGGAATATGGGCAAAGTTGGGATCAGCTCATTCATCAAGCAGAATATGCCTACAATGATAGTGTTAACCGGTCTACAGGTAAAAGTCCATTTGAAGTTGTTTATGGTATGCATCCAAGGGGTATAATGGAGTTGAGGGATATCACTAACTTGCAGCATAAGAGTGGAACAGCAGATGACATGGCTCACTCCATGAAGGAGGTTCGTGCACAAGTGAGACAAGCTCTCCAAGATACCTCTCAAAAAGTAAAGGCAAGAGTAGATGCTACAAAGAGATGTTCAGTTCTCCATAGGTGATTATGTGATGGTTCATTTGAACAAGGCAAGGCTACAAAAGGGAGTTCCAAGCAAACTTTAGATGAGGAGGATAGGCCCTTGCAAGATCTTGGCTAAGTATGGGTCTAATGCTTACAAAGTTGATTTGCCTACTAATGTTTCTTTGTCCCCCATTTTTAATGTTGCAGATCTGATTGCTTTCAAAGGGCAGCCACCTTAGGAGATTCAAAGAGTTTCAGATGTTTCCAAATCCCTTTTAGATCTATCTCTCCCTTCTCTTTCTTTTCCCCAAGCAGAACAGGTTCTAGACTCCAGAATTCTCAAAAAGACAAGGCATCACACCTACATGGAGCATCTCATAAAATGGAAGGAGCAGACAATCTCAGAAGCCACATGGATACCTGAAGCTGACTTTCAGAAAGTTGGCATTCCTTCTTCTTTTCTGCCTCAAGGAGTCACATGACTTCTTTGTTTTGGGGGGAGTATGGTGCAGGAGCACCTAGTTGAGTAAAACTCCCATTTTTGAGTATTTAATGATTGTAAAGTCTTGTGTTAGGTTTATTATTTTGTTTTAGGTTGTTTTGGGTCATGTTTAGTGGTTTTGATCTCATTTTGGGCTCTAGAGATCACGTTTTGCCTTTTAGGCCTTGAGTTGACAATTTTTGGCAAAAATGTGCAAAATTGCAAAAAAGGTCTTTTAATGCTTTCCAAAGCATTGGAACATCTTTGTTAGGTGTTTTTAGGCATTTCTAAGTTGTTTAGACAAGTTGATAAGGTTAGATTATGAAAAATGCATCTTGGAGCAAGAAAAGTTGTCATTTGGCTTGAAAAGTTGTCAAAAGTTGTCATTTTTTGGTTTTTCTTGAAAAATGAAGTTATGAAAGCCTCATGTCCATAATAAGGCTTGATAACCAACTAGAAAAACTATAAAATTCATCCCTTTTCCTTGGAAATGGTTGGTGTTTGTATTTACAAGAGAATCTTAATAGAAATCATGTTTTTTTTTGCTTTTATGACTGTTTTGTCTTCTTTGGAGTAACAGTCTGTACTGTAGCATTATTGTCCATATTGTACCTTCTAAGAGGTGTTAATATTGGTTATTAATTGCACCACAAGTGATTATTGTTTTGGTTTCTCTTGTAAATTGGTTTGTACAAAAATATTTGTAAACTATGTGCCTGCTGCCCTACCAGGGGTTTGGAGTTGTAAAATGCATCAACTTGGTTGATCCAGGTCTAGGATCCCTCCAATGGATTTTTCCAAGTTTATCCATATGTATATAGTGTACATATATTTCATTTTGTGCCAGAGAAGTGTTTTGAAGATGTACTTGAGTGAATACTAGGCAAGTGTTTGTCATTTGGCTAGTAGCATGAATAAAACTCAAAGTTTGCACTCAAAAGTGATTTGGGTGAGAAAATGAATGTGACATAGGTCTGAAAATTTGGCCAAGAGCATTGATCATCTTCTTGATTAGCTAGTTTAGTTTGTTCTTACTTAATCTTTCTCTTTTTGTAATCAAACAGTGAGTTCACTGTTTTTGGAAAACATACATATCAAATGTCCATGGAATGCTCCAATTAGCATCATCCAAGCCTTGTAATTAAAAAGGCATTGTAATAGGAGATAAATCTATGTCTAAAGACCTCGTTGAGGTGTTTGTCCAATTCCAAGCTCTTCATTTTGCAGGTCCCAAAGTGCAATGTTTGCTGACTGGTAAAGGGGCAATGATTTGACTGTCACAGTGACAGTTTTCTGATTTTTCAGTTAGTATACCAAATGTTTGGAAAAATGACAAGCGGAAATGGCTTGGATAGTGTTCTCCAAGGTGTGGCAGACTTCCTCAGTCAGTTTTAGGCCTTGGTTCATGAAGGAGTTGACAAATCAAACTTGCAAGCTCAAAACCCTCACTAAACCCTTCTTTTGTGCCATAAAAAGTGGACAGTCATTAAACCTTCCTCATGGAGCTCAAGACCTAAAAAATATTCAAGCATAGACCTCCTAGAAATCATCCAAAACAATTTTATGGTGGAAATGCCCATCGTTGGGCTAGGTGAGAAAAAAAGAGCCAATTGGGCCTCTAGGGGCTAGTAGCCCTTTGTTGCATAACACACACAATGACTGTTTTTTGCTAAAATGCATGAACCCGATGGCAAGGAGAAGGTTGGGGCTTATGAAATCTTGTGAGAACAATGTCAAATAGTCAAACAAGTGTTACTAGGAACCTTGGACAGTGTGCAGCCTCATTTGGAGGTTTTTTTACTTTAGTTGGCAAATTTGAGTAGTTAAGGGCTATGAGCCTAAAGCTAATTTGTGAGAATCTAATTTCGAAGGAAACCTTGCTGCCCTTACTTTTCCTTGCAAATGACTCCTAAATCTCTCTGAAATAGAGGTTTGATTGCCTAAGAGGAGGGGTTGAGAATGAGTAGTTGGGTGGTGTGAGAGCTTGAGTAGATTTGAGCATGGGTATGAGCCAACACCTTAAGGGGAGTTTGTTAAGGAGGTGATACTGGAAGTACTTGACACTATAACCATCAACACTGATTTGTGAACACAAATAACAGACTCAAACATATCTTTTGGGTAGAAAAGTTAACTTTTGAGCAAATTAGCCCTTTTTTAGCACTTTCTGGATAAACTCCCTATCACTTGTCAACTTAGGATTGTTAGCAATGAGTTTGAATGTCGATTCACCCCAGAGGAAGCTTATGCGAAATCCTTGTTGGGTAAAGGACTAATTAGACAATTAAAGATGATATCTCAGAGATGTGAAAAAATCAGAAAATCAATCAGTCGGGTAACAAAAGGATATAGATAGCTTAGTGCTAACTCATTTGAATGAGAAAGTCGATAGCAGATTAAATAGTGTCCATGCCTTATATTCTTTGATTTTCAATGCTATTCAAAAATTTAATGATGATAAAGAAGTGGCAATTCCTCTGTTTACAAAATGGTTGCAAAGAGGAAATGAGCTCAGAATGATGTCCATGGCCTCTAAATTTCATGTTGAAAGACCACAAGCACTCCAACCAACATATTTGTTGGTAAAATCAATGCAAGAAGCCCAAATTTTGCTAGAGAATATAAAAAGATAGGTAAGGGAATTGATGAACAGTTTCAATGAATTGGAACAAACTCTTTTGCCAGATATTGAAGATAAAGAAGGGGCAGTCAAGCCTTAACAATTTTGGAAGGAAGAGGCAGAAAGAGTCATCAGTACTCAGGTGGAAATGATATGTGAAGGGTTAAATATGGATATGCTGGAGGATACCATGGATAAAATAATTGCTACAGGATTAATTTTTGAAACTTTTGAAAGAGAGGCAAACCAAGTAGTCGTTAAATATATTCCATACAAGGCAAAAGCTTATGAAGTCATGAATTTCAATTGGCCATCCGATGAAGACAATAGTGCATGGAGTAGCACGTATCTGAATGATGAATAAAAGTTATAAACAAATTTGCATAATTGTTTTTGTCTTCTAGTGGCAGATATTTTTGAACCTGTATAATAGAAATGATGGTAATTTTCATCATGAGTTTTAAATAAGGTGGCTACATACTTTGATCCTCCATAAGCGAGTTCGAGGATGAATGTTTGTATAACAGAATGCAGTTATGTGTAATCATTCTGAGATGGCAGATGTCTCCTCTAGCTTGAAGCTTGTTTTCTCCCTTGTTTTTTATAAAAGGGAATTCAGGGCTATGAGATGGGGGTTTAAATTTTTGGTCCCTTGAGCGTTCCGAATTTCTATTTCCAAATAGCAAGGTCTTGGTGAAACAAAAAGTTATAAAAGGTTATTTACAGAGCAAAATAGAAAGAGTTCGATGTCTGTAATTTTACAGGTTCTTGAAGGAGTTGTGTATGAATTGTATTCTTATAGAGACAACCGAATTATTCAATAGATATATAATTCAAACCCACTTCTCTCTAGTGTATTGTTCTATCATGTTTTGAATGTATATTATCAAGAATTTTATCATTCGTTGCACTATTGTGGTGTATGCATTTTTGTTCATGCTTTGGTCTAAGGGGCTAATTAAATGCTTGAATAAAATTGTAGAGTGATAGGGATATTTGCAGGGATTTTGATAAGTAGTTATGGGTTGGGATTGCAAATATGATGTATTGCAAGGCAATATTATCTTAGGTTATATGTTGTTAGATAAATTTTGTTGGAAATGCAGTTTAATGCAGTATGAATTCATGTACCCATTAGAATAAGGCATTGATCATAGCTAAGTGAATTCCTTGGTATTGATTTAGTGTTCGAAAACACCACTAGTTTGCTATAACCTATTGAATATCAGAATATTTTCATTTACATGAATGTTGTCATATGTTTTAATCATCTCATGCTCCAAACTGGTTGAGGATCACTAAGGAATTTGCCATTCCTGAGCATTCTCCCTTATTGTTGAGTCTTTATATGAGATTAGTTGCTTTGTTTCATGTATAATTTGTGAGTGTGGCATAAAAATCACAAATTAGCATGGGATCACCCTCCCTGTAAGGCCATCCCCAAACCAAGCTTTGATTAACTTAGTTAACCATGTATAACCCTATTAATAAATGCTTTATAATTCAATAGAATGGACTGTGTTAGACAGATAGATTGGTGAGAAAAGTAATTGAACCAAGTTATAGAGTTATTGCACCTTGTGGTGTAAATTTTGATGTGTTATGAATTTTAAATCCTATAAGATCCATTGATTGGATAATCTGGATTTAACGTATGTCAGCTATGTTTGGATTTAGAACTTATATGATTCCATGATTTGGATAACATTGATGAATGTTGATGCTTCATGATATAGAACTCTATATGATTCTAGAATAGGGTAAATTGGAGATGATGTATGTCATTATTAGATTTGCGGGACTTTATTATGATAATTGCTTATGTGGATTTATTTGGATATGAGATATATATTGAATTGTTCAAATGTAAATTGTATGCGAAGTGTTTGAGGTGTATTCTAATTCATGTGTTAAATATTATACAAGGTTATTGGAAATTACTAATGTGTATTTGAGTGGCGCAGGAAAAGATATCCATGTGACCATGGAAATATTATGGAGAACCAAACCTAGACCTATGTATGTTCGTAAAACCAAGGTTTGTCTATTTGGAGAGACAACACCCCGTTTGTGTCGTATTTTATTCGTAATAGTAAATGATGCATGTGTGTTAAATGTTATTTATTTGATTTATTTAAATCCAACAAGAGACAATATTTCATGTGCAATTTTGTAAAAGTATTTTCTTTGTGTCACTTGACACATGTGTTGATTTGTGTTTGAGTTTTTAAATTTGTCTCTTAGAGGGAATTGTTTAACTATAGCTTTTTCAAGTAAATTTAATGTGATTCCATAATTGCCTTAGGTAGAGAATCTTTGGGGAAGGCAGCTTAGGTTTGACCCGAAAATTAACTTCAGAGGGGTTTAAAAAGGGTTAAATGGACTCCTAGGGGTAGTTTATTAGGGTTTTCTAAAGCCCATAAGGTATACCTAAGGGTTAGGAGTAATTTTACGCAAGTTTCAACTCCCATGTGACCCTTTAGACACCCTAAAAAGTGGGTTTCCTAAGTTGAGCGAAAATTGAAATTAGAAGGATTATCTAAGTTGTTAACCTTCCTCTTGGATTGTGAGATCCCTTTTCCATTTCACCCAACCTTTCCTTTTCAGTTTTAGAAACCTGTGAGAACTCCCACTAAGGCCTTCTTAAGCAAGAATGAGGAAATTAGTGGGTAATCACCCACTCTCCATTTTTGGAGACGAGAATTTTGAAAAGAATAAGCTAGATTGTTGAATAGAGAATTTTGCTAAGGGTAGAAAGAGAAGAACCGTGGAATTGGGCTGCTCATCCCCAACAAAACTAACCTACCTTTGGGAAGATTAAGGTTGGTTGCATTCTTCTTATAATGGATTTCTTGTTGCATGTGTTTGAAAGTAATGTTGGTGTAAAAGATTTGTTTCCGTGCATGTTCTCTTGGAAATTTTAATTGGTATTTTGTGTTATATATTGTATGTGTTTTTGGGAGTCATCAAGACCTCTTACTCCTGGGAAAGAGGAGGATCTTGTGGGTGGTAGAAGTGACAGCTCTCGAGTGAGAGACTCTCGTTATGAGAGCGATCACAAGGGATTTTGTGTGACCCTTGTTGCATGTCTTGTTTATGCATTGGGGGTCATAAGGAGGGAAATAAGGCATGAATGCCCTAAGGGGCATAAGGAATAAGGGGTTGTTGTACTTGATGTATTTGGTTTGCCATGAGGTGGCTACATGTTTTTCCATATTTGCAGTTCTCCTCGGGGTACTTGGTCCACTACCACCCTTAAAAAGGTCATCACCAAGGTGTGGTGCAGTGTAGCCGGGTTGGGAGTGTGTTTGATTTTGTGTGTATTTTGTCTTTTGTGTTTGCATGTTTGTTACCCATCTAGGGCTTGGTTCTCTGAGCTCGGGGGTGGCTACCAGTTAGCCTAGGCTAGGAGGTAAGCACTCCATGGTCATAGATTTGATTTATTTGCAAGATGTTAGAAGGAATATAAGATGCGTGCAGTCATGGCGGAAGATGTTGATTTTAAAAAAAAGAGTTGTAAATGTATTTAATACCCTTTGAAAAAGTCCTCACTTGTTTGAAATGAGAGGCTAATTATAAAATAGAAATAAAGACTTGGGAATATGTTATTTGTTATGCAGAAAATATCATGTTATTTTGCAGAAAAGTTAATGGTTTATTCTAAGTTCTAGTTCTAGAGTTGAGGTTAAATCTTGTAGAGTATTTAAATATTCTTGAAAGAAAATGAGTTAAATTTAATCTCTTATTTACTGGAAAAGAAATAGAATTGATTTTGCATGCATGCAAGAGCTGAAATATAAAAGCATTTAGGATTACACATGGAAATGTAAAAGTATTTTAATTAAATCTGTGATTTTATTTTGTCTGTGATTTTATTTTAAATGCAGAAAATAAAATCTAAAATTATCATAACCATATCTATAGTTTAAGTTAATAAATTCTTTATTTAATATAGTTGCTATTTTAGGATTATTTAATTCTATTATTTATTTTATTATAGAAAATACATCTCTGTCATTTAAGTAGTTGTTGTAGATTTTTGCAAGTCTGCCAATTAAATAAATGCAGGAAATAAAGATCTTAACCTATTATAGTTTTATTTAAATAAAATCTATATTTATTAGGTTGTTGGAAAATTTATTAAACCTAGTCCGTGATAAAGTTGAAGTTAGGTATTTTTCTTTAAATACTGGCATTATTTATTTACAGAAAATAATATCTACAGTAAACAGATTTATTACTTTATTTTTGTTGTAATTGAAATCAGAACCTTTCATAATCCCTCAAATTTATATTTTGTATCTAGGAAATTTTATGCAAAGAATTAAATCAAAAGGGAACAATATAATGCCCCAGTAATTTGTTCAAATACTCACCTAACTTCAAAATACTATGGACTCTTAAATATATAAATTCTATTTTATAAGAAATAATAATAATAATATAGTTATATATAAATATATATAATCATATACATGCAGATTTCATGTATATACTTATATATACATACATATAAAATATATCATAAAATTACCTGCGAAATAAATGTATATATAAATATAAATATATATATACAAATATATATATATATATATGAATATATACATATGAAAATATATATATATATACCTATTTGCACATAAAAATGTATATATAGATATGTAAATATATATGTATATATATACATATATATATATATATATATATACATATATATAAATATATTATATTTTAAAAATATATATATATATAAAGGAAACAAAGGAAATGGGGAGGGGTAGGTCGGGGCCTCGACCGCGTAGGGCATGTAGACCTTGTGCGGGCCGCGTCCCTCATAGAGGTCGTAGCCTCTATGCGGGCCGCGTCCCTCACAGGGGCCTACGGCTCCCTATGTGGGCCGTGCTCCGCACCAGTGGCCGTAGCCACTGTGCGGGCCGCGACTCACACAGCGGCCAAGGCCACTGTGTGGGCCACGACCCCCACAGTGGGGCGACCCACTAGTGGAGCCTCCTCCGCCTAACCGCCATGGCCGCCGCACGAAACCCCCCCATTCGGCCCTGCAACAACATAAACCCAAACAAAAGAATAAAATAAAATATTAAACCCTAGCCCGAGTAGGGTTAGGGTATTAATATAAAAATGGGGAAAATTATAATGCAAAGAGTAATTTATAATGCAAAACCCCTAGCTAGGGTTTGCATGGATTTGTGCTTTTATAAAATTTGGAAAGAAAATCACTATATTATTTAAATATATACATATATTTATATATGAGTTTATATGTATAAATATAATTATTTATATACACATACATGAAAATATAATTAGAAAGTTATGGGAATTAAAGAATAAAGCAAATCTTTAGATTCAAATATTTTTATTATTAATTGGAGATGAACTTATATATATAGGTATTTACTTTGTAGATCATATTTTCTTTATGGATTTAATCACCAATGAAGTATTATTCATGTTAGATTAAATAGATTGAGATGGTTACAAATTTAAATATTAATGAAGTTAATATTTGTTAGAATATTTAATCTTTACTTAGCTTAGGTTTATTTTTATTTAATTTAGGATATTCCTTTGGAATTCCTACATGTAATTTGTCCTCTAGTACATGTGTGAGGACAAGTCATTTCTTTTATTTTCCTTTATTAAGGAATATTAGATTTCCTCCATAAGAGGATGTGGACACATGGCACACACATTTTATGAATGGTGGCATTCATAGATTTGGGAGTTACTTTGTAACTCCTCTCCTCATCTCTATTTAAGAGATGCCTCCTCTCTCATTTCTTCTTAATGACAATATTGTAAAGAGCTTCTTGCTCTCTCTCTCTCTCTCTCTCTCTCTCTCTCTCTCTCTCTCTCTCTCTCTCTCTCTCATTTTTAGGCATTGCCTCATTCATAATATCACAAGGGGTTTTTCTTTGCTTTTCCCCTTTCAAAAGTTCTTGTGCCTCCTTCTTTACATTTGGGTGATGCTCCAAGGTCTTTGCTTTTCTCATGGTAACAATTACTTCATCATAAACTTTCTTGGATTAATTTTCCTTTCCTTGCTCTTTTATTTCCTTTCATGGTATCAGAGCAGGTTTCTAATCCTTGTTTTAAGTTAACATTGATGAAGGTTACCATTCTGTGGAGTTCACCTTGTTGGAGGCATTCTTGAGAGGAGAAGAAGTTCTTTTACTAATATTTTCTATTGTGCAGGTTTTGGTTTCAGATTTTTAACTTTTTTTTCAAACTTGTTAACAAGTTTGCCTGCAGGTTTAATCTCCTATTCTAGTTAGTTTTTTTTATTAAAAAAGGGCTTTGGAAGGCTTGCCGCCAAAGTTCCTCCTTTTTAGTTTAAATTTGTATCTTTGGAAGGCTTGCCGCCAAAGTTACTTTTTTTTAGTGTGCATAGTTTGGAAGGTTTACCGCCAAACTTAGTCTCCTTAATTTATTTGGTCGGCTTGCCGCCAAAACTAATTTATCATTAAACTTCATTTCTGATTCACTTGCAGATTTTAACCTTTTTCTTGCTTACAACTATTCTGATTCAATTTGTTTAAATCTGCCATTCAGTCCTAACATCTTTATTTGCAGGTGTTATTGATAAATAAAAAGGATAATCTTTATTTAAACTTAAATTTGTTGAGGATTAAACTCAAACTTAAATTTGTTCTTCCTATATGATTGTATCTGTTTTGTTTTTCAGTCATTGGACTGTGACTCTATTGTCCCTTTCAACCATACCGTGGTTATCATTTTGAGTTGTTTTAGATATTTTATAGTTTATTGTTAAATAAAATAAAAATTTAACTGCTGGCTATGAGTCTTGAATTCACATTGTAAAGACCAAAACAATTGCGCATCAATATTAATTTTTATGGTCTCTTAAGAAGGGTAGATAGTTTTTTATAACACAAATATAGTATGATAAGTGTATCAAGGCTCAAACACTGATATAAGAAAAAAAAACACATTGACATTAAATTTTTTTAACAGAAACATCAACTCTGTTAATGCAATCAATCCAGTTAAAAGATTCCTCTAGGAAAGACTGTTCATAATTTACAGTTCTCCACAGCATTGAGTTCAATACACAAACAATAATTTTTTACTAATATTGAGCTGATAAGTGGATAGATTCTGCACTGATATTACATTGACATTAATTTTTTTTTATTAAAAAAACTTGTCAGTAATCCTGCGTTCGCTCTGTGGCCTCTTGAACCTCTTCACACGCTTCTTATCAATCTTCTTGTTCAACAAAGGTTGAGGCATCGGCATCTTGCTTTTATTTGCTTTCCTTTTCCTGCTCGCTTTACTCTCCACCTCCAACAAGCACTCGTTTACCTGATTTCAGTTATCGTTGCACCTGAACTATCAAGCATTAGATATACTGTATTCATTCTTGCTAATTCTCCCATCCCCAGAGGCATTTCTAAATATCATATAATTAACGCATTTTAAAATTGTTCCTCACAAAGAATGATCACAAAGGGATTGCAAAAGCGTAACCTATGCTTGCATCTTCTTCACTGCAACCAAGCAACCCCATAACCCTAGCAGATATATGCAGGGACTGTGATATACCAAAAATATAATAAAATAATTGTGAGGTAAATTCAAGGAATTAGTCTAAGGACTGTAAACAGCATTAAAATTGCAGAGATTGTGATATAAGAATTGTACAAGGACTGTAAACAGCATCAAAATTATTAAAAAGAGGAGAAGAACATAAGGCAACACCGTAGCATTAGTTTACTTTGGAAACAACACCGTGTCCATCATCTGATTCAGGGTTCGATTCAAAGGCAAAGGATCCGAGAGATCTGAAAACCCTATCGGGATTAAATCCCACAGCTCTCTCCACTCCAACCACCGCATCGAAACTACAACTGATTGAATTAGATAAGCCGTTTTTGTTCTTGTGTTGCATGTATCCGTGAGACAACATCTGTAATTCTTTCCAGAACGTTTTCCCTGCAACTTTTTTTCTGTTTTAACGTCTCTGCACATCTGACAAGGCCATTTAATATATACAAAATTTTAGATAGTTTATTAATTTTTTTAACAAAAAAGTTTAATAGTTAATAACGTTAAAAAACATTTAGTTGTAAAGTTTTTTTAAAAAAAATTTAAAATAAATTAAAGTTTTTTGAATAAAGTGTTTTTAATAAAGCTCTTAATATACAATCGTTTTATTTTGTTATTAAGACTTACAATTTATTTAAATAAATTTTTTTTTTTTAAAATCAATTTCAATTTGTTATTCAAATATAATTTTTTTTCTTTGGTAAATATTTTTTTAAAAAATTTGTTATTTAAGATTTGAATATAACATTTTTTTTTTTACATAACTTTTGTTATAATTCTTACTCAAATCTGGTTTATTTTTAAATCAAGGAGGTTAATTTTTATCTTTTTAATCAAAGGGGTAATTTTATTTTTTTTACAAACTATTATTTTGCTATCATGTCTACATTAATTCCAGAAATTAAATTAAATAGTTCCAATTATCATTCTTGGAAAACACATATCTCGTTTATTTTTCGTTTCAAACACCTTTTGGATGTTGCCACTGATAAAACATTTGAACCCGCTACATCTGCTCCTCAAGCCGACCTAGATAGATGGAAGGCTCAAAATGAGGAAGCACTTGGTTTAATTGGTATTTCAATGGTTCCTGATTTGTATGTTTTAATTGGAAATTGTACAAAAGCGCATGAAGCTTGGGAAATTTTAAAAACTACTTATGATAGCTCAAATGAATCCCGAAAAATTCAACTTCAAGATCAACTTGAAGATCTAAGGTATACGAACTTTAAAACTATGGATGAATTCTTATTAAAGTTTGATTTTGTTAATAGTCAATTAACTGGTTTAGGAGTTACTCTTGCTGATTTACGTTTAATTCATCTTATTCTTTAAAAATGTCTTCCTCGTCAATTTCAACAATTTATTACGAATATTCATGCTCACCTTGCTATTCCTAGCTTAGCTACTCAATTAACATATGATATTTTTCGTAATTTATTGCGTCAAGAGGAAGCTAAATTAATTCAATTTGGTACTCTTAAAAGTAGTGAACATGCTTTTATGTCTAAAAATCAAAATCATAATAATAACTTTAGATCCAATAATAATAAACATAATCATAATCATAATAATAATCATCATAACAATCACAAATCTTCTAATTATCAATCTCATTCTAAATCCTATCATAATAATTCTCATAATAATAATCATAATAATAATCACAATAATCAAAGGAATAATTCTCAAACAAGACCCCATTGCACATATTGTGGGAAAGATGGACATATTACTAATAATTGTTTTAAGAAACAAAATGGTAAAAAGCCCATGAATCAAAATAATCAAAATAATCAACATAAACCTCATTATAAGAAGGGTAATAATAATGGTAATTCATCTCGTCATGCATTTACATGTACTTATAATGTTTCTCAACCACTTGAGTGGATTATTGATTCTGGTGCATCTCAACATGTTACTTCTCATAAAGAATGTTTTGAATCTTTGCATCCCGATACTTCTAATATTCCTGTTCAATTAGCTAATAATCATAGTTGTAAAGTTGAAGCTATTGGTGATGTGAATGTTCCTAATGGGAAATTACATGATGTTCTTTATGTTCCTGAATTAAAATCAAATTTGATTTCAGTTCCTAAACTTTGTCAAGATTATAAGATTAACTTTTATAGGGGCATATGTTATATCATTGATCCAAACACTAATCAAGTTATTGCTACTGCTAAAATGGATAGTGATAACCTATTCAAGTTCTATGAATTTGCTCCTCCAAAGTATTCTTTGCTTACTACTGTTGATTTTACTATATGGCATGAAAGACTTGGCCATCTCAATTCTGATTATATTTCATTAATGCAAAAAGCAAATATGGTTGATGGATTGCCTAGTATTGTTCCTTCTCAAATTGTTTGCAATGGTTGCATGAGTGGTAAGATGCATAGGGAACCCTTTCCTCATGGTCAATCTTGGAGGGCATACACTAAATTGCACCTCGTTCATAGTGATCTCTTGGGTCCCATGGAGAATCCCTCCATCCAAGGTTCAAGGTATGCACTTACCTTTGTTGATGATTTTTCCAGAAGAACATGGATATATTTCCTTCATAGTAAGGATCAAGTGCTTGATATTTTTATTAAATTTCATATGTTTGTAGAAAGGCAATCTGGTTCTAAAATTAAGATTCTTCGTACTGACAATGGAAGAGAATATGTCAATAATGCATTTAATGCTTATTTAAAATCTTTTGGAATTAAACATGAGCTTACCGTTCCTTATACACCACAACAAAATGGTGTGGCAGAACGGAAGCATAGGACAATTGTTGAAATGGCTAGATGTTTATTGCATGCTAAAAATATGGATTACAAGTTTTGGGCTAAAGCTATGGCTTGTGCAACATATTTAATTAATAGAACACCTACCAAAGCCTTAAAGGATAAAACTCCTGAAGAAGCTTGGTCTGGTAGAAAGCCTAATTTGCAGAATTTAAGAATTTTTGGTTCCATAGCTTATGTTCACAAACCTAAGGAGAAAAGGAAAAAATTAGATGCTAAATCTTCTCCTTTTATTTTTGTTGGTTATGATGAAAATACTAAAGGTTATAGAGTTTACAACCCTATTACTAACAAGGTAAAAGTTGCAAGAGATGTTTGTATTGCAGAAAAGGGCATTCATGATTGTTCTAAAGTGAAGGATGATGAACTTGGTCAAACCAAAGTTGTGCTTGTGGAGGACCAACCTCCTTCTCTTAACCCTACTCCTCATGCATCTCTTTCTATTCCTTCTAGTGATAGTGATGATGATAATAATAACTCTACTCCTCATGACTCCTCTTCTAGTGATGAATCCATTACTTCTAAAAGAATACCTAAATGGTTTAAATCTTTAATTCAAGATAGTGATGAATACTTAGCTAGAATGGATAAACTTCAAGCTAGGAGAGTTAATTATTGTAATTATGCTTTAATGACTACTATTATGAATTCTAATGATCCTAAAACATTTGATCAAGCTAAAAATCAACCACATTGGCAAAAAGCAATGAAGGAAGAATATGATACTCTAATTTCTAACCAAACTTGGGATTTAGTTCCCTTGCCTCATGGTAAAAATCTTGTTTCTTGCAAGTGGCTTTATAAAACTAAATTGAATGCTAATAATCAAGTTAGTAAATTTAAAGCTAGATTAGTTGCTAGAGGTTTTTCTCAAATTGAAGGCTTAGATTATAATGAAACTTTTGCTCCTGTTGCTAAAATGCCTAAAATTAAACTTGTGCTTGCTTTAGCTTCTAGAACGAATTGGCCTATTCACCAAATGGATGTTAAAAGTGCTTTTCTTAATGGTGATTTACATGAGGAAATTTATATGTCTCAACCTCCTGGTTTTATTAAAGAAGGTAATGCACACTTAGTTTGTAAATTAAAGAAATCAATTTATGGATTAAAGCAATCTCCTAGGGAGTGGTATTCAAAGATTAATGAATTTTTTCTTTCTCAAGGCTTTATTAGAAGTAAAAATGATCCTAACTTGTATATTAAACATAGTCAAGATGATATTATAATTATTATCTTGTATGTAGATGATTTGATTCTTACTTCAAGTTCCAATACTTTGATTTCTGATATTAAGTTTCAACTTAATCAAAAATTTCAAATGACTGATTTAGGTCTTTTACATTATTTCTTAGGAATGCAAATTTGGCAAACCTCTAAAGGAATTTTCTTATCACAAAGTAAATATGCTCAAGATCTCATAGAAAAGTTTAAAATGAATGATGCTCATCATGTTTCAATTCCTATTGAATTAGGCACTAAGTTAATGCTTGATATGCAAACTCCTCTTGTTGATCCTACTTTGTATAGACAATTAGTTGGAAGTTTAAATTATTTAACTCTTACTAGGCCAGATATTGCTTATAGTGTTGGTTTGGTTTCAAGATTCATGTCTAAACCTCAACAAACACACTTTAAAGTTGCTAAAAGAATTTTAAGATATATTAAAGGAACAATGAATGTAGGTTTGTTTTATGATGCAAATTCTGATTTTACTTTAAAAGGTTTTACTGATTCCGATCTAGGTGGAGATCCCAATGATGGGAAATCTACTTGTGGTTATTGTTTTTTTGTTGGTTCAGGGGCAATTTCTTGGAATAGTAAAAAGCAACAATCTACCTCTCTTGGATCCACTGAAGCTGAGTACAAAGGATGCACTAATGCTTCCAAAGAAGTCTTGTGGCTTAGAAGACTACTTGAAGATTTGGGTCTACCTCAACACGAACCAACTCCATTGTATTGTGACAACCAAAGTGCCATTGCCTTGGCTAAAAATCCAGTTTTCCATGCAAGGACAAAACACATTGCTCTCCAACACCACTTTATTAGAGAAAAAATTGAAGACAAGCAAGTTTCACTCCTCTATTGCAAGGGGGAAGACCAAGTTGCAGATATTTTGACCAAGCCACTTTGTAAAGAAAAATTCCAATTTCATTGTAAAAATCTTGGATTACAACCCATTGAAGGGTTTGATGTAAACTCCCCAAGTAAAGCTTAAGGGGGGGTGTTAGAATATTTAATCTTTACTTAGCTTAGGTTTATTTTTATTTAATTTAGGATATTCCTTTGGAATTCCTACATGTAATTTGTCCTCTAGTACATGTGTGAGGACAAGTCATTTCTTTTATTTTCCTTTATTAAGGAATATTAGATTTCCTCCATAAGAGGATGTGGACACATGGCACACACATTTTATGAATGGTGGCATTCATAGATTTGGGAGTTACTTTGTAACTCCTCTCCTCATCTCTATTTAAGAGATGCCTCCTCTCTCATTTCTTCTTAATGACAATATTGTAAAGAGCTTCTTGCTCTCTCTCTCTCTCTCTCATTTTTAGGGATTGCCTCATTCATAATATCACAAGGGGTTTTTCTTTGCTTTTCTCCTTTCAAAAGTTCTTGTGCCTCCTTTACATTTGGGTGATGCTCCAAGGTCTTTGCTTTTCTCATGGTAACAATTACTTCATCATAAACTTTCTTGGATTAATTTTCCTTTCCTTGCTCTTTTATTTCCTTTCAATATTTAATTTTTAAATTCCAATAGATTGAGTCGTTTCGAATTAAAAATCAGTGAAGGGATATTTAATTTTAATTAAATAGACTTAGATGTTGTAAATTAAACAATTAGGAATTTAAGTTCTAAATGTAATTTATTGGAATAGAGGGTTTAAATTTTTATCTTCCCTAGATGTAGGTGCACGTGATTAAACTTGAATAGGAAAATATTCAATTTGCTATTATAACCGACCCATTAGTTGTTTTAGTTAATCTACTACTTAAGTATTGCTAAGTAAAATATTTTATATTTGTAAATTTAATGTTTCAAAGTTATGTTTAAAAAAAAAAATTATCCCGTTCTTGCCCTAAATTCTGGGCATGACAATGATAGTATTTAATATCATTTAAGATTTTGCTTGGAACAACTTGTTAAGATGTCTCAACTAGTTAAGCAATGGTTGCATGTAACTTTAATGTTTTTAAAAATTAAGTGGTAAAATAAAATTAAAAAAAAAAAATTGTTGGTTGTGTTTTGCCCTCAAAGTTTGGGCATGACACTCCCTGGTTTTGCAGAGCCTAAAGTGCAGAAGGATCTCACATCCTTGTTATTATTGGTCCAAGTCTGAAGAATATTAACAATTGGAAGTGGCTTTCCATAGATAATTTAGAAGAAAACAACTTGGTCTCTGCCTTGTGTCAGTGTAAACCCATTTTTGGGCACCAACAGATATGATAAACGATTGATTGATTTGAATGGTAGATTGATAGATTATCTCTAAGAGACTGATTAAGTTTCTGATGAAGAGAATAGCAGAGTTTGATTGAACTCATTTATTAATAGTTTAGGTTGATTTGATAGCCTGATTTGCTTCATTGAAAATATTTATCAATTATTTGATGTGATAGATTAGTGATCTCTTTGATTTGATAGATAGATGATTGATAGAGATCAAATTCT
The DNA here is from genome assembly GCF_030272615.1 of Cryptomeria japonica. Taxonomy (NCBI): domain Eukaryota; kingdom Viridiplantae; phylum Streptophyta; class Pinopsida; order Cupressales; family Cupressaceae; genus Cryptomeria; species Cryptomeria japonica. Next base: position 719,852,140 of record NC_081412.1, read on the forward strand.
CTTGTTAAACAGGAGAAACTCGATGTTCCCAAGTGTTGGGAGAAATTCTCGGCCATGCGTCATTTAGTGCCAGAGCTTACCCAGGCTAAGATTAGACATATAGATGCCTGCAGATTATGTTTTTGTTTTACATGTCTGATATTACCCATAATAGGGGATTGTTGACTGCCTTAGCAAAGAGATGGCATAGCAAGCATAACACTTTCCACCTGCCCACTGGTGAGATTAGTGTGACACTCAAGGATGTCTATAGGATTCTTCACATCCCCATTACTCATGAGTTAGTCTAGTAAGATTTTTGAGGATCTTGATGGGACAAAGGCTTGCAAATCCATTTTTGATGATGAGAGCATTTCTAGAGGAAAGATCCGATGGGAGGATATGATCATGTACTACGAGACTCTCCTAGTGATTCTTGCAGGTTTGATTGGTGGATTCATCTGTCCAGACAGGAGATCTCGAGGTTACGTTGTTGGCTAGGGTGAGATTATTCAGAGTATGATGCAGCATCGGACTCGATATGAGTGGGGTATTTGCATGTTTTCTCATTTGTATCATGATCTTCATCAGGTTGTTTTCGATGACAATGCTAGTCTATCTACAGGATGCACACTTTTACAGATCTGGTGCTGGGAGCATATTGCTATTACTCGGCATATCCATCATAGAGTTCATGGTGAGAGGCATCCATATGTCTATTTATATGCAGGTATCCTTACTCAGCATAAGCTGGGTAAGATGGAGTATTGGTGTTGGGTTCTGGATTCACTGGATACCGTCATTTAGAGACCTTATATTGATTGTGATCCATGGATGGATGATGCACGGATATTACCATATATTCTGTAGAGTAGATATCTAATTGATCATATTGCATACATTATTGAGCGGTTGAGTCGTATTTTGAGACAGTTTGGTATCATTCAGCACATGCCTATTGGTGTCACTATATATGCATGGTGGTACAAGGATGGGTGAGATTGGGGACCTTCTTTGTATTTTGAGATAGCATACGCAGAGTTTTTGGCTACTTCTAGGGTGGCTTATGATTTGAGATTACGTATTCTAGATCCTGGGGTGACTGGGGATTATGCTCAGTACATGCTTGCACACACTTCTTCTCGGATTACTAATCCAGCAAACCCTCCTCCCAGCTCAAGAGATGAGGAGGATGATTTAGATGATCCTATCATTAGGAGACAGAGATGGAGATGAGAGCTTAGAGTTGCTCGAGAGGCCAGAGGTGAGAGAGATGAGGGAGGATATGGAGGCAGAGGCGGTAGGAGACCTAAACGCAGAGGAGGTCAATTGAGAGTCCGTGGAGAACCTTTTGGACCGGTTAGAAACATTGGGAGACCACTTCCCATGGGTGGGAGAGATGCAGGATGGATTGGGAGGGACACTGGCAGGGCAGGTATGAGATCAATGAGAGGATTACCATCTATAGGAGGAGGCAGGAACATTGGACTGGATGGGGGTTGCAGGAGAGGCAATGATTTTAGTCAGATTAATCCAGACCCTAGGGTTATTGCAGCCCATGGTGGAGAGGAGGGGGATTCAGAGGATCATGTTCCTCTTATTAGACGACGGGTTTTGAGAGCTACTCAGGCTGAGATTCCAGCAGGTGGAGATGAGGGGATTTGGGATCATGTTCCTCGACAGGATGTGTCAGAGTAGGATACTTTGGATAGTCTCATAGCACAGATAGATCAACTTAGAGAATAGGTGCACACACTCATGACAGAGAGAGATAGGGCTGTTAGGAGACAACAGGATACTCAGGGTCTTCTTGATCACATTCAGCAGGTTGGATCTGGCACTCTCTCAGCTGATACCGTCATAGCACTATTTTGGGCTGGGAAGGAGACATCACACTGGTGACGCTTATATGAGGAATTAGTCACAAAGAGTCAGAGAGAAGGTAGCTATCATACTACTATGTGGATGGATACTAGCAGTGGTAGAGTCATGGGACCTCCTTAGAGGAGTGGTGATTGTGGGGGACAGCCATCTGGAGGATCTTCTCGTTCACAGCCACATAGATGAATAGAGTCAGGTGGTAGTGGAACAAGAAAACCTTGACTTGATTTATATTGATGAGGCACTTGTATTTTTTATCTGATATCATTGTATACTTGGACTTTTTATTGTTTTATGATGATCTATATGCAGACATGGACTCTATATGATGATCTTTGGTTTATGCATGTTACTCTATATGATGATGATCTATATGCATTGATTACATGGATGATGTTATGATGATCTTTTCTTTCTTTTATTTTCATGATGATGATATTCTATATGATGATGCAATGATGATGGAATGCAAAATGCAATTGATTTTTTTGTTTATTTTGATGATCCTGGATGCAAATGAAATTAATTACTAACTTAAATGATATGGTGTACTTAAATGATGCAAATGCAATTATCTATATGGGAATGCTTCTAATGATTACACATGCAAATGAATGTTGATTTTATTTTTATTTTTAATGTGTATGCATATAATGATTTTGAAATGCAAATGATCACATGAAATGTTTTTGATGCTTATATGTAATGCTTATAATGATTATGATGAATGAATCTAAATGCAAAGATGCAACTAAATGACGTTAATGGTCAAAAGTGAACTTAAAATGATAATGATCCTAATGCAAATAATAATAATGATATACTACATGATTATGAAATGAACTTAATGGAATTCAAACTAATGCAATGATTGAATGTAACTAAATAAAATGAATGATAATTGAAATGATTCTAAAGATAAGTGCACCTACAATGATCAAATGCAAATTGTTTTTGTTTGTCCAAGTATACTCAATCTTTATTTATGACTGTTGATCTCTAAATGGAATGAAATACTTATAATGCAACTAACAATGAATGCTTATAATGCAAACAAATTAATGAGCTAATCTAAAAATGATCTAACTAAAATAATACTTCCATTCTTCATATGTTGTCTTATAACAGTGCTTGATTTCATCATTGAGCTTTAAAATGTTGTAAGAAAATACAAGCAACTTGACATAATGATTCAAGCCGACCTAAGTATTTCTTACATAAATTTTGATATAGCAAGTTTATACAAGCAACTTGATATAATGAATCAAGCTAACCTTAGTATTTCTTGCAGAATAGACAAGGATTATCCCCTTTCATGCATGACTCGGAACGTCCTCCTTGATCTTTTTTTGATCATATCCTTAGACAATTGTATACCTTAATAAGAGATAAACCACAGATAGCAAACAAAGAAAATAATCATGCCCCATCATAGCTTCTCTATTCATGGACATCCTTGAGTCACATAGAGTACATGATTAGCAATAAAATCAAGATATAAACATTGAATCTTGTATGTCATTCACATGTTCTCATGGTCATTAACTGATATAATCATCTTGATGAATGATCATTGATAATACTTCATTACTTGTTGGTTGATTCTTCATTTTTTGAGTTTCATGATTCAGTTGTTACAAAATGCCTTGATCTTCGTTGCTTTGTTGCTTGTTATCTATTTCAAAATCCTAGATGTTTTTGGTTTTTCTAACTTTTTTGAATGTTTTGGATTTTCAAAGATTTAAAAGATCACCTTAGCAAAAAGGTGTTAGGATTTTGCCCCCAGCAGAAACAAAACTTTATTATGGATATATGAATTGATCAAGATCCAAACCATGGTGGGATAAAATGCAGATTGATTTATTCTGATAAAATCTAAGACAGTGACTATGATAAGTATGTCAAAGATTGATAATTGTTGGTAAGATACATATTTCTTGCTAAATCGTTCAAAGCAATCGATGTGAAAGATGAAATGAATGATCTAAGATAGATGGAAGTGATAGATGCGATATGATGGAGTGGATAGGTGTGCAAAGCGATCTTATAGATGGAGGAACTCACTTTTTTTTAGATAGCGCTTGTTTACCAGGTTTTCACTGTCTAAACTTATTGCATTTTTTCCATATTTTGATTTTTTTTCTTCTGTTTTCACTTTTTTATGCTTTTTAGGGATTTTTTGTTTTTCTGATTTTTACTGATTTCTTTAGGACTTTATATGCTTTTTACTGATTTTTTCAAGACTTTATATCTCAAGCATAGAATTTCTTGAGATTAATGGAATTGATAGGTTCATCAAACCAATCACCTTCAGGGGTAGACAACTTATATGCTCCTGAGCCATATGTTGCTACTATGACAAAAGGACCTAACCAATTTGGTTCAAATTTACCCTTCTTTTCTCGGTCTTGTTGATTTCTCAGATTCTCCCTTAGAACTATATATCCAATCTGAAAAATGTGTGGCTTGACTCTGTGATTATAACTTCTTGCCATTCTCTATTGATATGTCTTCAAAAGATCTGTTGCATTTTGGCGACGTTCCTGAATCAGCTCAAGTTCTTGAAGTCTAGAGACTCATTCTTCTTCTTCATGTATAAGACCTTTCAAGGAAACTCGTAGAGAATGTATCTCTACTTATACTAGTAATATGGCTTCTGATCCATAGACTAAGAAATATGGAGTTTCCGCCGTTGGTGTATGGATGCTGGTTCAGTATGCCCAAAGAGCAGGATTTAACTAAATGTGCCAGTCTTTACCAACTTCATCAACAATTTTCTTTAAGATTTTCAAGATAGTCTTGTTTGATGCCTCAACTTGACCATTTCCTTGTGGATAATACGATGTAGAAAACCTATGTTAGATATGGAATCGCTCACATAGTTCCTTCACATCTTGATTCTTAAATGGTCATCCATTATCAGTGATAATGGTCATAGGGACTCCATAGAGACAAATTATATAATTCAAGATGAATGATGATATTTGTTTTCCTGTCACTTTTGTCAAAGGTATTGATTCAATCCATTTAATGAAATACTCAGTAGCAGTCAAAATGAACTTATGTCCATTAGAGGATGAAGGATTTATCTTACCTACCAAATCAAGGCCCCATTGGGAAAATGGCCATGATCCTACCATAGGATGCAATTCCTGTGTTGGTGCGTGGATGAGATTCCCATGGATCTAGAATTGTTTGCATTTATTGGTATATGTGAATGAATCTCTCTCCATAGTAGGCCAATAGTAACCCATACAAAGATGTTTCTTAGCTAGTGTTAATCAACTTGAGTGTGTGCCACAAATACCTGTGTGAACTTCGTTAAGAACTTTCTTAGATTCTTCTTGTTCGAGACATCTCAAAAAAGTGCTATCTAGACCTTGCCTATATAAGATATCAGCAATAATAGTATAGCGGGATGATTGACGGAAAAATATTTCTTCTCTGATTGTAGGATAGGTCAGGAGGAAGGATATTCTCTTTTAAGTATTGATAAGTTTGGCCATATAAGGATTGATCGGTTCCAGATATATGGCAAATCATGTAGGTATGTTGGGATTGAATGGTAGGGGTTAAGATATCTTCCACCAGGAATTCGTAATGTTGTTGATTCTCCTGATTCTGCAATAGAGATGCTATTGTAGCCATTGCATCTGCTACTTTATTCTTATTTCTTGGGATCTAAGTGAATGATACTTCTTCAAAGTGTTCTTTAAACTCTTCTACCAACTGTTTGTAGGGCATGAGCTTGTCATCCTTAGTTTCATAATCATCATTTATTTGATTGATTATAAGTTGTGAATCACCATAAACATGTAATTCCTTAATGTTCCATTCAATAGCCATTTTGATCCCAATAGTCAATGCTTCATATTTTTCAATATTGTTTGTGCATGGAAACCTTAGTCTATATGATTTTGGAATTGTGTGTCCCTGAGGTGTGATGAACAAAATTCCTACATCTAATCCATATTGTGTATAGGAACCATCAAAGTACAATTCCCAAAATTTTGTACTTATTGTCAGAATGTCTGCATCAGGAAATTCAATGTGCAATGGTATGTCATCTTGTAAGGGTGCTTCAGCTAATGGATCAATAATGACTAGTCCTTTGATATCTTTTCGATCAACATATTCTATATTAAACTCACTTAGTACCATAACCCATTTTGCCAATCTTCCTGTCAAAGTTGACTTGTTCAGCAAATACTTTAGTGGATCGATTTTTGCTATTAGTTTCACAAAATGAGTCAGCATATAATGTCGTAGTTTCAGAGTTGAAAATACAACTGCTAGACATGTCTTCTCTACTGATGTATAGTTCAATTCATAGCCTACAAATGTTCTACTGATGTAATAGACCGCTCTTCCTTTACCTTCTTCATCATGTTGTGCTAAAAGAGCTCCTAATGTTACATTTATCACTGAGATATAAAGTAACAATGGTTTACCTTTGATTGGTAATACAAGTACTGGAGGATTCATCAGATATTCTTTGATTTGCATAAAAGCTTCTTCGCACTTCTGATCCCATTTGAATGGAACATTCTTATGTAAAAGATGAGTGAATGGATGGCATCTATCTGCTAATTGAGAGACAAATCTTTTGATTGATTGCAATCTTCCTTGTAAAGAATTCAATTGACTTATGTTCCTAGGCGACTCCATTTCCATGATGGCTTTGACCTTTTCTGGATCTACTTCAATTCCATGAGCTGATATAATGTACCCAAGAAGTTTTCCAGAGGTTACTCCAAATGCATATTTCCTTGGATTCAATCTTAACTGATATTGTTCAAGCCTATCAAAGATATTGCCCAAGATGTTCAAATGTTCTTTCCTTGTATGAGATTTTGGAAGTATGTCATCTACATAATCTTCCATAAATGTATGCATCATATCATGAAAATTGTTGTCATGGCTCTTTGATAATTTGCTCCTACATTCTTAAGCCCAAATGGCATAGCATTACAACAATAAGCACCCCATGCATAGGTAAATGTTGTCTTTTCTTGATCTTCAACGTAAATTCTTATTTGATTGTATCCTGAGAATCCATCCATTAATGAAAACATATCATGTCCTGCTAATAAGTTCATAATTATATCAATGTTGGGTAGTGGGAAATTATCTTGGGGACATGCATTGTTCAAATCTCTGAAATTGGTGTAGACTCTTATGCTTTTATCTGGCTTTAACATTGGCACAATGCTTGAAACCTATTCTGGATAGGCAACAGGTCTTATGAAACCCACATCCAATAGTTTCTTTAGCTCAACTTTTACAAGGAGAGCGATGTGTGGATGCATCTTCCTTAGTTTTTGTTTAACTAGTTTTGCTTTTATATTTACATTGAGATTATGCATGATAAGATTTGGATCAAATCCTAGCATGTCTGCATAGGACCAAGCAAAATTTATCTATCTTTGTTTGAAGACTTATATGTGTTCTTTCCTCTCTTCACCTGATAATGATGTAGCGGGATGAACTATCTTGGGATCCTTTGGTGTGCCAATGTTTATTACTTCTATTAGCTCTATTAGAATAGCAGATCTCTCTTGAAAATATGCAGGGAGGATGTCAAATTTTCCATCTTCTGGTGCCTCAAAGAGGTTTTCACCATCAGATACGCCTTTATTTTTCCTCTTGATTGATCTAGTGTTACCATGAAATGGTTTTCAGCACTAGGTCTTTTTTCCTTGCTTTATTTCAATTTTGTGACTCAAAAGTTTGGCATTCTCTTGACTACAAGAAACATTAATTGCTTTCGCGATGGAAGATATCTTAGGTGTTATAGGTTCGATAGCATTAAGATATACAGCTAAGTCATGGTCATTGGAAAAGACATCCAATTCAGGGTTTTCTAGGTTATCCCAATCAATTAGTTTTGGATGAAGAAGGGGTAAGTCATAGTCATCATCTTTGTTAGGTGCTTCAAGGTTAATGATATAACAGTCATAATTTGTCGTAGAGTAGGTAATGTCATAGATAGAACGCTCTTGAGGACAATCTCTCCCAAGTGTTCTCCAATTAGTTCTAACAAAATCAATATTGGTATTTTGTGGTTCACACTCAAGTGACTCTTCATTTGATGTTTGTCCCTCAAATGAATGGATTATATCAACACATACATCTTTAACACTGCAAGTTCCTTCTTGATTAATTTCAATAGATTCATTTGTATTTTGAAGTTGACATACTTGTGTACATGACATAGAGGGTTATTTTGATATCTTCTGTCTTCTTTCAAAATTACCTTCTTCTAGACTAATAGTCAATCTCGCTTGACTATCTATTAGTTCTTCCATGGTTCTTCCATACCTTGGTACGTCTTTCTCATTATTTGATAGAAATATGATATTTCCTAATACTTGATCAATAATTGTTTGTGTTTCTTGTGGTGTTACTTCTTGTTCTTTTTCATCCTCTTTATTTTGATGTCTTGTATATGCCTCTTTTCTCTGAATTCTGAGTTCTTATTGTCTTCTTTCTAACTATATCTCTTTTGTTTTGTGAAAGACAAGTCTTCATTTGTAATATTTGCTTTCTCTTCATTATTTTCTGCACTTGATACACTAGATGATAAATCTCAAGCCCATTCATATTCATTTGAATATGTCTCTAAACCATTGTCTAGGATTACACCACTATACCATACAGGAATATGATGGACTTGAAAAGCACTGAGAGGGGGGGGTTGAATCAATGACACCAAAAATAAAACTACTTCAAACACTAACCGGTAGATGAACTTAACAAAACTTTTAAACACAATGCATGCGATCCAAAATGATATAACAACAGCATCCACAAAAAGTAAAACATCCACCATAACACAAGTGTTTGTACGTGGAAAAACCAAATTGGTAAAAACCACGGTGAGATGGAACTCACAAGTTAACTATATGTAGTAATAGATAACTGACTAGTTAAGGTCTACAAAGTGCTCTGCTAGGACCGAATCTTGTTAGAGATCCCAAAGCTTAATTAGAAGCGTATACCCTGTTAGGAGTAACCTCGATGGAGGATTTCTAAATCCAAACTAATGGATCACCCTATTAGAGGATTTATACATTGAATCTTGTTAGATCTTACCCGGTTAGGGGATTTGATTTTGCTATAATTGTTAGAAAATAACATGATTGTTTTGATCTGTCTGAGTAGCACAATACTTGCTTGATCAGATCCTTCTAAACATATTCAACACTGCTCTTCTACATACTCTACAACTTAACTCTTTTTACTTTCGCACACAACATAATTTCACTTATATCAAATAATTCATTGTGATGTCAATATATAGATATTATGATTTCATGTCGGCCTTAAGAAATCATAACAAAATTTCCTAGGTGCAGTGTATTTGGACAAGTGATCATAACTCATCACAAAAATACCGCCAAGCAGTCGGTAGTAGTAACTCATCACAAAATCAACAAATATTGGTTGGAACAATTAATACCGGTTGGGGTTAAATATATGAATCATTGTCCTTGAATCTCTTGACTATAATCTCCTCTTGATCTTCATCTTGATGTCGACTAATGTGTATTCACTGGTTGTCTTTTGTGCATATACCGGTTGACACAAAGTACCGGTTAGAGATAAACCTCTTAGTATAACCTCTAGCATACCGGTTGTAGTATAAACAACTTGAAGTTATACCGGTAGACAATATAAATATGTGTGTGTATGTGTTTCATCAATGCCAACATATGATAAATATATTACAATCATCATCAAGCCAACATAATATTGTATTGTGCAAATAGTTCTCTAATTTTGGCCATTTCTTCTTTCACTGCTTCTGGAATATCTTGCTCAGATTCAACACTTGTTTGTATTTCTTGAACTTGTTTGCAAGATTCTTATTCTCTTTTGATTGCAAGTTGTAGTCACATAAATCTGTCCATTTTAATTAAATGAATATTTGCTATTTATTTGATTAAAAAACCCACTAGCCACCAGTTAATTAAATTAGCATTTAATTAATTCATCTTCAAATCATTCTCCTATTAATTAAATAAATTATTCAATTTATTTTAATTCATTCATTGAACCAAATTCACAATCAATTAAATGAATAAATCCTATTTATTTCATTTAAAACCCCTTTTCCTCTTTTAAATAAATTAAATAAAACATTTATTTAAATCATTAAATCCCCCCCATTTGCATTCTCCTAAAAATGCAACTTGCACCTATTTGTTGAAATAAATGAATTTAATTTTTATAAAAATCCTATTTTCCCTCACCCACCAAACCCACTTGCAATCTTAATCCTCTTCTAGATTCTTCTAACCCCTTCCTAATTAGCCTAATCCATCCCCTAATTATTGTCACATTCCTAAGAAACTTGGAGTCTCTTCTCAAAGACTCCAAAGTCTTTGAAAAGCATTTAATGCTTTATGTATCCAACAAGCTAACCTCTAAAGTCTTCCAAATCACTAATGGCTCTTACATGACCATTAATGGCTCTTACATGACCATTTATGGTTAAATCCACTTGCACCCATGGTTAGGGACTTTGACCCCTAACTCAACCTTCATGTGACTCATGTGTCTCCTTAAGCATTTATTACTTTGACCATGGTTATCCTCACTAACTCTTGCACAAGAGTTTATCCATTGGATAAAAGCATTATTCTTTGAATAATGAATTTATCCATTCAACTCAATCTTAACCTTACCTCTCAAGTTAACCCTCAGGTCATGTCAAGCATTTAATGCTTCTTCCCTCTCCTCTCAACCCATCTCATGTTGACATTTGTCATCCTGGGATTGGGTTGAAATCCCTCACATAGATCATAAACCATTCAATCCTGACCCTTGTTGAGATTACTCAATATCAACCATCCATTGCTCCATTTTTCCTATAAGTAGAGCTCATTTCTTCATAATCCAGATACTGTAAACTTGTATGCATTTACATTATAGTCATTTTTAGAAGAGCATTTAGCATAAATCATCAATATATTGTTATTTTGGATTAAAATAAATCATTTTCATTCCATATCATCTAATATTAGCCTTTTTGTTTATACTTGCATTGCATAAGTAAATCATTTTTCATCTTGAACCTCCATAAGGCATCCATAGTGCAAAAAGTTGTTGAGAGCTACACTTATTTGGAACTTGGAGAGGAGAGGAACAAGGGAGAAGGAGATACAAGCATGGTGGAAGGCATTTGGAGATGTCTTCTTGCATTTATTTTCATAGTTAAATGATAAATCAATGATGAACAGTTAGTACCAAACCGATACTGAGAGGGGGGGGTGAATCAGTATGATAAAAACACTTTCCCTTCAACTGGTTTGACTAAGAACACTGCACTTTGATTGGCAAGCAATAACACCGGTCTAAACCAAATTACTACTGGTTAAGCACAGTGAAAGACATAAACCGGTAACTCAGCTTTCCACAAAATCTAACATCTTATTTCCACTTCACCCATATGCATACACTAGTAATACTTCAACTGACATGTAAAGACTTACTGGTTCAACATGCTTTACCACTTAACAGAGAATAACAAAGCATCACTTGAAAAGCATCACACATAACACACATATTTTTCACATGGAAACCCAACTGGGAAAAACCACGGTGGGGATGAATACCCACAAGCTGTTCTTTGAACCCTTTTGAAGTCTGCTCTGTTAGAAGCTTGGTTCGGTTAAAGACTTTACAATAGGTTATGTTAGGAACTGATCCTGCTAGGGATCACCTGGTTAAGGGATGGCTAACATACCTGGTTAGGGGTTAAACCATGTTAAAGGTTACCTTGTTAGATGATTTTAAGAACTCAATGATTTTGAGTCACCCTATTAAAGGATTTACAGCAAGTTGGTTAAAGCTACCCTGTTAAGGGATTTTCCTACTATTGAAGTGGTTAGAGGTCAACAGGTATTACAATGATCTGGTAACAACACTCAATGCCAATGCAGATCCATTTTAGTTCCTTCCTTCTACACCCACACTCTACAGCTATCTATTCTCTTATTTGGTCTGGCAAGAATCACGTATCTTTGCACTTAGATACATACACAATATTTTCCAACAACCTCAATATGAAAAACAACATCGACCTTATAGGAAACAGATAGGTCGGTAGCATAAACCCTAAACCCTAAATATTTAGGTTAAGCAATTCAATCGGTTCAATCCTAATCGTTGATCATATTGCATTGATTACAACAGTCTTGAACAGATCTCAAGACGTTCTCCAACGTTCGTTCTTCACCGCTTCTTGGAGGATGATAACCCATCACATGTTCTCCACCATTTACAGAGACTTCACACATTCCCGAGGTAGATAGGATCAATTTCCTTCATGCAAGATCTTTCACGCGCACAAGGCTAACGTGGCAACACAATCTGTTCTTCATTACAATGCTAACTCATCACACAATATCATCGGTTGAATCACATAGGCATAGAACACTTCAACTGAAAACCTTGAAGCTAAGACTACCAACTGGTAGTCATACCATATGAAACCTTGATACAAAACATTCCATATACCGATTCACAGTCCAACATACCGATTTACTTGGACAACCATACCACTTCACTTGTTCACATATACCGATTCTCTTGCAAGTGCTTACTTCAATATACCAGTTCACTCTTCATCATATTAACATCAATGACAACATACAATATCATCATGTCAACATACTCTGTACATATGCCAACAATCTCCCCCTTTGGCATTGATAGCAATATACAAAGATATCTCAGAGCTTCACATCTTCTCCCCCAATACTGCAGATATCTTCTCCTCTTCACATCTTCTCCCCCTTTGACAATAATGCCAAAGTGAAGGCATAAGCATCTATGTTCTACTATGTTGCTCCCCCAAGGAGTAGCATCCTTCAACACACCAATCCTGAGAAAAATATATCAATGTAAGTCCTGACTGATGTGGAGCACACACCTTTAGTTCACCTCTTGAAGGGACAGAACTCCTAATTCACCCCTCAAATAGGTAAAGGTAGCCTTTGGTAGAGGCTTGGTGAATATGTCTGCTAACTGCTCCTTACTGGAAACATGTTCTAGTACAACTTCTTTGTTATGAACCTTTTCCAATAAGAAATGATACTTAAGCTCAAAGTGCTTGGTTCTAGAATGTAAAACTGGATTCTTGGAGATGTTAATCGCACTTGTGTTGTCACAAAATATACTTACCGGTTCATATATAGGAACTTTGAAGCCATTTAATACATGCTTCATCCAATTTGTCTGGGTGCAGTTCATAAATGTTGCAACATACTCTGCTTCTATTGTAGACTAAGAGATACAACTCTGTTTCTTACTCATCCATGAGACTAGTCTTTCACCAAGAAAGAATGCACCACCGATTGTGCTCTTTCGGTCATCCATATTACCAGCCCAGTCAGCATCTCTAAACACTTTCAGGTTGAAATCATTACTGTATGGATACCATAATCCATAGTCAATAGTTCCCTTCAGATATCTCAGAATCCGCTTGACTGCTACCAAGTGGGATTCTCTTGGGCTTTTCTGGAACCATGCAGCAATGCCCATTGCATGTGCAATGTCTAGTCTACTATGTACTACATAGTGCAATTTACCAATCATTGATTGGTATTCCTTCTCATTTACCAACCCTGAGTCATCCTCTTTGGATAATTTACAACTGGTCACCATCGGTGTACCAACCGGTTTGCTGTCTTCCATGCTAAAGGTCTTCAACACCTCTTTGACATATTTGGACTGAGTGATAAAGATTCCATCTTTCATTTATTGAATCTATAGTCCAATGAAGAACTTAATCTCCCCTATAAGTGACATCTCAAACTCCTTTTTCATCTCATCTGCAAAATCATGACTCATCTTGTCATCTCCTCCAAAGATTATGTCATCAACAAATACCTCACATATCAGAATCTGATCTCCTTCTAACTTCAGGTAGATATTACTATCCTCACTTGTTCTCTCAAATCCAATCTTCACAAGATGGGAGTGCAAGCATTCATACCATGCTCTAGGTGCCTACTTTAGTCCATACAAGGCCTTATGTAGCCTACACACCATGTCACTGTCTTCTGATAGGGCAAACCCATCTGGTTTCTCTATATACACCTCTTCTTCTAGTATTCCATTTAGGAATGCAAACTTTACATCCATTTGATATATGTTGAATCCCTTGAATGTTGCATATGCAAGAAGCATACGAACTCCTTCCAATCTCGCTACTGGAGCAAAGGTTTCTCCACAGTCTTCTCCTTCTTCTTTGGCATATCCTTTACACACCAATCTGGCTTTGTTTCTAACCACTGATCCATCTTCATTCAGCTTGTTTCTAAAAACCCATTTGGTGCCAATGACATTTTTATGCTTCGGTCTGGGTACCAAAGACCATGTACCATTCTTTTCTATTTGGTCAAGTTCCTCTTCCATTGCCTTCATCCGGTCTTCATCTTTATGTGCCTCTCTGAATGTTTTAGGCTCAAATTCAAAGATCATGCAAGATTTTTCTCTGATCTTTCTTCTTATAAGAAATCCTGCATCCTTGTCTCCTATGATCTGCTTTGGATCATGATTCAGATTTACATACCTAGGAATGATCTTAGTTGTTTCCTCTTGCTTTTCTTCTTCATCCTCATCTTCATCAGCATTAGCATCCACTGGTGTAGGAGCACTGTTACCGGTGCTTGGTTGTTTTGCAACTGGTTCCCAAAAGGTTAGTACCGGTTCATCTCCTACTTGCTCACTGTCGGTTTCCTCATATTTCTCAGAGGTTTCATCAATTCTAACATTGATGCTTTCAACAATTCTCTGAGTCTTATTGTTGAAACATTTGAGAGCTTTGCTCTTTGTGGAATACCCTAGGAATATTCCCTCATCACATTTAGCATCAAACTTGCTTTGATGTTCACTCCTCTTGATATAACATCTACTACCAAACACCCTGAAGTAGCTTACCACTGGTGTCTTACCGGTCTAATACTCATAAGGTGTTTTATCCTTACCCTTTTTGATGAGTACCCAGTTCATTGTGTAGATTGCAGTGCTCACCGCTTCTCTCCAAATAGTGTGAGCAACCTTTCCTTGGATCAACATAGTTCTAGCTGCTTCAACCACAGCCCGGTTCTTTCTCTTTGCTAGGCCATTCTGCTGTGGAGTCCGGTGGGCAGACAGTTGCCTCTTGATGCCATTCTCTTCACAGTATTTGTTGAATTCACCAGAAGTGAATTCTCCTCCTTGATCAGTTCTTAAGCACTTAATCCTCTTATCGCTTTATTTTTCTACAAGTGCTCTGAAGGCTTTGAACTTTCCAAAAGCTTCAGATTTATCCTTCAAGAATGTGACCCTCATCATTCTTGAGCAATCATTAGTAAGAATCATAAAATACCTATCTCCCTGCACACTCCTAGTTTTCATAGGACCACACAAATCAGTATGTACAAGATCAAGTAAATTGTATGCAGTGAAAGGTTTACCTTTGAAGGTTGAGGAAGACATTTTCCCCAGTTGGCACTCTTTGCACAAAGGATTATCCAGTTTTCTCAACATAGGCAATCCTCTAACTGCCTTGATCTTGCTGGCCTTCACAATATTATCAAAGTTTACATGGCAAAGTCTTCTTTTTCCATATCTAGCTATCCTCAAACTTAGCCATTAGACATGTACTGACATTAGCATTTAGCTGAAATAGGTTACCTTTGGTTTGCATACCAGTAGCCATCAGTTCACCATTCTTTCCTTTGATTTTGCACACTCCATTTCTGAATTACAGAGTGAGTCCATTATCATTCAGTTGAGAAACACTCAAAAGGTTGTTCCTGAGACCTTCTACCCAATACACATTGTCAGCATTGCTTCTTCCATTCAGAGAGATGGACCCTCTACCTTTTACCATACATGGTGCATCATTACCAAAACTCTTCCAGAGATAGAAACTTACTCTGGTCACCAGTCATATGGTGAGAACAACCACTGTCAATAATGTACTCATTGGAATTATCAAAGCGAGAGACAAGAGCCTTCTTGTCTGACACATCTTCCTTGATTGCTACAAACACAATATCTTCATTTTCTTCATCTTTTGATTCCTCATCAGTGACACCTTCATCAACTGCTACAAAACAGTTTCTCCAGTTTCCTCCTTTGAACTTCTTGAACCTCTCTGGTTTGTCTTTGTTGTCACCATTAGGGCAGTTTACAACAATGTGTCCTATCTAGTTACAAGAAAAGCACTTAAAAGGAAGCTTACCTCTATATTTACCAGTTCCCTTGGGAAGTCTCTTGGCAAGAAGAGCTTCAAATTCCATCAGGATCTCCTCATCATCCATTTCTCTACTTTGTCTTGGTTCACCACTGGTACTAGCTTCTTTGCCTTTTCTAGATGGTGCAGCGGATGCTCTGAAGGTTGATTTAGTCTTCTGAATACTGCCATCATAATTATTTAGCTCATAAGTTGTTAACTTTGCAATGATGAAGTCCAGGGATACCTTTGTCTTGTCTACAGACCTCAACTCCTGAATAGCAGCAACCCTTATTGCATAGACCGGTAATAAGGATCTCAAAACTTTGCTAACAACAGTGGAATCATCCATTTTACCACCTGCACTCTTGATATCTCCAACAATAGTTTTGATTATTATTCCATATTGTTGAATGGTCTCTCCTTCAACCATCTGCATGTCTTCAAACTTTCCCCTAAGGCTTTCTTCCTTAGCTTGTTTCACATGCTCATCACTGCCATAGATATTCTCAAGGGCATCCCATACTTCTTTGGGATTCTCTTTGTCCTGAACATCAATAAACTCAATGTCAGATAAACTACTAATTAGGGCTTCCATGACTTGTCCATTCTCCTGAATCTGTCTCTTTTGATCATCAGTGAGAGTACCGGCAGGGATAACATAAGCATTCCCAACATAGCTCCAATGTTGAGCACCCATGCTTCTGATGTATATCTTCATTCTGTCCTTCCATATTTTAAAGTTGTCTCTGTTGAACTTTGCACCTTCCCTCTTCATCATTAGAGTAGGATCTTTACCTCAAGTGGTTAAGCTTACAACACAAAGGACCTGAAGGATGCTCTGATACCAATTGATGAATCAATGATGAATAGTTAGTACCAAATCGGTACTGAGAGGGGGGAGTGAATCAGTACTGAAAAAAACACTTTCCCTTCAACCGGTTTGACTAAGAACACTACACTTTGATTGGCAAGCAATAACACCGGTCTAAACCAGATTACTACCGGTTAAGCATAGTGAAAGACATAAACCAGTAACTCAACTTTCCACACAATCTAACATCTTTTTTCCACTTCACGCATATGCATACACTAGTAATACTTCAACTGACATGTAAAGACTTACTGGTTCAACATGCTTTACTGCTTAATAGAGAATAACAAAGCATCACTTGAAAAGCATCCCACATAACACACATATTTTTCACGTGAAAACCCAACTGGGAAAAACCACGGTGGGGATGAATACCCACAAGTTGTTCTTTGAACCCTTTTGAAGTCCGCTCTATTAGGAGCGTGGTCTGATTAAAGACTTTACAATAGGTTCTGTTAGGAACCGATCCTTCTAGGGATCACCCAGTTAAGGGATGGCTAACATACCCGGTTAGGGGTTAAACCCTGTTAAAGGTTACCTTGTTAGAGGATTTTAAGAGCTCAATAATTTTGAGTCACCCTATTAAAGACTTTACAGCAAGCTAGTTAAAGCTACCCTGTTAAGGGATTTTCCAAACTGTTGAAGTGGTTAGAGGTCAATAGGTATTACAATGATCTGGTAACGCAGTCAATACCAATGCAGATCCGCTTTAGTTCCTTCCTTTTGCACTCACACTTTGCAGGTATCTATTCTCTTATCTAGTCTGGCAAGAATCGCGTATCTTTGCACTTAGATACATACACAACATTTGCCAACAACCTCAATATGAAAAACAACATTGACCTTATAGGAAACAAATTGGTCGGTAGCATAAACCCTAAACCCGAAACATTTAGGTTAAGCAATTCAATCGGTTCAATCCTAATTGTTGATCATATTGTATTGATTACAACAGTCTTGAACAGATCTCAAGATGTTCTCCAATGTTCGTTCTTCACCGCTTCTTGGAGGCTGATAACCCATCACGCGTTCTTTACCATTTACAGAGACTTCGCACATTCCCGAGGTAGATAGGATCAATTTCCTTCATGCAAGATCCTTCACGTGCACAAGGTTGATGTGGCAACACAATCTGTTCTTCAATACAATGATAACTCATCACACAATATCATCGGTTGAATCACATAGGCATCGAACACTTCAACCGAAAACCTTGAAGCTAAGACTACCAATCGGTAGTCATACTATATGAAACTTTGATACAAAAAATTCCATATACTGGTTCACATTCCAACATACCGATTCACTTGGATAGCCATACCGCTTCACTTGTTCACATATACCGGTTCTCTTGCAAGTGCTTACTTCAATATACCGGTTCACTCTTCATCATATTGACATCAATGACAACATAAAATATCATCATGTCAATTGTTGGCAATATTGCATTATAACAGACAATGAAAGATTGTTGGCATTTCAATAAGGATATTGAGAAGGTTGTTGATGATTATGGATATAACTAATTAAGGATGTTTACTGTCTTGATATTATTATTTTGTCATTGATGTCAAGAAATTGATTTTCTAATTTAGTATGATGTTGCCATATCTTGAGAAGTATGATTTGAAGAATATAAATATGTCGGTAAAAGACACAGGAAAGTTTATGATGAATAAGAAGATGAATAAGGTATTCAATGGGAAACTATTACCAAGTCAGACAATGATGAGATCATGATGTTTAGATTGTTTTAACATCATACATATGTTGTAAATTGAAAGGTTAATACTATACTATGTTACCAAGCAAAGAACCTAGTCGGTAAACCCCAAGGAACCTAGTCCGTAAACCCTAAGGTTATCGCTATCGGTTAATGAAGGCGGAATGACTACCGAGTAAATTTTAGTATTTACCGAGTTGTAACCAAGCTATAACATAATGCATTAAATGATTACATGCGATATTTAATGAAGGAAGCTGATGAGCTGGAACTGATTAAATGATTGGTATGTCGTGCATGAAGTTTGTTAATGAATCTAAGGCAATGGAAAGTTAGCATGAAGATCTACAGTGCAGATTGAACCGCAATACCCTGGCTCAAGTTCCAAGAAATATATGCAAGTTCCTAGGTGGGGTAAAATGTTTTCAGATCGAAAGATGCATTGAACCTAGACAAGATTGAAGATTTGATGGCTATGATTGATGGGAAATGTGATCAAGGAGAATAAGCGGTTAGCTAATTGTTTATAAATAGGGAACTATTGATAAACAATGTATGCGGGCAAGTGTATGCATAGGGATGCTACATAGTGATTACCGAGCACAGAAGCTTGAAGACCTGTTTGAATAACAGAGTATAGAAGCCCAGCAGATGGACAAGATTAGTTCTATGTCTAGATTGTATTGAGCAAATAAGAATCTGCTTTAGCATTTTAGATGTGAAGTTGCAAATAGATTTTTATTACTGTTATTTTGTGAAAGTGATAGAAAATCTCTTAACCGAGTGGACTTAACAGTCTTATTTGTAAAACCCTCTAGCAAGGTGACATTCTGATTGAGTGTTTGAAATCCTTTAACAAGGTCTCTTCTAACAAGGTGAAGATCCTAACAGATCTGAGGGAAATCCCTTAACCGGGTCACATCTAGCAATGTGTTTGTAATCTTTAATAGGATTTGCTTTTAACCGAGCATACTCTAGAAGAGTATATTTCTTAGTGGGTCTGAAATCCCACAGTGGTTTTTCCCTATTTGGGTTTCCACATTAAATCTGGTGTTATGAGGTTTATGATGTTTATATGCTTTTGAGTTTGCATGTTTAACAGTTTTGGTTATATTATTGAAGTATATGTTACCGAGGTTGAATCTAATGTTTTTATGGAAGATTAAGTTTGTATGATTCACCCCCCTCCCCTCTCATCTTGTTGGCTATTAGATCTATACTTACATTTAGCATTAGAACTATCAAACATACTCTGCACATATGCCAACATTAAATGTTTCATTATGTTTTTAGTGTCTCTCTTGGTATGCCTACTTAGATTAGTCTTTGGTTGATTAACACTAACATTTTTCTTGTGTTTCTTATGTGTTATACAACCACAGGTTTTTGTCCAACATAACCCCATTTTGCAAAGCATGATTCGGTGAACCTGACATGAATCGAAGGGCAACCTTCTTAAACTACTAACTTTTTTGACTGTTTTACTTGACACACAGGTCGCACTTCGGTGATTTTGTTCACGCTTTAGTGCTATCACAATTTGTTCTTTTAGCGCTATTGTTTCCCCAATAGCGCTATTGTCCCAAAATTAGCGTTTTTGTCTATAGTGTAGCACTATTGACCCTTAAGTAGCACATTTGTTCCCGTTTTAACATTGTTGGCTTTCTGTATAATAATTTCTTTTAGCGCGTGTGTCCTTATTGTCGCGTTTTTGTGTTAAGTAGCACTTCTATTCTCACACAGAGTAGCGCTATTGTAACAGAGCGTTATAAAAAATGTCGTGTAACTGATAAATCCATTTTTCTTAGGCTTGTAGAGGCCCACCATATATACGGATTTTACTGACTATTTGCTTCTTATGCAGGTTTGAACTAACCCATTTATTGCTTAAAATTTTAGAAATTCACTTTTCTTGATTTTCTTGCAAGTTAAAATTAACTTCAAAACACTTCATTTTGGTGCTTTAAAAACTCACAACAAACTTTGTTTTTCATGCAAGATGGGCAATTTGAACACTTCTTTTTTGGTGCTTAAAAATCAACTTCAAACACTTCATTTTTGGTGCCTAAAACTCAACAAGACAATTTTGATTTCCTTGCATCAACTCAAGTTAAAATTCACAATCCACATTTTGTTTTGGGCAAATAAAAAGAATAATCAGCTTTTTTTTTTTTTAAAGGCGATTTCCTTTCAAAGCAAAACGTGCTTTTCATTCAGGTGACCAGGATTTCATTTTCCTAGTTTACTCAACATATTGTCTTTGAAGGATAAAAATAACACCATGATTGTTGGAGCAACATCTCCAAATAGTTAGATCACCATTGCAATGATAAGTTAAAAAGAACAAGTGTCTTTTGTATTTGGCACACTTGTGCAAAAACTCTGTCGAGTGGTCCTACTTCTAATACACACTATCCTCTCCCTTGTCTTTCGTGGTCCTAGGTGAAAGAGAAACGTGTTAGTAACACTCAAAGTATTTTTTTTTAAGAGAGGCCTTCCAAGAGACACATCACTCTTGGGAACGACCTCACGCGGTAAATCTTTTGAGTCGCTATAGAAATCAGGTGTGAGCGAAAGCTGTAGCCTTGGGTATAGTTGTTCCTATAGTGTAACTTGCCGAAAGGACAAATGAGCCCCACCACAAGTTACAAGGCTCTTAAGTGAGTCACTACAAAATGAACTTATGTCCAAAGACATCAAAAATTACTAAACACCTTTATGTAGTAGCCCACCCATTCTATTGATTGAGGATATTTGTGATAAATTCAGTGCAAGAGCATAGAAGGTTTTGCTCCCAAGATACCCACCATACATATTTCCTTGATTAGAAACATAGCTTTTTGAAAGGTTACTTGTAGCCTGATAAAAGTGGTGACTCCCCCATTATAGGGATCATCTATTTGTTATGCTCATGCAAGACTTAGTATATCACATCCTTACCTGCCACGGCGGGATTCATAAGGTATGTAGTACCAAAGTTGAAGAAATATCAAGATGTGGGCTGAAATTATTGCAACTGGCCATTTGACCTTAGGGATAAATTGTGTTTGAAGTGTCTTCGTTTTGAGTCAAGACCAGTGATAAACTGAGCCGACTTTAAGCTTTTTTGGAAAAACATACTCAAAAACATTTGGAAGGAAAGGGTCATAAAAGTCCAAAGATTGGGTTGAACTAGACCCATACTTACTTGTGTCTTTTGAGACAACGTTCTTGTGTTTGTGTGCTTGCTTTGTTTTCTTGTCAAAGAAAAAAACAAAAATCCAGTTCCAAAAGACAAGTATTCATCCAACACAAACATTTTCAAATACCACCAAAGATCAAAAACAAAGTATCAAACTATATGACCATTCTTCACATCTTGAGAAAGAAGAATCTTCATCAACACATCAATTTGAAGAAAAGACCATTGAGCTCAAAGGCTTTCATCAAAAGAAGGAAATTCTTCTATCTTAATAGACAAATATTTGTCTCACATAGAACCTTCTTATGTCACATGCGTCTATATCTTCAAGGAAAATCAAATGAGTTTGATCAAGAGTCATTAAACCGCAGAGCTTTTACTCAATATAGGGCTTTGAGCTATCATCAAAACAAGGGAGGCAAAATCAATCCTGCCTTCTTTCCAGACATTTGCATCACATATAACTCAGCTAGGGAAGAACCACCAACCCCTGAAAGAGAAGAGGAAGAGTTTGTTCCTTTTGTAACACAGAGTTTCTATTGAAGTTCACATTTCATCCATTATCACATTCACATCTCATCCAATCCATTCCAACTCTCAAAACATCAAGAGGTTTTTTTCCTAAGTTCTATTTTGATATTGCTTGAATCAAACACAACACATCACTTTTGAAGTGTCTCTACATCTAGGATAAACTCATCCTAAGAGGCATTTCTACGCAGGTTAAAACTGGTATATGAATGAATCCTCTCATTACTAGGTGGTTGGGTCTGTAACACATCTCAGATCTCTCTAAACCGTATCACATCAAACATTGTCAACAAAACACAACAAGCAATTCAAGGAAGGACTTTGGTAACATCTACCTTTAGTGCTAGAGATCTGTATGCAAAACACTCCACCAAACATTAATCTTTCATTCTATCACCAACTCACCATCATCTTCACCAAACTTCAACAAAAAAGTTGTAAACAAAATAGCTCAAACTAGATCAAGGTCTAGACAACTAGAAACTGAAGAGGAAGAGGAGGAAAATCTTAATGAATTCCAAGAAGCCTTTGGAGGAAACGCAAATGATGAAAATCCAAGTACTCCTACTCTTGCAGCAATAGAAACGACACAACACGACCCTCTCTTTAATCGACTTTTTGATGAAAAACTCAGGAGCAACACTGATGCCCACTTTTTAAGACTTGCCCAAGAGGGAGCCAAACTACCCTCTGATTTTGATATTGCACAGCTAACGCAAGCATCGGAACACCAAAGTTGTAATGAGGATGAAAGAGGTCAAGATCACATCAAATACAACCTTCATCAAGGAAATCCCCCACCTCCTCCTCCTCCAAATGACATAGACATGTTGAGGCAACAAGTTGAGAATCTCACCCAACAACTCCATAGTGGTGTGAAAACAAACTAGTTTTCACTTAATGATATTTGTCCCTATCCCTTTGATAGGAATATACATATGCCACCTTTTCCACGAGGATTTGAAACACCTAAGTTCAAAAAGTATCAAGGAAAAGGAGACCCTCACAATCATGTTAGAGAATTTCATTCAGCATGCCTAGAAGTGGCATATGAGGACACATAGCTAATGTGACTCTTTCCCCAAAGTTTGGCAGAGACAACCACGCAATGGTTTTCTCAACTAACAGGCGGCATTAGGACATTCGAAGAACTGGTCTAGGAATTCATTGCACATTACTCACATAACATTGAACGCAATATCACCATGGCCGATCTATGTAACACTAAGCAAAAACTAGGGGAGCTATTTTCAGCTTTACTGCAATGATGGCAATAATTGTCTAGCAGACATTCCCTTGAGCTACCTGAAAGAGAACTAGTGGAAATATTTATTTCCAACCTGAACAAAGAAATGGAATTTCATTTAGACATGAAAGGTACAGAGTCTTTCAATGACATGATCACACAGGGTTTAAAATGTGAAAGGGCCCTCATAAAAAAGGGGCTTATCAAAATATACAATGAACCCAAAGATGCGCCTCACTCGCGATTCAATAGTGATAAACCTAACTTCTGGAATAAAAATAAGAACATCGTCAATGATGGGGTTGTAGATGCAAGAACTATTAAAAGTGCACAACCTGTGGTTCGCTTTGCGGGCAAAACCCCCTTCCTAAGACCAACACAGTTCCTCCCCCACCAAATCAAGGATGCAATATCCCGCAAGAAGAACCAAGACAACGCCAATAAAATTATAAACAAAAATGAATGTACACTCCCTTAGGGGAACCTATTGAAACAATGTTACGTCAGTTGGTCTCTTCAAATCTGGTGACTTTACCAAAAACATCCAATTACGAACCCCAGGTCAAACCTTCATGGTGGAGGGATAATGAACACTGTGAATTCCATCAAGGGAAAGGGCATAAAACAAGCAATTGTCACAGATTAAAAGATCTTATTCAGGATCTCATTGACCGAGGTGAGATTGAAATTGAAGGCCACGACCCAAAAACTACAAACAATGATCATCTTATGTTTAAAAATCCACTTCCATCGCAAGATCAAAGGGGTCCTTCCACTTCAGGGCGAAACACAGATACCACTGATTATACATGAGCTACTTATAATTACACTATAAACCACCTATATGATGCCAATGAATAGGTTGCAACCATTACCATTAAAAATCCAAACTCTACCTACAATGTTGTTACGCGTCACAACAAAAGTATCATCAAAGCAGCTCCACAAGGCACACCTTCCATCCCAAAGTAGTATAACCTTGTGGAACAGTTAGATAAGACGCCCACACTTATCTCCATCTTAGAGCTTTTGCGCCTATCCCCATTTCATAAAACAATCTTGGATCAAGCTCTCCAAGAGGCGTCAGTCCCTACGAATCTAAATACAGATCAATTCCAAGCTATGGTTGGAAATCTGAGGTCATCACCATGTCTCACTTTCTCTGAAAGTGACAATACATCCTTCCAGCAACCTCATAACGCCTCACTCCATATTGAAGGATTTATCAACCAACATAGGATCAAGTGAGTCTTGATCAACAATGGAGCAGGCCTAAATATCTGTACACTACAATTGGTCACCGCATTAGGGTATGTAGTTGAATCAGTGGATCCTCACAAAAAGATAACCATAAAAGCTTATAATGATGCAAAGCATTCATCCAAAGGAGCAATTGTGCTACCAATCCGAGTGAACCCAATGGTGAAGCACATCATATGTCAAGTTCTGGACCTTCCTCTCTCGTATAATTTATTGTTAGGAAGACCTTCGATACACGTAATGCAAGTCGTTCCATCCACCTACCACCAGTGTATCAAGTTCCCTCATAATGGTGTAGAAATTACAATCTTGGGTGATGCAAATCCATTTGTATATTGTAACAATATCAACCATCAACCAGAGATTACCATTCCTAACAACAGAGAAGCCACCTCATCCACCTCATATGTTAGTCCAGCCCCTCTTTCCAGTTCAAACACCACTATACCCAAGCAAGAGAAGCTCAAGATGAAAATGACAAAGGAAGGTCTTGGGGAGTACAATCTCAGCCAACTCTTTTGTGTTGGGCAACTACCCACTTCTCCTAGAACTCATGGTAAACCTCAACGGTTACTTCAAATGCCATAGGTCAAGCCATCATGTACTTTGACACCTTTCATCCTTAGAAAGAGTCAAGAAGAAGAAACCAGAGATGAAGACTTAGCATAATGGATCTATAAAGACCCAATCACCACGGACATCCCGCAAGCTAAGCTTCCCACAGATCAGTATGGAAAAGGCCTTCTCATTATGCAAAGAATGGGTTATGATGGTCAAAGTGCCTTGGGACCTTGCAAGCAAGGATGACATGAGCCGTTGTAGCCGAAATTGAAGCCCAAAGATAACATAGGCTTAGGCTTTCAAAAGGAGATTCTTCCTAAACTCCAATTCAAAGGGAAACCCAGCAAACCTATATATCAGCCTACTACAAACATAAAGAGGCTACCTTTGATTATATCAGCAGCACCCAAAACCACACCAATTACTCCAATATGGTTGAATATCCTAGCAATACCATCCACAACACTAAACATCCCACCAATCAAACCAACAACTCCATCAACAGCAGCAACCGTATCAACAACACCATTCACCGTATCAAAACCCCCAGCAGTATCAACAACACCGACAATTCTAGCAAAAGCAGTAGATTCAACAACGTCGATGCTACCTGTATCGGATTCATTGATCCCCATAATCCTTCCTACAACACCCATCATTTCATCTACAAGGGTACATCAACCGATCACACCTGCAGTGTTTAACTCAAAGGACATCCCAGTATGGTATAGTAATCGGATACTAGAAAGAAACTCAGAGACAGACTCACATGAGTGGGAATTTGATTCAGTACATCTTAATACTTCAGATGAGGAAGACGCGTCACTACCTCCACCTCACAAAGACATCCCTGTTTACGGAGATGCACAGATAAAGACCTCTTGGGTTCCTAAACTGGAAACATCTTCCACAGACCCTACGTCACATCCTATGCCTGATTTTGACAGGGAGAGTACCATCAACGACCTTCACCACAACGTCTTAACCCTCACTGACACCTCTTATGAACTTAACCTGATTGATGAGGTAATGCCTGTTAAACATCTTGAACTCATCGAATGGAACCAATCTAATCCCCCATGCCTTGACCAATTCCAAAATGATGAGGCGATCATTGACTTTTTGGAACTAAGGGATAACATACCAAGCAGGGATCACAAAGTTGGATTCGCCATTGAACTTAATAGCGCAACATACTTTGGGGTGGAAGGCAAACCTTTCAGCTGCAAAAATATAACAATAAAACATGGATCTTCCTGTGAAAACCACACTGTGGCACTATTTGATCCCACAAAAGTAAAAAGAAAGAGTGTATCCAATGGTGAAAACCTCTCTGAGGCGCCTGAGGATGAAAGGTTTGACATCCCCCCCTCTAGTACACAACAGGAATGATCAACAATCCTTATTGAAGAGACAAAAGAATACAACATGGGGACTCCTGAAACTCCTCACCACATACATCTAGCATCTCTTTTAACTCCAAAGGAACAGCCTAAGTTTGTCAAATTCTTCCTGAAGCATCAGATTAACTTTGCATGGTCATATGCAGACATGTCTGGTCTTGATCTAGATTTAGTCATGCATCACCTCGCCGTAGCAGAAGGAGCTAAACCTCTCAAACTGAAGCTTCACAAGATGCACCCTCAGATTGCGGTACTCGTCAAAGAAGAACTCAAGAAACTCCTAGATGTTGGTTTTATTAGACCAATTGATTATGCAGAATGGATATCCAATATTGTACCTATCGGCAAACCCAATGGGGGCATCTGTATCTGTACTGACTTCATAGATTTGAACAAGGCATGTCCTACAGATGACTTCCCCCTACCCAACATCGACATAATAGTGGACCTAACAGCAGGACACGCCATGCTTTCACTCATGGATGGCTTTTCAGAGTATAATCAGGTAAAGATTGCACCAGAGGATCAACATAAGATGACCTTCACATGTCCATGGGGAAAATACTGCTGGAATGTAATGCCTTTTGGTCTAAAGAATGCAGGAGTGACCTATCAAAGAGAAATGACCACCATCTTTCATGATATGATGCATACCATAATGGAAGATTATGTTGATGACTTACTGGCAAAATCACTCACAAGAGAAGGTCATCTAGACATATTAGGGAAAATCTTTGATAGACTGGAACAATATCATGTTCGCCTCAACCCAAAGAAATGTGTCTTTGGAGTAACCTTAGGGAAGCTTCTAGGATACATTGTCTCAAGCAAAGGCATTGAGTTCGATCCTACAAAGGTCAAAGCAATCATGGACGTGTCACCTCCAAAGAACATTAGTCAGCTAAGGACATTACAAGAGCGGCTACAATCCATCTGAAGATTCATTGCACAACTGGCAGATAAGTGTCACCCCTTTACACACTTATTACACAAGAACATTTGCTTTCAATGGGATACCAAATGCCAGCAAGCATTCTAGATGCTTAAAGACTATCTCATGAATACACCATTGCTAATCCCACTAGATTCAAGTAGACCTCTATTGCTCTATATTTCAGCAACTCATACAGCATTGGGAGTGCTACTGGTTCAACACAATGCAGAAGGGAAAGAGTGTGTTGTATACTACATTTCTCGCACACTGGTTGGCTATGAACTCAATTATACACCTATTGAGTGAGCTTGCATAGCAGTAATCTTGGCAGCCACTAAACTGAGGCACTATCTGTTAACACATAAAGTACAACTCATTGCCAAGATCGATCCATTAAAGTAATTACTCAGCAAAGCAGCATTGACAGGCCGCTTGGCCAAATGGGTGATGATTCTTAGTGAATTTGGCATTGAGTATGTGGACCATAATGCTATCAAGGGCCAAGTTATTACAGATCAGTTGGTCGATGCACCACTCATAGGTGATCATCCTCTCATTTCCAATTTTCCAAATGAAGAGATATTCATGATCATAGCAGCACAACCATGGAAACTATACTTTGATGGTTCATACACTAGGCATGGCTCGGGGGCAGGCATTCTATTTATCACACCTCAAGGTGACAACATCCTGAAGTCTTACAGGCTCACATTTCCATGCACAAACAACATTACAGAGTATGAGGCCTTGATCACAGGACTCCGACTAGTCGTATAATGGAAATTGAAAGAGTTATAGATATATGGCGACTCCCAATTGGTCATCCGACAATTAATAGATGAATATCAGACCAAGGATGACAAACTCATGTCATACAAACAAATGGTGGATAGTTTAAAGGCATCATTTACTACTATGACCAGAATCGAGTTGCTGATGCTATGGCTACTATCGCATCTCTCCTCGATCTTCCACATGATTCAACACACTACGAGTTCTTGGTAGAACAACTTTGGATTCCCGCTTATGATATCCTTGAATCTGAGATGATATGTCACCTTGGCGGTTCTGAATCCCCATGGTATGGTGATTTCTATACCTATCTCCGCGATCACACACTTCCTCCTAACCAATCGAATAACCAACGTAAAACCTTCATTCACCAAACGGCTCGATATACCATTATTGTTGAAACCCGATATCGACGCAGTCTTAATGGTACTCTCCTTCGATGTCTGGAACAGGATGAGATAACAAAGGCCTTGGAAGAGGTACATGAAGGAATTTGTGGAACTCATGCAAGCAGCCCATCCCTAGCAAAGAAGATCATACGCACTGGATACTATTGGTCGTCCATGGAAAAAGACTCCTATTATTTTGTTAGAAAATGCAAGAAATGCCAAGTTCATGGAGACCTGATACATGCAACAGCACAAGAATTTAAACCAATCACAACACCATGGCCTTTTTGTCAATGGGGACTTGACCTTGTGGGCAAGATTCATCCATCTTCATCCAACGGCCACAAATTCATTATTACCGCCACCGAATACTTCACAAAGTGGATCGAAGCTGTTCCACTTACCCAAGTCACCGACAAGCAGATCACCTCATTCATCCTTAATTACATCATCTGCCGGTATGGTGTACCCATGTCCATCATCATAAATAATAGGCTTCCTTTCAAAAATCAGGATGTCCGTGAACTCTGTGAGAAGTTTCACATCCAACACCGCTTTTCCACTCCCTATTACCCACAAGGAAATGGTCAGGCCGAAGCATCGAACAAGAACATATTGAGAATCCTCAAAAAGATAGTCAATGATGTCGGTTATGATTGGCATGTTCAATTAAACCCAACACTATGGGCATATCGAACTAGCATTTGAACCCCTACAGGCGCAACTCCCTACTCACTGGTCTATGGCGCAGAGGCTATCTTACCTATTGAGGTTGAGATACCATCTTTACGAGTTCCCTTGCATAATCTTATAGATGATGAAGCATACATAGTATCATGTCTTCAAGACATAGAGCTACTTGATGAGAAATGACAAGTTGCATACAATCACCTCAAAGCCTATCAGTAGCGCATGAGCAGAAGCTATAATCATCGAGTTAGACCTCGCACATTTGAGGTAGGTGATCTTGTTCTTCGAGAGAATCCTTGTAACCAACCAAAAATAGAACATTAGGGAAAGTTTGAATCAAACTGGCTGGGTCCATATGTTATCACTGTTGTATTTGGGTCTGGGGCATATCAGTTGGCTACTTCAGAAGGAGAACCGCTAGCAGATCCAATCAATAGCATGTACCTCAAACGGTTTTATACATAAGTTGTACAAAGAATCACAAGTTTTTCTTGTTGTTTCTCATATTCTTCTTGTTTTTGTTTGTTGGCTATTATTTCTACTACTTGGTGTAGCTTTTCTTGCCATGGTTCTTCTTTAGGGACTGCTTTCTTTCTCCACTTTGGCTATTGATAATTATGTTACTTTTGATTTGATTTTGGATATCCAAGTCTTGATTTATCTTCTTTAGATTATGAGTGAGGACAAATAGGTTCTGAAATACCTTCTTGTCGCTTACCAATTGGTCATTTTCCTTCATATCCCATTTTTTGCATGATCTTATAACCATTGCCATATTGCTCTATGGGAATATTGACTTATGCAGTTGTTGCTATAGTTTCATTTTCATCTTTATACAACCAACCAAGAATATCCTTGTCTTCAGTTTCTTCTGCAAGTGTTCCAACTCTAACAAATGCTCCATCAAACATTTCTACTGATTTTTCTGAGATCCGTGGTTGAACATTTGTAGGATTTCCATATGATCTAGGTGAAAGTGGCAATCTATGTAAAGAATATTTTCCCATTCCTTCATCATCTAATTTGAGCTTTTTCTCAAAGGTTTACCATAACTTTTCTTGAATTTCTTTGGTAGGATAGACTAATTCTCTGTTATGCGGAACTCTTGTATCTTGTGTTGGCTTCAGATTATTGCAATATTGGCTGGAGTCTGCAATTATAGTGACTTCTTGTCCCTCATGAGGAAACTTTACACATTGGTGATATGTAGAAGGAACTTCTTGCATGTTGTGAATCCATGGTCTTCCCAAAGAATGTTATAAGATAGATTCAAATATAAAACCTGGCATAATGTATTCCTTTCCATAGGTCCTATTTTGATTGGTAACACCACAATTCCTTTAGAAGAATGTTCTTCTTCATCATAAGCCTTAATGGTTATTTTCTTCTTTGGATCTACTGCATTTTCTGAATATCCCAAAGCCTTTATTAAACTTAATGCACAAATGTTTAAGCCAGCTCCACCATCTACGAGTACACGTTTCACACAAGTTTTGTGAATGGTGACTTCAACATGTAAGGGAGAATTGTGGGATGTTGCAAGGATGCGTCATCATTTTTAGAAAATGATAAGAAATGAGGGGCTATAAGGTGTCCCACCATGTTTTGGAACTGATCTACATCCGGGTCTTTTGAAACTGTTGTTTCCGTTAGAGCTTTTTCCAAAATTTCCTTATGCATAGGTGAAACTTTGAGAAGCTCTTAAATTGATATTTGAGCGGGTATTATTTGCAATTATTCCACTAAGCTATATTGTTGTGAAGTGGATGTTGATTCATTTGTTATACTCGAAAATGTATCATTCACTTTGCTTCTTGTAATGACATTGATTGGTTTTGAAGGTGTATTATCTTTAACGATGATGATATTTACCACATCATCATACGTATAGGTGTAGTTCACTTTGGCTTTGCCTTTGTCATCTTTTGATTTAGATTGTTCACCTTTTTCATAATTTGGAAGTGGAGTCTTGAAGGCTAGATGTGATTCGTTTGTCTTATGACTATCCACTGTGATAGTTCCATTATCGATTAAATCTTGGATAAGGTGCTTCAATCTTTGACAATCATTAGTTTGGTGTCCTTTATTTAGATGGTAATTGCAAAAATGATTGTCATTCCACCAATTAGGTTTGACTTGTGGTTCATAACTTCTTGCTTCTGGTAAAGTAATTAGTTTATTCGCAAGAAGATTTTTCAAAGCTGATTCCAAGGGTTCTCCAATATTTATGAATTTCCTGCGAGGATTGGAGAAGAAAGACTTGGATTTATTGTTTTCTTTATTGTTATTGTTGGGTTTTGACTTGATAGATTAAAGATTGGTTGTTGTTTTGTAGCATTATTGTCGTCATTCCCTCCATTGATGACATTCCTATTCTTTGACCAGAATTTAGGTTTGTCGTTGTTATTGTTGTTGTTGTTGTTGTGATTGTTATTGTAGGAATTATTGTAAAGCTTTAGCTCTACTTTCTTTACCATTGCATCTTCTCTTTTTAGACCATTTTCAATAATCTTGGCAAAAGAAGGAGGACATTACATTTTTAGATGATAACTCATTTCACTGATAAGATTATCAATGAATATGTCTATTTTCTCTTGATCAGGTACATTTCTTGGATACCTATTAAACATTCATTTCCATCTCTGTAAGAAGATCATGAAAGATTCACCATTCTTTTTCTTAACATTGCATAAATCCAGCATTTTAATCTTATTTCTTACATTGTACGAATATTGTGAAATAAATCTATTCACAAGTTCTTCAAAAGATTTTATTCTAGATGGTAGTCTTGAGAACCTTTCCATCGATTGTCCATTTAAACTCCTAGGGAATAGACACATTAGGTAAGTTTCATCGTGTGCAAATTCCATACTCGTAGTACAAAATTCCCTAATGTGATCTTGAGGATCATATTTTTCATCGTATTTATCATATTTAAGGATTTCGCAATGTTGTGGAAATGGTATCATATTTAAACTTTTGTCAAAAGGATACGGGCAGATATCTTCCAATGAATACTTCTTGGAACTTGTTCCATTCTGCATATCTTGTATTTGTTGTTGTAGGGTTTGCATTTGTTGAGTGAGATTTAACAAGGGATTATCCATGTGGATTCTCCTTGTATCTTCATAAGTTCTTCTATCACTACGCTCTCTTCTTGTATCATCATGATCTTTTTTTGTTTTATCTCCCCTTATTTCCTCATGGCTTTCTTTATTTATATCCTCGTTATTTAGATCATCTGTGTTTTGATTA
This sequence comes from Cryptomeria japonica, assembly GCF_030272615.1. Taxonomy (NCBI): domain Eukaryota; kingdom Viridiplantae; phylum Streptophyta; class Pinopsida; order Cupressales; family Cupressaceae; genus Cryptomeria; species Cryptomeria japonica. Next base: position 719,885,072 of record NC_081412.1, read on the forward strand.
TCACTCGCCTCTGCATCTTATTTCAAGCCTTCTATGTTAAAGTCTTGTGGCAATTTGGCCCCTGATTTTTCCAACATTAAAAGATATTTTTCTTTTTGTTTTGCTAATAACTTTTCCACTAGTCTATCAAATTTGAAATCTTGCTCAAGGTCTCTAATAGTTTTATTGATTGCTTCTTCATCAACAGCCGTATACTCAAAAGTTTGGAACATTAAATTATCTTCTTCTATTTGTTTTTGTTGTTTTCTCAATTGTTCGTATTCAGCTCTAGTCCAAACTAGCATGTGATTGCTTCAAAAAAATTCTGAAGTTTTGACCTTCTAAGAAAAAAACAACAACTCAATAGGTGATTATTGGTTTAGGAAGGTATGCTTTGTTGATTTTACCACTGTTGTTTGTTCGTTGTGATAAAGCATCTCTTTGTTGAAAAGCATGTCCTTGCAAAATTTCTCCGTCAAATTCTATCTTGCAACCACATAAATAGTGACGAAAATGGTGTAAGAATGTCTTATGTTTTAACAAGATCTTGTGATTGATGTACAAGAATCTTATCCTCTTTTGAGTAGCTTTATAACTAGGCTTTCTTTTCTTGAGGTGATTTTTAAAAGTCATATAAGCATATGATAGTTTACAAGTTTGCTTGATTCCAATGTTAGTGCAATTCTAATTTTGATATAACCTAGGTTCAAAATAGGAACGATATATCCAAGATAATGAACAAAAGGTGGATTGATCAAGTTTCGTGATAGAGGATTTGATATATCCTGATGAGAAACTGATAATGATGTTGATTTTTTGCACTTAAGATGGTTGAATCACTAGCTTGTTGAATGTTTTATGCTTATGGAAACCTTTTGGAAATAGCCTGTTGGATTGGTACCCCAGTTATCGAACTAGTTTGAAGATGTGTGATAGTTTAAAGACAACTCTACTCAAGAAGGCTTTTGATACTGACTTTGAAATTTTGGTTTGATATGCTTTGTCTCAGTTGTGAGAAAGCATTTGTGCTAACTTTTTGGTCAAAAGTGCTAAAAAAATGTGCTACTTTGTTGCTTGAAAGCACTGCTCTGACTGTGTTTCAAGGATTTTTCAATTTCTCTAGCAAGTTGTTAGATTTTTTTTCATTTTTAGATGATCATTTTCTTCAATTTTTTACCATTCTGAGCACACTATAGACATAGAAGACACAATGTTTGAAAAAAAAAATGCACAAGAAAGCACAAAATCCTATGGCAGGTTGAGACAATAATTGTTGAATCTCACATGGGGTTTCCCCTGAGGCTACTAATGTACTGAGAGGGGAGGGGTGAATCAGTACACCAAAACTTTTCTTTGATAATAACCTTACTGTTATGCATAAACAGAATAGTGCAGTAACATAAAATAAAGCTAAAATCTACAGATAACAATCATACATGATTTACTCCATAACACATATATTTTGGTCACGTAGAAACTCTTGGTTCGAGAGAAAAACTACGGTGGAGATGGCACCCACAACTTCACTACTACAATAATAAAGATTGCTCGGTTAGAGCTACATTTAGCTATTTCTGATAGCTTACCCTGTTAGGAGTATCAAGATTAGTTAGATCTACCTTACTAAAGGATTTTACAACACTATATAAATGTTGCACCTGGTTAAAGGATTTACAATTTATAGACTTGGTTAGCTTCTTTTACCCTGTTAAAGGTTTCTCTTACAACTTCAAATATTACAATAGAATCATTACAAATATCTATAACTTTACATCTGAAATGCTATAGTAGATTCTATGTGCTCAAAATAAGATTACCTAGCTTGTAGCATAACTCGGTAACCCATAATGAAACTCGGTAAACCCTTCTGTTTACTCTATTCTTCGACTGTTCACTGATAACCTTCTCGGTGACCTCTCTGTGTCTCTGTAACAGTCTTCCTTCATGCATACACACACATATCTCACATCTCTTGTTGTATATCTATTTTTTAACCATAAAATCATGTTGTATAAATAGATCTCTTACAGCAGTGATTTAATTCATTACTTCGATCTTATAAAAAGATTCTTCGAATGAATAACTAAACAAAATATCTCATTGGTTAGATTGACCTTGTAATCATACAAAATCTCCTAGTGCAATTTCTAATGCAAAAACGGTTAGATGTGCCTCGATCTTGTAACACGTTTTCATGTGCATGTCCAGGTTCAATGTATCTGGTAAAATGTTTCACTCGGTGAATATCAACTCAGTGAGTTAACTTTACTGCTTGGTAACCATGAAACATTACTCGGTAAACAGCTCGGTGAATACTGCGTTCTGTGACTACTTTCTTCTGTAACCGACTAGATTGTTCATACCGACTTCTCTGTGTGTACTGACTGCATGATTCGGTAATACTAACTGACTAGAATATATAATATGACTTTGGATATGAAACTAATGGCAATTTTATAAGTAGTAACAATCTCCCCTTTTGACATTAGTTGATATGTTTGACAAAAACTACTTTCAAAGTCATAACTCAAAAACTATATACTTGCAAAATGACTATACTTGACAATATATACAATAGTCAATAAAATAGTATATGTAGATATACTCCCCTTATCATTATTCTATACATAACTCTGAATTTTGCATGTTCAGTTCTGTTCTGTACTTGTGTGCTCTGAATGCTCTGTATATTCTGCTCGGTATACTCCCCTTGTATACAATACTCAAAATTATGTTATCAAAACTGTATTACTCTCCAAATGTAGAATTACTCCCCCTTTGCTAGGTATTACTTTCCTCTATGTGGTATCATAATGTTACTCCCCCTTTTTGACAAACATTAAAAACTTAATTTACATCCGGAGGCGGTAACTGATCAAAAATAGTCTTATACTTGGTCCGAGCATCAGTGAGGGCGACTGAGAGTGAGTCCTTGACACTTTCCATTAATGAATTTTGTGCTTGAATATCAGATAAGAGTGATATTAAGCCATCAAGAGTGCTTCCCTCTTGTGTAGTTGATAAGCATGTAGCTCGGTTGATCTGTTCCTGTACTGATGAGAGATGAGGAAGGAATAATGTCTGAAGGGTCATTATATCCATCCTAATTTTATGCTCTTCATTCCTCAGTTCTAACTGTTGAGCCATGAGCTGTTGTAGCTTTGTATAAAAATTTTGAACTGAATTTGGCTCGGTGGTCAACTTAGATGAGAGATCAGTGATCTCTTTCTCAATTGCATCAGTTTTATTTTTGACATCTTTAATAAATAAGGAAAATGTACACAGTTTCTGGAATAAATAAAGAATATGCTTGAGTTGAGGGGACAACTCAGCAATGAATTTGACAAGTTTTACCTTGCCAACAGCAATTGATTTTTGTACTTCCTCTATCATTTTTGTTGTAAGCTCTTTATCCTTGAGCTTGCTTAAGTACTCAGATGCATCAACTCCAGATGTTACAATCTAATTGAGGAGTTCATCCAATTGAATATGGATGGCTGCATCGGTTGACATTGTTGCTAATGGTAGCATTTCTGTTAGTAGTGTCCTAACCTTCTGAAGTACTTTATTCTTTTTCTGTATGGCCAATTGCTTCTCCTGTTCGGCCTTTGCTTTGCATAGTTCACCGAATTTAGTGAGTGCTTGCCCTTTCAATTTGGAAATGTCTACATTGGGCAACACGATCAGTTTAGATAAGTCAAATTTGAAACCATGCTTTCTCACCTTCTTCTCTTTTCCTTTGGTCGGTGGCACTAAGACAAGTGCTTGTGAGGCTTGGTGACCCTTGGTAGGTTGCTCGGTAGATGCAACACTTTGGTCAGTTCCTGTAGCTATTGCAGTGTCTTTAGGTGGCTCAGTGCTAGGGGTCTCAGTTGTAACATTTGTAGTGCTTGTCTATGCTTGAGACGTTTGATCTTTGGTTGTATCTCCTGCAGCTTCAGATTTGTTACTTGTATCTCCTGTAGCTTCAGATTTGTTACTTGTATCTCCTGCAGCTTCAGATTTTTTACCTTTGGTGCCTTGCTCGGTGTCCTTGGGAGCTTCGGTTGAGACTGGTGGCTTCACCACGGATAAGGCTGAACTTGTTTCTAAGACAAATTCACTAGAGACAAGTTTTGCATAGGTAGTGCCTTCAATCATTTCCTGCTCCGGTGTTGCTTCATCCATTACATCTTCATCAATTTGTATAGTGTCAATCGGGTCTAGACCTTGCTCTGTGACATCTATATCTTGCTTGGTAACATCAACAATTTCAATTTGAGATTGTTCACCAACATCCTTTTGTTTGAAGATCTCCTGCCACTTGGCTTTTGTCTCATTCTCCACATCAATGTATAGCCCATTCATCAATTTTAAGGCTCTTTGTTTCACAAGAAATTTAGAATTGTATGTGGTCAAATGCTCCTTGATTTCAGCTACAGACATGTCAGGAAATAGATGGACTAGACTTCTTTCTCTTATTTGTCTCTTTGAGTCCATTGCATATTTCCACATGTTATCAATGTGTAAGTAGAGTTCACTCGGAAGTGACTTTGCTAGTTCTAATGGTGCTAACCGAAACTTCAGAAGTGTACAAATGACAACTTCTTCAATCTGTCACTTCTCATTATTATTCCTAGTCTCATACTTAACATATCTGAATCCTGCAAATCCACCGTATTCTTTAAGATTGGCACAAAAAATTTCAACACTGTGAATGTTTACCTTTTTGCTTTTCACAATCTGGAATTTGTTTGCATCATCAGACTCTGTATCACTCAACTCTTTTGCCAAAATGAGTCTCCGAGTAGATTTCTTGTAAGTCTTGGTTACCTTTGGTGCAGTAACACTCTTTTGCTTCTTACTCAGTGATGTAGCTAATGCTCTGGTGTTGGGTCTCTTTGTTGGTGGAGTCGGTAGGGCCTTTGTGATGTCTTGTTTCTTTCTTTTCAGAAATTTACCCTTTGGCAACTTTGTGCTCAATGTTATTGCAGCCTCTTGAGCTTCTGATTCCTCTTCGATAATGGCAAGATTGCCTTTGACAAGTGTAGAGGAGGATTCCTCTCTGAATTTCTCAGATAAAACCTTTATCATCTTTGTAGCTTTTCTTGTAGCCTTAGGTACTACAATGCTCATTTTTACTTTCTCCTTCACCTCTTCATAGGTTCCATACCTTAGTTCAGTTGCATGCCTTGGCAGTGATAAATAGGCATCAATTTGTTGTTGTGTAATATCATAATCAATCTCATAACCCATTGGTTGCAACGATTGAGTCCTTGGTTCAACAACATTTACATAGCAATAATCAGTGTCGACTTCAAAACATATATTGTCCTTGTATTTTTCGACCAGCTGTGGTGGAATCCTATACCTGTTGTGCATTTTCTCTTGGAATTTGTTGAAGTAATCATCCATGATATCATTAAAGTTATCTCCTAACTTCTTGATGTAGTCATTGATCTGATGGGTGATAGGTCGGTGTAGCTCCCATACTACTTTACCGACTGAGGGAAAGAACTTCTCAAAATAGAAAAACATACATACAAGTAGTGAACCGAACTTTAGTGTATTTGCCAAGTTGTTCTTCTTCGGCTTCCTTATTGTGTTCAGGTTCTCAAACAAGTTCTTCAGTAGCACTTCACATAAGTCTACTTTCATTCCCTTCTTCACTATTCTGTAGGCCAAGTCAACTGCAGCACATGGTACATTGTTTTCCCTTGCAGATTGGAAGAAACAGTAACCAATGACTCTAATTGCAAACTTTAGTTCTGCATCAGTGACATTATTCAGTTTCAGTCCTCAGTAATCAGATTCTACTCTGGTTAGACTGATTAGCTCCTTTTGTGATATCATTTTCTGTGCACGAGCATGATCGTAGATGGGATACCCGGTGATCAGTTGAATGACTTCCTTCGTGATCTTGAACGGTTGCTCTTGTAGCCACATGAAATCATCATGTACTCTGCTCAATACAAACTTAACCCACTGGGGTTTGAACACACGGGGATAGACTAGGGCTTCAGTTAATCCCTTGATTTTGATATGCTCAAATTTGCTATCCAGTTTGCCATCAGTGCAAAGTTCATCATATTTGTCACTAATCTCTACATGATTGAGTTCCTCAACACGACATTTGGTAAAGAATCTGACATCTTCCACTAACAAGACTCGATCCAGGATGAGTGAAAATGCAGTTTTATCATCCGGTTCTGAGGCAACTTTGGGAGTTAGAGAATATTTCAGCGAGGGCTTCTCCACATTTTGGACAACTATAGGGTCTTGGATCTTGGGCGCCATGGTAGGTTTCGGGTAAGATTTGACAAGTTATCCTTAGGGTTTACAAGTGATTGACGCTTCACACTTGGTAGACAATAGTAATTTGACTAGATCAGAAACCAACTAAACAGTGAATAGATTGATGTAAATATGTTGAAATTCGCTCTGAATGAAGTTTGATCGCTTTGATTCGCTCTGCTCTGCTTCTCGAAAACTTGGGTGAATGAAAATGACCACGAAAACACTTTTAAGTACTCAAAAATACCTCATCGGGCTCCGTGCAAGTTAGGTCAAGACATTAAATGCACTCGATTCACCTTTTATCGATTTACTCCTTTTTCTGTTTTAACCAAGTACCTAACTTGATAGGTAAGGTGCTTTCTTCATCAGACATAATTTATTTCTTTTTCCATATCATCTTGAATTTTTCTTTTATCTCTTCCGTGTCTCTTCTCGGTTGATCTCTGCAATCTCCAGCCAAATGTCCAGCTTTGTGACAATGAAAACATGTCATACCAGGATTTCTCCATGATCTCCGGTTGTTCATTCCAAATCTTATAAAACAGTTGGCACTTATATGTCCATATCTTCCACAACATTCGCACCATATCCTTGTATTGTAATCCCATGGTACTACTGCATATTGTCAGTAAGGATCTATGTGAGTTCGGTAACCTCTAGTGTTTGCTTGGTGTGGATACTTCATGTAGTTCTTTTGCTTAAACCAGCACTTCTTGGTACTATGTCCATATCTATTGCAGTTTTTACAAAACCCTTTGAATTTTGCCTTCTGATAGTTGTTAACAGACTTTGTCCTTCATTGATTAGGTGTGTGACCATATTTATTGCAATTGTAACAATATCCATTGGACTTAGAGATATTCGATTGCTTACCTTTCTTGATCTGGCATATGTTGGCAGTATGACCTTGATTTCCACAGTAGTAGCAAATAGGCTTCTTCCTTTTGATGTTATTCCTATTTCCAGCTTGCTTTGATGATTCTCCTCTCTCGGTAGTATGAATTCCTTTCTCAGTTGATTCTTTTCCTTTGTAATCGAGTCCTCCATCTTTGTAGAGTCTTCTTGTATTCAGTTGCTCATCCAACATCTTTGATGCTTCATAACTTTTCTCCAATTATTCTTTGGATTTCTTCTCTGTTTCAAGTTCACCAGTCAACCTTGATACTTCAAGTTTCAATGATTGATTTTCATCATTCTTCAGAATTGCTTCATGATGTGCATAACCTAGTTGATCTGTCATATTTTGTTGAATACCAGTTAACCTTATGATTTCATCATCCTTATTAGATACTAGAGCTTCAAGTTGTTGTTTCTCTCTTTGTAGATCTCTTGCTTTATCCTCAGCTATCCTTAATGCATCTAGATTTTCAGTCATCTGTGTACTGAAATGTTCATGTTCTCTTTTCATTGCTTTTAGTTGATCAGCCAATGCTTTGTTCTTTTCTTTCAACATTCTAATCATTTCTTCAGTCTCTTCAGATATACTGTTCTCAAATGATGTTTTGATTTGTTCCACTAGCTCTTGAGAATCTTGCAAGTCATCAGATAATCTTCTCCTTACTTTTAGAGATTTTTGCATTTGCCTTTGCATTTCTGCAATCACTTTATTTGCATTATCCAGCTCTTCTTGAAGATACACAATCCTCTGAGATTGTTTGTAGCCTTCCATTGCTAAGATCTTTCTCTTTAGGTAGTTAAACTCTTTTCCAAGATTCAAGCTCTGATACCAATTATTAGGCCCAATATGGAAAACTAATGTACTGAGAGGGGAGGGGTGAATCAGTACACCAAAACTTTTCTTTGATAATAACCTTACTGTTATGCATAAACAGAATAGTGCAGTAACATAAAATAAAGCTAAAATATACAAATAACAATCATACATGATTTACTCCATAACACATATATTTTGGTCATGCAGAAACTCTTGGTTAGAGAGAAAAACTGCGGTGGGGATAACACCCACAACTTCACTACTGCAATAATAAAGATTGCTCGGTTAGAGCTACATTTAGCTATTTCTGATAGTTTACCCTATTAGGAGTATCAAGATCAATTAGATCTACCTTACTAAAGGATTTTACAACACTATATAAATGTTGCACCTGGTTAAAGGATTTACAATTTATAGACTTGGTCAGAGTCTTTTACCCTGTTAAAGGTTTCTCTTACAACTTCAAATATTACAATAGAATCATTACAAATATCTGTAACTTTACATCTGAAATGCTATAGCAGATTCTATGTGCTCAGAATAAGATTACCTAGCTTGTAGCATACCTCGGTAACCCATAATGAAACTCGGTAAACCCTTCTGTTTACTCTGTTCTTTGACTGTTCACTTATAACCTTCTCGGTGACTTCTCTATGTCTCTGTAACAGTCTTCCTTCATGCATACACACACATATCTCACATCTCTTGTTGTATATCTATTTTTTAACCCTAAAATCATGTTGTATAAATAGATCTCTTACAGCGGTGATTTAATTCATTGCTTCGATCTTACAAAAAGATTCTTCGAATGAATAACTAAACAAAATATCTCATTGGTTAGATTGACCCTGTAATCATACACAATCTACTAGTGCAATTTCCAATGCAAAAATGGTTAGATGTGCCTCGATCTTGTAACACGCTTTCATGTGCATGTCTAGGTTCAATGTATCTGGTAAAATGTTTCACTCGGTGAGTTAACTTTACTGCTCGGTAGCCATGAAACATTACTCGATAAACAGCTCGGTGAATACTGCGTTCTATGACTGCTTTCTTCTGTAACCGACTAGACTGTTCATACCGACTTCTCTGTGTGTACTGACTGCATGATTCGGTAATACTAACCGACTAGAATATATAGTATGACTTTGGATATGAAACTAATGGCAATTTGATAAGTAGTAACAAACCTTTGGTTAGAGGCTTTCTCTCCAAGTCAACCATCTTTTAACTCATGGGTCTCTTCAAGCATTCATTACTTTGACCATGGTTATCCTTTTTACTCTTGCACAAAAGTTTATCCCTTGGATAATAGATTTATCCAATAACCCAACCCACATGAGGTTACCCTCATGTCTCCTCAGACATTAAATCCTCCTTCTCTCTCCTCTCAAGCCATCTCATGTTGACACTTGTCATCATGGGATTGGGTTGAAAGTGATCACATGGATCCTAAACCCATCAATCTTGACCCTTCACAAGCCCACTCAATCTTAGCCATTAAATCAACACTTTTCCCTATAAAAGGACCTCATTCCCCAAGCAAAAAAGAAAATTGCTTGCTCATAGCCATTTTTATGTGTATACAATGACCATAAATGGTTAACTCAAACTTAACCTTTGGTTAGAGACTTTCTCTCCAATTCAACCATCTTTTAACTCGTAGGTCTCTTCAAGCATTCATTGCTTTGACCATGGTTATCCCTTTTACTCTTTCACAAGATTTTATCCCTTGGATAATAGATTTATCCAATAACCCAACCCACATGAGGTTACCCTCATGTCTTCTCAGACATTAAAAGCTCATTCTCTCTCATCTCAAACCATCTCATGTTGACACTTGTCATCATGGGATTGGGTTGAAAGCCATCACATGGATCCTAAACCCATCAATCTTGACCCTTCACAAGCCCACTCAATCTTAGCCATTAAATCAACATTTTTCCCTATAAAAGGACCTCATTCCCCAAGCAAAAAAGAAAATGAGAGACCAATTTAGAGTATTGTTATTATAGTAAAATTCACATAGACATTAGGAGCTTTCTCATAGCAACCCTTTTACACTTGCATAAGCATTTGTTTTTCATTTACAACCATCTTAAATCTTCATATGGTATCCATGGATAGTGCTAAAAGTTGAGAGCTACACTCATTTGGGACTTGGAGAGGAGAGGAACAAGGAAGAGCCAACATCATCAAGCATAGGGGGGAGTATTAGAGTTGTCTAGTTCTTTATTTTCCTATTTGCTTTGTTATTAATCTTTCTTTGATATACTTTTGAAATGGATTCATCTTCATATTATGCTTATGGTTGAAAGTTTACTAACATGATTTCTTTGTGATTGTCCACTAATCCTGTAGTGTCCACCCTTGATTCGACTTATTTTGACTAGAGTTGACTTTTATATTTCGCTTGATAGACTTATCTAGACTATATTATGATGATTTGGATGATGATTACTCATGTGCTTTAGTGACTTATGATTGATGTTAGATACTATTGGACATATGCTATTTCGATGATCTATATGGATGTTGGTATTATCATGATTCATCATGTGATTTGATGATACATGTACTTGATGGACTTTATATGCTCACTATGTGATGGATTATTGATAGATTAGATTTATCATGGTTTTTGATGATGATTATGATTACGCTAACCCTACTTTGTGATTACATATGATGAGATGTGTTTGACTATTGTTTGACTGTCTTCATGATAGAGACGATTCCACATCACTAATTGCGAGCGGGATGTGTCGTCGTGATTCTCTATCACTTGCTTGTTCTATATATGTATATGTATATGTTGTGTTATCATTTTGTGGTTGCAGGATTTTGCAGGTACCAGACATCGACTCCACCTGGCTTCACAGGTCTGAACGTGTCTTTAGTTCCAATGGCTTATGTGGTTCGGAGATGGCATGAGATTCCCCTCACATACTCTAGGTCTAAGTTGTTCACCATGTTTAGTCAACGTCTTGGCATAATTCACCATGTCAGTTAGTAAACTTGGTCCTTTGGTATTGTGAGTCCAGTTTATGCCAATTGATTTACTTGATGATGTTAGAGTAATTATGTGTAGCTTTCTATTTGGAAATGTTTATTTTAATGTATTTAATTTATAAGTTTTCAATATTTAATTATTTGATATTTATATTTATTTGATAATTAACATTTATTGATTTTATGATTATTTTAATATTTGATAAGCTTTATTGTTGTTTAATATTTATTTAATATTTGCAACTAATCTTTAATCGTATTTGACTATTTAATTATTTATCTGACTTTTTATGATTTAACATTTATTTGACATCTTTTTATCTATTTGGTTCTTTAATTTATTTTATTAGCTTTTGGTTTAATTGATTTTAATTCCCTTTTGGATTAAATTTATTTTCATCTTATATTTATTTAATAGTTTGACTTTTTATTTCTAAGTGGGGTGTATGAGCACGATAAATTAAATAAAGAAATAAAAACAATCCCACTTAGTTGAATAAGTATATTTTATTTACTTTACCTACCCTTCATTCTCATTGGTTAAATTCAAAATGGATGAATAAATTATATTATATGGTGGGTTGGTAAAATATACTCCAAAATGGAATATTTTGATTGGTCAAAATTGAGGCTAGGGTTTTTGGATTATTGTTGCTTTTAATTTTCATTCCCGTGAAGTTTTTTGGTGGGATTTTTGCTATTCTCTGGAAATTTCTCCAGCAAGTTTTCTTCTTTGGTTTTGGATTGCTGCACTTTTGGTTTTTGGCTGGAGCTTGATTGGATTTTGGTTTGGCTTGTGGGAGCTCTTCTTCAACTACAAACCATCACACAGGTTGCAGGTTGGAGGCTTCTCCATTGGTTTCTTGTTTTGCTTTCAAAGTTTGAAACTTGTATGCTCTGTGTTTGATTTGATAAAAATAATAATAATAATAATTTGGTTTATGCATTCTCTTTAATCTTCCTAGATTTGGAATGGGTAGCCATGAGATTTTAGATTATTTGCTTGGTTTATAGTTCTGGAAATAATGTTTCATGTGCATTGCCATGAATGTTCAACATGAGGAATATCTTGCAGAATTTGTATATGTCTTGTGTGAATAATTTTAATAAGATCTCTATTGTATATTAAGGAGATTTTAACCTGGTAGATAAGTTCTTCTAGAGATTCTGAATCTCGGAAAGAGGAGAGTCTTTGTGAGCTCCCAATCTGGCTCTATTGTAGAGGAGACTCACAGGACTTTTTTCCCTTTTTTATTTTCACACATCCCCTTGTGTATGGATGTTATTGGTTATGTGGAATGTCTTTTAAAATGTATTTGAGTCATATATTATGCTTTCTATATTTTAGATTCAAGGTTGTAGTATTTCCTCAGTTTTTTACAGTGCTGGAGATGTTCTTCCTCCAAAAGTCTGCATTATGTTTTCAATTGGAGTTCCTTGGGTGAATTTTATTATTTTATTTTGTTCACGTATTCTTATAGTTTATTTTGTGCCGATTCCAACGAGTATAAATACATCATATTTGGCTGTTTATATTTCGAGCAGTTTTGATTTTGCACTTAAGTAGTTTTCTGCCAAAATTTACTTTTTTTTTTATGTGCTAAAATATCAGTCATATGTGCCATTATGTGTATTTTTAAGGTTTTGTCCAGTTTGAAGTCTGTTTGAGGTCAGTTGGATTTGGGGTTATACCAGAGGCTTTTTGAGGGCATTTATGATGTTATCTAAAATTATTTATGATTGGTGATGTCTTCATATGATTTATTTATTTTTGTTTTGTATGCATTTTACTCCATTTGAGTTGTTTGTGCTTCCTCTCTTGTTGATGCACCAAGAGAGAGATTGAGATTCTTGTGATTATGTGCCAGCAAGTGGATAGGCCTTGTTGAGATTATGTGATGATTCGTTTCAGATTTGATGGCATTTCTTATAGCCTTGATATGTTTATTTGGCCAAGAGGCTCATTGATTTTTGGTTCTCATGATGTTAACTTTCACATGTTTCATGATTATGAGATGATATTGTTGTTTGCATATGGATTATTTGTGATTTCAGATTTATGTATATTCTCAAATTCAATTATGATTCTGGAGCCTCTTGTGTTGTCATGTTTGAGACCATGTTAGGGGGGAGTGGGCTTCCTTGTGATGACCGGGGTCACGAGAGATAGGCTTGCATGAGGTTCCTTGTAAGGATGCATGAAGTCTAGACCTCCAGGGCACATTAGAGTTTTCCGTGACTTGTAAATAAGTGATAACCTAATAATTGATGGGTTGGGTAGTTAGATTAATTAATAAGATGATAAATTGTTTGTGCCTCATGACTTAGTCCTAGGGAGGATGTTTTAGGATAAGCATGAGAAGGTCGTGAAGACGGTAAACTAATCTCCCTTAGTCTCTCATAGGTTGAGATGGCTCCACATGTCCATCAGGCTAGCACCTTGTGTTATTATGTTATTGTGTTATGAGGATGGCAGTGATGACACTCCACTCCTACATGTGTTTCCCCTTATTGATTTATGGTTATTCTTATTGGATGCACTTATGTCTTGATGAGTTTTATGCCTCTGGGAGTTCATTCTTGTTATATTGTGTAAGTTCTTGCTTGAGAGTCTTTGTGTGGTTGGTCTCCTTGGTTTTAGGTGCTAGCTTAGGTTTAGAGTGTGTGTTGGGACCTTGTGTCATCTCCTAGCACGAGGGGTGGTTCCTCTGGTTCCACATGGTCGGGAGGTTGGTGTTTTTTAGCCATTGGGATGTTCTTTTGGATTCTACTTGCGTGGACGCGGATTCTTCTTCATGATGTACTATGGATGTACCTTATAGCATATTTATGTAATGGATAAGATAAAATGTATGTAATGTAACACTTTTTGTATATCATAGATAGAATCTTGTAGTAGAAAGAGCTATGCTCATAATGTATTTAATGTACTTATATTTGTAGATGAATTGTAGTTGGAAATTGGAATTAAGGCCTAGTTGTATTGTACTATTGTAGAGAGGTGATCTTATGAGTCATGGAAATGAATGGATTATAGTTGGAATAGAATTGAATTGCATTATGGATCAGTTGTATTATCTCATGGGATGATTAGAGGCTATTTAGAATGTTAAATAATCTTGAAAGAGGAATGTTCATGGAGTAATAAATGAATATGTTATAGGATGTTAAATGGATTTAGTAAACATGTATGATTCATATAGATGCATTGGTAGAAAGAAAATTATGCATATCATGGGAAGTAAGTAATGTTGTAGGTTGCATATCTCATGAGTAGATAATTATATTATGATGCAATAATGAAGGTGAAATATATCTTTCACGTGCGTAGTATGCTATTGTGGAAATGAATTTAAGTAATGGTGCTAAAGTACCCAAGGGAAAGATTAATGATGTTGTGATATTTCCGCTTGGGTTAATTCATGAAATGAGTAATGATATATGTTCATATTGGTTAATTGATGAACGAATGTAAATAGATAGAGATGTTATGTGTTGCATTAATTGTTATTAGATGTTAATTAAAAAAAATTATCTCCATTTGTATATTTTTGTTTAGTTTCTTTAGGGTATTTTGGCGGGCATTACAACTTGGTATCAGAGCCAAGTTCAACACTGGGTACTCTTTTTTCGTTTGAGCCTATTGTGCATTTTAGCATTTGGCATGGGGTAGCCCAGCGGTTTTATCCCTGCTATTTATTTTCTTGTTATAGTTTTCTTAGATGTTTAGCTTATAGTCTCCTTTGCATTTTTCTTAGATAAGATGTATGTTAGGGGTAGAGATAATTGTCATGTCAGTCGCATGGGTACGCGTTGGATCCCTCGCCCCAAGGTTTCTGAAGAGTCACACCATGAGGAACAAGAGCAGGAGCAGCCTAGAGATGATCTGATTCCACAGTTGGTGAACGTGCTTCAGGAGCTTCTTGGTCGCCTAGGACCGAGACAGGAGGAGAACCAGCAGGAGGGATCTCATCATTCAGAGCATCGAGAGAGAGAGTGTTCACGTTCTCCTAGGAGGAGAATTGAGGTAGATCAGGAGGCACTTGCAGCTAGTCACATCAAGGATCTGAATAGGACTCATCCTCCTACATTTGATGGCCTAGGTAGTGGCATGGAGGCAGAGACTTGGTTATTGGACATAGGTAGGTGTTTTGCTATGCACCAGTGTAGAGATAACACCAAGGCGAGATGTGCGATTTTGCAACGACATGGTGGCACATGGAGGAACAAAAGTTGCATTTGGACATAGCAACGATATCATGGGAGTTATTCTTGGAGCGGTTTCATGCTAGATTTCTTTCAGATCATTGGAGACAGAGGAAGGCCGATGAATTCCACGATTTGAGACAACAAAGGATGACTGTGGAGCAATATGAGCACAGATTCTTTGAGCTTAGACAGTATGTTGGATATGCAGATGATGAGTCGATGTTGATCTAGCACTTTGTTAGAGGTCTGAATGATCGTATTGATGGAGAGGTTCGGATGCATGAACCTAAGACCTTAGAGGCAGCAATGGAGAAGGCGAGACTAGCAGAGGAGAATCTTTCATTAGTATCAAGAGGAGCGACTGGAGGACAGACGGTTAGTGCACCTGTTACAAGATCTACGATGAGAGGACCACAACAACAATCTGTAGGATATGCTAGGAGCCATCCTTCTTCTTTTCAAAGTGGTCAGCGGTTTAAGAAGAGATTTTCTCAGGGACAGAGCTTTGCTCGAGGTGCCAGATTTCAGGTTGATAGGAGTCACAATCGTCAGCGTGATAGGAGACCTACTCCTTCCCAGCCAGCACAAAGTTCACAACCAGCTTCTAGTAGAGGCAGTGTTCAGCAGTCAAGTACAGCACCAGGTAGCAGAGTGTTTATCAAGAGAAATTGCTTTGCATGTGGACAACCAGGTCACATTGCCGTTCATTTTCCTCAGCATACTTCTCGGATGTCAGGGTAGCAAAAGCCAACTACTTCTGAGCCTACAGTTGGAGATGTAGGCAGGTCTCATCGCATTTTTGCGACGGTTGATAACCGTCAGGCTGAGCATCAAGCCACTGTTGTAGAGACATCAGGTGTGATAGGTGGTGTCTCTTGTTCCATGTTATTTGATTCTGGAGCATCAAACTCTTTTATTTCTCCTTTTCTAGTAGAGTGATGTGGGCTTGCTAAGGCAAAGCAGGACGATAGGTGGCAGGTAGAGTTAGCTACTGGGTCCAAAGTGGTAGTGGATTCCCTTGTGCTCAAATGTCCTTTAGTTTTAGGAGAATGCCAGACTTCTGTGGATCTTCGTGTTATGTATTTGGGATCTTATGATGTGGTTCTTGGTATGGATTGGCTTGGATCTCACCAAGCGCAAATAGATTGTAGAGGTAAGAGAGTGCAGTGGAAGGATGATAGTGGGAAGAGTGTGGAGATTGTAGGTATTCAGAGACCTATCTCTCTTCGCATGATTTTTGCTATGCAGATGAAGAGGTGTGTGCATAAGGGTTGCCAGTTGTTTGCGGTTAGAGTGAAGGATGTGGATGGGGAAGTTAGCTCAGAAGATTTATTGCAGCAGCATCTCATTCTTCAGGAGTTTGCAGATGTTTTTCCTAGTGAGATTCCAGGTATGCCCCCTCGGTGAGATATAGATTTCAGGATTGATTTGCTGCCAGGAGCTGAGCCTATTTCTAAAGCTCCCTATCGGATGACCACGCAGGAGTTGGATGAGTTAAGAGTTCAGTTAGAGGAGTTGTTGGCGAAGGGATTTATTCGTCCTAGTGTGTCCCCTTGGGGTGCACCTGTGCTATTTGTGAAGAAGAAGGATAGATCTCTTCGATTATGCATTGATTACAGACAGCTTGATAAGGTGACAGTGAAGAACCGATATCCCTTACCTCGGATAGATGATTTATTTGACCAAATTAAGGATGCCAAAATATTCTCTAAGATTGACCTTAAGTCCGGGTATCACCAGTTGAGGATTCAGGAGGCAGACATTCATCGCACAACTTTTCGTACTAGATATGGTCATTATGAGTTCATAGTGGTACCTTTTGGTCTCAGGAATGCACCTTTGGTTTTCATGAGCTTGATGAATGGTGTATTCAGGTTGTATTTGGACTGATTTGTATTAGTATTTCTGGATGATATTTTGATTTATTCGAGATCGGTTGAGGAGCATGAGGATCATGTGAAGCAGGTTTTGCAGTGTCTTAGGGAGAATCAACTATACGCCAATTTGGCAAAGTGTGATTTCTTCCAGACAGAGGTGAGGTATCTTGGTCATGTGATTTCTGGAGAGGGTACCACAGTTGATCCCTCAAAGATTTAGGTGATTGTTGTTTAGCCAGCACCCACTAATGTGGGAGAGGTGCATAGTTTCATGGGTTTAGCAGGATATTATCGCAGATATGTTCAGGATTTCTCCAGGATAGCTCATCCTATCACTTCTCTTTAGAGAAAAGGGAAGAAGTTTGTTTGGACAGAGCAGTGTGAGAAAGCATTTCAGATCCTTAAGGAGCGTTTGATCAATGCACCTATTTTAGCAGTACCAGATCCTTTGGGAAATTTTGTGGTGTGCACAGATGCTTCTTTGGAGGGTCTAGGAGCAGTATTGATGCAGGATGGTTGTGTGATTGCATATGAGTCGCGTAAACTTAAGAATCATGAGCAAAACTATCCCACCCATGATCTTGAGTTAGCGGCAGTGGTTCATGCTTTGGTTAGGTGGAGGCACTTCCTTCTTGGACATAGATTTGAGTTGCACAGTGATCATCGCAGTTTGCAGTATATCTTCACGCAGCCGAATTTGAATGCTAGGCAGAGGCGTTGGATGGAGTTCTTATGCGAGTACGACTTTGAGGTGAGATATATTCAGGGTAAGGAGAATGTGGTAGCAGATGCTTTGAGTCACAGGAGGCATGAGATTTCAGCAATGTCTCTTAGTGTAGATTTGAGGAGCCGTATTCTTAGTGCTCTTCCTTCAGATGTATGGTATCAGGAGATTATTATAGAGGTTGCCGTAGGTAGAGCTCTTGAGGGCACATATGCAGGTTACTCAGTAGAATTAGATGGACTTCTTAGGCATTTGGGACGCTTTTATGTTCCACCATCAGATGGTCTTCAAGTTTTGATCATGTCGGAGGCACATCATGCACCTTACTCGGCACATCTAGGTGTCAAGAAGATGCACGTGGATTTGAAATAGATATATCATTGGTCTGGTATGAGGAGAGATATTGCAGATTTTGTGGCATGTTGCCTAGAGTGTCAGCGAGTGAAGGCAGAGCATTAGCATCCCGCAGGATTATTATAGTCACATTTGGTTCCAAGATGGAAATGGGATATTATATCTATGGATTTTATAGTTGGATTGCCCATGTCTTCACGTCGTCATGATGCTATTATGGTCACTGTAGACAGATTGACCAAAGTAGCACACTTTTCTCCGATCAGGTCTTCATATACAGCAACGACAGTAGCTCGAGTTTTCTTGGAAGGAGTTGTGAGGTTGCATGGTATTCCTCAGTGGATCATATCCGATCGCGATCCAATGTTCACATCAAAATTTTGGACAACTCTTCAGCATGATTTGGGTACGCAGTTGAACTTTAGTTCAGCTTATCACCCCAAGACAGATGGGCAGACAGAGGGGGTGAACCAGGTATTGGAGGATATGTTGAGGATGTACGTAATGGATCAACAATCTCATTGGGAGGACTACCTCTATTTGGTTGAGTTTTCATACAATAATGGTTACCATAGCTCTATAGGTATGTCTCCTTATTAGGCATTATATGGTAGACCATGTCGCACGCCCTTGAGTTGGGATCGTTTAGAGGATAGAGTGCATATTGAATCAGAGATGTTGCAGGATATGGAGGATCAGGTGGCTCACATCAGAGAGCATTTGTTGGCCGCTCAGGATAGACAGAAGAAATATGCAGATGCTCATCGAGTGGAAAGGCAGTTCTCTATTGGTGATAGGGTATTTTTGAGAGTTCGCCTACGAAAGAGTCTGATCCGTTATGGGAAAGGATCTAAGTTGGCACCTCGGTTTGTTGGACCTTTCAAGATTCTGGAGCGGATTGGTCCTGTGGCTTATCGCCTTGCCTTGTCGCCTAGCTTGTCCCACATCCATGATGTCTTTCATGTTTCAGTTTTGAGGTTATATCATCCTGATATTTCACATGTGTTGGATTGGAATGCTTTGCAGGTCGAGGACAATAAGCTTTCTATGGAGCCCGTGCGCATTCTTCAGCATAAAGAGATGTCACTCAGAGGCCGGAGCGTAGAGCAGGTAAGGGTCCAGTGGGATCCGATTGATGATCCTTCGGCTACATGGGAGGATGCAGTGCGAATGAGAGAGCTATATCCCTATTTGTTCTCAGGCTTCCAGGAGTAAGCCTGGGCAAAGGGGGGGAGGATGTAGTGTTCACACTTGATTCGACTTATTTTGACTACAGTTGACTTTTATATTTCGCTTGATAGACTTATCTAGACTATATTTTGATGATTTGGATGATGATTACTCATGTGCTTCAGTGACTTATGATTGATGCTAGATACTACTTGACATATGCTATTTTGATGATCTATATGGATGTTGGTATTATCATGATTCATCATGTGATTTGATGATACATGTACTTGATGGACTTTATATACTCACTATGTGATGGATTATTGATAGATTAGATTTATCATGGTTTTTTATGATGATTATGATTACGCTAACCCTACTTTGTGATTACATATGATGAGATGTGTTTGACTATCTTTGTGATAGAGACGATTCCACATCACTCATTGCGAGCGAGATGTGTCGTCGCGATTCTCTATCACTTGCTTGTTCTATATATGTATATGTATATGTTGTGTTATCGTTTTGTGGTTGCGGGATTTTGCAGGTACCAGACATCGACTCCACCTGGCTTCACAGGTCTGAGCGTGTCTTTAGTTCCAATGGCTTATGTGGTTCGGAGATGGCATGAGATTACCCTCACATACTCTAGGTCTAAGTTGTTCACCATGTCAGTTAGTAAACTTGGTCCTTTGGTATTGTGAGTCCAGTTTATGCCAGTTGATTTACTTGATGATGTTAGAGTAATTATGTGTAGCTTTCTATTTGGAAATGTTTATTTTAATGTATTTAATTTATAAGTTTTCAATATTTAATTATTTGATATTTATATTTATTTGATAATTAACATTTATTGATTTTATGATTATTTTAATATTTGATAAGCTTTATTGTTGTTTAATATTTATTTAATATTTGCAACTAATCTTTAATGGTATTTGACTATTTAATTATTTATTTGACTTTTTATGATTTAACATTTATTTGACATATTTTATCTATTTGGTTCTTTAATTTATTTTATTAGCTTTTGGTTTAATTTATTTTAATTCCCTTTTGGATTAAATTTATTTTCATCTTATATTTATTTAATAGTTTGACTTTTTATTTCTAAGTGGGGTGTATGAGCACAATAAATTAAATAAAGAAATAAAAACAATCCCACTTAGTTGAATAAGTATATTTTATTTACTTTACCTACCCTTCACTCTCATTGGTTAAATTCAAAATGGGTGAATAAATTATATTATATGGTGGGTTGGTAAAATATACTCCAAAATAGAATATTTTGATTGGTCAAAATTGAGGCTAGGGTTTTTGGATTATTGTTGTTTTTAATTTTCGTTCCCGTGAAGTTTTTCGGTGGGATTTTTGCTATTATCTGGAAATTTCTCCAGCAAGTTTTCTTCTTTGGTTTTGGATTGCTGCACTTTTGGTTTTTGGCTGGAGCTTGATTGGATTTTGGTTTGGCTTGTGGGAGCTCTTCTTCAACTACAAACCATCACACAGGTTGCAGGTTGGAGGCTTCTCCATTGGTTTCTTGTTTTGCTTTCAAAGTTTGAAACTTGTATGCTCCATGTTTGATTTGACAAAAAAAATAATAATAATAATTTGGTTTATGCACTCTTTAATCTTCCTAGATTTGGAATGGGTAGCCATGAGATTTTAGATTCTTTGCTTGGTTTATAGTTTTGGAAATAATGCTTCATGTGCATTGTCGTGAATGTTCAACATAAGGAATATCTTGCAGATTTTGTATATGTCTTGTGTGAATTATTTTAATAAGATCTCTATTGTATATTAAGGATATTTTAACCTAGTAGATAAGTTCTTATGGAGATTGTGAATCTCAGAAAGAGGAGAGTCTTTGTGAGCTCCCAATTTGGCTCTGTTGTAGAGGAGACTCACAGGACTTTTTCCCCTTTTTTATTTTCACACATTCCCTTGTGTATGGATGTTATTGGTTATGTGGAATATCTTTTAAAATGTATTTGAGTCATATATTATGCTTTCTATATTTTAGATTCAAGGTTGTAGTATTTCCTCAGTTTTTTACAGTGCTGGAGATGTTCTTCCTCCAAAAGTCTGCATTATATTTTCAATTGGAGTTCCTTGGGTGAATTTTATTATTTTATTTTGTTCACATATTCTTATAGTTTATTTCGTGCCGATTCCAACGAGTATAAATACGTCATATTTGGCTATTTATATTTCGAGCAGTTTTGATTTTGCACTTAAGTAGTTTTCTGCCAAAATTTACTTTTTTTTTTATGCGCTAAAATATCAGTCATATGTGCCATTATGTGTATTTTTAAGGTTTTGTCCAGTTTTAAATCTGTTTGAGGTCAGTTGGATTTGGGGTTATACCAGAGGCTTTTTGAGGGCATTTATGATGTTGTCTAAAATATTTATGATTGGTGATGTCTTCATATGATTTATTTACTTTTATTTTGTATGCATTTTACTCCATTTGAGTTGTTTGTGCTTCCTCTCTTGTTGATGCACCAACAGAGAGATTGAGATTCTTGTGATTATGTGCCAGCAAGTGGATAGGCCTTGTTGAGATTATGTGATGATTCATTTCAGATTTGATGGCATTTCTTATGGCCTTGATATGTTTATTTGGCCAAGAGGCTCATTGATTTTTGGTTCTCATGATGTTAACTTTCACATGTTTCATGATTATGAGATGATATTGTTGTTTGCATATGGATTATTTGTGATTTCAGATTTATGTATATTCTCAGATTCAATTATGATTCTGGAGCCTCTTGTGTTGTCATGTTTGAGACCATGTTAGGGGGGAGTGGGCTTCCTTGTGATGACCGGGGTCACGAGGGATAGGCTTGCATGAGGTTCCTTGTAAGGATGCATGAAGTCTAGACCTCCAGGGCACATTAGAGTTTTCCATGATTTGTAAATAAGTGATAACC